>NC_135151.1:21321861-21981575 GCF_050948215.1 Halictus rubicundus
GGGATTATTATGCGACGTTTATCTACCAAGCCTTGGCGACATATATAGAGAAATCGCTGTACTATGTCGCCACGACTGATCAAAAACTAAATAATAGAGTTGATTAGCTGTTCTTCGTACGATCTACCTAATTGTCCCAACAGTTGCAAACCACCCTGTACAAAAAACAAATAAAATATATGTATTACATATACGCATTGTATACACGAGTCGCAGCGTATTGCACACGCGTCTCTACTAATGAAGGGACTCTTCCAGAGCACACCTTCGAATGTAATTTATCTTCAAAGTCGTGTATACCCCGGCGGTAGTGGGGATAATTCTGCGACATTTATCAACCAAGCCCTGGCGACATATATAGAGAAATCGCTGTACTATGTCGCCACGACTGATCAAAAACTAAATAATAGAGTTGATTATCTGTTCCTCGTACGATCTCCCTAATTGTCCCAACAGTTGCAAACCACCCTGTACAAAAAACAAATAAAATATATGTATTACATATACGCATTGTATACACGAGTCGCAGCGTATTGCACACGCGTCTCTACTAATGAAGGGACTCTTCCAGAGCACACCTTCGAATGTAATTTATCTTCAAAGACGTGTATACCCCGGCGGTAGTGGGGATTATTATGCGACGTTTATCTACCAAGCCTTGGCGACATATATAAAGAAATCACTGTACTATGTCGCCACGACTGATCAAAAACTAAATAATGAGTTGATTCTCTGTTCCTCGTACGATCTCCCTAATTGTCCCAACAGTTGCAATCCACCCTGTACAAAAAACAAAAAAAAAATATATGTACACTTCACACAGCGTATATTGCACACGCGTCTCTACTAATGAAGGAAATCTTCCAGAGTACACCTTCGAATGTAATTTATCTTCAGAGCCGTGTATACCCCGGCGATAGTGGGGATACTTCTGCGACGTTTATCTACCAAGCCTTGGCGACATATATAAAGAAATCGCTGTAGTATGTCGCCACGACTGATCAAAAACTAAATAATAGAGTTGATTATCTGTTCCTCGTACGATCTCCCTAATTGTCCCAACAGTTGCAAACCACGCTGTACAAAAAACAAAAAAAAAATATATGTACACTTCACACAGCGTATATTGCACACGCGTCTCTACTAATGAAGGGACCCTTCCAGAGCACACTTTCGAGTGTAATTTATCTTTCCGTGGCAACGGCTCTTCGACCGAAAATCCGCGGTATTCATTACGTCGAAAAATACCGTATCTTTTGCCCCCTTTTTTTTCCTCGCTCCCCTGCCCGCCCACGCGTCCTCTTTATCCCGCTTTCATTTTCGTGGCGAGCCGCACGCTCGAGTTTCAGAAGTCGATAATATGCTTTCGACACACGATCGTACCTATTCGTCCTCATTTCCACCGCAATGATAATGTACTACCCACGGGCGCGTTATCGCACATACATATTAGTTAGTCGAACGAGCTTAGCCGCTACACACGCCACTCGGCTCGAGCGAGCTTCGCCATCGCGGCCGTTCCCGAAGCCCGTTTCTTGCCGCGACCTCCGACCTCCGCCATAGTAATCACGGGTTTCCTCGTTTCGAGTCATCGACCACGAATTCCGGACCCGGAAACAACCGATCGGAACTTTCTTGCCGCGGTTTTCGCAACGATCGTTTCGCGAGTATGCGATCGCGAGTACGCGCGCTCGGCATTCCCGGTGCATCGGAAAAGTGTCAACCGGCTGGGACACGCGGACCAGAAAAACACTGTGACCTTTTTTTTTTCCCCCCCCCCCCCCCGAATTTAGCAACCAGACACCGCGCGCATTTGCAGCTCTGTTACGTTGCGCCGACAGGTTCACGTTGCAATAACGCCGGAGCAACTCGCATTTACCAGAACGCGAGCAGACGTTTCCATGTTCGCAAAAATAATTCGTTTTGCTCTTCCGTTTCTGTGTACCGCGTTTTTGTTTGTTTGTTTGTTTGTTTGTTTCTTTTTTTTTTTTTTGGAGATCCCGGAGCCATGAAACGCAGGGGAAAATTGTGGCGAAGTCGAGAGTTTGGTTAAGACCTTAACTGCTGCTTAATCTGAGTTAAAACATTGCGTTTCAGACGGTGTACACAAGAGCTTAGGAGACGGGCGTTGTTAACATAATCCCATTATGCTTGTACAATCTTTGCGAAAAGAATCGTGGACATATTTCTGCGTGGAAAGTATTCGGAGGCGGTTGGCACAGGTAGTGAAAAGAAAGAAAGGGTTTCTCTGCTTGAAAAAATACGCCGGAGACACCGAAGGAAACGGTGGAATAAATTTTTCTTTCGGTTTTTGTGTTCTTATTCCGTCTGCTATCGATTTCGATCAGTAGAAAAAGCAAGTTGTGAACAGACGCGTCAGGAAATTCCCGAAGACATAAAAATTAATTTTAAAAAATATGGGAAACGTTCAGCATAGGTTATTATTAGTCCGCGGACGTTTAAGCAATTTGCAATTTTTCTAGAGGTACTTTGAGAAAGTGGAGTCACATAAAATTTTATTTTCAGTGGTAGTAGCCTTCGTAGAAATAAATAAAAATTCTACGAAATTCCGGCGAATGTTATATTTTAGCATTTTTTGAACATTTTCAGAAGTCCTAAACATAATCCTTTTCATAATCATTAGCGCATATGTACTTGCAAATCGTGTGGCACATCAATTTCACTTATAAAAATATATTAAATATGCAGTGAATTTGACAATTTTAATTTTAAGAAGACAAGTAGATGATTTAGATCATCATTTTTAGACGATGTAAATTTTAACAAGTAGATGAGCAATACACACGTATTCAGATACTTTCAACATAGTTGAAACCTGTTCAAAATCAGCACCAATGCTAGAACTTTCGAAATACATTTCTTAAAAAGTACTTAAAAGAACAAGGAGTTGTCAAGAACGAAATTGAACAGAGTTCAGAATGCAAAGGGTCAAAAACAATTTCGGAAACGTAACAACGTACATCGGGAAACTTCAAAGACATGTGTAATGTGACGTTTTAACATCGGCATCGTCAGAACTGAAGAGTGAACTCGATTACTTCGTAAACGAAGGATAATTCACGCGAACAGTTTCATTTGAAATTTTCAATTCTTCGTTTTCGGGTTTTCGGTATTGATCAACCGAGAGCCGCCGCTTTAAACGACAGATGAAATTCCCAGTCCATTTATCAAATCCCAAATCATTAGCGTTGCGGACGATAAAAGAACTCGTATTCGAATTCCGATGTCGCGATACCACTTTAATCCATACAGATCGGCGACCATATTCCCGGACCCTCCGTTCGAACCCTGAAGTGCTCTCAAGATCTCCTCCGTCAGTTTTCAAACACCATAAACACGCTAGGTTTAGGGGACCCGTCGAGCTGACGGGTATTCGTATTTTTAATTTACAATAATCGACAATGTAAATATGTAACCTTGAGGAATTGCTCAACAAATTTATTTCTTTTTCAGTATATACTATAAAATAATGGCTGAAGATTTGGATGGACTTATTTATCGCGTTACATACCTATTGAAAGATTGCCACGAGTGGACTGCGGATTTTCATCTAAAATACAGTGATTTCTCTGTATATATGTCGCCAAGGCCTGAACGATAAACGTCGAGGAATTATCCCCACTACCGTATACCCCGTAAGGGGAGCTCGAGAGACCTCAGACGGCGAGAAGCGTTAACATGTCTCCTGGACGATACATGACGCTAGCAAGACCCGTGTCGTTGACATACATCGATTATTCACTGTAAAAATTGTCTGCATTAGTTGCAAACTACAAGATCCACACAGATATCTATTTCCTTTCTTAATCATTTTAATGGGTCGGAAATAATGCAGCAGTATATTCAAATTTCCTGCATCTGAACAGGGTTTTGCATTTCATTTGCCCATTAACATAATTGCATAAAAGCGTAATTGCGTAAAGCGAGACATTTCAGCGTCAGAGTGGAACAGCTGGTGACACAACCGAAAAGAGGGAGGGGGTAGAAATTCTGCCTGGAAAAGACAAGACGAAAATGTAGAATAGAATTATTTCGCGAGAATTCAGATTGAAAATTGGACGAACGCGCGTGCCGTTGCAGAAACACTGCTTCCGTTTCACCCACTAAATCGGTCGCGAGCTTTTGCAATGATCCCATAATATTTAGCACGCTGGTTGCGAGGAGGTTGGCGTGTACAGGCCGGATGCTATGCATGACGTGTTCGTTTGTGCATCGCGCGGATGCGCGAAGAGGCCGGGCCGGAAACGAGTAGACGAATTGCGGGCGAACGCGGGGGCATAGAGCGGAGAACGGTGTCGCAAAGGAAGCGTGTCAAACCATTGCGCGACAATACATTCTAATGACTGTGTCTCGGCAGGAGCACTTTCACCCTCCCTTGATCGTCGTTTTCGCGCTCCATTCTTCTTCGTTGTTACCTGTCTGCGCCCTCGTAGCCGTTCACCGCGCCTTTGTTGGCCCGCCGGTGCGGTGGTCCGTCTTTTCGCTAACCGACTCGGTTCGGCTCGGTCCTGCCACGAGCGTTTTTCGATTATCGGGGGAATCGCTGTCGTCGATTCTTCTTCATGCATATACAGTGCGCCCCACGAGCTCTCATCTTGGTTATTTCAAACAATACGAGAACACGTTACTTACAGAAGTCGTAGAGTTTAAGAAACTATTAGGTTGGCAAGAAAGTAATTTCGGCTTTCACTAATAGACAGCTTTATGTTTTGTTCGATTGATTTCTGTTAACGTCGCGTTTGTTTTCCTTCTGACATTTCATAACTGCATCTTTTGGGTTACTTTTGAAGCAAATTGCACGTAATTTTGATTGAAATTGTTAGTTCTGTGTCAATTTGAACATGGAGTGCAAAAACGAATATTATGGGCACATATTGATTTTTTATTTCCGTAGAGATAAAAAAGCTGCCGAGGCTTACAAAGATATATGTGAAGTTTATGGTGTGGATTGCTTAACAGAACGCACGTGCCAGAATTGGTTTGAAAAATTCCGTTCTGGAAATTTCTCAGTTAAAGGCGACCAACGTTCTGGTCGACCATCTGAAGTTGATGATGACCAAATGAAAGCCATTATTGAATCGGATCGTCGTATAACTGTCCGAGAGATTGCAGACAGGTTAAATGTCTCGCATACAACTATAGAATATCGTTTAAAAAGTCTCGGGATCGTTAAGAAGCTGGATATTTGGGTTCCACACGAATTGAAAGAAATTCACTTCACGCAACGCATCAACATATGCGATATGCATCTCGAACGAAATGAAATCGACCCTTTTCCGAAGCGAATCATCACTGGTGATGAGAAATCGGTTGTTTGCAATAACACAACTCGAAAACGATCATGGTCGAAGCGCGATGAATCAGCCCAAACCACGCCGAAAGCTGAATTGCACCAAAAGAAGATCATGTTGTCAGTTTGGTGGGATTACAAAGGTATTGTGTATTTTGAGCTGCTCCCAAGGAACCAAACCATCAATTCAGATGTTTATTATCGACAACTATCAAAACTGGACATTGCAGTCAAAGAAAAACTTTCACCGTACAAATTTCGAGCCACAATCGCGTTTCTCTTACTTCCTCCATAAATTAGAAGCATCTCTAATTGTTCTTCGAATGAAAATTTCATATTGACTATCTTATGTTCACTAACTGAGAAACTGACTGACACTGAGTGACGTCGAAAGCCTACCAATGTTCACATTTGTGAGCATATCCTTGAATATCTTCCATAATGAAAGTAATAGAACGTAAACAGTCAAATATCTGAGCAATGGTAAGTTTTAGGACAAATACACTTGAGTACTTTTATACTCAGAATACTGCAATTTATCGAAATCGAGCATAAAAAATGGACATTCCATTAAAAAAAAAAAACAAAGGTGATATCTTATCTACGCCTCCACTTGCAAAAATATCATTTATAACATATTGTTTCTCAAACTCTACAGCTTCTGTAAGTAATATTTGCTCGTACTGTTTGAAGTAAACAAGATGTTCAAGTACTAACCGAGCCGTGTTATGTTTACACTTCTCGAGGTTCGGGGCCCCTCACAAGGTATACCCCGCACAGTGGGGATAATTCCGCGACGTTTATCATCCAAGCCTTGGCGACATATATAGAGAAATCACTGTATCCTGAAAATATCATCGAAATTGAGATAACCAAGATGTTCAAGTACTAACCGAGCCCTGTTATGTTTACACTCCTCGGCGTTCGGGGCCCCTCACAAGGTATACTCCGCACAGTGGGGATAATTCCGCGACGTTTATCATCCAGGCCTTGGCGACATATATAGAGAAAACACTGTATCCTGAAAATATCATCGAAATTGAGATAACCAAGATGTTCAAGTACTAACCGAGCCCTGTTATGTTTACACTCCTCGGCGTTCGGGGCCCCTCACAAGGTATACCCCGCACAGTGGGGATAATTCCGCGACGTTTATCATGCATTCCTTGGCGACATATATAGAGAAATCAGGATGTATCCTGAAAATTTCATCAAAATTGAGATAACCAAGATATTCAAGTGGGCAGAGCTCGTGGGACACACAGTATTCAATGGAGAAAATCGAGGAGAGAGAAAGAGGGGAAGCGTCTTTCGACCCCCCCCCCCGCCCCTCGCGAACCGTTGCATATTAATTTGACCATACTCCGTGAATATTTGCCCCCCACCCCCGGCTCCTTCCCGTTAACGAGGCTCGCATTACCATTCCCGGAGTCAATTTGTCAGCCGAGTGGTTCCGGCCCGTATTATTCAAATCGTTGTTCAATGGCTGCCCGCTGGCCGGATATCATTTTCATTTTTCATCGCGGAACCATCCGCCGCAAGTGTCTTCCGACTGTTGTCCGCCACCGTTGCCCACCTACACCTTCACAACCTCCGCTATTAACCCTCGCCACTCTCCCGCCCCCTTTTCTTCTCGCCATTCTCGTAGCCATTACGCGTTTATACGCGGACGCGCGCCTCGTCGTCGTCGGCCACCTTTTACCGCTCCATTTGCGCTCACCTTTCGTCGAAAGTAATTGCGAAATAATTATTGCATCGTCGGCCGCTTGTTACGCCGTATTCTTTTTTGTTTTTCGTTGTTTGGAAAAAGATTGCGCGGTGCCTAACAGGCCAAATGAAATTCTGCATCGCCGTCCACTCGATATTGTCTCGTTGCTGCTCCCCGGAAAAAAATCTGTTACGATGTAACGCGCGAAATAGCTGCCACGAATCCCCGGTGCAATTGATCCCGTTACGCTTTCATTTCCGGAAGACCAATGGTCCAGCCTCTTCCCGCTGACGTGGAAACCATTTCCGGAACCTGCGATATTTACGGAAAAATATATCACGGGAATTTCAGCTCGGACCGAAATGAGTGGAAGCAGACAGATGCGAAACTATAAGCGGACGTCATGCTTGCTGTAACGCAAGAGCTAGAAGTTGTAGTGTCGGAATTAATACGTTCAATTTTTGGTTATGAATAACTGTGATGAATGATTCAAATTATTTTTGCTACCGGTGACCTTTGGGAACGATTGGAATTTTTGTTCAGTTGCCAGCAACCATTGTCGATGACCGGAATTGTATTTTGATAGTCATTAGTCACGAGGACGAAGCTTTCGGTTGCCACATGGTCAACATAATCACATAACCATTTGGTTGCCGCATAGTCAACATAATCACATGATCATTTGGTTGCCACATCGTCGGTAAAAATTATTATTTAAGTTTTAAAGCGAAAGAGCAATTATCGAGATCAATATAGATACTACGGTAAAGTCTTGATCTAAGACGAACGGAGCTACATGATCTTAGTTCGCCTAACCTCTCCACTCCGTCGCCGAGCAGTGTGTAGTGTAAACATGCCGCGTAGTCCGATGCCGGGTCGGGTATATCGGTGTGAACCACTACTAATCCAATTACGAAACTTCTTTATTTTTAATTATTTTTTTATGGGCCTTTCGCCAACTTATTTGCTGGATTTTTCTGATTAAAATGACACCAAACACGATATAATTTGAACTGTATTTAGCGGTTTAAATTTATCACTTTTGTCGCGGCTACAAGAGTATATTTTCACTTGTTATTAAAATTTGTTTAACTACGGCTTTAAGGAAGGCCTAGAACTGTATAAAGTGTCACTGTATGGTCCAAATAATAACAGTAGAAATAAAGGAAGGAAAAAATTCTCACTAGTTTTTATTAATTTCCTTACATAATTTATAGTTTTGTCGTGGTGCGTACATGTGGAATATTAAGCGGACTCGTTATTTTTAATTTCTAGTGAAACTGGGATTCTACTTGAACTTTTTAGCGATTCGAGAGCTGGAGTTTTTCTGTTTAATGATCCTTGATGTTACGACGCCGAGTGCGAAATATTTCTCGTCGTTTTGAATATGGAAACGATGTTAAAAGAGATTTTGCGATGGTAACGGGGATCTTTTTTCCTTTTGGTAAAAATATCACGAGGATAGCGATTATCGTTTTCTAAGCAAGAAATCAATAATTCAGTACACCACGTTGTTTATTTCTTGAGAAGCACGCGCGATCGATTAAAATATTAAAGACGAGGCCATTATTCAGCCCAGCGACGAGCATGTGTTTTCGTTTTTGCCGCGTTGCCATATTTGATTTTTCTCGATGCATTATTCATTGGCAAGCCTCGCTGCGAGGTAGACGTCCAATTTTCGAACGGAATTTCGATGTTCGCAATCTTACAAGGTACTTTGCAAGAGTACATCAAACACGGAAATTAAACACTGAGAAATCCTGCGTAGATAATGAAGTGCACTTAGTATGTGCTAACCAAATTTCCGAGCTTAATATCGGGCGAAGCGGGCCGCCTATTATTAATAGATTCCGGATTTTATCGGCAGTGCTCAGGACTATTCAACGCTCGATATTATAAAAAATTTAATAACCTTTCCAATTTACGCTAATGGTTAATAATGCTTCCACACTTATGTAAACGTAATCTTTTGGTACCAGGCTTCGTAATTGCTTGGAAAATTTTATGAAAGACGAAGAACTCGAAATGGAATGAGAAAGTCAGCTGATACTAGTATATTTTGAAAACTTCACAATCATTTTCAAAATTATTGAAAGACTTTACAAATTAAATTTGTTAGAGCCATGTGACCATTATTTTAGATTCTTATTAGATTTTTAGATTTCTTTTCTTCTTGTTAGATTCTTTAGACTATTTTAGATTCTTGTTGGATTTCTTTATTCAATCATAACTTAGACTAAAAATCCCACAAAATCTAAATAAATTAAATCCTAGTTTATACCAGAGCTGCTCAATATGCCAATTAGCGGGCAAGGGCGCCCGCCGATGCCCGTGGGCACAGCAGAGTGATTGGAACAATATTCTAATCCCGCATCATGTTACACCAGCGATTGATCGCTTAGGCCCTTTAAGGGAACCCACGGGGATAAAATTTTCACGATTATCGTGCGCACCTCTTTCGCGCGCGCCGAGGCGTTACAGTACGCCGAGGAACTATAGATACGCAACCAGTGGCCCATAAATTTAATGTTAAACGCCGGTGTTGGAAAGCTATTGTAGTCTTCGGATAAGTTGAAATGCATTATGAAATCGTCGGGGGAAAATGCATCACGTGGGTGGATGAATAGTGAAAAGCACGATGACTCTTCTGTTCGGCTCCGCGGCTGGAACGTTAACGATCGTGCTCGCGTCGGAAGCTTCACCTCGATCCCTTTAAATCGCCTAACGCGCGCTTAAAGAGTTTAACGGGTCGGCATTGGGGTCAGACGCGGGGTATCGCAGCCACCGCGTCGATATTTTAATCTCCGCGGGCTGGCTAGCGAGCCGTCAGCCGGATCGTGGCCGGGCGCCGCGACGCGCCGCGCCGCGTCGCTGAAAAAAATAACGGAAAACGCGGACAAATGGGAGGAAAGGGTGTCGCCCGAGGGAGAAAGAAGTCTTCCGGCGGGGAGCGAAGCTGCGAAAGATATAGCAGAATGCCAGTTAAATTTATTATTAGGTTGGCAAGAAAGTAATTTCGGTATTTTTGGGTGAAATGAAATCCAATTTTTTTATCAAAGCAACGAGCTTTAATCAATAAAATATTTTCCATCTTGTTCTATGATCTTTTGCCGTCTTTCTGGTAGCTTCATAATTCCGCGCTCGTAAAACTTCTGATTCTTTTCGGTGAAAAACTGATCCATGCGCGATTTCAGACCATCGTCATTAGTGAAAGTTTTACCATTCAAAGAGTTTTGTAAACTTCGGAATAAATGATAATCTGATGGTGCAATGTCAGGGCTATATGGTGGATGTGACATCACTTCCCAACCAAGCTCCAATAACTTTTCACGTGTTACCAAAGATGTGTGTGGCCTAGCGTTATCATGGTGGAACACGATTCCTTTGCGATTTGCCAATTCTGGCCGTTTTTCTTTGATTGCTATGTCCAGTTTTGTTAGTTGTCGACAATAAACATCTGAATTGATGGTTTGGTTCCTTGGGAGAAGCTCAAAATACACAATACCTTTGTAATCCCACCAAACCGACAACATGATCTTCTTTTGGTGCAATTCAGCTTTCGGCGTGGTTTGGGCTGATTCATCACGCTTGGACCATGATCGTTTTCGAGTTGTGTTATTGCAAACAACCGATTTCTCATCACCAGTGATGATTCGCTTCGGAAAAGGGTCGATTTCATTTCGTTTGAGACGCATATCGCATATGTTGATGCGTTGCGTTAAGTGAATTTCTTTCAATTCGTGTGGAACCCAAATATCGAGCTTCTTAACGATTCCGAGACTTTTTAAACGATATTCTATAGTTGTATGCGAGACATTTAACCTGTCTGCAATCTCTCGGACAGTTCTATGACGATCCGATTCAATAATGGCTTTCATTTGGTCATCGTCAACTTCAGATGGTCGACCAGAACGTTGGTCGCCTTTAAGTGAGAAATTTCCAGAACGGAATTTTTCAAACCAATTCTGGCACGTGCGTTCTGTTAAGCAATCCACACCATAAACTTCACATATATCTTTGTGAGCCTCGGCAGCTTTTTTACCTCTGCGGAAATAAAAAAGCAATATGTGCCTATAATGTTCGTTTTTGCACTCCACGTTCAAATTGACACAGAACTAACAATTTTAATCAAAATTACGTGTAATTTGCTTCAAAAGTAACCTAGAAGATGCAGTTATGAAATGTCAGAAAGAAAACAAATGCAACGTTAACAGAAGTCAGTCAAACAAAACATAAAGCCATCTATTAGTGAAAACCCAAATTAGTTTCTTGCCAACCTAATACATTCGAGAGACTGGAAGACGAAAAAGCTACGGTAGAATATTCGTGAAAAGCCGGATTAGTCGACTAATGAAAATGTGTAACGATATGCTCTTACGTAAACTAATGCCGTGTATCGGGCTGAATGTTGCTCCGCGAAACTAATTAAAGTGGTCTCCACTTCTGGTTCGTACGTGATGGTTTATTCTTTTCTTTATATACATAAAGATGGCGTTGAAGAGCCTGAACTCTATCTGCCCAATACAAAAACAGTCCTTATGTAGTATTGTTGATCTACATCTAATTACTTATATACTATATATGAAAATATCTGTAATTCTATATATAATAAATTCGTTTCGCCTTACTTTGCCTATTATATAATCAATAATCAACACTTATAAACTGGGTATTAACATAAACATATATAAACTATATATAGATGTATCAGATGTTCTGATCTAAGAATTTGTTCTTAATACTTAATATTTGTACTCTATTCTTCATTTTCCTTCTCTGGAGGTATGTTTAAATTGCTCTGTCTATTTGTAATAAAAATATTGCTATAGCTCTCAAAATGGAATCATCTTAACTTTTTTAGTATACTAAAAACTTCCTCTTCTAGGTCTATGTCCTTTTTAGCGTTCGTACGTGATGAAAAGTTGACGCACGCGAGGCACACGTTGCCAGCCCTGGTGCAGTATCGTGGAATATTATTTAATATCTTCAATAAGTTATTGTGCAGGGTGTTTCGCCTAACTCGAGCATCTAAAATATCTCGCTTGTCGGAGGAAAACATTAGTTGGTTCAGAGGGGCAAATATTACGATAGGCAAACAACTTTGTTCAAGGTTATATTTTTGGAGATTTCGAGGCCATCGAAGTTTGTTTAAATGGAATGATATATTTTTATTATCGCTATATGCATGCATTATAATATACATTATTGGTGCAAACTCGAAATGACTTCGACTAGTTGCACACCAGCGTCCATGGAGTATATGGTGTGGAATCGTTGGTGGTAACAAACTCAAGGTCACGTGAAGGTCATAGTATTACAGGTCGTTGGATTCGTCTTGACCTCTGCTATCACATAGCGATCATAAAAATATATCGTTGCGTTTAAAAAAACTTCGATGACCTTGAAATCTCAAGAAAAATATAACCTCGAACTTTTTTTGCCTATCATAATATTTGCCCCTCTGAACCAACTAATGTTTTCCTCCGACATTTTTTCCCTCATTAAAAACAAGCGAGACATTATAGGCGCCACTTGTACTAATTAGTTATATTAATCATTTCTGTCTCGCAGTTAATAAACGACTCATTTATTGTGTAATAAATTATGATTTTATTACTAGTTAGGAAAGAGCGGGGAAAATGAACAGAGAAGAATGCTCATCGGATGCGTGCCGATAAAGCATTAAAACTCGAACAGAAAATCGAGACAGTGTACTGTCATTTGGTATAGCAACCATTCGTTCTCGTAACGTTCCCGCGGCGGTGTGCCTAAAATCCTCGAGGGCGCGATCGAGTTCGCAGTGTCACAATGGCCCATCAGCCGTGAATGTTTAGATTACGCCAAGTAAATAGCTCATCAACAGCATAAAAGAACCTGTGCTACTGAAAACGTGGTCAGGGAGCGTCGCCATTGTGAATCCGGTGGACCGGGAGTTAGAGGCACAGTGGCAAAAGAGGGGGTGAAAAATTCAGTGCATATCCGCGGAGTATTGAAGAGCGGGGGAGGGGGGAAAATTCCACCAATGACAATGCGGCTTTGCACGCTCGTGGAAACTGAAAGTAACACATGGGACGAATGTAAACGAGGAACTACATGGAACGTGTCACGTGCGGTTTGCCGCAGATGTACTCTGTCGATCGTACATCAATGATCGGCCGTATCACTAAGTCGCCAACTGTTTAGCACCACGTGACCCCTAAACAGCCATATTTACGTCAGGGATGTCGGTGTCCTTCGATCACAAAAGTGAATAAACCTATCCCTCCTGGGTCGCAGTTTCGCCTGATTTCGGGCAAGACTACGACCATTTACTTTGGCTCGTAACATCAAATATTTTGAATGGGAATTTTGGTCTATATCGTTGGCTACCACTTCATTATACATTGCGTTTTTTTAGTTTCTCGTATCTTGAAAATTACGGAATAATAAATTGTAATTGAAATCCATGCGTCGCTCAACTTTAAGCACGCATAACTTTTGAACCGGTGAATTCCTCGCCTTGAAACGTCGATTTTTGGCATCTTCTCGTCGAGATGTACAGGATTACATAACAAACAGTTAAAAATTTCTGGTTTGCCAAGGTGAAGTTCAGCCGGTTATATAACAACCTCGAACATAAGAGTATAAAAATATATTTAAATGATTTTCCGCGTTAGCTGGTGTTGAATTAATGTCTTTCGCGTACGGGAAACGTATCAGAGTCCGCGAATAAGATCGCATGCTCGGTGCAAATCATTATATCAACATGTGGTCGTTTATCTCGTAATTGGCAGAAATAGCCAGCGTAACGAGACCGCGCGACAAACGTGATGCATTGTCCCATTTAAATGTGCGGCAGTTAATGTCGCACAATGCGGACCCGCCTTTATTTGACAAATACGATATCAAGCTGATTAATCATCCCGTAGAAATAAATCGAAGAGCTCGGAAATCAGCGCGAATGTTGATATTCCAGCTGTGACCGCGAACACGGTCTCGTGCCGGCAACTCGGTGGAAATTCATTGTTGGTACCTCTGTTTTCCCGGGGTCCCGTTCATCACGTTTTACGGCTCGAAAGTTTGCGATTATCGTGTACGTGTGCTGGTGAAACGCGATAATCTTGTTTTCATCCTACTTTCGCATGATCTCAGCAATTTGTTCGGCATCCGGATAGACGCGCGATAAACCCGCGAAATCCTGCGAACTTTCGTCTCTTATCGAGCGCGATATACCGGTGAAAGTATTGGATCAAGGGGGGGGGGGGATAGACACGATTTGCTCCATGATCGCGTGCTTCTGCGAGACGAATGAGCAACGAAATGGAGGAGGAACGTCTGGGAATCTCGGATTGGGATCGTAAAGCTTATCGTGTGGTCGAACTGCCGACTGATTCGCAGGATTGCTTATAATTGTTTAATTTCTCACTCTCTTGACACGTGACCAGCCTTAATACAGTACTTCCGGGTAGGATGACCTTCAGGGTTCGATGCCTCGGTCTTCGAGGTAAATATTATTATCTCTCGGACTCCTGCGAGTGCTAGGTCTGTGCAGGAGTCATTTCTCACCTACATCAATATTTCACTGCGCCTTTCGATATAAGGCGACGGCTCGGGACCGGCTTTCGCCTTATTTCGAATGAAAAGGAAAAAGGGCGGATAGCGATTTTCTTGTTTCTAAATAAAAAGTGTCGTCTTATAGCGGAATAAAATTGTACATATTGACGGTCGCTCGAGTTTATGCCCACCGCTATGGGTCACGAATGACCCCGGAATAGCCTACGGAGGGTTAGAGTATACTGAAGAGTATAGTTAGGGTAATTATATGGCTACACCCAAATATTTCACTACATCTTTCGATATAAGGCGACGGGTCGGGACCTGCTTTCGCCTTATTTCGGATGAAGAGGAAAAAGGGGGGATAGCGATTTTCTTATTTCGACATAAAAAGTGTCGTCCTATATCTGAATAAAATTGTACATATCGATGATCCCTCGAGCTTATCTCCACTGCGAACACTTTAAAAGACGAATGTATAAAATTGGAGATATTTAAGACAAAATGGAATAAACAAATTCTATAAAACGATCTCAAAATGCCTACTACTGAGGTTTCCAGTTCAGGTACTGTGTGTGTAGTTGACACAGATCTACAATATGTATTTTTTTAAATTTTTAATATAGGTCCACAGGAAAAACTTGTAAAGTAGAACTTTTAGTGTTTCCTCTGCAATTCCGACCAATTGAAAATTTTGAAAATCTTTTTTTCCACGTCATATAGTAAACTAATTGCTCTCGCTTCTCAAAAAATTAGGATCCACATTAACACTAGGTTTACGGAGCACTAATAGTGACTATTTTGCATTACTTTGTAAAAATAACAAGAACGTGCTACCCACATTTTCAAAGAAATAAATTTGCTAAATAATTTCTCATGTATGCGTCCTTAGAATCTTAATTATTTAAAATAAAAAATATTTAAATATTAAAATATAATATAAAATAATAATAATATAGCAGTAGTACTTTATTTTGTTCCCCTGAGGGTTACCCAACCTTACTTCTATCTTAAAAATGACCTTATTTCTTTTTAACTCTAATAAATATTGAAATATTAAATTAAAATATTTAAAAAGTTATCATCGTTTTAAGAGTGTATAATTCACTCTGTTTCCTTCCATATTTAAGAGCGTATAAAACTAACCAAAAATTAATGTATCCTAATCAAACTTTTTTCTAAAAATGCCTGAAAGGTCACCTTTTCAGACTATGTACACATACCATTTGTTCCCAATCATTCTGACATATTCAGACCTATCCTAATGCCACCTGCAGGAAAACGGCACGAACTTTCCGGACAACCCAACAATTTCTAATCACCTCGAGGCAATTTCGATGGGGCCGTTTACCCAATCGCGCTAAAACAATCGAGGATTCTTTAATCTCCGTTTGTCCCTTGGCTCGCCCTTCTCTGTGGTGTAATCAGTAACATCCGCCGCTTCCCATCCACAACTCCGCCCTTCAACTTCAACAAACCGCATCGGGCGAGAAGATCTCGAAGCAACGACCGATTTTCTCCCGTTCCATCCTCTGTCGCCATGACGTCGTACAAAAACTGCTCGGCTAATAGATGCGTCAAATTGTTCGAGCAATAAATCATCCTTAACCTTTGCCGCGTCGGCTCGGTTTAATTGACAATTTGTCAGGCCGAAACACGCCCGCCGTTAACAAGTATTCGACCGGTATGGATCACCGAAAACGTTTTGAAAACTCGGTCGATTGACTTTACGGTGACGCGACTCCGGTTATGCCACCAACAATGGTGTTAATTATAACAATCGAGCCATCGTCGCCGGCCCGAACGGATCCTGTCGACGAAACAATGGAATAGTTATGGAGGAAAACGACGCTCCGGCGACTGGCTGATTAGGATTTTCCTCGTTCGCCTCGGTCGAGGACTAATCACGCGCGTCAGGAACGCAAGATGGCCGCACGATATTGACGCGTCCACAATCATTCGTCGCCGACGACATTTTTCTCAACCACCGGTTTCCCATTTCCTCCCGAGGGACAGCGGTTTCCTTCGTTCCTCCCGGAAACGGAGGCGGTCCAACGATTTCCAGGGAAGAAACAGAACGCAATCATTAACCCCTTGCACTACTATTTATTTTGCGATTATAGCGATTAGAAATTCTTCAAGGTTCAGAATTTCATAGAAAAGGAAAAAGAAATGACAGTTCATATTTATCGTATACCTATGATTTCTTCAAAGAATTTATACCAACTACAACAAAATAGAATTTTATTTCGGCTTAAAGGAAATTAACAACTAGACTGCGGATGTTTATGCAAAATAAGAATAGTCTGTCTGAATTGCAACAAACTGGAGTGAAATGGAAATTTATTTTCTTTTTTAATATGCTTAATAGATTGGAAATGATATAACAGTATTTTTATTTGGAAATAATATAACAGAATTTTTCAAAAATCTAATGTTTTTACTATTTTAAATTACACCTACTCAATTTTGTCAGAAATGCACAAAATCCGCAGTCTATTAACAACATTAATATTTATTAGACTCTGGTCAGAATCTTCGAATCTTAATATGCTTAATAGATTGGAAATGATATAACAGTATTTTTATTTGGAAATAATATAACAGAATTTTTCAAAAATCTAATGTTTTACTGTTTTAAATTACACCAACTCATTTTTATCACAAATGCATAAAACCCACAGTCTATTAACAACATTCATATTTATTACACTCTGGTCAGAATCTTCGAATGTTAATATGCTTAATAGATTGGAAATAATATAACAGTATTTTTATTTGTAAATAAATCAACAGATTTTTTTAAAAAATTTTCTAATGTTTTCACTGTTTTAAATTACACCTGCTCATTTTTGTCACAAATGCATAAAACCCACAGTCTATTAACAACATTCATATTTATTAGACTCTGGTCAGAATCTTCGAATGTTAATATGCTTAATAGGTTGGAAATAATATAACAGTATTTTTATTTGTAAATAATATAACAGAATTTAAATTACACCTACTCAATTTTGTCATAAATGCATAAAACCCGCAGTCTATTGACAACATACATGTTTATTAGTCCCTGGACAGAATCTGCATCACCTGACTCGATGTTATAAGGCAAGAGGTTAAATTATAATGGCATAATCGGGCACTTCCGGTGTCTCGATCGATTCGTAATCGATGACCCGAGACATTGTCCGCTTTGACAGTGCGCGTCGGCCGCTCGCTGTAAAGGAAAGAAATAATGAACAAGAAATGGGACAATGCACATTAGCTGTGGCGCTAAGTGGCTCCTCGATGTGTCGTGCGCAAGCTTTCTATTCTGGAAAGTGGGACGAACCGTTATAATTTCTACGCGAAAATGCTCGTACCCGTTCCGCGGCCATCGTCTTCACTTTATCTCTTCAGGTTTTACAAAAGACGATTCGTGCACGATAGTTTTCGGCGTATTGTTCGAACACGGAAAAAGTTGAGAGGAAACTCTCCTCGGTTTTTCGGGCCTGCGAATGCACCGAGGGGCTAGGTTTTAATAAAAATCTGTACATTCTTGTCGTTATTTTATGACTAGACCGCGGATTTTTATGAAAGAAATTGGCTAGGTGAAACATGAAAGAGAAAAAGATTAGAAAAATCTGAGAATATTGTTACGTTGTTCTCAATGTGAAAGGACTATTAGGGGATGAAACAAATTTTTATTTAACCCCTGCTCCGAAAAATGGATGCGGGACATTTTTATTTTTCAAGAAAGATCCGCAGTCTATTTATCTATGTATAGTTTATGACCTTATGCACCGCTGTTCTGGAAACTAACTATAAATTCCATCCGTTTATGTCGGGCAATGAAAGCCAACCATAACCTCAAATATGATTGAAAGTGACTTCCACTGATATTCGGACGCTCTTAAAAATCGCATAACTTTGTCAATATTGGACTGTACTCCTTGAATATATTTTCGAGAAGTTAGAACAATTGGTTCGCTACATAAAGTGAAAACAATGCTTGCTTAAAATTACAATGATAGAAATTGTAGAGAAAGTAACAGTTGTAATTTTGCAACTTTTTTATGCGAGCTTATATTAAAAATGTAAATAGTACTTTTCGTACATCTGTATCAATTATACATATTCTGAATATTTCATAATTTCATTAAGGGTGAAGGCCACAGAATGTTGGTCTTGTCAGGGAACTTCGCCCTTATGCGATCATTTTGGAACATCTGTAAATTTGTAATATAAGTCCACATAAAAAAGTCGCAAAATACAACTTTTAGTATTTCCTCTGCAATTTTTCTAAAAGATTTTGTTACGTAGCAAACCGATTGTGCCAACTTCTTAAAAAAAAAAAAATCCAAGTCGTCCAATATTAACAAAGTTATTTAAAGTTAGTTTATCGCGTCCGAATATTAATGGGAGTCACTGTAAAATCTTGGATTATTTAGATAAAAAGTTAGTTGCCATTTAATTCCATAGCATTGAACTATTTGCTAAATCGAATTACAAGGAATTTTTAGGAAATGACACCGATAAACGAGTTTGTGGTTGACAAATAAAGTGATGTATGCGATTATCAAAACGTGGAGTGGATTAGTGAAAACATGTTTACCGTTTAAACAGCGAAAAGATCACAATGGCGATACGCGGGCCGGTCGAGCGTGAAAATGGATCGGGAACAAACATAGCTTGTACGAAATAATGAGTTGACTGAGTGTACCGATTGAAAGCCATTTCCACGAGTGCCGGCACAAGCGACGCATACCAATATTTGTAATTTGTTACACGCTACAAGAGTTTCATAATTACTCGGCGGCCGCAACTGCGCAAGAGTAAACTGCGAATTGCAACAGTCGCCGCTCGAGACCGCGAAGATAAACATCGAACGCGATTGGCAGACTTATTTGTCCGTTATACACGATCGATGCATTCCGTAGCTTCTATCGGATTCGATGGTCGAAAAAACAAAAGAAAAAATAAAACGCCGACTGTCGGTTATTTTGCAACGAATATCAACAGGTTTGTCGCCGTAATCGCGTATTCCGGCCACTGAATTGAGGCTCGTGTTCCGCCACTTCGATTCTTTGACAGGCGAATGAAAAATAAAAAAAAAAAACAATCGCCAATCGATTCAATCGCCAATTTTCACGGATAAAAAAGATAATTACCGGACCGCGAATTTTTCTGCTAAATTGTTCGAATGCTTATTTCAACTTACAATTGGTTTCCCAATGAGAAACACATACAAACATGGAACTGAACCGTTTATTTTGAAGGTGGCCTAAGTCCACTTATACTTAAATTCAGATATTTATGGGTTTCTGTTTCAATAGAATTAAAAATTGTTTCCTCTTAGCGGTAGAACAGGGAAAAATTTTCGTCCAACAGTCGACGGAGCAATACACCTGGCCATTATTTGCTAATATCTCGGTAAATACGCTTCGCAGCGAATTTGGAATTATAATATTTATTGTTCGAAACTCTCTATATGACAGTGACATTACGTCGAAAATCGTCTAGGACCGATGCGGAAAATCCTCTTAGCGGTGGAACAGGGAAAAATTTTCGTCCAACAGCCGACGGAGTAATACACCTGGCCATTATTTGCTAATATCTCGGTAAATACGCTTCGCAGCGAATTTGGAATTATAATATTTATTGTTGGAAACTCTCTATATGACAGTGACATTGCGTCGAAAATCGTCTAGGACCGATATGGAAAATCCTCTTAGCGGTGGAACAGGGAAAAATTTTCGTCCAAGAGCCGACGGAGTAATACACCTGGCCATTATTTGCTAATATCTCGGTAAATACGCTTCGCAGCGAATTTGGAATTACAACATTTATTGTTAGAAACTCTCTGTATGACTCTATATGACTCTCTTATCGATGGAACTTCAAATACTTTTTGGATCCATCGTGATGCTCGCTAGTGAATCTTCGATTTTTCACTGCCACGATGCGTCGCGATCCAAAAATTTTTGTGGAAAATTGTTACATGAAGAATTTTGGGTGAACCGAGCTACCGGACAATGATCGGAGGAGGATTCCTCTTAGCGTTCTCTCGCGTCCTCTCCGCCCGGTGCACAGTGGGCCAAAAGCGCCAAAACGTGGCCAAAATAGGAAGGAGTACTTCAATTTAAAATTTTAAAAAATTTTTCAAAATTGATACTCATAGGTTTCTCGGGTCGCTGATTATAAATCTGATGTCAAAATTACAAAAAACAAAATGGCGGATTCAATACGGCGGATGCGTAACCAAAAAAATTATTGGACTTCCTTGAAAATTGGTATTCCCATATTTTTCGGGCCGGCGAATATGAATCTGATGTCAAAATTACAAAAAACAAAAATAAAATGTTTTTTAAACAATAAAAAAATTATTGTTAAGAAAGAAATTGTTGTATCAGAAAAGTCTATAAGTGGAACCATACAATGCTTATTGAACAAATTTTATTATAACTTCTAAATTTCTCGAGAAAACATGCTTGTAACTAGTACCATGACTACCTCTGCGTCACAAAAATGGATCGCATTACGAAAGGGGCAGTTTTGGGCAGCTACTTTTTCAAAATAATGTTAAATAATAGTATCTACTACAAGACTCGACAAGGAGCTCCGTGGAATATTGTAGAATATACAACTTTTAGTGTACATTTGTAAAATCTGTGCGCTAAGTCTTATCGTTCACTTCATACATTCCAAACATTAATTAATATAAATCCAACGTTATTATTATGTATAGTATTTACTTCCAGGAACAACATCCATCGTACACGCACAAGAAAAAATTCAATTTCCGTAAAATTGTAAGCTTGACACCTTTTTTTCACAACGTAGTTCACTGCACGAAAACTGCGAGACGACAGTATGGGATATTTGTACTCCCATCATTTAGCAGGTATAGGTAGTAAGACTTTCTTACCTTCGGCTTCTTACACAGCCATTACCTGAGAATCCAATACGGCAAGAGCCATACCCCTAACGTGAAATTCATTTTTTGCATTTTGGCCACGTTTTGGCGCTTTTGGCCCACTGTGCGGCGCGTGGCCATTAATTCCGTGGTAACGAAGCAGTGTCGGGAATAGGGGTAGCCTAACCGGCAAAAAGCATCAACCGGGTCCGTCGAAGAGAGTCGAAACTCGCGGGGAAGGTTCCCTGAGGCGTTATCACTCCGGATTCTATTTCTCGGCGAGGTCCAGCCGTTCCGTGCCATCTTCGGAAGCCGGCAACGGCCGATAAATAATAGACGTGAGCGTCGCTATTATTCCCGCGGCGGCATTTTTTCGCGAGGCCCGGTCGCCAGGTCGCGTAGCCGCAATAATCGGCGCACGTTCGAAGAGCAGCCGACCGGCGTCCTCTTGCCGAACGACGAAAGAAAGAGCCTTCTGCCATTCTCCGCCTTCGGCCGGATATTCCATTTTCCACGAAATAAAAGAATCCCATCCCCCGGCGATGATTTATGCTCCCCCTGCCCCACGCGCCCCCGCCCCTCCGGCCATTAAACCCCGAGCGCACGGAACAATTCGATGATCCCCTCTTTTCGTTTCTTTCTCTGCTTTCAGGTGTTCGACAAGCATAATCGCGGATACATTACCGCATCCGACCTGCGAGCTGTTCTGCAATGCCTCGGGGAGGACCTGTCCGAGGAGGAAAGTACGTATTCGTTTCTACCGATCCTAGTCGATCGTCCACGTGTCCTTAAAAAATACTCGTTGTTATTAAAAAATTCCCGTATAATACATTTTTCGGTGCCTAATGCAACGCCGAACTGAAGGTAAACGGAGCAGAGATTAATTCTAGTGTTCACTCAGGCTGAGAAAATACCTCAGAGGGATCTTCCATTTTGAAAATATGCGAGCAACATGTTTTGTAAATATTTATTTCTTTATTCTCAATGTTACTAACTCTGCCAATTAGATGTTTTACTATTTTTGTCAATTTGACACTCGAGGGACACGATAGCTTGCGAAAATTAGGAACGGAGTTAAAGAAATGTTATATTTACAATTGTCTTACAATGTTGACACGAAAATCAGTGTACGATAAATTTGACCGCGGTGGTGACCTCAAATCGTCATTTAAGTTTCTGGAGAATCAATTAAATGAACAGCTACAGTGAATTCTCGATATATGTCAACAACACGGGTCTTGCCAGCGTCATGTATCGTCCAGGAGACTTCTGCTACGTCACGTGACAAAAATTATTGAAGAAATGAAAATTGGTAGGAAAAAATTGAAAATGGTAGTGATCCATTTGATATCTCAAAAAATTCAAGTCAATTGGTCCAATTTTAATAAAGAGTGTCATACTTTTTAAAGGGCGTCTACTTAATTTTGCCCACGACTGTAGCTCTGTAGAAAGAGTTGTTAACTTAGAACGAGACTGCACAATAAATTATTTAATTTTGTCCTTGTCGCTTATATTTTTCGAAAGTTCAAAGAGATCTACAATTTTGTTTATTGATAGTTAAATTTCTTTTCCAACAGAAGCTATAGAAAAACACAAATTTAGTGATATGGATAAAAAATCTGGTTCACAGTGATCGCAAATGTACCACTTGGAGTGACTGAAATTAAAACGTCTCAACTAATGACTTTACCTAATGCAGGATCGTTGGATCGACTAACGAAGTGATATAAAATTTATGATTCCATTTAACTCCTCGAAGCCATTAACTCTAATTCGAAATATATATTTTACTAAAGTCGCTACCTATGCTTCACCTTGTACAAGCTCAGAATTGTTGAGCAGATCATTCGCATAAATTTTAATTGTTAGAGTGTCGAAGACGCTGCTTTATTCCCGGCTTTGCTAACGAATAGCAACACTTTCGCAGACGCGTTGTTTCAAACGCGAGAATGAAATTCAAATGAGTTAGCGGAAACAACTATTGTAGTCCTTACGTAGTCTTACAATTTCATTGGAATGGTTTACCTGTAACACTGTTCACCTGTAGAATTCGGAGCCCCACGATCTTAATGTTTTCCAAAGCTGCGAGTTTGCATATCAATGACTGAAACCATTCTCCCAAGCTTCCTTGCGCGGGAGCGTAGAGAGGCATATTAAATTCGCTAAGCCGAGGGACAGCAACAACATTGCTATTCAAATTGTTTATAATCACCGGAAGATACAGCATGTTCCCAACCTCCCTCGGATATAAATTTCTACTCTGCACAAGGTCAAAAACTATGCAAATTATTAGGTCATATTCAATTTATATTATTATTGTTTACATGGTCAACTGTTTATTAAAATTTTTAAGTAGCGAGATGGATTTACGTGTAACCCACATTCGAGTTACAGCGAAACCTCGATTATCCGAACCTTCCATATCTTCATCGAAACAATCCATAATTTATTGTAAAATTTATTAAGGATTTAGTCTACACAGGGTGACCAAATTATTATGAACACTTCGAAACTACTGTTTAATTGAAGCTTGCTAACCAATGGAATAAATAAATAAGTAAATGGATTTATTGTACTTATAAAAATACCTATTTTATTGCAGACTAGATTGTTATATTTTTAATATCATATGACGGTAATTTGATAGATATTATTTGGGCGTCGGTAAACTGTTGCAACAAAAAGGCAGCTCCGCTTTCGAGTAATTTGAGTAAACTAACAGAAGTAAAGTTTATTGTTATAAAGTACTGTTTCAAACGCGCTACGAATTCGTGGTTAATTAATATTCGCGTCGTTCGATTTTCACATTGGACACGAAAGTTACACATTTTTTTTTTACTGTTCCAATTCATGCAGTTTTAATATTGGAGCTACTAAAAAGATTTCACCGAGAGTATAACTTCACTTGAATCATTACTAGACTGCTGATCTTTATACAAAATGAAAATATGAAAATATTTATAACATTTGGAGACAAATAGAAATTTATTTTCTTTCTTAATATACTTAACAGGTCGAAAATAGTGTAATAGTATTTTTAAATTCCTCCAATGTTTTCGTTGTTTTAAATTACACCTCTCCGTTTATAATCATAATCGTTACAAAATAAAGAGTAATGTATTTAGAAATATAAAATAATCATAAAGACAGGCGCTATATTTCTGCAATTTCTCCAACTGTTTATAATAATTAACCGTTGCAGCACCGTGATCGACAAGTAGCGGTTTTGTTATCCGAAAATTGTTGTCCCCCTGTGATTCGGATTATCGAGTTGAAATGTATCGGATAATCGAGGCTCCGCCGTATACCTGTTTCCGAATACAAATTGACTGCGCTCAAAAGTTTCGTAATCCGGCGAAATAGGAGCAATCAGGTTCGCCGGAATCTGGTCGTTCGCAAGCTGGTGGACGTTGAGTGGAAAACTGCTCGAGAAAGCCATCTGTTCGTGAAACGAAAACGAGCCGTCCCCCGTGCCCCCGTGCCCCCTCACCCGCCGCTCCTGGTATCGCGAGAAAAGTTCCGTGCTCATCACCGATTCCGTTCGGATCGACGGATCCCGTAGATTTGCGCGACAAATCGACTCGAGCTCCACGATTTGCACACGTTTATTCGCCGGGCAGATCGTCCACGCAGTTCGAGGGATAAGTTTGAACGGGCGGTGCACGCAGTGAATGGGCCGTGTCTCGCGCGACGACGCGACCGTGTCCCCAGAGTTATTTTCCCGGCAGAGATTTCCATAACGTGCCGGCTCCGGGAGAATCACGGCGAAATCCCGGGGGCGAAGTGGGAGAGAACACGCTAAAGCCCGGAGAGCTTCGAGCTATAAGAAAATATGGTGAAAGGAATCGGCTGTTTTTGAACTCGCCACGGAGCCGGTCTAATTTCAGTTCAAAAATTACACCGTATAAAAGAATTGGACTGCAGGGACTGTTATTACACCAAACAGCGACGGATCCTGTTCGAGGAAACATTTGTTACCGTTGTTCCCGTTGTTCCCGTCTACCCCCGGCGTTATTCCCGCGGGACTCGCTGTAACCCGTGCAATTTTATTCGACGCGTTATCGCAGAGCACCCGCGAGCCTTCGGGTTCCGGAGAATCACAATCAGCTTTCCCGCCAGATTCGAACGTGTCGCTGGGAATAAGTCACGTGGATAAACAGCCCCGGAAAAGACCGACTAAGACCCGTGGGCTCTCGTTATCCTTCCGTAAGTCTGGCACACGCGTCACTGTAATCTCGCAAGCTCCTTTGCAATTTAAAGGCGTCACGTCCTGCGCTTTCGCGCGCCTTAGAGTCGGACTGGCTCCTTTATCAACGCCAACGAGCGACAAACATCGTCCTGGGACAATCTCGATCCCAACACTTTCCGAAATCCGACTCGAAAAGCTGGCCGAAATTGCATTTTACTCGGATCAAGGGCCCCGGATAGTCACGTGACTTTTTAATTTATAATTTCCATCTTGGTCTTGACCATCTTGGTCTTGATCCGACGGGTCCTAAGTCCGTGACTGAACCTGTCACATTTTTTCCTCTGTATTATCGATATTATGAATTCCAACGCCAGAAACGTGCCTCAAGTTTTCGGCTTTATTTCGCAGAGAATCAGGACAAAATATAGCTCGATTTGTAGCTGGAGATATTTTTTACCAGCGACAAAATATTCTTATATAAGGACGAAAAATTGAGGCACGTGAAACCATTTTTCGCCGATTTCTGTCGGTAACGTGGTCGCTCTACCTTATCGCGAATCTACAGAATCTTGGCTCAATTTTTGGCATACTTCTAACGCTCATATTACCAAATATCCGCATAATCTCGACAGCTCCTGACCATCGCGCACTAGATTGAACCTTCCTCTTTCGAATGAGCCCTTTACCAGCGACAAAATATTCTTATATAAGGACGAAAACTTGAGGCAAATGAAACCATTTTTCGCCGATTTTTGTCGGTAACGTGGTCACTCTACGTTATCACGAATCTAGGCAGTTTTGGCTCCGAAAAATATTCTCACAGATAAGGACGAAAACTTGAGGCACGTGAAACGATTTTTCGCCGATTTTTGTCGGTAACGTGGTCGCTCTACCTTATCGCGAATCTACAGAATCTTGGCTCAATTTTTGGCATACTTCTAACGCTCATAATACCAAATATCCGCATAATCTCGACAGCTCCTGACCATCGCGCACTAGATTGAACCTTCCTCTTTCGAATGAGCCCTTTACCAGCGACAAAATATTCTTATACAAGGACGAAAACTTGAGGCACGTAAAATCATTTTTTGTCGGTAATGTAGTTACTCTACCTTATCGCGAATCTACAAAGACCGGGCCGTTAATATTTGGACTCTCTTAGAAGTACGATTACTTTTTTAATATCGGACCATACGACACGGAGTTCTCTAAGAAGTTAGAACAGTTTTGCTAGGTCACGTGAAAAACATTATTTAAAAAATTGGAATTAGTAGAAATTCCAGAGAAAATGCCAATAGTTGTATCTCACAACTTTTTTATGAGGGTCCATGTTGAAAGTTCAGAAAGTACATTTTGTAGATCCGTGTCAATTATACATACAGTGAATTCTCGATATTTGTCAACACGATATATGTCCAGGAGACATACCCGAGTTATGTTTACACTCCTCAGCGTCCGAGGCCGCTCACAGGGTATACCTTGCGTAGTGGGGATAATTTCGCGACGTTTATCATCCAGGCCTTAGCGACATATATAGACTAATGACTGTACTCTGAAAATTTCATTAAAATTGCTGATCTCACGATAACAATGCTTCCTTTGAACACGTGGGATGTCGTTCGAACTGAATGAATTAATTTAGCGGGGAATATGTTATAAAAAAAAAATAGTGCACAAATTTTAGCACGAAGAGGGCATATAAATTGCGTTCAGTTACTAGACAGGTCACTCAGTCTAATTTTTAGAGTTACAAACAAGATCCGTTTACCCTCCATTACAGATGAAATATACTCGCACTTAATTGTAACAGCCTGCAAATTTATACTAACACAATATCCCTCTTCAACGGACATTAAGTTTCGCAGTTCACGTGTCCACGCTCTTATGAAATAGACTGCGAATCATATTTCCAAGAGATTTATACACGCGTCGCGTCGCGTCGGATGAAATGGAGGTACAAAGAATTGAACTAACATTTATCAAAGACTGACAAGACATTAAAGAGCTTTCTGCTTCCTAATGCACGGAAAAAATGCTACCAAAATAAAGTAAAATGTTCATGTTCAAAGCTTTGACCGTGCGTGGAAAAATAATTTTGATGATCTCTTTCGATTAAAAATAACAGGTTTAAGGCTCATTGTAAAATCAGTCGAGACAGTTAACTTGTCTTTAGAGAGAAAGGAAGCAGGTCAGATAAATAATATTTGTTGACGAACCAGATCATGCGAGACGCTTACACAAATATTTCTGTTATCTCTGCGATATAAGCTCTTGAATCTTTTCGATAATCGAAGATGTCTTACCACACCCACCATCATAGATAAATAAATGTCACAGTGCTTCGCTTGGCCAATCTTTTTAATTTCGTTTAGAAATTTAAAAAAGCATAAGGTTTCAGCGAGCCAGCAAAATGGCGGGTGAACTAGATTAAGGGACCCAATTATTATGGGGGTACCAACTACTGTGCCCATATTAATTATACTTATTTTCAAAACATAATGAACATTAAAAAGGAGATATATTAACTGATTTTAATGAAAAACAATTTGATATCTCCTTTTGAATATTCATTATGCTTCGAAAATAAGTATAAGTTATATAAGCACAGTGGTGGGTACTGCCACAGTAATTGGGCCCACTGCAAACCTCGGTATGGACAATTGGATACAGCGCCTCGTGCAAATTTACCCGCGTTGCGCTAATAGCCCTGACACGGTCGCGCGTGCGCTCTTCCGCGAGACGGTAAATTGCATTTTCCCGTATTGAACTGCCATCTACGGTGGCCAACGTAATAATACGTCGGTGTATGGGATGGGGCCACTAATTGGTCAGAATCAATTTGAACTGCACACGTATTTCTGTCGGTATTAATAATTGCCGAGGGGTATCAAACAGATTACGCTAGTCGATAGCAATGATCTTGCGAGGAGATTGCCGGTTGCGCTGCCCACCGCGAAGGTACATACCTGATAATCTATTAAATGAACGACCTGATGAATTGTTACTTCAAATAGTAATTAATCCGGGAGTGATTTAAAAACAATATTGAATATTTTCTGTCTCCGCAATTATCCAATTACGTATACAATTTGCAGTATAATTCGTTGATGATCCATTGTACGCCATGAAAAGAGCTTGCGGTGAATGATTTTTATTATTACATTTCATACGAGTCACCTTTTGTAAAAAAAAGTAATCTTTGGTAGCAGAATATTTAGCTATAATTTTGTCGTTTATAAAGTATGTTGTACTTCGACGACAAGATTCTGTAGTGAGTGTATTTTGTTATTTTACTGAACGGCAAATTTGTAAGTGTTAACTATGTCCGTAGGTAGTGGCACAAAACGATTGTTAAAAATAGAGTTCACCGAACCGATACTTATCACTGTCACCCCATTTTCTGTTAATTTACGATTATTGAAATTGCAAAGATTCATTTATGGGGAATTATTTAGTAAATTTATTTCTTTTTGGGCGTAACAACAAGACTTTATCTATGTGGATTTTGCGCGATTTATATTACGATATAAATAAAGTAAAATATCCACATAAATAAAGTCCTGTTGTTTCCGTGAATACTGTTCGAAGTTTAATTTTCCTTGTACTTAGAACGCGCAGTAAATCCATCTTTATTTCATTTTTATTACCATTTTTAGTGCACGTACAACGTAGACTACTAAATGAGAAAAGAATATTAGATGTATGCAAGAGTTTTATTCTTTTTCTCCAGGCTCCTAATAAAATTATTTAAAATTGACATATTTTCGTTTTCCGTTTTTATGAGGTTGGTATTCTTTCTAAAACGCCATCTAGTATGATCAATAGATCAAATAATAATTTGTAGGCACTGTATTTCATGATTAGTAAGTAAACATTAAAAAAAGAAGACTAAAACTAACGCATAATTTTCCAAAATATGTTCTACTTTTTTCCCTCGAAGAGGAACCGGTGCGAAAGGATTTTCCATTAAATTGCTAAACGAATGAACACAGTTTTTTTTTAAAGCCGAGGAAGCGAACATACTTCCGGCGTTTCAATTTAGGGTACGAGCCGACACGAATTATAGGACCGATATTAGGAAGCGAGGAGTTTGAAACGTTTTTAAAATCGATTCTCCGATTTCCATTACATATTAACTGTTGGTTCAGCTATAAACCTGAAATTCCGACCTCGTTTCATCCAGTGTCAATAAATCGCGGGGAGAAGCGAGCTGCGGCCCGGCGGCTTATTCTTGCAGCGTAGCAGAAGTTCCCGTGAGCTCTTTCGCGGACCCCGGCTAACATGATTGGAATTAGCATGAAAATTAAGGGCCAAGACTCCGTAGATTCGCGATAAGGTAGAGTGACCACAAAAGTAAACGAAAAATGGTTTCACGTGCCTCAACTTTCCGTCCTTATATGAGAATATTTTTCGGAGCCAAGACTGCGTAGATTCGCGATAAGGTAGAGCGACCACGTTACCGACAAAAATCGTCGAAAAATGGTTTCACGCGCCTCAACTTTTCGTCCTCACACGAGAATATTTTTCGCTGGGAAAAGCCTATTAACACTAGGTCCACGGAGCACTAAAAAGGACTATTTTTTTCATTACTCTATAAAAATAATACGAATGTACCTATCAATATTTATAGCCTTTTTGAAAGTAATATATACCCAAGGAAATCAATTTGTTAAATAATTCCTCATGGATGCATCTTTACAAACTCAATATTCGTAAATTAAAAACATTAGAATCCGTAATTCTGACGGGTCCCGTAAATCTGGGCCCAAGACTCCGTAGATTCGCGATAAGGTAGAGCGACCACGTTACCGACAAAAATCGGCGAAAAATGGTTCCACGTGCCTCAAGTTTTCGTCCTCACACGAGAATATTTTTCGCTGGGAAAAGCCTATTAACACTAGGTCCACGGAGCACTAAAAAGGACTATTTTTTTCATTACTTTATAAAAATAATACGAATGTACCTATCAATATTTATAGCCTTTTTGAAAGTAATATATACCCAAGGAAATCAATTTGTTAAATAATTCCTCATGGATGCATCTTTACAAACTCAATATTCGTAAATTAAAAACATTAGAATCCGTAATTCTGACGGGTCCCGCAAAAACTAGGCCCGAGACTCCGTAGATTCGCGATAAGGTAGAGCGACCACGTTACCGACAAAAATCGGCGAAAAATGGTTCCACGTGCCTCAAGTTTTCGTCCTTATATGAGAATATTTTTCGCTGGGAAAGGGCTCGTTCGAAGGAGGAAGGTTCAATCTAGCGCGCGCTGGTCATGAGCTGGCGAGATTATGCAGATATTTGGTAACATAAGCGTTAGAAGTAGGCCAAAAATTGACGATGCGCATGCCGTGGGATCCAAGCATTTTTATGCCATTGGATGAGTTTTCTGGATGAAATCGATAGCAGCGCGCGCTATAAAATATCCCCAGCTACAAATTGAGCTATATTTTGTCTTGATTCTCTGCGAAATAAAACCAAAAACTTGAAGCACGTTTCTGACGTCAGAATTCATAATATCGATAATTAGTCGGACCAAGACCAAGACAGATCTTAAGTCCGTGGCTGAAGACTGTCAACGGAAATTATACAGCAGTTAACGACCTGCCGACTCTGCAAAAGTCACGTGACTATTCCGGGCCCTTAAGGGATCGGAAAACGGGGCCGCCGATTGGTCTCAATTACGCGAGTCGGAGGCAAACTTTTGTCGCGGCGGTAATACATTCGGACACCTGGCAGTGGCTTTGCAACCTTGTTTGCAATGGAAATTAATACAAAGTTGATGGCGCGACAGCGGTGTAGAATTAGTTGCGAAGGCGGGCACACATAGAGAGCCCCCTACATGCATTTCGCGCTAACGCGGGGGGTGGTGGGGGGGGGGACGGTTGCGACGATTATAGAACGTGAAATGAAAATATTGAACCATTGAATTAAACGAATCGGAAGGAGTGATTTCCATGCAAAACTGGAAACGCTGCTGCCCGCCGTGAAAGCCTGACAACCGATATTAAAATTGTCGCTTAATGGCCGGGGCGTGCGCGCAGATAAAATAAACCACTCCAGTCATACATTTCTGACAGGGATAATCCTTTTGTTTCGAAATCCTCGTTGCTTTACAATTCGCCCGGCGTCCAGTATTAAAAAGTGTGTCTCGTGACGGAGCCTCGTTCCTGAATAGGCTCGCGCTGCCGTCGCCGGAATTCTGACAATCGAGAAACACGAATTAACGTTCCATTCGAGAACCCAATTTGTCGCGATTCAGTTTCGAAAATTCGCAACGGGCGAAACGCCGTTGTCCCGGATTTAAAAAAAAATAGAGAAATCATCGTTTCGCGGTGCACGCGCTATCAGTTTTACGCGAATGCGGACGGAATTATCGGGCGGGCCGGCTTTTTGCGCGGGAAAAATGTGTCGCGAATAATATCCGTGCGCCATGTTTCACGCAGCGATACCTCGCCCGACAGGTTTAACTCGTCGCGTCGCGTCGCCTCGTGTCGCGTCGCGTCGCGTCGCGTCGGCCAGACCGAGTTTAAAAATTAAATTGCACGCCCATCCCGTCGATTAGCATAGGATCGTTCATGGGTGGTTTTAATCAGGCCAAATGCAATATTTGCCGTGTCAGTGAACGCCTCCGATGGACGCGAGCGCCGGTAATACCGACGATATTAATTTCTACTTTCCGTCAGTCTGTCTGACCACTCTGTAATCATCCCGCGGCAGATCTCGACCCGTGCGAAATCAGAAATAATTATTCAGTGGCACGTCGAAGTCGCTGCATAATGTCAACTGTCGAAGTTACATCTGTTTGTGAATTATAGGGGGCCGGTGATAATTTTATTATGGTAACAAATGAAGCTACTAGCCAGCGGAAACTTCCGCGTGTATGTATTTTGTTATATTAATTAAATCGACCCGGAGCGTTCAATGTTATTGTAGATAATACGCTCTTTGAAGTATTGCTTTAACCTTTGTGTCGATACCAAACATTTTCCACGATGTTCAATAACGCTGTTCCCTGTAGTTTTAACGGATATTTTAATGCTTTGAGCGTAAATCAATTTATAATTATCGGAGGAAGTAGAAACCCGTTGCAATTCTGCTATTTGTGAACGGAAACATCGAACCACAGTACAGTAGCTCCGAAAAATATTGGTAAAAATTGTCTGTACTTAAATTGTTCTAATCGCGTAAAAAGGGATCACACCTGAACTCATTGTAAAGCATGGAATCTCTTAGAATATTCTTAGAATACATCGTTCATTTTTTTCGAGGATATTTTTGCATGATATACCGGGTGGGAAGTTAAGAATCTGTTTTTCTTGAAAATATTCTGAATTCAGACGCCTCCAAGAACTTTGAAAAATTGTTTCCGTGACTGAATCGATGACAAAGACTCATAAAGATTGATGTAAAATTATTTTTAACTGTTTCACAACAAAAGGACGGTTTCTGGTGCAGCTCATGTTACTCCAGAATTCGCAGTACACCTTTCATTCGAAGCTCATGCCAGTAAAACAATCTTCAAGTCTATGGTCAATTTAGTCACGAAAAAATATTCCAAGGTTTCTAGAGAGCGTTTTAGTTTGTAGCATTTTTGAGAAAAGAGAAGTCTCTATTTTCGATTGTATGTACAGCCGGGAAGGGAGTGATTCTTCATAAACAAATAAGCCTAGAATATAGAATAAAATTTGTTCGTATGCGACTTTATTTTCGGGAAAATCGTCTAACGCGTCTGTTCATAGCCTACCGATTCTACTTCTGACAAACGGTGAGCATGCGAGCTTGACGGATTTTCGAAATCGATTTTCTCGAAAACACAGTCTCCTATGAAAAAATTTAATTCTATATTTTTTACGTAGAATCGCCGCGTTTCCGGTTGTACAAACAGTTACTGACCGAAGTGGTGTATCGGCACGCCAAAATTTCGTAAAATTGCGAGGGTATCTGGAAAACGATAAAACCGAATAGACCGAGCACGCGCAGCTCCGCTAAGCGTAGTGGTTTTCCCCCGATCTGTCGGGGGATTTGCCAGCCATAGCGTTTAAACTCGACGAAATATATGATGTAAGCCGCTTTTACTGTGTTTCAGTCGAGGATATGATCAAGGAAGTGGACGTGGACGGAGACGGACGGATCGATTTCTACGGTAAGCCGTCGCTGCGAGCTTGCGGGCTCGCCATTTACCCCGGAGACTTTCTAATAATCGGAGAAAAATATGATTGACACGGGAGGGGGGAATTGATCCTCTACTACCCGCCTCTCGGGCTTCTTCTGCCTATTTCATCCGCAATTGGTCTCGCTTCTAACCTTTCGGCCGAGGAATTGGTATCGCGTGGATGAAGGTTACCATGACCGAATTTTTGCATACGGGAAGCAAAAGTCATCTTCATGAAATTACGATAGGTGCACAGAGAGCTTCGATGAAAATGGCGAAGTTCCTTCGATTGCTTGCAACCTTGGTTCTACCCCTCAGTTTGCGAATATTGGGTATTTGACCCGTGAAATAGGTTTAGACGTGCTGTCTTTACCCCTAACCAATCAGCTGGTCTACGGTGCACTCCAATTTCTTTCTTTGCGTTCTTTGAGATGATGCTTCCCATCTAATTGAGTATGATCCTTAAAATCAAGAAACCGATCAATCAATAGAGACATCGATAAAGAAAACGGAAACAATAAAACATAAGCCTTAACACTCGAACGACCAGAAGGGTCCATCTTTGGTAATAAAGCTTTTGTAAAAGTGAAATACGGTACCTGATTTGATTTTCTTTATGCTCAGAGCATTGAGGAGATTTTATAAGATCAAATACGTCTTTGTGATCGTGAAATATAATAGAGAATCATTGTTTGCACTGGTCTGACCCCGAGGAGGCATCACTAAAAATTAATACGCAATAATACAGAACTGCACCTATGTTGCTAAATGTCTTTATAATTAATAAGTTGATAAACGTTCGAGTGTGTTGCGAGTACACCACTCGATTTGCAGAGGCAAGACTTTCTAGACGGACGTTCCCAGAAGGTACGAAATTTGAGTCCTAAGGACATCCACAAGACTTAAGAAATGGACGTTCCTAGAACATACGGAATTTAAGTCCTAAGGATGTCCTCAAGACTTAAGAAATGGACGTTCCTAGAACGTATGAAACTTAAGTTCTCAGAACATCCTCAAGACTTAAGAAATGGATGTTCCTAGAACGTACACGAAATTTGAGTCTGCAAAAACATCCACAAGACCTAAGAAATGGACGTTCCTAGAACATACGAAATTTAAGTTGTAAGAACATCCACAAGACTTAAGAAATGGACGTTCCTAGAACATACGGAATTTAAGTCCTAAGGATGTCCTCAAGACTTAAGAAATGGACGTTCCTAGAACGTACGAAATTTAAATTGTAAGAACATCCACAAGACTTAAGAAATTGACGTTCCTAGAACATACGAAATTTAAGTTGTAAGAACATCCACAAGACTTAAGAAATTGACGTTCCTAGAACATACGGAATTTAAGTCCTAAGGATGTCCTCAAGACTTAAGAAATTGACGTTCCTTGAACATACGAAATTTAAGTTGTAAGAACATCCACAAGACTTAAGAAATGGACGTTCCTAGAACATACGGAATTAAAGTCCTAAGGATGTCCTCAAGACTTAAGAAATTGACGTTCCTAGAACGTACGAAATTGGAGTCCTACGGATGTCCACACGACTCAAGAAATGGGCGTTCCTAGAACATACGAAATGTAGGTTGTAAGAACATCCACAATTCCTCAGGATGTCCTCAAGACAAGAAATGGACGTTCCTAGAACGTACACGAAATTTGAGTCCAAATGACATCCACAAGACTTAAGAAATAGACGTTCCTGGAGCATACGCAATTGTAATTGTAAGTTTTAAGAACATCCACAAGACTTACGAAGTGAGTGTTCCCAGAAGGTACGAAATTTGAGTCCTGAGGACATCCACAAGACTTAAGAAATGGATGTTCCTAGAACGTACGAAATGTAGGTTATAAAAACATCCACAAGACTTAAGAAATGGATGTTCCTAGAACGTACACGAAATTTGAGTCCTGAGGACATCCACAAGACTTAAGAAATGGATCTTCCTAGAACGTACACGAAATTTGAGTCCAAAGGACATCCGCAAGACTTAAGAAATTGACGTTCCTAGAATGTACGAAACGTAAGTTTTGAGGACATCCACAAGACTTAAGAAATGGATGTTCTCAGGAGGTACGAAATTTGACTCCCAAGGACATCCACAAGACTTACGAAATGTTCTAGAACGTACGAAATTGGAGTCCTAAAGATGTCCAAACCTTATGAAATGGGCGTTTCAAGACTTAAGAATTGCATCCACAAGACTTAAGAAATGGACGTTCCTAGAACGTACGAAATTTAAGTCTTGCGAACGTCCTGGGGATGTACGAACTGGACGCAGGACGTTCGGACATGAACAGAACGTGAAACGGACGTCCTATGGATGTACGGTGCTATCTGGGAAGTGTACTTGTTCAATGGTGAATGTGATTGTTGCAGAATTCGCACACGCGCTCGGTGAGCCAGGGATCGACGACGACGACGAGGACGAGGACGAGGAGTTGCAGTCCCCCGGCTACTAGAATTTTACCTATTCTCGTCTCTGTGTTAGATAGAACGAATTAAAGATGAGTCAACGGCGCCGCGCGATCGCGCCCACCGTTTCTCCCTCTGACATTCACGGTCGCGAGTACAGCGCGTCGCGGCCGAGACAATTCACCTGATCGAATCGTTTCTCGAATTTGCCGATCTACCGCACCACGCACGCCGTAAATCGCGAAGAAAAACCCTGCAACGGGAACCGGGAGAATTTCGACTTCCCGCTGACGCAGAAGATGGTTGCGCGTTCTGCCGTCAGGGTGCGCCACTCTCTGATACCGCGACTTCGTTCGGTGACTTTGGTCAATGTCAGAGGACCGTTTTGACAAGCCCTAATCTCACCTACCGCAAACTCTGTAGATACAATTGCTGCTGCGATTTTATGTCACCCGGATCGGGCCTCGAATCGTTGATCGACTCACTTTCCGAAGGAATCCTCTTTCCTTTTCAAAGAGCTTAGAAAGGGGCCGACTATCCTAGAGATTTTACCAGATAAAGAATAGCAATTACTTGCAGATCTTCGAAAAATTCGCTACGAGAAATTCTTCTATTTTCCAACCGAACTCGCTTCTTCTATTTCCGTGGAATTAATAACACAGAGAATTCACGAGCTCCAGGATCACGATCTTATCGTGTCTAATAAATAATGCGGATCTGACCTCTCGCGCAATGCAAAACAATGGCGATAAATTATTTTCGTGTAACATAAAGTCACAGTCGGCGAGACGGCTAACTTTCTTCTTCATTTATTGCGCAGAAAAGTATCTACTGATAAATCTTCGCGAAACTGTTCTCGGTGGCTTACCTGATGTAACATGCGAATAATCGGCGAGGGGAGGGGCACGGATGATCGACGAGTGAGGCGGCCCAGCAATTCCCGACGGCAATGCTCGTTCGCAAACGCATCAATTAGCTCTGGACTATGGTTGTCGACCGCTTCACTCGGGACACGCGTCTTTTCGCCTCTCCCGTCGCGTCTCTTCGTCTTAATCTCTCGATGTACACGCGACACGATCGTAATCAATTTTCTTCTAAGATATGTAAATTTTCCGATTTTACTCTCGTCTAACTATAGATCGCATTGTTATCCACCTAAAAGTAACTGTAAGAACCAGAAACACAAGCAGGCGGAACCGAATCGATCGAGAACCGGCGATACACACCGGAACGATCGATCGGCGAGGACGGACTGAAAGCTTTACCTGAACCGGACGATGATCGTCGATGATCAACAGCTGAGGACGCTGCTATTCGTATCACGGAAACATACATCTCTTGATGCAATCCGCTGTCGGATGTCCCCCGTTCTGTCCTCCTGTCCGGAGGCCGGGATAGTGATCGAAAAACCTGTAACCTTGTTCGGGGGAATGCTACGTGGAATTTTAAATCGATCTTGATCGCTTTGCTCTCCTCGAGCTTCGTACTGTGTACCTTATTAAACGATATTTCACTGTTACGCCAAATAACAAAAAGCCGCACGCTGTTTCAAGAATATTTTAAAGGGTCTAATAAATCTAATAAACTAACGATTCGTCGTGAGAGACTCGCAATTTTTCCCCGTCCTTAGCCTAATTATTTCCAAGTTGTCACACTGGGACAGAAGAAACCCTGATACAATGATTTGTTTCTAATTTTTATTTCAAATAGTTGACTCAAGTAAAATAAATCATTTTTTTATTATAACCACGTTGTTGTAACTATGCAACGTGTTTCAGAACGGGTGGCCCAGCTGGACATGAGATGGTTCTATTTAAAAAATTGGAAAAAAACACTTTTTCGGTTGACGCTTCGTTTTGGAGAAAATCGAGTTTGAAAATTGAGTGGTTGCGCGTGCTGTTGCGTAGGAATCGCCTGACGCGTCTGATCATGACCAACCAATTCTACTTCCAGTGAATGCTATAGCCAAGGACACGCATAGCCGCCATGTTGACCGAGAAAATGTTATTCGGCTTCTTTTTACTTATTTTTGCAAATAAAACCACCTCGTACGCGCTTGTACCACTCATCCTGAGACAGGATTTATAGAATCATGTATTTCAGATATAGTTTACGATGCTGACTGAATCAGAGAGCATTTGGTATTTTATTTGAAAACGTATTTGATGAAATGAATTCTTAATAACGAAATAATCTAAAGAAATGTTATTTGCTGTTCAAAGAAAATAACAAGCGGTTACTTCAAATAACATGTAGCTGAATTACGACAATATATTATCTCAACTATCATTTTTCAAACAATTAGATAACGTCCAAGTCTGGAGGACAGTGGTTAGGATCAATGATATACGTTGGGTTTCTTCTTTCGAAAGCCAGACTATAATTTTAGCAAGTTTCGGCAACAACAACGAAGAAATTGGTAAGTAAATGTGAAAATAGAATTGACAAAATCAGTGAGACTTGTTTAACAAAATAAAATGAACCACAGTGATCATCCATGCTATTACTTTATAAATGAAACATATTTAAAAATAAAAGTGAGCAAATGTTGAAATCATATTTATAACGAGAAAATGAATTCTGATAACTCAATATATGGATAAACTATTTAAAATATTATCACTAGACTACGGATTTTATGCGTTTGTGACAAAAGTGAGTACTTGCAATTTAACTATGAACCGCCACTAAAAATTGTTGTGGCATTATTTCAAAGACATTTAAAAAAATATCACAAAATATTTGTTATATTACAAAATTTCTATTCAATAGATTACTAAACGTTTAAATATCATATGTGGAAATGGGATCAATTTCGTATGAATAAAATGAAAATATTCTAAGACGGAAGAAAAATTTAGTTTTAGAATTAGAATAGCGCCGAGTCCAAAGGGTTAATGCAGAGGAGATATAAACAAAAATTTAAAATATCAACATATTAGTTTCAGCTTACTGGTAGAAGGAAATTTTTATTTGGTTCCTGTGTCTTGCAATCGACGCAAACATTTTTTTACTATGCATACAGATCTGCAGTCTAACTATTACAATAATTATAGAGTTCCAAGGCAAACATCAGCCGCTTAGGAGTAAAAATATATGCGAAGGAAACAGAAGACAAAGCGTTTCGAATTTCTGCTCGAAGAAACCGGAGATAGCCGGTTCTCCGATCAGGAAATTATTTTAAACATGAAAAGCAATATCCTCGCGCTGGCTGCGTCAGCTCCGAGCGAAAAGTCCTTTCTCGGAGAATTCTGTGTCTCCGGAAACGCTTCCCTGCTGTTTCCAATTTTTGCGATCGTCCCAAGAAGTGGTGAAATAGACAGGAGTCAGCAAGAAATATTTCTTAAACGTTCATTTTTTATTAGCGATAAATAAACTTACATATCTTTACAGTAACAACATCCTCTCGTAACTCTCGGAAAATATGATAATATCTATCCGCGTAAATACAATATAGATCAAGACTTCCATTCTGTTGTGTTCGTATCATCTTATTGTTGCTGCTTATGTATGTTTTGTAGTTCGACCGTGTCCGCAAATGAATGCGACACGCTTAACACGTCCCGCAACACACCGACCAAAAAATACGGTTTTCTGCTTTTCGAAGAGAGAGAGAAAAAAAAAGAAGAAACAAAAGAAATAGTAACTCTGCACGACACAGAATGCGTACGGAGCGTCATCTACAACGGCTGCGTGTACGGTTTACAATGGCGGCTACGAGCCTTCGAGTAGATACGCGTTGCCACCGCGTCCCGTGAACTCGCTCGACGTCACAAACAAATCATTCGCATCGTTAACACGTTCGTCGATCAACACAGACTTCGTTCTCGTTTCCTAATCACAACAAATTCCAACTCGTTAATTCTAAAGCAACCAGAGTACACTGACACGTACCGACGTGCAATATTCATTGTCCTTAGCTGCACACAATTCGCGTCGTTTCGCTCGGATTCGCATTCGTCGAGTTCCCCTTAATCGATTACCACAGTAGAGTCCCGTTTATCTGAACTTTCGGGGGTGAAAATAACTATGACGTTCGTGAAATATGGTCCAAATAGAAAAAATCACTGTGTTCATGTAGCAGAATCGCCACCTGGCAGTGGTTGCGATAAAAACAGTTTAATCGCGAGTATAGTTGCCCGAAATTCACGATAACTAGGCTCAGATAAACGGAGCTCCGTTACAATTAGAAAGGTGCGCCTTATACGCGCAGCAGCGTTACAGGTTAAAAGACGCGGCGACGCTTCGACGAGCACATGCTACCCAAACGCGACGCCATCTTCCGTGCGACGCGATCAGTGGCAGCTAGACGGCGGGCAAAACGAAATAAAATAAAAACTTCAACGAAACCCGAGAAAGTTTTTATTTTATCCACACTCTAAACGCCTTCAACGGAAGAAGAGAGGCTCCCGCGTGATCGGAAGCTCCCACGAGAATCGGTTCTAGAAAAATGTAAAATCGAAGAAATCATCCACCGTCTAGCATCATGACAATGCGCCGCATCCTCTCGAAACTTGGCCTAAGCGTGTTCACGCGAAGCGTTCGCATCGGTGCTTCCACCGTTCGGGTTACAATCTAATGATAGCGAGCGTACAACTCTGTCGAACGTGAAAACGAAAGAGAAAAGAAACGGAAACGTAAGACGCGCGTTAAAAGTATGGCGCTGATGTAACGACCGTTGCGTCGCCTCAAGATTCTCGGCGACAGACGTCCGGCTGCCTGACAGCTTCAGGTGATCCCCTGCGCCATCTAGCTTTCTGTTTCTGCCCTAATTCCTCCACTCGTCCCGGCGCTGTCGTCGCCATTTTCGAACCTCCCGTTTCCCAAAACACAGTCTCGAAGCCATCGAACTCCGCGTCAACACCGAATTTATGTCGCGGCCGATCTCCCCAACCGCTCTTCCCTTTTTCACTTCGCCGACGAAAAAAGGCTATACAATAGTCAAAAAATATGATTCGCCGATAATCTCGTACATGGCGATATATGTTTATACATACAGAATATTTATACGCACATACCAGTTGAGAGGAAAAAGCTTTCGTTTAATGATATACCAGGTTCCTTCGGTTCGCTCGCCGGAGGCAATCTTAATCGTATGTACGCGTATGTTCACAAGCATGCCCAAGCGTCATTGTGCGCGTGCGATCGAAGAGTACGTTACACACCTGCCGAGAATTCGTCAAAACCGTCCACCCCTCAATCGCGTGGCCGTGGCTCGTGCAAAGCAGAACCGTCCAAGTCTACTCGTCGCTTCAATAAATACACATTCGTCAAACAGCGATCATCGCGCGCGATTCATTCGATTAGTCATTCCCGGACGGTCAAGGGCGACGTTTTTCTTGACCGCAAAAAAATGAACGCCCTATCGGTCCGGGAACGATGCTACGCCTCGAGGAGCCGAATTTGTTATCTTTCCGCAAGGTCGCGCATGATCGTGGAAAAACGTTCAAAAAGGGGGGGGGGGTGCTTCGGTCGTCTGGCGCCGGGTTTACAAAAATTTTGTGTCCTCAGTCGCATTATACCCTAATTATCGTCGAAGCTGGACGCCCGCGCGCGAGATACACGAAATCACAATTCTACAGGTAAAAAAGAATCAAACGTCTTTGTCATTCTGCTCTGCAGTCCCGGTTTGAGCAGTCGAGATTTTGGCTTTTCTCGAGTCACTTCGTCCCTTGCGACCACCGATACAAACCGAGCACACACTCCGGCCAGTCTAACGTGTCGTCAAACACTTCCGGTTTCACACCGGATTCCCGGGCGAAACGAACGATTTTTTTTTTTGTTTCTCGAGATCGGATCAGCTGCCTAGAATCCTCCCCCGGTCCCTAGGGAACGTACTCCGCACCGTTGTCGCGCACTCTAGACTCGCAAAAGTATAACCGAAGTCTCGTCGTGTTGTGGTGATTAATGCTAAGTGTCCTTAGATAAGTAACATTTAACCGCGCAACAACGTGTCTCTCTTAAGTAGCTTGAAGCAATGTCGTTGTAGAACAGATCGCTAAACGCCGCTGCCGCCTGTCGTCTCTCATCGATAAAAGAATCAATCGCTTCGTCGCTCTGCGTCCGTTTGCTACCGATCTGACGCCGACGAACGCTTTCCAACCGGCCATCTTCCGAGTAGAACGTTCCGAGTTGAACGAATTCTTAGAGCGTCCGGCAGGTGTCCTCTGTCTGATATAGTCGAAACACGCTGCCGACGAAAAACGCAGAGGGACAAGATCCACTCGCGACACAACCGCAAGAAAACCGGGACGTCCTTGTCCCGTTCGAGCGTCACGTTGATCTACCGGTCGCAATCTTCCCGTCGTCGACGACCGACGACTTCTTAGCATTCTCCGTCAGGATCGTTCGCGTTCGTGGTGGCAACAGCGGTGGCCACGGTTGCGGCGTACCGCTGTCGCCTTCTCCTGACGACGGAGAGCGCGTTCAATGGTAATTTTCGACGGTGGTGCGATGATGAGACCGAGGATCGTCGTCTGTAATCCCATCTCGCGGCGCGTCTACCTCAAAGGACCGGCTCCTCGTCGGTGTCCTCGTTGTCTTCTCGCTCCTGCGCCGGACCTTGCACGCCGGATCCAGCTGACAGGGAACTAGTCTTCACGCGTCGCTGCCTCTTTTGTTGACCGCTGCCGCCGCCGTTGCTGCTGCTGCTCGCGCTGGAAATACTCGAGCTGCTGATCGAGGTCGCGCACACCATGTCCAGGTCCGTTTGGTGCCCGTGGGCGTCTATCAAAGGCCGCAGAGCCGATCTCAGGGACCAAGAGAGGCGGGGATAAGTGCGCTCGTGTTGAATCATCAATTCTTTGCCTTGACTCTGTTTCTGCGAAAGAAAATTCAGCTGTTTCAATGTTTCTCGATTTTATTCCATCGTAGAGGAAAATAGGGATGGAGTAGTGTCATGGATCGTCGAAAACAATGAAGAGAAACGCTGATGACGTAGGAGGCAGGCTAAGCGAGGACCGTAAACATTCTGTAGACTGAGTAGATTACCGACCGGTATTCACTTTACCGACCGGTAGCTGTTGAAGATTCTACACACTCATTACCGATCACTCGGCCGCAAATACTTACTTAATTCTGTTTTAGGGTCAGATTATTCCTGGCAGATCAAAAACAGGGCAACTAGATTCTGTCGGCAGGTTTAATGAACTTATAAACTAAGAGGCTACCGGTCGGTAAGCGTCGGGGACAAGAAGCCGATTAATCTGACTGGTTTAATGGAATTATTAATCATATGGCGTTATCAGGGTATACATTTCCAATTTTATAAATAATTAGTCTTAGGTCAATATGTTTTGACTATATGCGGAATAATTGATGTAATAGGAATTATTTTAGTCGATAAGTTTCCCGCCTATATTGTGATATGATGGTAATGTTAGTACCTGAATATGTTTAGGAGGCATATTGTCTGTTATTTATTATCAGTACTATGTTTACTCTATGTATGCCCGCTGATAGGCCAGTTCTGGCCTAATGCGTAATAAATAAAAAAAAAAAAAATAGGCTACCGGTCGGTAAGTGTGAAGGACGAAAAGCCGATTAGTAGGCTATCGGTCGGTAAAGTGTTAAAAATGTATGAAAATAATCATTGATCGATTTATAACGTACACGTTACTAAATCCTTTCACAAGAAAGTGTTGTCTACACAAATGTAAATTTGAGTACTCGCTTAGAGTGGCATGAACGATTGAATATTTTCCGTTTCTTTGGAAGAGTGCACAGTGGCGTCGCAACGAATTTTCTCGATGACGTAACGTTCTGCATGGTCAACAAACCGACCGATACTGGCGAAGAATACGAGGGGAACGATAAATGGTTCGAGGTAATTAAGGTATAATTGAATCGGAGCGGGTCAAGAGCGATGACATCGAGAGAAATACGTGAATTATCGATCGCGCGTCTAATTAAAGACGCGCGAAACGGTGACAATTGGTGGTATAAATAACGGGGGCTCACCTCGGGAAGGTCGCTCGACCTGGTTTCCCGCGAAGCCAACAGCTTCTTGCTCTCGGCAAACTGCCTCAGCGATTTCTCTCGAACGTAGACAAATGGTCTGATGACCCTGAGATCCTGACGGCGGATGTAGTAGTGGGCCTTCATGGTTTTCAGCTTGCCGCCGTGAAACACCGAGACGAGGAAACCCTCGGTGAGATCGTCTAGATGCTGGCCGATCGCCAGCACGTTGTAATTGTGTCGCTTGGCGATCGAGTATAGCCGTGCTCTGATCGCCCGATTGCAAAAGCTGCACGCACCGTTCGCGTCCAAGGGATCCTCCGGCTGATTCTCGCCGGGATTGCATTTTGTCTCGGTGCTCTGATCCTCGTAAAAATAGGGGACATTCAGAGCCTTCAGATAGCTCATCATCCCGATCGGATCCGATCCGTTCGTGTCCACCGCGGCCGCTCCGATCTCGAAGTCAATGCCCTTGGATCTCGCATAAAATCTATATTGATGCAGCGTGTGCAGCAGGGACAGCGAGTCCTTGCCGCTGATCGACAGGCAAACCAACACTCTGTCGCTGTCCCTGATCATGTCGAACTCCTGCATAGCTTCGACCGCCGGCTTCCAAACGCTCTTCGGCGGGCAATGCCATTGCGGCCGGGCCGCATCGGTATTACCATCCTTCGATTCGAACGCGACCTCCTGATCCTCCTCTTCCTTCAGATCGCCCGAGCACTCCTCGTCCTCCGAGAAGTCGTCGGCTTGGCGGACCTGTTGCTTGCAGTTAGACTTGTTCACCAGAGCGGTCATAGATGCCGCTCTCGGTTTGCGGCCGTAGCTGTTCGTGGAATTGGACTCCGCGCTGCTGCTGCGTTTCAGATCGACCGAGTCCAGGGACTTGTCGCTCTCGTGGAAAGACAGATTGATCCCGCTGTCCTGCGAGCTGACCGAGTTCACCGCGGAGTAGATCTTCGGCAGGATCTTCCGGGCGTCGCCGATCTCCAGGCCGCTCCTGTCGTGGCCGTCGTCGTCGTTCAGATCGTCGTCCAAATCGTGGACCACCTCTTCGTCGTCGGTCTTCGACTGGCTGCGAACCATCTGCTCGTTCTCCGCCGGCTTCATCACGTATATCACCGTCTCGTCGGAGGAACACTCGCTGGACATCTTACTCTCCTGCTGCGTCAGCTCGCCGACCTTCCCCGAGATCTCGATCGGGCCGCTGCGTCTCGAGCTCGAGAGCCTGGGGGACGAGGAAAGCTGGACCGTCCTTCCTCTGTCCGGCGAGCCACAACCGTTCGAGGAAACGTCGGAAGCGGACGCGTCCGGAGAGTGTCTGTGCAGCCCGTCGACGGCGTTCACCATGCACCTGATCTCGGACTTGACCTCGCTGGCCATCTCCTTCGAGAACTCCATCAAGTACTCGGCTATGTTGCTCGCGGTGAACGAGTCGTGTCTCAACTTGTCCTCGGCGCTCGGCAAACCTATGGGGCCGATGTTGCGGGAGTGATGCTGCGGCGTGTTCTCCGAGGTGTTCGTTTCGGAGAGCGCGTCGTCGACCTTCGAGATCACCTCCCGGATCTCGGACTTGATCTCCGTCGCCAGCTCCTTCGTCACCTCTTTCACGTAAGCGCTCAGATCGTCCTCCGATCTTTGTCCACCGTTCGCGGAGATCGGCGACGACCTGCCCCCGCCCGCGAACTTCTCCGTGTAATCGCTGACCGAGGAGTACGAGGACGGGGGCGAGGCCGTGTTGTGATAGTTCAACGACAAGATCGAATGACTCGGGCTGCCGTTCTCGAACTCCAGCGAGTTCAACTCGGTCTGGCTGCTGCAGCTGCAATGGTGTCGCCTGGGCTTCACGGTGTTCCCATTGTTCCCGCTCAGTCCTAAACTGGTCAGAGTTTGAGGACTCAACGGGAGCGGCGGTATAGGGGAGGAGGATGACGAGGCCACCTTCCGATTCACCGAGGCGTTCTCCCCACCCCCGCTACTGCCGAGAGAATTGCACCTGGCACGGCCAGCGTTGGCAGCGTCGATCAGATCCTTTTCCTCTTTAATTGGCCTGTTGCCGGCGTGAGAGATCGTGCTAAGGGCCGAAGGCGTGACCACATCGCCAACGGCGAATCTCACGGGCATCGGCGAACTCGGGCAAGTAGCCGGGGACCTTTGACCGGTCGAGCCGTTGTTCCGATCGGCGCTGACCGATCGTTCCTCTTCGTTGCCGCTGCCGCCGCTGGAGTAACCCGTTTGGAACTCGGCTGTGTTCAGCAGAGTCTTTCGAACCGAGCTGAGGACCGGCAGGCTTCGATGTCTCGGCGACGTGGTGGAGATCAAAAAGTTGCCGGTCCGTGGAATGTCGCTGTTCAGTCGACGGATGCTGTTCACCAGAGCCAGACAGCTGACTTGGCTGTCGTGCGTGGTCGTCGGCGTGTGATGGCCAAGCCTGTTCCACGATAGCGTCGGATTGAACGGTACGTCTTGCTTGACGTTCTGCGAGTTGCCGAGCAACAGATCCTGCGCCTCGCTGGGCAGCATGAACCATCGCAGAGCCTCCATTCGCTCGGACACGAAGTTGTAGCTACGGTCGATCTGCAGCGGGTATCTCTGCGCCATTTTTCTCGCCCGGTTGAAAATGTTGCGCGCGGTCTGCAGACAGTCGCCGTAGTTCTGCGGAAGAACACCGGCCCCGGACACCCGCCTCTCCGACGCGTTCATCTTCCCGTCGGTGTACCTAATCGAGCTGAGCCACTTTCGCTCTTTGAACACGCTGTTCGTCTGGTGCCGCCATTCCCCGGTGTCCGGGTTCAGCCCGTACTGCGGCAACAGCTTCCAACCCTCCGTGGCCACCATCTTCAAGGCCTCGAGGACAAAGGCGACCTCCGCCTCGGACATGAAGTACGGGAAAGAGAGCTTGGCGAAACCCGGCCGCAACCCCTCCGTGTTTGTCTCCACGTTCTCGGTGTTCCTCTCGCTGAAAGGAAGCAAACAGCATGAACGAACATTATCTCCCGCCGAGCCGGGAATCGATAGGGAAAGCTGGTTTCGAATTTCATACCCCTCTACGAGCACCTTCTGGTACTCCTTGGCGAGTTCTTGGTCGATCCCCATCAGGTCATGAGCGTAACGACCCGCGCACGCGCATCCGCCACGCGCCTGTATCCCAAACACGTCGTTCAAAACGGCGCACACGAAGTTGTGATGGAGGAACGTGCCGCGCGGGTGCCGCACCATGAACGAGAAGATGGGCAGCCTCTTGACATTCTGCGAGCCGCTGCCGAGCAGAATCAGTTCCGGGATCGTCCGCACGTGGGCCAACACTTGCCTAAACGGAGAAGCGAGCACGGTTTAAAATGCGGGTCCACGCTCTATCGCCATCTTCCTCTTCTTCTTCCGTTCTAACGAACACGATCCAATCGACTTTTACATCGCGACGCTGACCATATCAGCCCGGTTGAATAATTAAGTGCTAAAACTGTCCCTCTGTCATATCGAACCACTTGTCTTACAATTTAACTCCAAGCTTTCAGACTAATGCAGAGAAAATAGTATCATTTGCAAGAATACATTCAAAATGGCGAGGTTGCTTCTACAGGCACGTTTTACATAAAACGTGATAATACAACCTATTTTTCAATTGAACGATAAGGCTCAGGTAATCAAAATTATAAAGTGATAAACAAAACATAACAGTTTATGTTAGGTAATATTAAGAATATATATATAATATTTTACAAAAATAAGGATTTGAAGCAATGTTTACAGTTTTGCACGTTTCATCAGAAACGGTTAAGATGGTACAGAAATGCTAGGGAAACGAAATCGTCAACAAACACTGATAGCCAACTGTAGTAACTATTTCATAATTATTGAAATTGTGAAAACGTTTTCATAGGAAATTACTGAATTGACTCATTTAACACTAGAACTATCGAACCAGTCAAAATGACTGGTGGATGATTTCTTCATTACTTCAAACTATGAAAACGTTTTCACGAGAAATTTTTTAATATATCTCTTCTTTGGAGTACAAGTTACCATAAAAATTGTATGAAATCTGAGAAAATTCAATCTTGCTAGTTCTTCAATCATAGTTGTTCAATCTTGATAATTCTAGTGTTAAGCACATATTATAATGAAAATCGTACAAAGTTTATGTAAATTCAATCTTCTCCTTTCTATAAGACGTTTCACTTTTATACGTCTTGTGCTCGGTAGGTTCAGTGTCAAGACATCATTTGAAGGCAAGAAGGTTCACGATCTGATTTTCATATTCATTTTTAATAAGTGAACTGATATAGAACGGAAAACTTGACACAGATTGAAACAGATAAAAGTAGCTTGTGAGAATTAGAATTTGTGTAGAATGGTCCATTATCGTAATTAAGATAAGGTGTTAATCTATTTTCTCTTTTCATTTCAGCATCTTCCTTTTTTTGGGATCAGACAACAACAGGCAAGATAACGTGAAATATTTAATCGATCGAAATGGAAGGCGTCAAAGACACAACAATAATGACCGCGGCAAGCCGTTATCTCTGATCTACCGCTGGAAATTTTTCAGCAGGTTAATTATACTGACAAACGTATCAGTCCACGTGCTCAAAGGAAGCTGACACACGTGGAGATAAGATGAGCAAGAAGAAAAAAATGGAGTGGCGATTGAACGCGTCGATGGCACTCGAGAGATTCTCCGTGACCGGCCAATATAGTCGGCGTCGCGTTTAATTATAAAATGTTATTTTAAGAGTAATCCTACCTAGAGATCTTATCTTGCCGGGCAACGATAGCTCGCGGCGTAACGTTCTCCTTCAATTGAACCGCGAGCCCGCATCTGATGGTCTCGACGACACCGGCGGTGCCGCTCTCCTCCCTCAGCTCCGGATCCCGGTGATAGTGATGGGAGTCCCTCATGTCTTCCGTGCCAATTTTATCTTTGAGCAGGGACCGTTTGGTCACGAGCACGCCGGGGGACTGCACGCCGCCGATGAACTTGTGCCCGGCGAAAATGATCGCATCCTTGTGGACGGCCGTCTCCCCGACGCCCGGCAAATGCGGATTCATATCGATCTGAACGTACGGGGCTGGAAACGTGAACGTAGGCGTTTTGATCGTGAAACCTCGTTTGGACGTCGATTAATCATATTCGCGAGCTGTTGTCGCGCGAACGACAACGGGCGTAATGTATTTGTCTGCCCCGAGACTAAATAAACAGACGATAATGCGTGTATTTTTCCCGCTAATCGAGGCACAACACACTGCGACGATCTTGATACCGTCCATTGTTTTCTGACCTCTGTCTTTACCGCGCCTTTCTGGATTTAAACTTTCGGAAAATCAGTGTTGGCCAGTAATTTCTATTTTGAGGGGCCTACGTTGATTTTGATTGTGCAATTATCATTGCATCCCTGCTCGTTCGTTAGAAATTAACCCTTAGCACTCGAATGGCGACTGTAAGGCGCCTCTAAAAGTTGCTGTATCATTATTCAAAATATTTTTTGCATTATTAAATTTATTTGTATTTGGTAAATTACTAAACGTTTCGGCATTACTTGTAAATTGCACCATTTTTGTATGTATAACATGGAAATATATATATATATATAGAGAGAGAGAGGGGAAATATTCTAGGTATTTTGGAGTTAAAATAGCTTCGAGTGCAAAGGGTTAATTCATTCATTCATTTGGCGCATTTTTCGTTTAATCCAAAAATACTGTTAGAACTGTGTTCTGGAATGTGAGATCTTAAGGGGTCCAGATTCAGCTTTTTCATTTTCTCAAAAAATTGACTTTTCTTCGAGTACAAGTGTTGCAGAATATGTGTGCGAACGGATTTGTTTGAATAAATTTAATTATGGGCGTTTGAAGAATGCAACTCGCAGTTGCAACGTGCAGTCGAGAGATATACTTTTCTCTTTTTGTTTTTTTTTTTGGAATTGCGAGGTCGAAACATGATACAAGTGTTTGTAAAAACTAAGATGGGAGACAATATTTTGCAGGATATATTTCGTTTATGATAGGGGATCCTAAAGATTCAGTGCGTTTAGCTTAGCTGATGGTCAGTTCGGTGCAAATTTTAGTCAAGAAATCGACTTGAAATTTCGAGAGGATTCTCAGCATATGTCCTACTATTGCACAAATTGAAAAATTGTATTTCTTTGAACATGCTAAAGGCGAGAAAATATTTAAAAAGTTAGTCAAGATTTTTAATTGATTTTTGTTCCGACCATAGCCGTATACGTACTGATTAAGATACTCCCTCATATTTTTGTTTTCGTTCGGCAGGGGGACTGGAGTTATGACAACGGTCAACCTTGTCATTTTTTGTTGTTTCTGCGTTGGAAAAGAAAAATAATTTATGTACTTCAAACACCAGTACACGCGTGCGCAAAAATATTAACCGGGAAACGTTCGACAGTTTCCTCGAAAGAAATTCCGAAAAATTGGCAAGCACATGGAATCATTGCAAACCAGAGTCCCCCTTTACATCGTGTCGATCATTACCTGCAGCCGTGTAATCCCAGATGCTGAGTGCTCCGAATTGGTGCAACAGAAGGGTCGTCGCGACGTCATCTGCCAAAACACCGGTGATGCAACTGGCAGCGCTGAAGCACCCGATCATTTGCGTAACACCCTCAGCTCGCACTTTGACCAGTCTCCGCTCGAGATCATTCAGATCTAAGAAACCCTCGCGGGTCTCGGACACTCGTATCACCTGCGATGATCGTTCGAACATTATATTTAGCTCGAACATTGACGAGTGACAGCTTCTCGAGTAATCTATGCAACGCTAATGAATGTCGCAGGCAAAAATTATCGCAAACGATAACTCTTCGCTCGGTTTTGCTTTCGAGCTTACGCTTCTCCACAATTTCTATATTACTCGGAGTATGTAACGTATTTTTTCCTTGGAACCTATTAGCACAGTTTATTTTGAATTGCAGAGAGAGAATAAAAGAAAGTGCAAACTGCAAATTTGCAAATGACGATCCGCGACTTCGTGGCAACATGGTACAGTGTATTTCAATAAAGTGGGACAGTTCTCCTTACAAAGAGAACAAATAAGGACACTCTATTCGAGATTCGTCCACAATAAAATTAAGCGAACGAAACGTTTTTACGAGCCAAGAGTTCGTAGATTCGCGATAAGGTAGAGTGACCACGTTACCGACAAAAATAAATAATAAACCGATAAAATTCACGTGCCTCAACTTTTCGTCCTTATATGAGAATATTTTTCGCTGGGAAAAGCCTATTAACACTAGGTTCACGGACCACTAAAAATGAGTATTTCACATTACTTTATAAAAATAACACTAATGTACATATCGAAATTTTTAGCCATTTTCTAAATAATATATACCCAAGGAAATCAATTTGTTGAATAATCCCTCATGGATGCATCTTTACAAACTCAATATTCGTAAACTAAAAACATTAGAATCCGTAATTCTGACGGGTAAATCTAGGGCCAAGTCTACGTAGATTCGCGATAAGGTAGGGTGACCACGTTACCAACAAAAATATGCGAAAAATGGTTTTTCGCGCCTCAACTTTTCGTCCTTGTATGAGAATATTTTTCGCTGGGAAAAGCCTATTAACACTAGGTTCACCGACCACTAAAAATGAGTATTTTACATTACTTTATAAAAATAACACGAATGTACACGAATGTAAATAATATATACCCAAGGAAATCAATTTGTTGAATAATCCCTCATGGATGCATCTTTACAAACTCAATATTCGTAAACTAAAAACATTAGAATCCGCAATTCTGACGGGTAAATCTAGGGCCAAGTCTACGTAGATTCGCGATAAGGTAGGGTGACCACGTTACCGACGAAAATATATTCAAATGTACATTCAAATGTGACAACTTTAAACAAATTTTTTCGTAACTGAAACCACCGTAGGTTTAAAGATCGATGCTCCCTCCTCGCAACGACATCGTAAAAGTTGATTTGCGATTTATTTCAGTCGTTTCGTCGAGCTTCGAGTGAGAGGTGTGGTCGCCAACTTTACAGTAGTGTACAAGTTACACCATGTGGGCTTTACACGAGCGATCCTCATATCTGTTCCAAGACTTAAGTCAGTGGCTGTGAACGTTAATTATACTCTGCAAAAGTCACGTGACTACCCTTGGCTCTTAATGGAATCGTATTTCAACTTCTCGCGCGTTCAAACGAGTGTACCATCCCGCGATCAAGTGACACTGAAAACCCGTTTAAAGTCCGCGAAAACGTCGTTTAACGTGCGTGAATTTAAGTGGGACCGTAGAAAACGCGCGCGTCAACTCCATAAAGATTTACCGGCGAATAAATGCCTACAAAGGAGTCGGGTGGAACGGTGACGGTCCAGGAGAGATCGAGAGAACTATCAAAGGGTCGGGGAAACTTTGCGAGAAAAATAACTCCGGCACTGAACTCTCGGAAAAGCACAGTGATCCTCCGCTTCTCCGTGAAACCGCGGTGTACGCGTTTCGAGAGCGTTTTATGCGTTCCCTGTGAATCGCGCAGCTTCGAGGGCAAAGGGAGGAAAAAAAGAGAAGAAACGTTTCGGGACTCGAAAAAAGTACTCTCGACGAAACCGTTCGACGTGTTCCGCAGCGACATTCGAGTACGGTTGGCTTTCGGGGTCGATGTGTCCCCGGGGTTCCAAGATCAGAGAACACTCTTGACTCACCGTTGAAAAATCCGCGGCCGTAAAATGTTCGCATGCTTCGCGCGTATGTATCGTTTTCTTTCTTTTTTCACTTACCCTGACGCCGTGCTCCCGCCAAGGCCGCAGATTCGCGTGATGCTCGAACGGTCCGACGAACACCACCGAGGATTTCGTGAGATCGAGGTGTCGCAGAAGCGTACGAAGGGCAGCCGCCGTGCCTTGACCCGTGAACAGAACTGCATCCTGCTCGCCAGCCCCCACCGCGTGTCTCACGATGTCTCTGGCTTCGTGTCTGCAACATTCGTCGGTCAGGATATATCGATTCGTCCTTCCGCTGGCATTAACGATCGCCTATAAAAACGAGGCAGCCCGGCGGATCCGCGCCGAGGGCGTACCAGAGATTCCCGAGCGTTGTCTCGGCTGCTTTGAGGCCGACGCGCGGCGTCGCCGCGAGGCCGACGCTGACAACGCGAGGAAGGACCTCGCGAGAACAGCCGCTTCGAGTGTGTCGACCACGGTGACGAAAATACCGATTCTGAATAGGGTTGTCATATTTTAGGGAAGAATTCGGGACACGGACAATTTAGGGGTGGAACAGGAAACTGCCCTAACAGTTGTTTTGTGGGTTGTTAGATTTACATTATTTGTTTGAAATCGTTTCGAACTCAACTGGCAGACTTCCGTCCCCTTGGTGGGAAAAAGCACTCTGTAAAAGTAATTTTATAAGGGTAGTTATCCTTGTAAAACACGGTGACGAAAATACCGATTCTGAATAGGGTTGTCATATTTTAGGGAAGAATTCGGGACACGGACAATTTAGGGGTGGAACAGGAAACTGCCCTAACAGTTGTTTTGTGGGTTGTTAGATTTACATTATTTGTTTGAAATCGTTTCGAACTCAACTGGCAGACTTCCGTCCCCTTGGTGTGAAAAAGCACCCTGCAAAACTAATTTTATAAGGGTAGTTATCCTTGTAAAACACGGTGACGAAAATACCGATTCTGAATAGGGTTGTCATATTTTAGGGAAGAATTCGGGACACGGACAATTTAGGGGTGGAACAGGAAACTGCCCTAACAGTTGTTTTGTGGGTTGTTAGATTTACATTATTTGTTTGAAATCGTTTCGAACTCAACTGGCAGACTTCCGTCCCCTTGGTGGGAAAAAGCACTCTGTAAAAGTAATTTTATAAGGGTAGTTATCCTTGTAAAACACGGTGACGAAAATACCGATTCTGAATAGGGTTGTCATATTTTAAGGAAGAATTCGGGACACGGACAATTTAGGGGTGGAACAGGAAACTGCCCTAACAGTTGTTTTGTGGGTTGTTCACACTAGATTTACATTATTTGTTTGAAATCGTTTCGAACTCAACTGGCAGACTTCCGTTCCCTTAGTGTGAAAAAGCACTCTACACAAGTAATTTTATAATGGTAGTTATCCTTGTAAAAGACTGATACTAAAAACTTATTCTTCGGATCAGGTTGCTCCTAAAACTGGTCTAATTGCAACGTATAATGACAGACTAACAGTTAAATTTCGAACTCAACTGGCAGACTTCCGTCCCCTTAGTGTGAAAAAGCACCCTACAAAACTAATTTTATAAGGGTAGTTATCCTTGTAAAAGACTAATACCAAAAACTTATTCCTCGGATCAGGTTGCTCCTAGAAGTGGTCTAATTGCAACGTATAATGACAGACTAACAGTTAAATTATTGGGACAAGGTCGTCTCGACATCGCGAGGGTTAAAAATGTCCTCCAGTTCTAATACCACCTAAATTCGACCATTTCCATCGGGTTTTACGGTCTCGCGATTAACGGCGACCGTTGCAGCGATACATAGCGAGTAGAACGAACGAAAGAAATCCGAAAAGTCGCATGACATCGTGCCATCATCGTTATTGCCGTTGCGGACGCGCCGGTAAGTGTTCAGGGCTCGAGTCCACTGGATATTGATCTGGGACGTCAGCGCCACCCCCGCACGTTCCGCTGCATAAAATTTAGGGATAACGGAGCCGTCCCGACGACGTCCCGCTCGGATTGAAAACGGTGCCAGCTGATCGGCAAGCAACCTGCAGGAATTCGGGCCGGAGCGACGCACAGTGGGCAATTTGGACAAAATCGGATTCAAAATCACGGAACTTTCGATAGAACTGAGGTAGAGCGATGAAATCTTTTTTAAATTAACCCTTTGCACTCGAGCGGTGACTCTGAAGCACCGCTAGAAATTTTTGTGGCATTATTTCGAAGAAATTACAAAAAATATTTTTTACATTACAATATTTCAATTTAATAGATTACTAAATATTTAAATATTTAATACGTAGAAATCAGATCGGTTTCGTATGAATAAAATGAAAATATTGTACGACGGAAGAAACAATTAGTTTTAGATTGAAACCAGCGCCGAGTGCAAAGGGTTAAAGCTGAAACTTTGTAGAATATGGGAAAAATAGGGAGATTGTGGTACGAACGCTTTTCAACCTTCAGAAAATTCGTTAAACTTGCACAAATTCAAGAAAATTTTCGTTTTCCCAATACCACGCGCGGAAAAAATTTCTTTTTTAACATGCTGTACATCGTTTCCCATAGATTTTTTCACGCTGATCTCAAATCTGGTCTCAAAAGTCTACGACCTCAGGATTTTGCAAAAAATAGATTTTTGTGACAAAAACTAATCAAGTCATTTTTTCGTTGGAACGATTGGATGGTAATAATCTCCCTATTTTTCCCATATTCTACAAAGTTGCAGCTTTGATTAAAAAAAAAATTTCAACGCTCTACCTCATTCCTATTGCAAGTTCCTTGATTTTGAGTCCGATTTTGTCCAAATTGCCCACTGTGCGAGAGCGTAATTCGGAATCCCAGCGAGACAGAAAGGCAACGGTCGAGCGGCGCAGAAAATGAGTCGCGTTTATCGCACAGATATCGCACGACAACCGGAATCGTGCATGCATGCTAATTCCGCGGGGCCATTGGAAATCGATAATTAGAAATTCATAATGCCCGGCGTCGCGCTCCTGTTTTTCAGCTCGTAATGCGGCCGTTCCGATAAAGATATTTGGACAGTTGCGAAACAATCGGTTATGGCCACCATTTACCATGCTGATAATGCGTTTCCCAATAAGAGATTGTATGCAGGAAATTAACTACCGTGCAATTTTCTTGGCGGTTGCACGCATTTGCAGCATTTCCTTGTTTCTGATCATTCTTTGAACGAAAAAATACGCAGCAAAACTGTAAACACATTTTGCTAGTTTTACATAAAACGTGATAACACAACCTATTTTTCGATTGAACGATAAGGCTTAGGTAATAAGAATTATATGGCGAATGGGATAAACGAAACGTAACAGTTTATGTTAGATAATATTTCAGAAAAATAAGGATTTTAAGCAATGTTTACAGTTTTGCACGTTTCATCAGAAACGGTTAAGATAGTACACAAATGCTGGGGAAATGAAATTGTCGACAAACACTGATAGCCATAGTAAGTGCAAAACTGTAAAAACTGTTTTCAATCCCTATTTTCGATAAATATTCCGTATATTATTAAATAAACTGAATATATATATATATAATATATAATAAACGAAAATAAACTGTTGCGTTTTGTTTATCCTATTCACTTTCTAATTATTACTACCTAATCATTACCGTTCAATTGAAAAATAGATTGTATTATCACGTTTTACGTAAAACCAGCGAACTGTGTTCGGTGCATGTCCCGTGAACCATATTCTAAAAATGACTTACATTAATTACTTGCATCAAAATCACTTTACATAAAATGAAAAATCGATCGTTCAGCCATCCGCAAAGCGAAGTTAGCACAACGATCGCACAGCAAACTTCCCTTTCGGAACATCGGTGATAAACTCGAATCGATTTTCTAATTTCCCGACTCGCTCAATTAACGGTACACATTGCACCGTCAACTGTGTTGTTAGCACAACCTGTTAATAGACCGAGTGAGCATAAAACTGCCTTAAACACGCAGGAAAGTTTGCTTATTGTCAGCCAACTTTTTCGCAGTTATAAACTAACCAACGACCCGTGACTTCCGGAAATGTTTGCTCGACTCGGAGAAACCGGAATTAGTGCGGCGGAACTTCCTTCGCGATGATCCGTTACAAAACTAATAAACGCAACAACGCTGGATCGTTTGACTAATCATGACCGTTTACGACGCGGTACTTTCCCGGCGCGTTCAAGTATAGCTGAACGAATGATTCACTTGGCCCGTTTATGGTGTATAAGCAGCGCTGAAACTTTCGATCAATAGCGAGCAGGAAAGACGATCACCGGACGGGAAAAAGACGGGCCTCGGGCTCGTTTAATTCCGCAATTAATAGACCGACTGGAATTGGTTCTGGGAATCGCTTGATCAGCGGACGCGGATGTATCGTTAGCCACGTCCGATGCAGCAACGCGTACACGCGTCGCTCTCACGACCTCGATCGTTATCACGATCATGCGATCGTCCACCACCGAGAAGAGGAAACCTCTTTGTCCGCACAGTTTTTCCATAATTCACAACGCCGTCGAGATTAAATCCAGAGACACTCGGAACCTATGATAAATCGTTTTCTGATTGGGAAAAAGTTCTCTTTTGTCGAACTTGCCCGTCGACGTAATCACCGAGCTCTACTCGTAGAATCTTTGCAGCGTTACACGCGACCTTGAAGACGAACTGTATAGCATGCAAGTCGGATTGGTCATCGGTCGAAACGGTAGGGTGTGAAGATTCGCGAATCTAACGACGACTAAACAATGAGACAGTTGCGTAACGAGACTATCGCGAACATTTATGTCAGACGCAGAAATAACTCGCCCCTCAGACATAATTAGTCTTTTGTTCGAATTAATTGCGAGACTATTGTGAAGAAAAAATTTCCTTGTCATTCTGTAATTTTATAGTGGTAATTTCAATGCTTGCAAAGAACTGTGTAACGTGGCAAAGTAGATAGTATAAATCTGTCGATTCGTTTGTGAGTTGGGACATTTTCCTGAGTTCCTGAGAAATATTTTTCAGACAAGGATCCAGCGATTATTAGTTTAAAATATGGAACGGGATCGTTAATGGTGAATAGTTTGTGAATCATGTAAATAAAATTTGAGCCTACAGTGGACCCAGAAAGCACTTGGACACCACGTCTCCGATTCTAGAAAAATTGTTCATATTTAAATTGCGATAATTTCGTGAGAACAAGTAGTGCAACCATAAGCATGGTACAACAAATATTGAAACCGTAAGCGTGGCACAACAAATAGCACAGCCATAAGGACTCTTTCTAAAGCTTAAAAAGCCTCTACTTTCAAAACAAAGCTGTGTTTCATTTCTTCAATAATATTAATTGAAATATTTACATAAAATTTCTAATTTTGCAAAAAAGAATAAAATTATGCCCCGCATTTATTTTACCCCTACTTTCGCAAAGCTGTGTTTCATTTCTTCAATAATATTAATTGAACCATTTACATAAAATTTCGAATTTTGCAAAAAAGAATCAATTATGCCCCGCATTTATTTTGACTCTACTTTCAAAACAAAGCTGTGTTTAATTTCTTCAATGACATTAATTAAAATATTCACATAAAATTCCTAATTTTGCAAAAAAGAATAAATTGTGCCCCGCATTCTATTTTGCCCCTACTTTCGCAAAGCTGTGTTTAATTTCTTCAATAATATTAATTGAAATATTCACATAAAATTCCTAATTTTGCAAAAAAGAATAAATTATGCCCCGCATTTATTTTGCCTCTACTTTCGCAAAGGTGTGTTTAATTTCTTCAATAATATTAATTGAACCATTTACATAAAATTCCTAATTTTCCAGAAAAGAATAAATTATGCCCCGCATTTATTTTGCCCCTACTTTCGCAAAGCTGTGTTTCATTTCTTCAATAATATTGTGTCTTCAATAACAGTGTTTAATTTCTTCAATAATATTAATTGAAATATTCACATAAAATTCCAAATTTCCCAGAAAAAAAATCGTGCCTCGCGTTCTATTTTGACGTTACTTTCAGCGCGCTGCATCGTTCGATAATAAATTCGATTGTGCATCTACTGTATAAAGACTGCCTATACGAACGTTAACAGACGTTTGAAGTCCAATAAGAGTCGCAACGTGCAAACATAATTTCGCTGGTTGGAACGCGACTTCGTTCACAATCTACGATCCCGTGCAACGGTTCCCCGAGCAATTACATTTCTCAGGTGCGCGCGGAAAGGAGGAACAGGAAGCAGAGTGACCGAAGCTGAATAATATTTTCCGAGAGAGCGTAACGCAGCGGCCGGTGTGGCGCCCACGAATAAAACTCGACTACACGTTTCCATTATCTTTCACTCGCGCATCCCGTTTCCTAGATGCATTATCTAACGGGGGCGAAGGATCCGAGCCAGTTTTCGCATGATCGTCTCCTCAGAATCTCGGGTTTTGCTGTCCGCTTACCTGAATAGCGAGGATTGCAGGCTGCAGATTGACGTGGTCGCGTGGGTGTCGCCTAAGCACGGCAACACCTCCTTTGTGATGTACTCCTCGAGAAATTGCAGCGATCTTCCGGAAGCGGTATAGTCGCAGTAGACCACTGTAATTAAACGAAACTGGCGTCAGACGTGAAGACAGAAAATTGTGACGTAAGAGACATCGAATCGATCATCACATATGACTGAATCAGGTACGGTCTTTTATTTATATTAGCTCGTCCCATAAGTTCCTGACGTGGATGTGTTTACATTATTCACCATTGAAAAGTATTTTAACGAAAAACCGCAGAAATTTTGTAGTGACGGTATGATGTCTTTATCAAAAAGGTCAGAAGAGGTTGTGGAATGAAAGGGTGATTACATATTTTATTTTTAGAATTTACATGGTACAAGTGTAAACGGCACGAACTTATGGGACGACCTAACGTTTTACGGTACGATTTTTGTTAGTCGAATTCTGTTCGATTAAATTATCAAAATTCGAATTCTATTTTGCAATCGTCCGGGCTGGCTGCTTCGTGCCAATTGAGACGAAGCTGTCCCCACCACAGCGCCCACTTTCCCCCTCCATAGCACCCACTGTCCCTCATGCGCCGTTACCATGGAGAAAGGATGCGCGAAGGTGTCGCCAGAGCGGGGAAATCGAGGGGAATACAGTTACCCCCTCCCCCTGTCGTTACCGGATTAGTCACGTGACGCGGTGACCGTGTAGCGTGGGGACGCTCGCGGCCGGAGAGTGGGGGAATAGCGTCGTAGAAGGGGAGAGGTAGAGGGGAGACAAGTCTTAATCTGCCGAGGGTGGGGGAAGCGGGCGTTTCAGGGGCCCCTATGCTCCCCTGGTCTGATCTGATCAAAAAATTAGAAATGGAGTATCACGAGCTACGTAACATGCTAATCGAAGCACGTGCTTAAAAAATCTGATTTTTTAATCTTGATGGACCAGAGCTAGTACGTGAGATATGATCGCCTTTGACATTATGTACATATGTTCACTAGAAGAATAATAAAAACCGATATGGAATAATCGATAGACGCTTGTGATAACAAGTCTGAATTTTTTATTTTTTTTTTTTTGTTCGGTTTATGTATAACGGTATTGTGGTGTGACTTTTGATGGGGGCAGTTTCTTTTTCTATTTATTATATCGATTCTCGCACCCGATATCGAAATCTCGGCTCAGCCGACACAGTCTGCGGCTCGACGGAACTGTTCGTCATTGTTTATCAGTTCTCTTTCGTGAAAGGCCACTGTCCCGGTGAATCCTGATCTCTTTGGAATTGTATGTACAGGGTGTATCGTAAAAGTGGTGATCGAGCAGCATACGCGTTAATACTAGTGAATGTGTGTTACCTCTTTCTTGGAATAATATTAGGAATGATATTAGCAATATGGAATAATGTTATAATATTCCAGCATTTATAGATGTAGGGAATGTTTTAAACAAGTTAGAACTTTAGTAAACTAGGATCGTTAACCAAAGGAGGAATTTTCGTAGGTTCGTTATAATACATTAGCATACCAATTTTATTTATAATTATTGAAATTATAAGAGTGTTCTCGTAAGAAAGTTTCGTATGAACCTCTTCATCGGAGAACACAAATTACAATAAAAATTGTGAGAAATCTGAATAAACGCAAATTTGTCATGAATGCGGAGCAATACACCTCGATTGCGGTTAGGCTCGGTAGTTCTAGTTTTCGACTCTTTTAATACTTTTCCTGTTCTAAATGGTACCCACTTATTCCGGCCCGAAATGCATAGAATTTGCAGTTCAATAATTACACCGTGAATAATTAAAAAATCAATAAAATATAAATTTCCATAGAATCTGATAGGATTAGGTCGTTGAGATTCTTACCAACACTACCATCGAACAAAAAAAGAAATGAAGTGAGTATATTGCTTTTACAAAACATGACAAGGCATGCTATTTCAATAATTGTGCAATGAAAAGTTTGAAGTCTGATCGCTAGCATAAAATCCGCAGTCTATTGGTCACTATTCCGATCAAAATATTTCACGAATGCGATCTTAAAATTATTAGTTTGCATAAGGATCCACGGTATCCTTGCTAAACCATAATCCTTATTGAAAGTGAGTCCTCATTCAGGGACCCGTTCACCATCGATAAAAATACCAATTGCAAGAGAAACTCGTGGAGAGTCACTTCCCCGTGCAATTATTCCTTCAAACGCAATGACAAGTGAAATTGCGCTATTGAAATTGAAAAAAGTTCAGGGAAGTCTGGAAACGTTTTTTAGCATCCCCACTCTAACGGGTTCCCATTGCGTTAGATCGTGTTGACCAAATGGTATCAAGGTCGCCGGTAATACCAACAAAACAGGAAGTCTCGTTGGCACGGTTCGTCGCGGCAAAAGAGTTCCGCAGTTGGAAAACAAGGACAGTTTTCCGTGCACACTTTTTCCTCTCTCATTGTTCTCGCGTCATGAATGAAGCTCGAGCTCGCAGATGACGCGAGATACACCCTGTATATGTCTACATTGTGGATCCGCCGAGGAAACCGCCGGCCCTCTCTTCCGCAGTTATTTTCAGCCCCGCCCAGCCTCAGTTTACCAGAAAATGGAAAATGTTTATTCAGAAATGTTGTACGCGTTCCTGCGTCTCTCTTTATTCTCGAAACAGGGGTTCCTCAAAATCTGCGTATACACAGGCGGTCGTTGCTTTCGAACGAACAAACGTTCTGCAGTCGCTGAAATTGTTTTCAAGCTTACTTTAAAAGTTTATCGAAAAATTTGCTCAATTCTGCAAAATATCATACAATATAAATGTGATTCTGCGGTCGCTAAAATTGTTTCCAAGCTTATTTTAAAAGTTTATCGAAAAATTTGCTCAATTCTGCAAAATATCGCAGAATATAAACGCGATTCTGCAGTCGCTAAAATTGTTTCCAAGCTTATCTTGAAAGTTTATCGAAAAATTTGCTGAATTCTGTAAAATATCGCAGAATATAAACGTGATTCTACAGTCGTTAAAATTGTTTCCAAGCTTATTTTAAAAGTTTATCGAAAAATTTGCTCAATTCTGCAAAATATCATACAATATAAATGTGATTCTGCGGTCGCTAAAATTGTTTCCAAGCCTCTCTTAAAAGTTTATCGAAAACTTTGCTCAAATCTGCAAAATATCGTAGAATATAATATTTTTTTTTAATTATAGCTGACAATAATCTTTTTATTGAGTAATATTTTTGTTTTAGTCGAACAAGCCGGCTAATGTATTGTAAGTGAATTAATTCTTCCCGTCTAAATTGTGGATTTTTGTGGAAAATAAAAATTGTCTGCGTTAATTGTAAAATACAGGGACCATATAGACACGTGTATTTTTTCTTCCCTTAATAATTTCAAAGAGTTGAAAGTGATACAAGAATGTTTTCAGATTCCCTTGTTGTTCTGACTGTTTCGCATTTGATCTAATCATTTTCGTCATAAATGCAGCATATCCGCAGTTCAGTCATCATTTATTTCTACATTGCACAGAAATGTTCCATAAAAACTGTGAACTCGAAGATAAATACGTAGGTCGATAGATGTTTGGATTAAGTAGAATCGGTGGACTATATTCAGACACATAACCTCAATCGATATCGCGATGCATATTTAGCTTCGGTAATACTGTGTATGGATGTACGATGTTCGAACAACTTTAACAATGCCAAGAAGTGAAATAAATTTTTCAGAGTGGGGTCAGGGACCCAGTTACTGTGTTGTTATTAATTATACTTATTTTTAGTTTGCACTCGAGTGGTGACTCTGAAGCGCCACTAAAAGTTATTACTAAGGCATTATTATACAAAAAATATTACACAATATTTGTTGCATTACAAAATTTGTATTTAATAGATTACTAAACGTTTAAATATTATCTGTGGAAATCGGATCGGTTTTGTATGAATAAAGAGAAAATATTCTAAGGCGGAAGAAAAATTTAGTTGTAGAATTAAAATAGCGCCGAGTGCAAAGGGTTAGTAGTGTGAAAAATATTTTGAATAATGATACAGAAATTTTTAGTGACGCCTTACAGTCGTCATTCTAGTGCTAAGGGTTAGATAATACATAGTGTAGCAATTTTTGGTGGCGCCTTAGAAAAGTCCACGAACTGCGAGAATATCAAAATCGGTCACAAAATTAAAAAAAGATATAAATTCATATATATAATAATAAAACTAATTAAGATCGTCGAATTTTGACCGGTTAAATTCGGCGGCGGGAGATCTCGGTCGTGTCGCGAGGGCGAATCGAATGGTATTAATTACCGGGGAAAGCCAAGGTAGGCGAAGGATAATGACTTGCAGGTGTCTCTTACGAAACACAGTTCGATCAATCAACCGGTCCCCGCCACGGCCGAGATTATGTTCGCGACTTTCGTGTAGCGTGTTTCAGGCGTGTCGGGGGATAAACGGCGGGAACATTGTTTAGACAGGAGGGAGGCATTTAACGACCGTTTCATAATTGCCGATGAAAAAGTGTCTAAATAGTTTTCCCGGGTGAAAAAAAGTCATACCGGGAAAGAATGTCGAGTACGGTATCTCGTTTCCCAAACACGTCTCAAGTTCACACGGAAAAAATCAACGAAATCGCTACCGCTGTTCGACGCGAGCTCGATTTATCTTACGATCGTCTAATTTACATAAGAGGCCCGGCGCCATAACTCAGGGGGAGGGGGGGGGGGCGTATAAACATTATGACTCGGTTACGGGTCGCGAAGAGTGGACAGGCGGCCGTTGCAGAAAAGTAATCCACGGGTCTAGAATGTGAAAGTTCCAGGAACTGGCGCTTGCACGGCAAAGTAATATGCAACTTCGGCGACGAGCGCGAATCGATGAGAGAACTGCAGTCGAAATATTAGGTTGGCAAGAAAGTAATTTTGCTATTTTTAGGTGAAATATAATCCAACTTTTTTATCACAGCAATGAACTTTGATCAATAAAATATTTTCCATCTTGTTCTATGATCTTTTGCCATCTTTCTGGCAGCTTCATAATTCCGCGCTCATAAAACTTCTGATCCTTTTCGGAGAAAAACTGATCCATGTGCGATTTCAGACCATCATCATCAGTGAAAGTTTTACCATTCAAAGAGTTTTGTAAACTTCGGAATAAATGATAATCGGATGGTGCAATGTCAAGGCTATATGGTGGATGTGACATCACTTCCCAACCAAGCTCCAATAACTTTTCACGTGTTACCAAAGATGTGCGTGGCCTAGCGTTATCATGGTGGAACACGATTCCTTTGCGATTTGCCGATTCTGGCCGTTTTTCTTTGATTGCTATGTCCAGTTTTGTTAGTTGTCGAGAATAAACATCTGAATTGATGGTTTGGTTCCTTCGGAGAAGCTCAAAATACACAACACCTTTGTAATCCCACCAAACCGACAACATGATCTTCTTTTGGTGCAATTCAGCTTTCGGCGTGGTTTGGGCTGATTCATCACGCTTCGACCATGATCGTTTTCGAGTTGTGTTATCGCAAACAACCCATTTCTCATCACCAGTGACGATTCGCTTCGGAAAAGGGTCGATTTCATTTCGTTTGAGATGCATATCGCATATGTTGATGCGTTGCGTTAAGTGAATTTCTTTCAATTCGTGTGGAACCCAAATATCGAGCTTCTTAACGATTCCGAGACTTTTTAAACGATATTCTATAGTTGTATGCGTGACATTTAACCTGTCTGCAATCTCTCGGACAGTTATACGACGATCCGATTCAATAATGGCTTACATTTGGTCATCGTCAACTTCAGATGGTCGACCAGAACGTTGGTCGTCTTTAAGTGAGAAATTTCCAGAACGGAATTTTTTAAACCAATTCTGGCACGTGCGTTCTGTTAAGCAATCCACACCATAAACTTCACATATATCTTTGTGAGCCTCGGCAGCTTTTATACCTCTACGGAAATAAAGAAGCAATATGTGCCTAGAATGTTCATTTTTGCACTCCGTGTTCAAATTGACACAGAACTAACAATTTTCATCAAAATAACGTGTAATTTGCTTCAAAGGTAACCTAAAAGATGCAGTTGTGAAATGTCAGAAAGAAAACAACGTTAACAAAATATGAAGCCATCTATTAGTGAAAACCGAAATTACTTTCTTGCCAACCTAATAGAACAGAACGAGACGGGAGAGCCGTTCAAACGGGGCCCCTGTAAAATGTTTTAACGATCAGGAAATTCCCATCGATGCTGCTGCAAACAAAAAATGAACGAGATGTTCCCAGAGTCTATTGTTAGACGTCTAAGAAGGAACTCTTAAATGGCTCGCCGAGTTCCATCAGCACAAAGTGGCAATTTAATCGCTCGGCGGATCGCTGGTGGCGTAAGACCGTTCGCGATCCGACATCAATGCGTTGCCGCCGACAGTCGGTGTGTCTTCAGCGTCGAGTTCCTAGAAGAAATGCCGGACAACGCGTCGCGTCGTCGTCGACGGCCGCGAAACTTCTTGGGAATAATTCGAATGCGTCGGCCGGCAGTCTGAATGTCAACAGCGCACGCCTCCGCGATCTCGCGAGCGCAGCGCGCAATCGCCGAGAGACCTCGTCGATGTCGTGAAATTATGGCAGGCCTACTTCGAAGCGGCGTCGAGCCGGCGTGTATTTCTAATAATTGATTTCGTTCCCGAATCTGCCCGCCGGCGATAGATCAACGCGAACGACTCGGTAACCTCGATGCAGACACGAATCTTTGCATACGTCCGCGGAGTCGCTTTCTCTAGCTCGCAGGCATGAACCTAGCCTTTGCATTCCACGAGCAGGCTCGCGAGGAGAACGAGCCGGCCGGAGAAGACCGGATAAGAATGTTGGTTAATCCTAGCCCGTCGGGTGCAGGGTCATTTTGATCTAACTGTAGCCGTCATCGTGCTCCGCGCGATAACTTACCGAGCGAGAGATCCCTGGAAACGCGGCCGTGGAATTGTTGTTGTTATTCGTGGACTGACGATTTTTACGCACCGTCGAAATCGTCCGAACGAATTCCAAGAACTGCACCCGGTGTTCGCGGTAAATTGTACGTTTTTACTATTTACGTTTTTACTATTTTTTTTTATTGGTACGTTTTTCTTGTGAAAATATTGCAAAAATACTTCGAAACATATAGGAAGAATTTACAGTATAATTCACTGGCGACACCGTGACCTGTGTCAACTTTTTATATTCACGAAGGTGACCTTGACTCTACCATTTTGGGACGCAGCTTAAATATCATTTCCTCTTCTTGATAATTCCAATAAGCTGCTAATAATGTACAGGGTGTTTCACCTAACTCGAAAACATTAATTGGTTCAGAGGGACAAATATTATGATAGGCAAAAGAATTTGTCCATGGTTATATGTTTTGAGATTTCAAGGTCATCATAGATTTTTTAATGGAATGACATTTTTTTATTATCGCTACATGATGGCTGAGGTCAAGACGAATCCAACGACCTGTAATATTATGACCTTCACGTGACCTTGAGTTTGTTATAATGTTATAACCTTATATATATAAATATAACCTTGAACAAATTTTTTTGCCTATCATAATATTTGCCCCTTTGAGCCAACTAATGTTTTCCTCTGATATTTTCTTGTATCATAAAAAAGAAGCGAGATATTATAGACGCTCGACTTAAGTGAAACACCTGTATATTCCACTCAGTTTTACTATAACTGCGTAAAACTCACAGTCTACTTATAAGTTGAACAATAAATGAATTTTCAACAAACGACTTAAAAAATCTGTGCTCGATTTTCCGAGATGCATCGACTTATAAAACGTTAGACAACCGTAGAAAATGGCGGTGATTAATAAAATTGTTATTTTAAAATGTAACTGCTTTTGTTTTATTTTCATACACATGTATGTCACATTTTCGTGTAACACATGAGGAAATAATATTTGGGAATGGTTCGCGTTGACCTTTCATATGTTTACTGGAAGAACAACGAATCGTGAAACCTGTAGTAGTAAATAATACTCGAAGGAGAAGTATGGAAGGAGGAAAAAATTCGGATTGAAGAAATTTAAATTTGAGTCTGAGTAGGCCCTGTCAGGAGTGTAAATTATGCGAGTAGAAACAGCAAGCAATGGCCAGACAGGTTAGCCACATGATATTCTCCACGTGACAGGCACTTATACACTGCTGAAGGTGATTTTCACAAAAAACTACTTTTATATGATCGAGCAAACTGTACTTTGTGTTTTCAATCTGATTTGTTTACTTGAAAGGACAATATTTATATTCTTTCGAATTAGATTTTGTAATCCATTGATCGCATCGTGGAAAATATTATTCACCTGGTGTATTCAGTCGTTTCATAAGACCGCCAACGTGACTTGAAATAATATTTCAGAAAAAAACTACTTCATGTCAAGAGAGGCAAATAATTCAATAATTCCATTCTTGTTGCTTCGCGTCTTTAACGAGGTACAAAGGTTTCTTTCAGCTTTTTCCAATATACATGACACACATTTCTTCCTGACTTTCAAGATACATGTACAAAGATGTTACACGATATAAGACCTCGAGTTCAGTTTCAGTTAACATTCAATCTACCACTATAAAAATGCATTATAAACTTGTTGCTTTATAATAATAACAAGATCGCGATTATATAGATTTTGCAGGATCTCAATTATAATACCTCTATTAATTTCCACGAAAAAATGTTGGTAATCCCAATAAATTGCAAAGTGAAGCATACCGAACCACTAGTTCGACTGCCGGTGGTAAGTGCAGCGTTAATAAACTAACTTTAATTACTTGTTCGAACTGTTCTCTGAAGCAATCAATATAACAATGCGACCGGGTAATGAACAATTAAGGGACATTGAACAGCGGTTCCCAAGTTGTTGCAGCAGCTCAAACCGTAATAATAACTTCCCCTTCTTATTAGCGAGCATGTCGATAAGTATTACTTTCACACGCCGTTCGAACACAGCGTTTAACGCTTCATTAAATTCGAGAAACAATCTCAATTTCCTTGAACAGCGGGAAGTGACCTGAATGCGAATGTGACAAATAAAAGTGCATCTCAATGAACAATTTAAACACTAAGAGACAAACAACCGTCTCACACGTCTCCTATCACACCAACTATAAACATTCTTTCGCGCCGTAATTGACGAGCAATTAAAAATTCCTGAAATCATGTTCCTTTACTCTGCTAATTAGAATTACCTTCGGTAATTAACACTGGAACAGTAGTTCTAGTAAGATGAGTGAAAATGCTCCTAATTTTTTCTTCTAGAAATAACAAAATCATAAATACGTTTTCACGAGGACATTTTTTAATAAACTTCTCTGTCGAGGTAGATATTTAAACAACAAAATGGTTCGAAATCTGAGGAGATGCAATTTTGTTGTTACTATAAGTAATAAATATTTCAAGTGAAATAAATATTTCAAGTACCATTTAATATTTTATAGTAACTTATTTTAGTAAAATATTTTTGTTTTGACAATCTAAACCATGAAATAAAGTATTTGTATTTCAAAAATCTGAAGCATAAAATAAAACAGTACTAGTTAACCATTTGAAACACAAAATATAATATTTTATTTCAATAATCTGTCATAAAATAAAATACTTATACTGAATACGAACCATTATTTTCGGCAAGAATATTTAAAATAAAAGGAATAAAATATTTCGAGATGAAATCCAAATATTTTTGATATTCTTCAAACGAAATACTATTTTGAAATAGTATTTTAAAAACTTATAGCATAGAATAAAATTTTCTATTTTCAAAGTTGTACGCACACTTCAAAATAAATAGGATTATTTACTATTTATTATTTAACTAAATTTACGGGTCCCGTCAAAATGACGGATTCTAATATTTTTAATTTACGAATATTGAGATTGTGAAGATGCACCCACGAGGAATTATTTAACAAATTGATTTCTTCGGGTATATATTATTAAAAAGATGGCCACAAATTTTGAAAGAAACAATCATGTTATTTCTGTAAAGTAATGTAAAATAGTCATTTTTAGCGCTACGTAAACCCAGTGTTAAAATACTATTTTACCCAGCTGTGATGCCAGTTGCGTCCAGCGTCAAGCATTGTCGTAAGAAATCATGTGGCACTACACGCGGTCCGTAATCAGGCGAAGCACGTCAGTAAGTTTGCATCGTTCCTGTTACATGCATCGTCAAATAAATTAGCACGATCGGTGCGCTAACTTTCGTGGCATACCTGGCCGCCGCGAGAGCTGCGTGACGAAACAATGAACGAAGAAGAAGAAGAAGAAGAAGAAGACGATGTGTGCATATGCTTGTGTGTGCGTACGTGTGTATGTGTCTGTGTGTGTATGTCGATCGTTCGTTTCCACGGCGGGTTCAAGGTACCAGGAACTGCAGGGGATTCGCTTCTGGGCGTAGTTTGACCTAAATCCCGAAGGCAACACTGACGATTGCCCGAACGACCGTTTGACCCCGAACAACTATTCGCGTCGGGCGCACCGTGTCGTCGCCTCCTCCGTAACTAGAGCACGTGCGTGTTCGCGCGAACGAAACGTGGCCTGTCGGCGGCGGGAGAGTGCGAAAGAAACGGAGCAAAAAGAAAAACGAGGAGAACGAAAACGAAGAAGAAACGCTCGAGACACAATCCCGGAGCGGAAAAGATTGCGTACGCGAAACGAGCGACGACGTTACCGCGGCGCGACGCGACGCGGAGGAGCACGTTCCGTCTCGGATAAACGGTAAATTACTGGCACTCCGCTTTCCAATTAGCTTTCAATTACGTATATACGAGTTGGTCGACGACTCCGGCACGCGTCCGGCCCGACGGTTAACTTGCTAAACGACCAAGTTCCTCTTCGAGCGCGAGTTTTGCGACCCCGCGACACCGCTCGATCAATTCAGCCCGCTTTCCGGCCGAAAGACGGGAAAAACCATCTGCCGGCCGAACCCGAGATGCTCCGCGATTCTTTGTTTGCAGAAACGGTTTACGCGAATTACCGGGAAACGTTGCGCAAGATAGATAGAACGGGGAACGCATGAACGCCCCCGAGTAGTGGCCGGGGGCACCGACCCGCCATAGCGTGCGCAATTTTTATCCGGGTCAGTTGTCTTTCATATTTTCTGCCGCATTCTGTTTAAACGGCTTGCGGACGATGCGATTTGTCGTGACGCTTCACGTGCACAAGTTGCACGGACAGTTGCGCGGACATAAATATTTGCCGATCGCACCGCACGCCAGGCGGTCACTCTCCATTTTGAATCGCGCTCGGAAAGAAAGTTTTTCGATCTCATTCGGAGATTCGTTCGCCGAGTCGGACGTCATTTTCGCCTGTGCATCTTCCGATTCGTGTTTATCGTCGCGCGCTTCAGATTGACAGAAACGTGTGAAACGAGCTTGAGGGATTACGTGTGTGTAACGTATGCGCGGCAAATGGAAAGTGAGATAAGAAACGAGCTATTCTCGAGTCGTCATTACTAGATAGCATACTAGATATGTGGACCGCTTTCTCTGAAGACGCAGGAAAACTACAACTTTGTTGCAATAAATTACGAGCGGTTTAATCCGTAATCTCTACGAGAGGAGCCTGTTTGTCAATTACTTAAGAGCCAAGGGTAGTCACGTGACTTTTGCAGAGCGGGACGGTTAATCAAGACAAAATATAGTTTAATTTGTAGCTGGAGATATTTTCCTACTCTCGATTTCATCCAGAAAACTCATCCAATGGCATAAAAATGCTTGGATTCCACGGCATGCGCATCGTCAATTTTTGGCCTACTTCTAACGCTTATATTTGCAAATATCCGCATAATCTCGTCAGCTGATGACCAGCGCGCGCTAGATTGAACCTTCCTCTTTCGAATGAGCCCTTTCCCAGCGAAAAATATTCTGATATAAGGACGAAAAGTTGAGGCACGTGAAACCATTTTTCGCCCATTTTTGTCGGTAACGTGATCACTCTACCTTATCGCGATTCTACAGAGTCTTGGCTCAATTTTTGGCCTACTTCTAACGCTTATATTTGCAAATATCCGCATAATCTCGTCAGCTGATGACCAGCGCGCGCTAGATTGAACCTTCCTCTTTCGAATGAGCCCTTTCCCAGCGAAAAATATTCTGATATAAGGACGAAAAGTTGAGGCACGTGAAACCATTTTTCGCCCATTTTTGTCGGTAACGTGATCACTCTACCTTATCGCGATTCTACAGAGTCTTGGCTCAATTTTTGGCCTACTTCTAACGCTTATATTTGCAAATATCCGCATAATCTCGTCAGCTGATGACCAGCGCGCGCAAGATTGAACCTTCCTCTTTCGAATGAGCCCTTTCCCAGCGAAAAATATTCTGATATAAGGACGAAAAGTTGAGGCACGTGAAACCATTTTTCGCCCATTTTTGTCGGTAACGTGGTCGCTCTACCTTATCGCGATTCTACAGAGTCTTGGCTCAATTTTTGGCCTACTTCTAACGCTTATATTTGCAAATATCCGCATAATCTCGTCAGCTGATGACCAGCGCGCGCTAGATTGAACCTTCCTCTTTCGAATGAGCCCTTTCCCAGCGAAAAATGTTCTAATATAAGGACGAAAAGTTGAGGCACGTGAAACCATTTTTCGCCCATTTTTGTCGGTAACGTGGTCACTCTACCTTATCGCGAATCTACGTAGACTTGGCCATAGTTTTACGGGAGCCGTCAGAATTACGGATTCTAATGTTTTTAATTTACGAATATTGAGTTTGTAAAGATGCATCCACGAGGAATTACTTAACAAATTGATTTCCTTGGGTATATATTACTTAAAAAATGGCTAAAAATTTTGATAGGTACCCTCGTGTTATTTTTATAAAGTAATGTAAAATAGTCATTTTTAGTGCTCCGTGAACCTTTTCCCAGCGAAAAATATTCTCGTATGAGGACGAAAAGTTGAGGCGCGTGAAACTATTTTTCGCCTATTTTTGTCGGTAACGTGGTCGCTCTACCTTATCGCGAATCTACGGAGTCTTGTCGCGTTACACTAACGTGCAGAATGTTTGCGCCTTTCGAAATTCCGAACGATGAAACGCAACACTTTAGAACTATGTTTGTTCTATCTTCGCATGGATTGATGGTGCCGTAATTTACTTTTATGCGAGAAATGATAGTGATTTCACTTTCCAGGCAGCTCCAGAAACGGTTGTTTCACTCGACGCGGTGTGTTAACGACGCGAGCTGAAAGAAATGGCCTCATATATCGCTAATGATCCCGGCTGGAAAAATGTGCGAGCGATTGGAATCTAAATTCGCAACTCGAGCGTGCGATGAAATTATTCCAGAGAAAAGTCCCGCTTATCGTCGACTGGAAACCGCAAAGCTCTCGCGTCAGAGATCGTATTTTTACGTTTGATGTCATGGATATTGTTTTTTCCAGATCGTAGAGGAGAAAATATAGAGGACGAATAGTAATATCCTAGCACGATTCAAGATCGTTCGGAATACTCTTCGAACGAAAATTGCACCTCTTGTATTTCTTTTTTGTTAAAATAAAAAAGAGGAAAAGCGTATGCTCATTAACACCTAATTACCGTAACGACCGTGAAACGGAGGATTACGAATGCATTTTGAAGTGCCGTTTCGAAAGCTATAACCGGCGAGATTAGTTTTAGTGAGCGAGCGCAAACACGCGTGGAACTGCAACGTAGCGTGTTTGAACAATTACGCAAGTATCGTTGACTATTTCTTAAATGAACGGCTCGGCGTAATCTGAGTTGCATTATCACCGTTTAGAATTAAAATTAATGTAAAAAATTGAAATTAAAATTAAAATTATTTTAAAAAATTGAAATTAAAATTGCAGATTTGAAATTAAAATTAAAATTATTGTAAGGAATTAATTATTTCACAATTTATTCGCAAAACTGTCAATGACTTTTAACAATTTCACTTGAAAAGTCCACGTACGTACACCGTTGAATGTTCTCTATCGATTGCCCAAGCATAAAGCACGTTTTATTTTGATTCCGATCGAAGATTCCGAGATAAGGAAATTACTATGAACAATAATACTGTATTTGCACAATTCGACACGCCACTTTGAATGATTAAAAGCTTGAAATAACATGCGAACTTCGGATCGAAATCGAACTAGCTCAACGCTCAGATACCGAAATTCGAAAACTGCAACCGCCAAAAAATCTTGTTCGCAGATTAGAACAGAACGTTACACAGACAGACACATCGGCGGTTCCAATTAAAGCGTTGGAATACTAAACAAACATTCCAATCGGAATCTCCAATTTCTCCTCGGCCGACCACCTAATCTGCAACCGCTTCATCAAACAAGACTCCGCTCCATCAAACATTTCCACTTGATACCAATTCCTGTGGGAACGCTAACTACCTCTAGCTACCATTCTGCGATCTAATTTTTCCTATTGATCCTGCCGATGAAAGAAGGGACGTATAGCGCTCCGAAAATCGCTTCAGAACCGGTCAGGACTGTGTCATTCTACGTGCAAAAGTAAGTCGGAAAAAGGAATAAATACTTTTCACATACCGATTATGCATCATAAATTAAATTAATATCAAATAACTTCAAAGGAGGTATTGAAACAAAAAATCATAGAAGTATGGAATTCCATTGAGTGTACTTTTACAAAATCATTGGTTTATAGTATGGAACGTCGATTGAGACACATCGTTATACTGCTGAAGGTGGTCCAACAAAATATTAACATTAAATCATGTAATAATATATGTAGCGTTCGAATACTTTTGTGAGTCACTTATTACGCGTGTTTCTAATAAACACATCATAACATCTGCCTACGCTGTTGAATCCCTTTCAAATTTTACTGACATAATCCTGGGACTTCCCCCTTACTACAGATACCAAATTCTTCTATACAGATTAGTTTAGTTAGTACATCTTATTTTATTCGTTAAAGTTTGTAAACTCGAGAATTAATAAAATATCGAGAATTCGCTGTACGGTGATTTCTCTATATATGTCGCCAAGGCCTGGATGATAAATGCATCGAAATGGATGATTGGTCGAGAATTGGCTGTAATATTGTCGATGTTCCGATAGCGGAAAGTTGAAATGGACGAAGCCGAAGTGGACAGCGTCGCGACGCGTCGATCGATCGTTCGGCGGCGCAACGCGTCGCGCGACGACGCGACGGTTTTCGTCGTGCTGATGGCGGAGAGGGGGGCGGATTCGGGTAAAATGGAACGAAATTAACGCTCGCAATTATTGGCGGCAGCTGCCGGGAATACCGTCTTCGTCTTCGGTCCGATGCCGACCGATCCGGGCTCGTTTCTGCGTGTCGGCCGACTTCGCTAACTGGATTATCCGTAACCGTGCACCGCGACACTCGCGTTCCGCTCGCGCGAATCATTCCTGTCGCCATTCACTCCGCTTCTACGGTTACCGGGCTAATCCGGGAAATTGTCCTCGAGGTCGGCCGAACCGACCGAAACATTTCCCGCCCGTAATTGAAAACACGCGGCCGCTTCGCGTTCGGCCAGACCTGCGACGCGCACAGTGGACAATTTGGACGAAATCGGATTCAAAATCGAAGAACTTTCAATAGAAATTTCTTCTAAATTAAAGCTGAAACTTTGTAGAATATGGGAAAAATAGGGAGATTATTACCATCGAATCGTTTCACCGAAAAAATATTTTCATTAGTTTTTGTTACAGAAATCTATTTTTTGCAAAATTCTGAGGTCGTAGACCAATTTTGAGACCAGATTTGAAATCAGCGTGAAGGAATCTATGGGAAATGATGTGTATCATGTTTAAAAAATATTTTTTCCGTGCGTGGTACTGGAAAAACGAAAATTTTCTTGAAACTGTGCAAGTTGAACGAATTTTCTGAAGGTTAAAAAGCGTTCGTACCATAATCTCCCTATTTTTCCCATATTCTACAAAGTTTCAGGTTTAATTTAAAAAAAATTTCATCGCCCTACCTCATTTCTATCGAAAGTGCTTTGATTTTGAAACCTGATTTTGTCCAAATTGCTCATTGTCCGGCACGCGGCGCACAGTGGACAATTTGGACGAAATCGGATTCAAAATCGAAGAATTCTCGATAGAAATGAGGTAGAGCGATGAAATTTATTTTGAATGAAAGCTGAAACTTTGTAGAATATGGGAAAAATAGGGAGATTATTACCATCGAATCGTTTCAACGAAAAAATGATTTCATTAGTTTCTGGCACAGAAATCTATTTTTTGCAAAATCCTGAGGTCGTAGACAAATTTTGAGACCAGATTTGAAATCAGCGTGAAAGAATCTATGGGAAATGATGTGTATCATGTTTAAAAAATATTTTTTCCGCGCGTGGTATCGGAAAAACCACAATTTTCTTGAAACTGTGCAAGTTTAACGAATTTTCTCAATGTTAAAAAGCGTTCGTACCATAATCTCCCTATTTTTCCCATATTCTACAAAGTTTCAGCTTTAACCCTTTGCACTCGGCGCTAGTTTCAATCTAAAACTAAATTTTTCTTCCGTCTTACAATATTTTCATTTTATTCATACGAAACCGATCTGATTTCTACGTATAATATTTAAATGTTAAGTAATCTATTAAATTGAAATTTTGTAATATTTTTTGTAATTTCTTTGAAATAATGCCACAAAAATTTCCAGCGTTGCTTCAGAGTCACCACTCGAGTGCAAAGGGTTAATTTAAAAAAAATTTCATCGCTCTACCTCATTTCTATCGAAAGTTCTTTGATTTTGAAACCTGATTTCGTCCAAATTGACCACTGCGCGGCGGTCACACGTCCGTGTAAAATGCGTTTTAACGGCGAATGGACGAGCGATTTTTGTTTTTGTCTTTTTTTTTTTGGTCCAAATCCTCTGCTTGCCGTGTACGTACAAGCGCGGAACGGTAACGAAGTCCAAGGGATTACGAGCGGCTAAAGTTTTTACAGTTGAATTTTTTAGCCGACGTTGTTCGCCGCGCAGGTGACGTCACTCGATGTTTTCGAACAATTCGGAGCGTGCGAATGTCGGCGATTCGCGTTACGACGCGGTAATAATATTTGCTTCGCACGTTTCGTTCGACGCACGTAAATCAGCAATCTAATGTGGAACGCGAATTTATGAAAAATTTATATGGTGAAAATGAACTGCGGATTTTTATGCGAGATAATTCTCTAAGTCGCTTGCAAGAGAGAAAAGTATAAATAAAGATAAACTTTATTCTTTTGTCTTTAGTCTTTTATTCATTTCGATCATAACATTTTATGCATTTTTGGCAGAAACGAGTTAATTTAAAACAGTAAAAAAATTGGAAGAATTCTTAAATATTGTTGCATTATTTTTAACCTATTGAACATAATTAAGGAAGGCAATAACTTTCTATTGCAGTCCAGTTTGCCGGAATTCCGGTAGGAAATTTTCATTTATAAAACCGCGATCTAATTGTGAGGTCTATGCCTACGTTAATAAACAGCTCGCATTATTCCTGGCGCACCATTCAGTAGGATGTTACGCAATAGCTTTCTCAATGAAGTTGGGCAGAGATTGAAATCGGATTGAGTGAATCTTATTATAACGAGATCATCAATATATACGAACCAACTATTAATATTTAACTGTCCTGGATACTTCTAGTAGAAGAACTTGAATAAACAATTATATGGCGGTATAATCGCATTAACTCGAATAATATTGATGTTTATGCGCGAAAGGACACGTAAATACGGTCTTCCGTGACCCGTACGGAATATGTTAAGGTTACGCATACGGCTCGAGTGTGGTAAACACTCTCGAATAATCAAAACAATAATCATTGTAGATTGCAGTCTTTTGTTTACCCGCAGCCTTTGCCTCTCCGAGCACTATATTAATTAACCCTGTGCACCCGAGAGACCAACTTTTTCTCGATCACGCGATTGCAGAATAATTCATCGGAACGTTGCAGTTTCGCCACCGCTCGCTTGCAAATTCTAGAAATAAAATGGCGGCGTCCTAATTTACTGCAAAGTTTGTTTTAGATTTCAAAGTAATTGATTACTCATGGGCCCCCCCTGATACATAGACAAAATCTATTTATCATCGCTCTGAAATGAAAACAAATAAAAGTGTTTCTCGCGTTCTGGGAGAGAAATGTGACATTCAGAGCATAACCGAATAGCACTGCGTTCGCGAAACGAGTCGCCGCGCACGCCTGTTGCATGGTTTACATCGAATTCGTTTTGTTCCCACCGACGCGAAACAACGCAGACACTTATTTCGAGCGTTCTGCGGAAGCTTAAGCGTTCCCGCAAACAACGCGATTCCTCGGAAAAGCTTGCTCCGATTCGAAACGCTTGTTTCCCAATCGAAACGCGAGAACAATAATGGCGGAGTCGAGTGCATGAGCAGGTCTGTCGCGGAGATTTTCTCCTGACAGTTCCCGGTATCAAGTCGTTTATCATTGCGCCCATATTTCAGCGTCCTGCAAATCGTAAAACGTCAGCGACAGTCATGTTGGAATTCATATTTCAATCCAGCATTTTAAATCCACTCTTGCATAAGGTTTATTTTTCCTACATTCCCTCGTCTGTTGCATTCCCACTTTTTAGCGGAGAGAATTGAAATCGTCTACGAAGGTTCGTAAATATAAAATATTTAAAATATTAAAATCCAATAAAATCCAATTTTTTTATCAAAGCAATGAACTTTAATCAATAAACTATTTTCCACCTTGTTCTATGATCTTTTGCCATCTTTCTGATAGCTTCGTAATTCCGCGCTGATAAAACTTCTGATCCAGTTTTCGGTGAAAAACTGATCCAAGTGCGATTTCAGACCATCATCATTAGTGAAAGTTTTACCATTCAAACAGTTTTGTAAATGTCCGAAAGAAAACAAATGCAACGTTGACAGAAGTCAATGAAACAAAACGTAAAGCCATCTATTAGTGAAAACCGAAATTACTTTCTTGCCAACCTAATATGTAAAATATCCAAAATAGTCTATAAATGTGGGAGAGTCTGCCTAAAAATTTGTGGTTTAGGTGTCACATTAGGTGAGTAGACAATGTATTAATATTTCAGTCGTAGGCAAGTGATTACAAAAATTATCGGGAATTTGTATTCTATCCTATAAATTCATTCTATAAATTTTATTTTATTTTTGTTGCTCGCCATTTAGATCAGAGCCTCGGACAAGCAAGACGAACGAAGGTTATAACATTGGAAGATGATCGAGCGAACGATTTTCATTTGCGAATTTATAATCGAGGCAACGAACCAAAATTGTTATCGGCGCGAGGGGAATTACAATGCCCTCGTACAATGACATCGTAAGTGCCATCTGGGAACAGCACCGTGAACAGCGAGAGACACTTTATGAATAATCTCGTTTTCCCGCCGGTTCTGTGTCACGCCCGGGGAGAAGTTCCAGATAAAAGGCCGCCCGTTGGCCAGACGGTGGATAAGAAACGGAAAAAATCCTGGAGGGAAAAAGAAGCATGATCTACGAGGCGAGGATAGGAGGCCCCGCTATAACGATCGAGTCGAGTGCGACCCAGTTTCGAGTTCGATTACCCCCACCGTAGCCCTGCACGCCCGTGACGACAGACGATCTATGTGTTGTTCGTACTTCATGGATCGTGCGGTAACGTCGGCCCCGGTCAACGAGTTTGCTTCGCTGTTAGAGGAAACATTGTTCGCGCCCGTTTAGATCGATACACCTGGCATTGAACGGTAGACGCGTTTCAAACGTCTGACTTTAAAAAGACCGTCCTCGTTCTACCTGGGACGGCTGCTCACCGCCCATTTACCTCGCAGGTGTTTTAATTTTTCCCTTCGGGTTTTTTCAAATCGGGAAACACTCTCTTCACACAATTTTTCTGAAAGATTCTACACCATGCAGAGACTAATTAATTATTGAGCAGCGAGAATAATTCGTAGACTGCGGATTTCATGGATTTATGAGAAATAAAAATGAGTATATACAATTGAAAACAGCAAAAAGATTAACCCTTTGCACTCGAAGCTATTTTAACCCCAAAACGAAACACATCTTCCGAACTAGAATATTTCCTTTCTATATAATTATATTTTTCATGTTATACATACGAAAATGGTGCAATTTACTCCTACAATACTGAAATGTTTAGTAATTTGTTAGGTACAAACAAATTGAATAATTTAAAAAATATTTTGAATAATGACACAGCAATTTTTAGTGGTGCCTTACGGTCACCATTCGAGTGCTAAGGGTTAAAGGAGTTTAACAACGTCGATGTACCATGTTTAACATGTACAAATTATTAATGAGCAGAATAAATGTTTACATAGCTCCTATAGATTGCAATTGATGTATCTAAATTGTATTCTGCATAAAGATCAAACTAATACGAATTACTTTTAATTTATTGGTACAAGAAAATTGCAATATTAAATTCACAATAGTTATTATCATTGTCTCTTTCTCGTTTCCCAGTATGGAAACCGAAACGTGAATTCGCCTAGGAGATGAGCAATTTAGATTAGATGGAGAAATTCGTGTAGAGGAGTGAATCGAGCCTGAGCTCGTTTTAGCCCAGAGATCGTTGATAAAGTACGGGCTCGGAGAAATGGTGGACTGGCAAGCTTTGCGGTTTCAGTATGATTCGGAAGGCGATCGTGCCCTTCGCCGCGATTCGAGCTAGGCGAGTGGGTCGGAAATGCGTGGGAGTACGCGGCGCTCGTCTGTTTGCCCACTTGCATTCCCACACCTGACCTTCGATTGAACAATAAATTTTAGATTAGTTAACCGTGACGATGCCTGTATCTATTGCTAGCAGATACGAATAATCTCGGGCCGACAGATGGCTTAAGAGCCAAGGGTAGTCACGTGACTTTTGCAGAGTCAGCGGGACGGTTAATCAAGACAAAATATAGTTTAATTTGTAGCTGGAGATGTTTTCTAGCGCGCGCTGCTCTCGATTTCACTCAGAAAACTCATCCAATGGCATAAAAATGCTTGGATTCCACGGCACGCGCATCGTCAAAATTTTTGGCCTACTTCTAACGCTTATGGTACCAAATATCCGCACAATCTCGTCAGCTCATGACCAGCACGCGCTAGATTTAACCTTCCTCTTTCGAACTAGCCCTTTTCCAGCGAAAAATATTCTCACACAAGGACGAAAAGTTGAGACACGTAAAACCGTTTTTCGCCGATTTTTGTCGGTAACGTGGTCACTCTACCTTATCGCGAATCTACGGAGTCTTGGCTCAATTTTTGGCCTACTTCTAACGCTTATGGTACCAAATATCCGCACAATCTCGTCAGCTCATGACCAGCACGCGCTAGATTTAACCTTCCTCTTTCGAACGAGCCCTTTCCCAGCGACAAATATTCTCACACAAGGACGAAAAGTTGAGACACGTAAAACCGTTTTTCGGCTATTTTTGTCGGTAACGTGGTCACTCTACCTTATCGCGAATCTCGATTCTTCTGTCTACGGTGACCATGAATTTTCTAGCGTGGACAGAACGAATGTGCGATAAGACCCGACGAAGCACGCAGAATTTTAATTAAACGGTCCAAACTTTTGACCTCGACGATAGACGGCTGGAAAATATTAATCGAGCCCGGCGAACATTGTTTCGAGGCAATTTATTTAGCGAAACAATAACGGAAAGTTACGATTTATTACAGAGATCATTTTCAACCCTGGATTTGATCTTGCATCAGCTATAAATCTTTGATAAACTCAGAATATTATATAAATTATGGGATCAATAGTCATTGATTGTTATGCTCGGACAAATAATTGCGTGACCCAAATAAGAAACTGACCTTATAATCAGTGCGCGTTAATCAGTTTGTCGTCTAAAGTTTGTGCGGCGCAGTGTACGGGCGAATAATGGGAGACAATAGATTGTAATAGCTCCGTAACTATAGAAGATCCTTATTTTTATTTTTTGAAACACGCACGACTGAAAGTTTGTCCATTTATTTTCTCCATTAAGTAATTTTCTACCGCGATTCACATAAAATGAAACTCGTATGAAAATGTTACATAATTTATGGAATTTTGAACACATTACAGTTGCCATAAATGCGCGCATTACGCAGTCCAATGACCAGCAGACAGACGAATACGACTAAAGGTTTGAAGACAGTGTGTAACAGCTGGTCACGCTTCACGCGTCCGTGGTTCGTGCTTTATTAGCGCTCTTTACGCGAAATAAACACATCGTAGCAATACGCATAATGTAAGCATTTTAACACTAGGTTTACGGAACACTAAAAGTGACTATTTTACATTGCGTTGCAAAAATAACAAAATCGTAGTTATTTAGATTTTCAGCCATTTTTATCGTAATATTTGCTTATAGAAACGAATCTATTGAACAATTCTTCTCAAGTGCGTCCTTGCACTGTTAATAATTGTAAATTTAAAAATATCGAGTCCGTCATTTTGACGGGTCTCGTAAATCTAGTGTTAACCAAGCAATGTACCCGGCTACGTCTTTACTATTTCCGTCAACGCGGTACATCATTCCCGCCAATAAAACCGCAGATAAAAGTACAGTAAACTCTCGATATATGTCCATGTTACTGGGGGCATGTTATATCCCCGCGATACTGGGGGTGACTCCGCGACGTTTATCGCACAGGCCTTGGCGTCATATACGGAGAAATCACTGTACAGAACCACGACTGTGACACACGCGTGACGTAAATCGATCACCGACAGGAGGCGTGCGGATAAACAGGTGCGATTATTAACCATATTGATTGAATGAAATTCATTGAATTAAATATATTACGCGGCGTCCGGATCGGTCGATGGGATCGTACAATTCGCAGAGTATGTCACGCGATCAGTGATCGTGCGACAATTAACGCGAATGGCCGCGGGCAACGGGCATTCTGTGAATCGAGCGACGCGTCACCTGGCCGTCGCGGCGTGTCGCCGTAATAACCGTGCAGTAACCAGTCGGTCGGCGGTTTCGACAACGCGCGGCGGCGGTTCCGTTCTCGCAATCTTTTACGAGCGCCAAAAACCTTCGTCGGAGGGGGTGGAAGCCTTTCGAGACCGAGCCCGGCACTAAATTTGGAACAAGGCTCATATCCAACGACGCGCTATTCGACGGAGGGCGGCGATAGCGAAAAAGAGACGGGGAGAAAGAGTGGGAGAGAGAGAGAGAGAGACAGAGAGAGAGAGAGAGAGACGGAAGAAGAAAGAGGGAAAGAGAACACGCGGCTTGCGACCTAAATACGAAGGGATCGAGGTACGTGCCACCGACTGCGGGGTCACTTCCATGAAACCGTCGACGAAAATAGTCTTCCTTTGTTCGACGGAGCGTGCACGCCGCGTACCCGCGACGATTTCCTTGGGTGCCGTGCCCTCTCCTCTCCTGGACCAGCGAGATGTCTAGCTCCGGTATAGCTCCTCTCCCACCGAGAACTATAGGTCACCGCGTGGTCCAGCGATCGATCTGCGCACCGGAAATGGCGGACGAAACGCGAGCGAACCTACCATGCTTAACAGCTGGCCAGCTGGCTGAACTTGTTTTTAGAGTCAAGCATGGGAATGCTATGAAATCCACGCAACCACCGATGGGAAGATACTACGGTAGTGCTCGGTTAAATTTACACGAGTCGAGTCCGCTCACATTTCCCACAATTCATTTGCAATGTAAAGAATGCAGATAGAAAAAATATCCAGCTCACGAGAATTTAACTCCCCGCTTCCGAACTGGCGTACATCTAACCGAGCACTACTGCACTATGCTCCAAACCAGCTAACTCTAATCTTATTGATAGGCGTCAAGCATGGAAATGCTATGAAATCCAAGGAACAGCCGATCGGAAGATACTACGGTAGTGCTCGGTTAGATTTACACGAGTCGAGTCCGCTCATTTCCCACAATCCATTTGCAATGTAAAGAATTCAGACAGAAAAGATGTCCAGCTCACGAGAATTTAACTCCCAGTTCCCGAACTGGTGTACATCTAACCGAGCACTACTGCACTATGCTCCAAACCAGCTAACTGTAATATTGTTGTTAAGATTAACCAGAGAATTGCTATGAAATCTGCGGAACCGCCCTTCGGAAGGTACTACAGTAATGCTCGGTTAAATTTTCATGAGTCAGCCCCACTCTTTTCCCACAATCCTCTTGTCAGAAAACACCGGAGCTGCCTCAGTACACAAAGTTAAAGCATTAATAACAATATAAAGAATGCGAACAGAAAAGATATCCAGCTCACGAGAATTTAATTCCTCGCTTCCGAACTGACGTACATCTAACCGAGCACTACTGCACTATGCTCCAAACCAGCTAATTCCAATGTTATTGATAGCGTCAAGCATGGAAATGCTATGAAATCCAAGGAACAGCAGATCGGAAGATACTACAGTAGTGCTCGGTTAAATGTACACGAGTCCCCCCACTCTTTTCTCACAATCCTCTTATCAGAACTCGGCGCAGCTGCCTCGGTAGACAAAGTTAAGGAATTAATAACAATATAAAGAATTTAACTGCTTCCTTCCGAACCGACGTACATCTAACCGAGCACTACTGTACTATACTCCAAACCAGCTAACTCTAATATTGTTGTTAAGATTAACCACGGAATTGCTATGAAATCTACGGAACCGCTGATCGGAAGATACTACAGTAGTGCTCGGTTAAATGTACACGAGTCCCCCCACTCTTTTCCCACAATCCTCTTATCAGAACTCGGCGCAGCTGCCTCGGTAGACAAAGTTAAGGAATTAATAACAATGTAAAGAATCTAGACAGAAAAGGTGTCAAGCTCACGAGAAATTAACTCCCAGTTTCCGAACTAGCGTACATCTAACCGAGCACTACTGCACTATGCTCCAAACGAGCTAACTGTAATATTGTTGTTAAGATTAACCACGGAATTGCTATGAAATCTACGGAACCGCTGATCGGAAGATACTACAGTAGTGCTCGGTTAGATTTACACGAGTTCCCCCACTCTTTTCCCACAATCCTCTTATCAGAACTCGGCGCAGCTGCCTCGGTAAACAAAGTTAAGGAGTTAATAACAATGTAAAGAATCTAGACAGAAAAGGTGTCAAGCTCACGAGAATTTAACTCCCAGTTCCCGAACTAGCGTACATCTAACCGAGCACTACTGCACTATGCTCCAAACGAGCTAACTCTAATCTTGTTTTTGGCGTCAAGCACGAAACTGGTAAGAAATCAGCGGAACGTCCGTTCGGAAGATGCACGGGGAGATAAGCGTCCCGCAAATTAGACCATGCTCGCGCAGCGGAATTTCTCACCCGGAAGCACGCACGCTAGAATCTGTTGCATATGCTTAGACACGCGGCAGAAAATTTACTATACCTTTGATAATCATACACATTAACCCTTTAATCCAATGGTTGGCTCCTTTCCGTACAATGTTACGGACGTTACTGCAACCTGTTGATTATTTAGAATTTTTACGTTCTAATCTGTAATTATGTAATTTAATGTAATTGTCTGAAAATGTAATCGTCTGTAATGTAATTACTCTGTAATTTTTAATTTACGTTTAATCTAACAATCTGACTCTATGCTACAAATTTTGAAGTATTCCTGGTGCACAGACATCGTACCTGAAGAATTGATGACCACCTTATCGATTTTGTTGACCTTGAAGCTCGTTAGAAAAGTCAACTTTGTAAGTAAATGTTGTTACATGCACCGCGAAAATATCGTTTACAGAATATACACAATTATATTGTACGAACTGTACTTGGATAACTATTTTCTTTGGGGCACACACTACTCACTTTTTAATATTGTTTGTTTATAATTATGGCAGTAACTACTGGGTCAGCAACGACCACGAAGAGTAAAAATATTTACAATGATATTTGGTTGTTTACATATGGTGCAACGGTAGGTAGAATCTATGACGTATAGATCTTATCAGTAGCTCGATGTCCTTGAAACATGTTGTCGAAGTCACCAATAAGAACATTCTTTCCTACGCACATGACGTTCGGCCTTTGTTTGCGAGATATTTACAGACAACTTTCGCGTTTGACCTTGTAATCAATATACACGTATGTATGTATCAAATGTTATGACATGTACCGTTTCGGGTACACGTGACTGACAACTTTTGAGAAACGGCTTGGCAGTGGACGCGTTTATGCTGTTATTTATGGGATATATTACACTATAAAATATATATCTTTCGCAATCCGCAATCCGCATAGGAGAGTGCACGATCAAATTATGAGAGATGACAAATAAATTTACCATCCGTGTGACGGATAATGTTGTTTACAGTCTTGTGGAACGGATATTTGCATTTTAGTGCTCCATAAAATACTTTATAAAAATAACAGGAATTCGGTGTAAACTTAATTGATTTACGATTTGATCGCACACAAAAATAAGTCGAAAAAAGCCATAAAATTTCTCTGTTTTAATGCCTCGTTGTCGCAAAAAAAAAAGAGTTCAAATATTTGGCGAGTACGCGTGATACTGAACAGGAATCGGCTGGCGCGTCTGATCATGACATGCCGGTTCTACTTACACATATTAAGGCACGCAAACTCGTCGGACTTGCATACTCGATTTCCTCGATAATAAGGCGTCAGACAAAAACGTATTATTCCGACTTATCTTTGCATTTGGAATCACCGCCTGTACTGTAATCTGTGCCGTAATTTCGAAAATATTCTGTATTCAAATTAAACATCACTGAAATCTAGATGTTAGCGACTCCCACTAATATTCGGACGCTTTTAAAAATCGTATAACTTCGTTAACATTGGACCATACAATTCGGATTTTCTTAAGAAGTTAGCACAATTGGTTCGCTACATAAAGCGAGACGAATTTTTTACAAAAATTGCAATCGGTCGAAATTGCGACGGTTTAAAAGAATTTCTCGAAAATCGAAAGTTCAACGTCCAAATACTTTTCGGATCCCACTGTAGCTGATCCGTTCGATTGACATTGAAAGCGCTGCATCTCCGGTCTCTCCGCAATCAATAAATAAATCCAGCGGACCTAACCGCTGTATCGAAAAGGAACGACGCGAGGCGTCTCGAGGACGCCGGCGTCGATCGTAACTGGATCTAACTACCGTCCGCCGGCCAAGGTGGTAGTGGTGGGGGGGGGGGGGCGGTAACAACCGAAAGTGATTAAATCACTGTCACGCTTCCTTGGACCGTTTAACCCTGGAGCAATGACGCATGAATGAAGACGACCCGGTCCGCGTTTGAACTTGGGACAAGGATCATAATTTACGCGCGGCCGCGGAACCGGTTGAGTCGGTGCCGCCCGCCATTCTTCCTCCCCGCCGCCATGATACTCCTTGTTTCCATCGGTTGCATCAATCTCGCGAACCGTGACGACTCTGCCCGAGTATTAATCATGCTGCCGCGCGTTCTCGGCCAGCCAGTCGCATCGGCGCGGCGCTTGTTTACGGAATCTGTGTCACAGTATTCGGACATTATCGCACGATTGTGATGTGAAAGGGAAAGGACAGAGATGGATTTAATCCTAATCGATTTGAACGACAGCGCAGTCTGTTCCGCGGGAATTATATCACCGCTCGTAAATTAGTGCGGGATTAACTCTTGCGAATCATTGACCCAGAGATTGCGCAACCGAATCAGCATATTATGCAGCGCGTCTCCGAGCCGGTGATGCAACGCGAAACAGGCGAATCACATCGTGAAAATATTACGGGAAATATCGGGAAAATATTACCCATAAGTAATCGATTATTTGCGAAGAATTTGTTTTGCCTTTTGTTCTGTACCGTACCACCAGGGACGAACCCTGGATTTCTATAAGAGGGGGATTGAAAATTTGCAGGAAAGATGGCAAACTGTCATCGATAATGATGGAGGTTATATAATAAATTAAGAAATAAAAATTTACTACAAAGTTTGCTTTAGATTTCAAAATAATTATCCCCCTAATGCAAACGGAGATTTCTTCGCGACGACGTTCCGTTTCCGAGAGACTTAGTGCAAATTGTTCGGATAATCGTGTTATTCGATACCGCTTGGCAAGCACGTCTCGCGAACACCGAACTGCCAAATTTTGGACATTGATTTATTCGCGGATCAAGCTTTATGCGAAAAGATGTTAGATCTTCCGAATATGTTTTTGCCTAAGAAACAATTCCCCCCTTTCCAATTATATACATTCGTAAACATAAATATAAATATTGAATATAAAATTCTTTAATATCGATCTTTGTTTACCCGGATGATAGGCATGTATTCTCGTTTAGCATAAGTGGAAGCGACACACGTCAACGATCAGACACGTTAGTCACGTTCTGTTCGCGAGCAGGTGTGCTTGACGTAGGTTACAAACTCGATTTTCTAGAAAATGATGGCGGAATCACGGAACCTTGATTCTATATTTCGATTTACTCTTGTTGGGCGGGTTTTCTCTTCTTTTTGGCAGTACCGGATCTCGGAGGTGTTAGCGAACGCGTTCGTTACGTCATCGGACAGGTCTCGGACTGTTGAATCAACGGAGGAAATCACATTGTTCGCGTGAAATGCGTGGAGGATTATGTAACAACCGTTAGGCATGCTTCGATGCAACAAATATTGACTATAATGTCTATAAAGAACGTGGGCAGTGCGTTCGTTCAATCGTGCCAGTTGCGAGCAGATATGAGAAAAACGTGTCGTAACAGTCGCTGCTGGTGCGCTATGTTTTATGTATGAATCAACATGATCGTCGCGGTTATTCGCTTAGGAATGCCCTTTAATATTCCGCGCGGCCTAGAACGTCGTTCTTAATCCGGCTTCGAATCGGACTTGCCCTTCAAATGAAAATATTAAGATCTCGCGGCGCCATCTTTAGACTTCCTTTCACCGATCCAGTGCGGATCACTGCACACACTGAGCGTTAAATAATCCATAAGTGCTGTATGCAACAATGATACGAAGAAACTATTCGACTATTTAAATATAGGCGCTATTTTAATTCTAAAACTAAATTTTTCTTCCGTCTTACAATATTTTATACGAAACTGCTCCGATTTCCATATATAATATTTAAATGTTCAGTAATCTATTGAATACAAACCTTGTAATGTAACAAATATTTTGGAATATTTTTTGCGATTTATGATCTTTATAAATTTATAAATATATAAGTGGCGCTTCAGAGTCACCACTCGAGTGCAAAGTTTTAAATCACTTCGACTACGTACGTAAAAGTAAATCATTTATTTTCGCGTGTCGTCCGGCCGGAAGTAGAAACGAGATTACACGGTATACACTGTAATCTATAAAACATAAATTATTAGGCGCAATCTCGCAATTGGGAATGGGCTATAGAACGAAGGTTAAAATAGCGCCAGGTCATAGGTAAAGATTGGAGACTGAAACTGTGTATTCCGATATCCAAGAAAAGGGAATAGGATAAAAAATGGCTGCGAATTCTCCTGATTTTTAGACCGGGGAAGCGGAGGAATTTATGGTCGGAGGCGTAGCGACGCAACCTCGGCTTATCTAGACTAAAAATGATACCCGGTTCGGCGCAATTACCACGGTAAACTCGATTAAACCTTGACTGGCTCGCGCGTTTATTTTCCGTACGGGCCGAGTCGGGCCGGGCCGGGCCGGGCCGGCTCTGTGATCCAGGAGCGGGCGGAAGTGATCGAGGGCACTCCGCCCCCGGTAGATATCCACACGGATAATTTCCGCGCTCCGCCAGGATATCCCAGGACCAGTAATTTGCTTGCGATAATCGAGCATCGCCTAGCAACGTTATTAACGAGATCGGCTCGTGCGCGATAAACCGCCGGAACCGTTCCAACGGCTGACCGGTCGATTGAACTGAAAGTCAGAGTTCAACGGAGTTCCATCGATCTCGTGGAAACGTCCGCTTCGATGCTCCTCTTCGGCCCGGACAAGATATCCGACGATACCATTGCCGGCTATCAAATATTTTATTACAACAATAACCGATGGATCAGCGCGAAATGAAGATGTTATACTAGAGTAGGTTGACGAGGCTTCTGACGAAGTGGTGGAGGGGAAATTCCATCCAAAAAAATATAAGAAATCGATAAGAAAAATATATAAAATATAAGTGTTTTGGCAGAGCCAAGACACTGTAGATTCGCGATAAGGTAGAGCGACCAGGTTACCGACACTTCAAAAATTAATTTTGTCGATGCCAAACCGTAATTTGAACCGTTATTCAAAAAAAAATTATGGTTATAATAACCATTAGTTTAGAAATAATGAAGCAATTGTCAGTTTTGAGTTTATGTAAAAAGCGCGCAATTTTACATTTTCAGATTGTGTCCGATAGTGGTTTTTTAACTGATACGAGCATAAATCTTATTTTCTTTGTCTTGTCTCTTTTACAGCTTTGATTACCGTGTGTTCAATAAAGACAAATTATCGTAATTACTTTTATCGCTGGCGTACGTTTGTTGCCTGAAGATTGTGCTTTATGGTAAGAAGATACGCAATACCAGGGGAGTATCAGGTCATTTTGCGCATAATATTGTTCCCACTTTCGCCTGAGAGAGTCAATGAATGATGAATACATGAATGATTAAAACCGCCATTAAATCGCTGTCGGTGTCGTAACTTCAAATGAATCTCTAAAATGTCTGCCCACGGGAAGTCCTGATTTTTAAAGCCAGACAAGCACTCAACGTTGCAAATTTAATCGTACCCTTTATTTACAAGACTTTACAACAATTGACAGCAATCTACAATAATTCTTTACTGTCTCATTCTCAAGATTTTCGGACGAAATGATAAAGTTTGTTTCTGTTAATATTCTCGATTGGTGAAAAACTGATGCAAGAATAAAATACCGTAATATACAGTATATTCGAGTATATTCTGGTATATACTAGCATATTCTGGTACATTCTAGTATATAGTATATTCAAGTATATTCTGGTATATTCTAGTATATAGTATATTCAAGTATATTCTGGTACATTCTAGTATATAGTATATTCAAGTATATTCTGGTATATTCTAGTATATAATATATTCAAGTATATTCTGGTATATTCTAGTGTATTCTATTCTATTCTAGTATATTCTGGTATATTTTGGTATATTCTAGTGTATTCTAGTGTATTCTAGTATATTCTGGTATATTCTATTATATTCTGGTATATTCAGGTATATTCTGGTATATACTAGTACATTCTGGTATATTCAGGTATATTCTGGTATATACTAGTATATTCTAGTATATTCTATTATATTCTGGTATATTCTGGTATATTCTAGTGTATTCTAGTATATTCTAGTATATTCTATTATATTCTGGTATATTCAAGTATATTCTGGTATATTCTAGTGTATTCTATTATATTCTAGTATATTCTGGTATATTCTCGTATATTCGGTAGAAACCAATAATTTCTCAAGCTGAAACAAATGCAAAATCATATACTCCTGTATGTTGCAAATTGAATCGAACCCTTTACTTACAAGACCATACAACAATTGACACTCACCTACAATAATTCTTTACTGTCTCATTCTCAAGATTTTCGGAGGAAATGATAAATTTTGTTTCCGTTAATATTCTCGATTGGTGAAAAACTGATGCAAGAATAAAATATACCTAGAAAACAATTTCTGAGGCTAAAATAAATGCAAAATCGCCCGCTTCTTAAAACCTATGGGACTCCGTCTTATCAAACCGATGATGCCCATTTAAAACAAAATGGCCCCCATGTCCGGAAACCGGTGACAGAGACCGTTCGGTCGATTAGGGGATCAGGATTTGTCCGGCCGCAGACGATTACCGCAGCAGGCCGCGAGCAAACTTTTGGTCCGTCGTTTGATCAGTGGTCACTAATTAAACGCGTGTTCCTGTCGATCGCGTGGTTGGTGTTTCACGCGCGGTCTGGTGTCGCGTGCAGCGACGGGACACACACGTGGCACGCACACTCGGCGGGTCTACGTGTCGAGGAAGTGGCCACGCGAGCAAACCACATTAGGCGTGTGCTGCATTAGCACGTGGTTGGTCCGTCGGCTGCGGATTACGTAAGCAGGAGGTAACCAGAGGCAATGTCAAGGCTAGAGGCTGCACTGGCATAAACTCTCCGCGCGCTGCCTCCGATCCGCACAGCTCTGCTCGGCGATCCATGCACCGGCTCGGTCCCGATCGATAGACCCGTCTGATAACCGCTTGGATCCTGTCACGCACACAACACTATTGCGACGATAGCCCCGCTCGACCGGTCCGAGCCAGAAGAAAAGAGCCCGTGATCTGTTCGCGAGTCACCGGACGAGCGATTCTTGCGCAAAAGATTTGGCACCCGACTCCGCGATATCGGGATCTAACGGGGTTTAGATCACACGACCAGATTCCTCTTGATCGCGTGGGCGATCGGCACACCTACGAGAATGCCTTTTTGTTCGCCGCCACCGAAAGACAGTGTCTGCAAGCTTGTGTGCACTCGCTCACTGTGGCAGGGCCCATTCGTTATCCCGGTGTGACAGGACTTGCTCCAATTTTCGTATGAATAGACAAGTTGGACCGCGCTTCGGTGAATCATTTGTCAGTTATGTATGTAGACCGCGAGCGTGTGCGAGAGAGTATAAGTCACTCTCTAAAAGCCTCTTCGGGGGCGAATGTTTACTTCTATTCTCGTCCCGTTCGCTGCCGACTTTTTTCGCCAGTACGTCAAGGCTTTTTCCTCGTATCGGATGCGCACGAGTTTCTCAGGACTATAGCGACTTATCCGAGTGTTTCGGGCTCGGTCGACCCGCGTTGCTTGTTTCGAAGGTCGCTCTCGCAATCGGCTCCAAATACATGCGGTTCTTTTAACGCGTTCACTGCCATACGTGGGCGACGGAATTATTTGTCCCGGGTTTCGAAATGAATTTTTACCGTTAATGTATTCGTTGTACAGATTAGGATGTGTAAAGTGCAGGAAAGTTCAAGGACTACTCGTTATCATACATTTAATTTTTTTTCAATTTTTATTTCATTAAATAACTTACTTCGATTGTATGGCATTTTTGAGGCTTTTAGTTTGGCAGTCCAAGTGTTGACGCGTTAAACGCTACGTCAGTTCCTAGGGACCAACGGTGTTCACAAAATAATACAGTAGTAGTTTCTACTCTATATATGTCACAAATGCCTAGCCGATAAAAGTCACAGAACTATCCCCATGCCGCGGAGAATACCCCGTGAGGGGCCAAGAGTTTCGAGAGAGGAGGAGGAGGTCACCGAAGAGCATAAGGTCGCGTAGGTTGAAGAATAGTATCTCCTGGCCGATATATGTCCATGACTTGACCCGTGTTCCGGACATATATCGAGTAAACGCTGTGGTTGAAATTTGACTAAAGCCGTCGGACTCGTTCTTCCGAATGGAAGAGAGACCTCGAACCGAATAGTATATCTCCTGGCCGATATATGTCCATGACTTGACCCATGTTTGGGACATATATCGAGTAAACGCTGTAGTTGAAATTTGACTAAAGCCGTCGGACTCGTTCTTCCGAATGGAAGAGAGACCTCGAACCGAATAGTATATCTCCTGGCCGATATATGTCCATGACTTGACCCGTGTTCCGGACATATATCGAGTAAACGCTGTAGTTGAAATTTGACTAAAGCCGTTGGACTCGTTCTTCCGAATGGAAGAGAGACCTCGAACCGAATAGTATATCTCCTGGCCGATATATGTCCATGACTTGACCCATGTTTGGGACATATATCGAGTAAACGCTGTAGTTGAAATTTGACTAAAGCCGTCGGACTCGTTCTTCCGAATGGAAGAGAGACCTCGAACCGAATAGTGTATCTCCTGGCCGATATATGTCCACGACTTGACCCATTTTTGGGACATATATCGAGTAAACGCTGTAGTTGAAATTTGACTAAAGCCGTCGGACTCGTTCTTCCGAATGGAAGAGAGACCTCGAACCGAATAGTATGTCTTCTGGCCGATATATGTCCACGACTTGACCCGTGTTTCGGACATATATCGAGTAAACACTGTAGATAATATTTGAAAATATATTTACACCGTTCAGCTATCGCTCGTGCAGGAATTTGGTTCCCCGTGCGTAAGCGACTTGGCGGGCAACAGGCCACGCCCCCTTTCGATGGTTCAGCCTATGAGATTATTTTTCCCGCTGACGTTACATCGCCCTCAGCGACGCCCGCGGGCGCCCTTGCCCGCCGCAATGCTTGCCGCGCGGAACTGATTTACACTGTCTTAAGGTAAGCAAGTATTTTGCTTATGCACAGGCGTATCTCTGGGTTATACTCAAATGAAAAACTAAACGGAAAACAGGATAGAATTAGCTCTGCGTTTAACGCGTTCAACCTTGCTGCTCTCGTCGAGTCTGTGTAACCATAGAGTCGATGTATTCAATAAATCATATGCAACAACCTTGGCGTGTAAGAATTTCCTTCCGAGTAAATTCTATCGCGATCTTGCAATTTTATATTTTTGTAGGTTTTGGAAAAGACGATTCATGAGAACAGCGAAGTGATATGAAGTTTGATGAGAGAACGCATATAAAATACAACGCGGAAATTACCTCCATCTTGCACTTCTACAACAATCACTTTCAGAATAAATATTACAAGATTTTTGGAACGCCCAATGAATCTTGCGTTTCCTGAGGCAATTTCGAGTAACTTTTTCCTTTGCGAAAATGTTCTCCGCGGCTCTGTTAAGGAGTTATTGACGAAAAACACAGACCAATCGGAGCGCGGATACAGCAGGCGGACACCGCCCCAGCCAATGCGAACGCCACGCTTAGCGGGAGGCGTCGCCGAGCTATAGCCGCGCTCTGATTGGCTCGTGTTTTTCGTTAATAACTCCTGAACAAAGCCTCGGAGAAGATTTTCGCAAAGGAAAAAGTTTCTTCAAATTGCGTCAGGAATCACCCCATACGAGGAAGTACATTCTTGGGACACCCTGTATAATTCCATTGATATTTCGTCCGTGTTAACACTAAACCTACCACCGCCGGTCAAAATGACCGGTTCCGGATTTTTTATTTTACAATTACTGATACTATAAAGATGCTTTCGTGGGAAATGATTAAATAAATATATATACGAACCGCACAAAATCCAAATAAATTCAATCTCGTCATTTTTATCAGACAATATGTACGAGTTAATGCTCGGTAGGTTTAGCGTTGAACATTTACAATTTTTTAAAACAGTAATCGATCCCACTCCGATACTCCATACAACCAATGTTGTTTTCGTAATACTTTCGATAAGAGCGTTCTCTGTCCGTTGTTCCCGAACGAAGAGGGTACTGAATTAGCCATCAGGCGACGGTTCTAAAATAAACCCGGAGCCTTCGATTCGACTTAACCAATCGATGTATATTTAATGCCCGCGTCGACGCGTCGTTAACACGATTCAATCGACCCTACATCATCATCGGTTTCAGCCGGGGAACGACGAGTTCCTGTTCGACAGCGGGTCTGCTATTAAATGTCTCCGGCGGCAATCGCGTCGATGCTCCGCCGATGCGTCAACAGCAGCGCATCGGTATGTATAGAACCAGTATAGCATTGTATCTGGATGTTGATGTAACACCAGCCGATTCACAGCCGTCTCACGTGAGATAATCGTGGCCGGCTTCTTCAATTGCGATCCGACGCGTTTTTCGTCTTCTTCAATCGAGCCGATGATCTATCGGCCCGTGAGCGCGCGTTGCTCCTCCTGCGAGCGATTTACGAGCTGCGCCGGAAATCCCCGGCACACCTCGGCAACTGTAAGTGGCCTAACTCCATTTGTCAATTATTTTTTGTTGCCCGTAATTACGCGTACAAGTTGGCTATCATAAACAACATTTACGGTTAAGTATATTCAGAGTATATACGATAATTTTGGAATAAGTTTTCGCAGTTAGTTCATAATTAAAACCATCACTTTGAAAGTGGCCTAACTCCATTTGTCAATTATTTTTTGTTGCCCGTAATTACGTGTACAAGTTAGCTATCATAAACAACATTTGCGGTTAAGTATATTCAGAGTATATACGATAATTTTGGAATAAGTTTTCGCAGTTAGTTCATAATTAAAACCATCACTTTGAAAGTGGCCTAACTCCATTTGTCAATTATTTTTTGTTGCCCGTAATTACGTGTACAAGTTGGCTATCATAAACAACATTTACGGTTAAGTATATTCAGAGTATATATGATGATTTTGGACACATATGTTTTCGCAGTTAGTTCATAATTAAAACCATCACTTTGAAAGTGGCCTAACTCCATTTGTCAATTATTTTTTGTTGCCCGTAATTACGCGTACAAGTTGGCTATCATAAACAACATTTGCGGTTAAGTATATTCAGAGTATATACGATAATTTTGGACACATAAGTTTTCGCAGTTGAATAATTAAAACCTTCGCTTTGAAAGTGGCCTAAGTCCAATCCATTATTGGTAATGTCCGAACGGCATTAACAAAAATTGCCGGAAAGGTAATAACATTATTCTAAATGAAATGAAACGGGAGGATTTCGTATCAACAAAATTTTTGGAGGAGGCAATCTTTGAAAGGGTAAAGAATTCTAATAGTAAATAAATTGGTTAAAAATATGCTGGATGCGTTTCTTGTGAAATGAACTATATAGCATTTTCTATAAGGTATCTATGGATGAGAATGCAAAGTTTAAAATCCTGGATTTATTACCAGGTCGGGGTAGACCAAGAAAGTTCGAAAATATTGTATTGACACCACTTTATAAAAATATAATACAAATTATCATACATCAGCGAAATACAAGAACATGATGGACCTACTACGATACATACCACCGGTGCACTATGACTTCTTCAAAAATCCCTCCCGCATACACAAAATGTAGATCAGCAGTAAATTGTTATGTGATTCATGTAGTTAGAAAATGTTCTGAATTGCATAAATTGTGTTTTCGAAGTGTTGTAAAGATATATAAAGTAAATTGAGTATTGTTTTTTCAATTTGAAGCATTTTAAATTACGTCGAATGGACTTGGGCTTTTTCAAATTTTATAACGAATCTGGTTGTTAACTTTGAAAGTGGCTTAACTCCGTTTTTGGTAAGAAAACACATATTATTCACTTAATAATTGGTATTATTGTAATAGGAACTGTAAATTTAACTCTTTTAGATACACTTAAGACACATTGGTATCCTATACGTATATTTTAAATTTTATTGAAACACAAACCCTTAAATATCTCAATTTAAGTATAAGTGGACTTAGCCATTTTTTCGATAGTTTAGAAAAATTGGAAATTTGGTGCACGTAGATAGCCCCTAATCTTTTTGGTCTTCCTAAATCCGCCATCCAACGATGACAGGTCAAAGAAAACACTTGAACGTTACAAGTATACTGCGGATTTTATTTAACAATTTAAAGCAGGGGACATATTAAAACGATTTAAATGCACCAGCGTATCGGTTGTAGCTTAGTAGAATAATTAAAAGAAGAAAGAAATTTTTATTTCGCCCCTGTGTCTTGCAATCAATGCAAATATTTTTTATTGTGCATAAAGATCCGCAGTCTAGTCAATGATCTCCTGTACAACTATTCCGTCAGATGTTTACACAGCATTGCACATTTTGCGTTGCCAATGTACTTCAATGTCATCGAGTCAACAAACAGCAAAAAAGAAAAGACCTAAAGCATTACTGGGTCATAACATTGCGCGCGGAAAAAAAAACTGCTCCGATCACTCTACCTCAACATAATCTTATTTACGTGTTGTATCGCAAAACCGTTAACAATCGGCGGAAAGGCAAAAAGAGACAAAACGTTATGAATTACGTAAAAGATAGCGAGAGGTGAACTCGCCGAGCAGGCTAATGAAGTCGCGTTATCGAACACAAATGAATCGTATGCGCACCGTTTCCGCGCAGAAAACGGCTCCGCGGGTAACCTCGAATTTTGACTTCTGGTCGTTGCGAGTTGATAATGATTCCGTTGTTTATCGTTTTGGACCGATAACGATGACTTTTTCCACGACTGTAGACCGCCGCGCCGCGATAAGAGGACATCATTATTCGCGCGGTTGTTTTTCATCTCGGTGCCGCGATGTCTGCTCGTGCACGCTCGTTATCTAATAATTAACGTTCCGCGGCAAAAATCTGCCTACTCGTCGCCGCGCGAGCATCGCTCGTCTCCCGCGGATAATCGTTTAATTTTCCGTGGAAAATTCTTGCGTTCGAGAACGGGACGATGGCTACCGTTCGATACTAAATTACCGTGTGACTTCAAGGTGAAGTCTTTTTTCTCTTCGCGTCTATTAACAATCACTTGCTTGCGCGTGTACACTAATGTCCCCGGCATGTCGCGAGAAGATGACAGAGCTCGCCAATGCGACTCGATTTGACGAAACTTGGCCGCATCGATCTTGCGAGTTCGTTTCGTGCTATTTTAATATTTTCGATTCGATGCTTTCGCGATATCTTCGGTTTCGTTGCTATTACTTTCGATAGTATTATACGATTTGCATATTGAGTTTACGCATTTATGACAAAAATGAGCAGGGACCCGATTACTGTGGGGGTACCGAGTACTGTGCCCCCAAGGCAATTATATAATAATGAATACAGTATATATATAAAGGTTGTTTCAGCTAACTCGAGCATCTATAATATCTCGCTCGTTTTTTCTGATAGAAGAAAATTTCAGAGGAATTAGTTGGTTCAGATGAGTTGGTAAATATTATGATAGGTGAAAAAATTTGTCCAAGGTTATATTTTTTGAGATTTCAAGCTGATCGAAGTTTTTTAAATGGAATGATATATTTTTATCAGTGTTTACAACTTATTGTAAGCTTGTTTACAGACATTAGTCAAGGTTCAAGAACATTTCTTGAAATCCTAGGGGGATCATGTCATCGTTATTTCACTATTTGCATCAAGTGGCCTACTTTTATGAATTTTTTATACTGAAGGTCACGTGAAGGTCATGACATTACAGGTCGTTGGATCCGTCTTGACCTCGGCTATCATGTCACCAGTTCCATTTCAGGTTTGGAATCTAGTAACAGAGATTTGACCAGACGAATATTGTCGACTATAGTCCTTCGTCCTCGCAATTTCTTTGAGACAGCGTTCTCCGTGCGCAGAATGACTCATAAATTTATTCAGGTGAGACTCCCGTCTTACTTACACAGACTGCCTATGCAATCCCATTTTTTCCAATCTTACAAACGGCACGGATGGATGATTAATGAGCGCTCAGACAAAGCGAGGAAGATAAACTGTAAATTGTTTACAGAGAAAAGCAGTGATTCACTGCGTAGCCTACATAGATTCGAAAAGCGCAGAGCACGCTGTAAATTAATCGTGTTGATGCTTGCGAGTCTTCCTTGATATAATTTTAATTAATTCGTAATAAACCTGTCCGTCCCATCCGGGACAGATTTGCATAAAACTTTTTTTGTATTTCACAGTCTCGTGCAAGCTGCGCGCGTGCTTGCAATACAAACGAATTCATTTCCGATTTATCGATCCTCGCATAGAACTGCGAAATATTTCGAATCACTCTTCCCGCAATGAGAAACGATATTGTATAACATAAGCTTTTCATCGAGAATTCTGTGTGATTGGAATTGCGATGGAAAATTCATTGAATATTCATTAAAATTTACATTTTATTACATTCGACAGACTCGTGCAACGCATAAACTCCGCAGTCTCCGGTAATAAATTGATTTCGGAATTGTTATTTTTCGCAACAATGAACGGATCAAACAAAATGTGAAGTTTTTAACGTCGACTGGAATCCAGAAGTTTTTTTTTTCAGCAGTTTCCTGTGCACGATGTTTACGAAGGCTGAACGTGCAATTCGTTCGCGGCATAATAAGCGCATTGTTGGACGTGTCTAGTCACAATGAACGCGTCTACTACGTCACCGATCGTATGAATAATTGGCATTGCGCTCCGCCATTAACAGCTGTTCACAGCGGAAGATTCGGCGAGCGGCGCGGTGAACGATACCGTACAAAAGACGAGCCCACGGGTCATATAAATAAAACGCGGTGGCCTTTTCGACAACGTCTATTTTAACGGCGGATATTCCCGCTGGCCGGTCGATTTAAGCGAAAACTATTTCGGCCGCGTGGCACGCGCCCGCGGCTCCGATCGGCAATTTATCTCCATCATGCGACAAACAGGATCCGTTTCCACGTTTCTATTAGGTTGGCAAGAAAGTAATTTCGGTTTTCATATATATTTTGTTTGATTGATTTCTGTTAACGTTGCGTTTGTTTTTCTTCCGACATTTCATAACTGCATCTTTTAGGTTACTTTTGAAGCAAATTACAGGTAATTTTGATTAAAATTGTTAGTTCTGTGTCAATTTGAACATGGAGTGCAAAAACGAACATTATAGGCACATATTGCTTTTTTATTTCCGTAGAGGTGAAAAAGCTGCCGAGGCTCACAAAGATATATGTGAAGTTTATGGTGTGGATTGCTTAACAGAACGCACGTGCCAGAATTGGTTTAAAAAATTCCGTTCTGGAAATTTCTCACTTAAAAACGACCAACGTTCTGGTCGACCATCTGAAGTTGACGATGACCAAATGAAAGCCATTATTGAATCGGATCGTGATATAACTGTCCGAGAGATTGCAGACAGGTTAAATATCTCGCATACAACTATAGAATATCGTTTAAAAAGTCTCGGAATAGTTAAGAAGCTCGATATTTGGGTTCCACACGAATTGAAAGAAATTCACTTAACGCAACGCATCAACATATCCGATATGCATCTCAAACGAAACGAAATCGACCCTTCTCTGAAGCGAATCATCACTGGTGATGAGAAATGGGTTGTTTGCAATAACACAACTCGAAAACGATCATGGTCCAAGCGTGATGAATCAGCCCAAACCACACCGAAAGCTGAATTGCACCAAAAGAAGATCATGTTGTCAGTTTGGTGGGATTGCAAAGGTATTGTGTATGTTGAGCTGCTCCCAAGGAACCAAACCATCAATTCAGATGTTTATTCTCGACAACTGTCAAAACTGGACATAGCAATCAAAGAAAAACGGCCAGAATTGGCAAATCGCAAAGGAATCGTGTTCCACCATGATAACGCTAGGCCACACACATCTTTGGTAACACGTGAAAAGTTATTGGAGCTTGGTTGGGAAGTGATGTCACATCCACCATATAGCCCTGACATTGCACCATCAGATTATCATTTATTCCGAAGTTTACAAAACTCTTTGAATGGTAAAACTTTCACTAATGACGATGGTCTGAAATCGCACTTGGATCAGTTTTTCACCGAAAAGGATCAGAGTTTTATGAGCGCGGAATTATGAAGCTACCAGAAACATGGCAAAAGATCATAGAACAAGATGGAAAATATTTTATTGATTAAAGTTCATTGCTTTGATAAAAAAATTGGATTTTATTTCACCTAAAAATACCGAAATTATTTTTTTGCCAACCTAATATCAACTTCCGGCTCGCACAGCACCGAATACATCTGCGTTTTTCGACGGACGCGTGCCGATTCGATCGCCGAATCACTTGGAATTGCATCGATTTCAGTTTCGTGACGAACCGCAGTATATTACTCGGTATATCGGAAAACTTTCGGGCCGAAATGTCACGTACGGTGACTCCCATTAATATTCGGACGTTTATAACGCTAGATCTACCGAACCAGTCGAAATGACTGGTTCCTAATTTTTTCTTTCACAATTACTGAAATTACAAAAATGTTTTCATCAGAATTTTTCGAGTGAACTTTTTCATTGAAGCACATGTTAGAATAAAAACGGTATTAGGTTTGAATAGATGTAGTCTTGTCACGATTACAAAGCAATCTTCATCAGTTGTATTTGTTACTCGGTAGTTCTAGTGTTAAAAATATCTTTGTTAATACTGGACTGTACGACTTGGATTTTAGAAGTTAGCACAATTGGTTGCTGCATAAAGTGAGAAAACATTTTTACGGAGATTGCAATTGGTCGAGATTGCAGAGAAAATACTAAAAGTTGTATTTTGCAACTTTTTTATGTGGTCTTACATTGCCCGGGTCTGATCCAACATATGAATATATAGCGTTCGCAGTTAACTAAACAATGGAACAACGTGTCCAAGCATGAATCAATATTCTTCAATAAAATTGATCGATGCGAAACAAATGCTTTTTCTTCCATCAATTAGAAATAACAATTCTTCGTTGCAAATGTTCGTCTGCTTATTGACTTTTGCAATCTTCAATGCCATGATCAATCTTTTGTGTCGCAATGCTGGAAATTGTTTGAGTAAAACTTCTTCCTCCTTGTGATCAAATTTCGTTCTCGATTACGTTCGAATAGTCTTCGACCCTGTTGCATCGGACAGCGAGTAGGCTTACAATCATAATAGCAGAACCGATGATGTCAGAAGAGAAATATAGATCTATGTACACAGCGTTGTTTCCATTTTTATGATTTACGATAACGTGCATCTGGTCGAGAGTGTTGACATAACCCTTGCACCTGCCCTTTGCTCTTCTCTTTATCCTTATGTAATTGTATAGTCCGTTTCGAAAATGCACACATGCATGATTCCAAACGAAGGAATCGTATGCACTTCTTTGGCATAATTGTTATACACACTCGCAAAATTCTTGATTTTCTTCAATTTTTTAATGAAGCTCGCTCTTTCGCTTCGTCGGCTAAGGTAAATAATTTATCATAAACGACAGATTACAGATCAGCTGGCGGAGGAGATATCAACGAAGCTTTTAGTTTTTCATGTAACGCCAACAATCATCGAGGACAATCGTGTGACGACATTCTTTCGCTATCGCCGGTGGATAACAGACATAATCGCGCCTTCTATTAACAGCACGTTAAAAGAAACTAAATGCTTTGTTGGCAGATCGAATGCCTACTTCAGATAGGCTGCGCTAAAAATCATGTAGGATTCCCTAACGAAAGTACACTTCGCAGATACGAGTGTATTATTTTATTTGACGCTATCGTTTTATTATCGCGTACTACGTTGTTAATCATTGTTTCCGCGGCTGAAGCGTGACACGAATATTAATCTTTCTCTTTTTTGTTTTTTATTGAAAACACTTTCATAGCGATGACTTCACCGCGCGATGAAAAAATCTCGGCAAATAGGAAAACTTTTCTACTAATTTCTGCTAATCAGCCAACACAATCAAATATGCAACGGTCACGTGCGTCGCAACGATAAAAGGTGTCGATGGCGCGAATGGCCATTTTAGGTGGAAAAAAGTCATTACAGAAAATAGATATAACAACTCTTCTTTCGGAATGTTGCCTGAGCCTAATTATACCCATAATAATTTAATAGCGATGTAAGTATCGAAATCAATACGTGAAAACTCCGAACCGTAATATGGCGAAATCATACGTTTATATTTGTTCCAAAGAAAATTATGTCAGAGCAATAAGTATGAATCTTTAAGCTTCTATGCACGATATTCTATATTGACATAAGTAAATATTTATACTAATGTTCACAAAGTTCGTTAATAAAGTCCTTTGCAATAATTTTTAGAGATTTCTTGAGTACCAATTTTCTATGCCGGTTAGTTGACTTTAATAGAGCAGAACTAGAAAGTATCAAAAGAGACCATCTTGAAATTTTTATCGCATTAAGTTCAAACTATATAGAAGGGATTCTGCCAAAAATCGAAGAAGAATTATTTTTATATTGTTATATTTAGATATTATTATTATATTTATTCAATATTATATTTTTTACTTATTTTTATATTTGTTTCTATAATTTATATAATATTTTTCAATATAAATATTATTTTTGAAGGTTCTACATATGTTGAATCTCATTTCACGACCTAACAGAAAATTTCAATGGGTTTGAAGCAGCATGAAACGATCTATGATTTTTTTCCGCCTAGAATGGCCTAGAATGGAACACTATGAAAGGAGCCAGTGTTTAGGATCCGCACAAGCGCACGCGACGAAAACTTTCCGTAGCTTATGCTAAATAACGCGCGCGTGTCCAGCGAGCTACGCGCGGTTGAAAATAAATCAACGACTGATTATATTCGAACCGCGAATGGTTTATTTTTAATGCGAGGCAGGTCCACTTCTGGGACTCGTACGTTTCCCTCTGTAGGTTTTCATTGAACACGTTTGAGACTTCACAATTGTACCGCGGCGCCTTCGCGTAATCTACACTGCAGCCAAATTCAATAATCGTTCGTCAATATCACTGATTAATACAAGCTACGTGTTACCATATTTGCCAAATTTAGTTTGAATGCGAATAATTTCAATCCGCACTGCAATTTCATTCACATTTCAATGGTCATTTCGAAATTCACCACCGAGTTTATTGAAATAATTATTTAATGTTCTTACAGAGGTTTCGAGTTAGATGGTGTTTTTTTTAGGAAAAATGGGTCTTGAGTTTCTCGTCTGCCACATCATGTAAAAATAGTATCGGAAAAGATGTCAGAGATAAATCTTCAAGCTTTAAAACGAGTCCAAGTTTATTTCTGTACGATTGTGTTTTAGCGAAATTACCACTGTAATTAGTTTCACGAGAATATATGTATTCAAATTGTTAGCTGTTATACTATGTATCGAAAGAATTTATTTACTTCCTATATATGTACGTCTACAATTTCAATAACGATGAGTAAACTGTGTAACAAAATGTGTTTCGCAAGATGAAACTATTCCGAATGCTATATAGGCAATTTATCGATAGTTACTCGACGGTCAAAGTGCCAAATTGTTACAGTTTTCACAGATTCGGGACACGACAGGATGATTGACCGGTTCTCGGCGCCTCGGCTGCAACGCAGATGCAACTGCGGGAAGACGCACAAGATTTTGCAAAGTATTCAGCTTTCTCGCGCGGCGCGTCGCTCGTTCGTTTCGTTTTCATAGAAATACATTTTCCCGTAAATTGTGGTCGCGACGTTGCGACATTTTCGCGTGCCGAGACGGATTTATCGGTCCAAGCGCACCGCGGTGCGACGCCAAAATGGCGGACGCGCATCTCCGTTCGCGAACCTGCGAACTTTTCTCGGAGGAAACGTTTCGCTAGACAAACGCTCGCGAAACAGCCAGCCGGTTTCTCGTGGCTGTAAGAGTCGAGTCTGTCAACGGGGTCGTCGTTGCAATAAAGAACGGCTAATAAAGCGATAAGCGTCGCGTTCTCGAATTACAACGCGCGCATGCATGCAGTTGCATGGTTACGGTTACGTAAAGTAAATCCTCTCTCGCAAACGACCGTATGGAAATATAGAAACGAACCGCGGAACGTTCAAAACGGCCGATAAATATATTAATAGCGGATTTAGGCCACTGATAAGCCGCCGGTCATCCGGCGGCGATAATCAACCGCGATTTTCACAGATTACATGCGCGTATCGCTCCAGCAACGCAGAGTGTGATGTAATTGCAAGCAGTGAGGGGATTGAAACACTGTAATCGCGTCATTAGCTTACTCAAATTACCGAAGGAGGAATTTCTGTTTGGCATAAAAATTGTTTTTCATAAAAATCTGGGGGTCTGATCTAACGTCATACATCAAATTCATTTTGTTCAATTAAAATTTGTTAAACCTTGTACTGTCCATCCACCTCTCAGACGGCTCCGTTATTTCATTTCGGTTTCACTTTTTCTTGGAATCGTTGAATGGAATCTTTGGCGACCCGCTAATTATTTTTCAAAAGCTCGAGTTTTCCCATTAGAATTTTTCGTAAACACACTGCCGTGTTTTGGTCGTTGTGGTTGCGCGTTAAGTGCACAGTCGATAAATTTGCTGACATTCTGCAGCAGGATGAGCGATAAAAGAATATCGGCAATAAATTCCCCCATATAATCAGTTCACCGTGAAGTGGCTGTTACGTAGAGTCCTGTTCGAGAGATGAAGTCATTTCTCCTATCAGAGAGTCAGTGTCAGCCGAGGTAAACAGTCGCAATCAGCCCGATTAAATCGAGCAGGCAGCACCCGGTATTTCGAATGAGAAATACAGTCGCCGACTTGTTTACACCCGGTGCATCGATAAATAATTATCCACGTTGCCAACAGAAGCGAGAGTGACACACGGAGATGCTCCGTTTGCAGAGGCTACGACGACGTCTTCTAATAGACACGAATCGTCTCTAAACGGAATCATCAACCGAGCCGCATGATTTATTAAAAGATCCCTCTGCAAACCGGTTGCTACAAATATATAACGGAATCGTAAATTTTATAAATAATCCGGTCACGCCATCTACAGCGAGACTTTGTCTTCGAATCACGCTGTCCTCCGCGTTAGCGAGCGATAGAAAAATGAATGGAACGCTAACCGGATCCGCGCGAGGTCCAATTCCACGCGTGACTCAACGCGCCAACTTTTTGGAACTTTAATAGCATTAGCGAACCACGTCGGGGCGTAAATCAAGCAGGAACACAGTTAAATAGGACAAACAAACATTTTCTCGATCCCGCACCGCCGCTGTTATTAAACTGCCTGTACCCTGGAGGAGCACGTATCGCGACGCAGTTGATCTAGCATCGCGTGCCAATTTCCTAGAGATCGTTTGGAGTTACCACGCGAAACAACACCGTTCGTCGATCGCCGAACGATCGACGTTCAAAATGTTTACCAACGCGGGTCTGTTTCGCGAGTTCGCGGCAGTCAACGGGAGCTCTGTTCCCGTAATGGCGCCCGTTACGCAAGGAACGTCTTCGAAATGACGATCGTGCGTGGAACAATACGCGTACGTGGAGACTTCTGCGGTAAAGTGACTGTTCGGGGCCGGTTTCTAAAAGAACCTGAAAGAAACCGCAGTATGTGCCGGAACCGTCGCGAAACGTATGATATGTATGACGCAAACCGACGCAAAACGTTGTGCAGGCACCATCAGCATTAACCCTTTGCACTCGGAGCTATGTTGATCCCAGAATTCGAACGGTTTATCTGATCTAGAATGTTTTCGTAACACTAGATTGCCGGATCTTTGTGCAAACATTAAATTTTCTGCATCGGTTGCAAAATCCACGAGCTAATGTATTATATCCGTTTAGAGCATGATTTGTTTGTGTTTGAGCACAATTTGGCATTTGAGCACAGTTTAGCATCTGAGCACAATTTGGCATTTGAGCACAATTTAGCATTTGGACACAGTTTAGCATTTGGATACAATTTAGCATTTGGGCACAATTTAGCATTTAGGCACGATTCAAAATTTGAGCACAGTTTAATATTTGAGCGCGATATAGCATTCGAGAACTATTCAGCATTTGAGCAGAATTTACCATTTGAGCACAATTTATGTTCGAGCACAGTTTAGCATCTGAGCACAGTTTAGCATTTGAGCACAATTTGGCATTGTGCACAGTTCAGCATTTGTGCACAGTTTAGCATTTGAGCACAGATTAGCATTTCAGCACAGTTTAGAATTTGAACACAATTTAGCATTTCAGCACAATTTAGCATTTCAACACAATTTAGATTTGAGCACAATTTAGAATTCGAGCACAGTTTAATATTTGAGCGCAATTTAGATTTGTGGGCAATGTAGCAGTCGAGAACAATTTACTATTTGAGCACAATTCATCATTTGAGCACAATTTACCATTTGAGTACAATTTGTATTTGAACGCAATTGAGAGTTTGAGTAAAATTTAGATTTGAGCACAATTCAGCATTTGAGCACAATTTATTTGCATTTGAGCACAATCTATTTGCATTTGAGTACAACTTACCATTTGAGCACAATTTAGAATTCGAGCACAGTTTAATATTTGAGCGCAATTTAGATTTGTGGGCAATGTAGCAGTCGAGAACAATTTACTATTTGAGCACAATTCATCATTTGAGCACAATTTACCATTTGAGTACAATTTGTATTTGAACGCAATTGAGAGTTTGAGTAAAATTTAGATTTGAGCACAATTCAGCATTTGAGCACAATTTATTTGCATTTGAGCACAATCTATTTGCATTTGAGCACAACTTACCATTTGAGCACAATTTAGAATTCGAGCACAGTTTAATATTTGAGCGCAATTTAGATCTGTGCGCAATGTAGCAGTCGAGAACAATTTACTATTTGAGCACAATTCAGCATTTGAGCACAATTTACCATTTGAGTACAATTTGTATTTGAACGCAATTGAGAGTTTGAGTAAAATTTAGATTTGAGCACAATTCAGCATTTGAGCACAATTTATTTGCATTTGAGCACAATCTATTTGCATTTGAGCACAACTTACCATTTGAGCACAATTTAGAATTCGAGCACAGTTTAATATTTGAGCGCAATTTAGATCTGTGCGCAATGTAGCATTCGAGAACAATTTACTATTTGAGCACAATTCAGTATTTGAGCACAATTTACCATTTGAGTACTATATGGATTTGAGCGCAATTGAGAGTTTAAGTAAAATTTAGATTTGCGCACAATTCAGAATTTGAGCACAGTGTAGCATTTCAGCACAATTTAGCATTTCAGCACAATTTAACATTTCAGCACAATTTAGCATTTCAGCACAATTTAGATTTGAGCACAGTTTAATATTTGAGCGCAATTTAGATTTGTGGGCAATGTAGCAGTCGAGAACAATTTACTATTTGAGCACAATTCAGCATTTGAGCACAATTTACCATTTGAGTACAATTTGTATTTGAACGCAATTGAGAGTTTGAGTAAAATTTAGATTTGAGCACAATTCAGCATTTGAGCACAATTTATTTGCATTTGAGCACAATCTATTTGCATTTGAGCACAACTTACCATTTGAGCACAATTTAGAATTCGAGCACAGTTTAATATTTGAGCGCAATTTAGATCTGTGCGCAATGTAGCATTCGAGAACAATTTACTATTTGAGCACAATTCAGCATTTGAGCACAATTTACCATTTGAGTACTATATGGATTTGAGCGCAATTGAGAGTTTAAGTAAAATTTAGATTTGCGCACAATTCAGAATTTGAGCACAGTGTAGCATTTCAGCACAATTTGGCATTTGAGCACAGTTTAGCATTTCAGCACAGTGTAGAATTTGAGCACAATTTAGCATTTCAGCACAATTTAGAATTCGAGCACAGTTTAATATTTGAGCGCAATTTAGATTTGTGTGCAATGTAGCATGCGAGAACAATTTACTATTTGACCACAATTCAGCATTTGAGCACAATTTACTATTTGAGTACAATTTGGATTTGAGCGCAATTGAGAGTTTGAGCAAAATGTAGATTTGAGCACAATTCAGCATTTGAGCACAGTTTAGAATTTCAGCACAATTTGGCATTTGTGTACAGTTTACCATTCGAGCACAGTTTAGCATTTGCACACAAACCAATAACTCTCATAATCAGTAATTTTTCTATCATCCGAACACCTATATTTCTCTGATTAGTTTGTTTACTGTATTGTAAACAATATATTAACACTCTTGAAGTCTCAATTTCCCCACTCTTCCTTTCCTACATTTTTGTCATAAATGTATAAAGAGCCTGCACATGATCTTCATAGTGCCCATATGAAATCTAGTGTATTCTCTCGTACCACAACGGAAACATTTAGCAATTTATTAAACACGAAGACATCGAGTAACGTAGGAATTATTTCGAATTGTAGTATAACAGATTTTAGTTGCACCTTCAAGCGAGTGAAGGATTAATTACGTCAGCGATTTCCACGGAAACAGTTTCGCAGTTTCCCTCGGTTTCTCGGAACGACACAGAAAGTATAGTTATTTCGCGAAAGGGACAAGCTTCGGTGCACCGAGCCACAAAGGGGCTCCTGTGACTGGAGCATCGCGTGTACACTTGTTATCGACGATTTTCTGATAACGACATCCGGCTTGGATAGTTTGATCGAGATATCTCGACCGGTATATCGCGATCTCGAACTATGTACAACGATGTACAATCTGGATGCCACGCTTCCGAGGGTTCGATCTGCGACAATCGTGTGACAATTCTGAAGTTCCGTTTATTCTTTTCCTTCTGTCTTCGTGACCTTGGAATTTACAGAGAAGTCCTAGTTTTGTAAACGCATGAAGTGGAGTACAGTAAAGTTTGGCTGTACTAATAATTCATGCGACCGATAGAAATAACAATTATGCATAAGGATTGGCAATCTACTTATAACCCCTACTCGATGTCGATGCTTTCCTCTCAAGCTATAATTAGCTGAAGTACACATGCTTCAGTATTCATCGAACGCTGACTCTCAGAAACGGCGCCTATAGAGCTATCAACAAAGCGCACATTCGCATTTTAAGAGCAACCAACGGAAGCCAAAATGTATTGAAAGTTTGTTTGTCCCGCGAAGAGTTGTCAACAAATTTCGGATCGCAAAAGGATACAGAGAATTTTTCTGGGAAATAGGTTAACAAAAAGTGTACACAGTTGCAACCTCAACGCAATAGAGATTCCTCGACGAGTCCTCTTCAATCAAACGCGATTTACGAAAGAAAGCCGACACATTCCAAACAGGCCCGAGTGTCGCAAATAAAAGTCCATCTTCTCGAAGGTATCTTGGGAATGTTAACGTTCCACGAGATACTTGTCCCATACCGTCGACTTGGATAAACAATTCTCACGCGTCGTTAGCTCTACAAAGATTCGGTAAAAACTATGCTACAGTGAAGTCTTGATCTAAGTCTTGGTCTGTGACATAGATCGTGTAGGGCTACTGTTTTGCAGTACATTCCGTGCACTACGCACCGTCAACTAAACCATTAGACACAGTTCAAATTATATCGTGTTTAGCGTAACTTTAATCACAAAAAATTCCACAAATACGTTAGCGAAAGTCCTATAAAAAAAAATAATTAAAAATGAAGAAGTTTTGTAATTGGATTAGGAGTGGTTCCCCCCAGTGGAGGGGATAGACGAAGTGACTTAGATCGTGTAGCTCCGTTCGGCTTAGATCAAGACCTTACTGTACTTATCTCATTCTGAGATAGACACTTATAAATATTATGAAAGGGGCCATTTTTATTTAACACCAGATCTACCGAGGCTGTCAAAACGACTGTCAAAGAAAGTCTGAATAATTTGAATACTGTTATTGTTATTAACAAGTATATTTCAGTTGTGTTCTGGGTAGTTCTGCCGTTACAGAGAGAACCAAACTCTTTTAATCTTCCTATTTGGATTAAAATTAAATAAATCTCACCGCGTCAGTGGTGCACCGGTAAACAGCGTATGGACTCATGCAATTTTGCTCACCTGGAACAATAAAACAAATTGATTATTGTCGCGGGCATCTCCGAGATTGATTTTAGGGGGTCGTTTTCTCAATTTAGGAAGGCGTCGAAGGCAAGCGGCTGTAAACGTGTTTGAAAGTTTAATCTCGCCAGAGTGAAAAGTTTGTTCGGACGCGCGTAAAATGGATCGATGGATCGCGTACGTGTTGCAATAGCGTTACGCGAAATCGTCGGGCGTCACGTATGCCTCGGACAGAGTCGTGCCAAAATTACGCCCCGATACGCAGCCAGCCTTCGGACTCGAACGAACCGGGAATCACATCTTGACAGAAGTATCGGCAGCGGTTTCGGGATTGTTTACCACGGTAACGAGCACTAAAGTTACCGCAAAATCGGACCCGCGGCTATTTTCAGGAGAAATGATCGCACGTGCGCCACCGATATCTCCGCAAGGTCGACCCCATAAATCGTCACCCGAAAATTCAACAATTCCACTGGTAAACGAACAGTGCCATGGAAACGAACAGAGTCGCCGCTTCGTGTTATTCCATTGGCCCATTTGTTGTATCGCCGGCTTACTGCGCAGTCGTTCCCAATCGTGGACAAAAACAATTTTTTGTCGGGCATACGATAAGTACCATTTTAGATTTTCTAATGGATCGTGCTCATGGAATCAGCACAAAAATCAGGGTACCAAGGTTTTATTAAATACACCTGTAAAATGGCCAGCGCTCGAAATGGTCCCTCATTTGTTGCGCAGTGATCCTGTCGTGAAGAACGGTGTAAAATTTTCAAAAATTTTAAATTAGAAGATACCGATTACAAATCGTAGTGACTTGAAAACACTGCTGTACACATTTTTAGAAGAGTAAACAATTTTCTGCCGTACGTATCCATCATGTCCAATTCTTCATTTTGTTTTTAAAAAATTTGTTAATATACATGTTAGAGGATTTTTTAACACTAGATTTACGGGATCCGTCAAAATGTTCTAATATTTTTAATTTAATATTACTAAGATTGTAAGGATGCATACATAAGAAATTATTTAGCAAATTTATTTCTTTGGGTATATATTATTTTTAAAATATTGCTAAAAATGTGGGTAGCACGCTTTTAGTGCTCCGTAAACCTAGTGTTAATATACATATCCGCCATATTGGATTGGCCATTTCGTTCTAAAAAATTCCCAGTTCAGAATATATCCATTTTAGTTCAGATTGAAGCATGTTTTGAGGTTATGGCCACGATTGCGCAATTTAGAAACAGTGTGCGCTGCCTCGAAATCTAATTTTACGCTTGTTATTCCTCCAAATTACCGATCAACTAAGGACGACCGTATAAATGGCTGAAAGAATTCACCAAGCATGCTGATAAAGCACTCCACGGAAGCGCGTGCCTCGAAGTCTTGTTATCATTCCACTGGGACGCTGTGTCATTGGTTTCTTAATTTAGCAAAGTCTAATTTTACACACGTTATTCCCCCAAAATACTAATCAATCAAGAGCGATAGTCGCTTCAAACGAATTCTTGGATCACAGATTTCAGAGCCGATTGGGATAAGCCACTTTGTTTTTGTGGATTGAGAAATACCAGTCGTCGATCATGTCGAATAAATTCGATGAAACACAGCGTGTTCATTGGGTGTTCCATTACCGTGTCGTTCTAATTTCAGAATGGTTATCACGAGTGATTGTTATCATTACCAAGTGAAAGGGGATGCAAGAAACCGAAAAAAAAAACGACCGTAACACTTAACCACTTAAATCATTCGAGAATCAACGATCAGTGACTAACGAGTCCTAAGCAAATCTTGCAATAATCACAACAATTACCATCGAGCCACCATACGTCTCGAGTATTTAGAAAAACGTAATTATCTCCCTTCTCGTGCGAGCACGTACGACGATTGGCTATTAATAGTCCTCCGATAGGAAAAGTGTTAATCGCAAGATACGAGCCATTACAAAAACACCGATGGCTGGCCAGGAGTGCGATAAACATAATCTATATCGGCGGAGTAAGATCGAAAGAAGGAAAGAAAATGCGACCGATTTTCTAGGTCAAGTCGCCTGAAAGAAAAAAAGAAGCGATCCAATTACGATCCTCCGCCATTTTTGCCTCGGTCAAGTAGGGAACTTTTACCGTCCGCGCTCCTAATCTCCAATGATGGGGAAAAAAAACGGTGCACCGGGTGTCCGCGAGGTATTTTGCGTGTGAATCGGTCGTCGTCCTCGCTTTCACACCCTGTCGCGACGGACCTGGTGGTGCGCACCGACATACAGTGACTCCCAAAAATATTCGGACACTAGCTATAACTAACTTTACGACTTGATAATTCCTTTGTTAATGAAGCAATCGTCCCGGGAATTGTTTCTAGCAATAAAAGATTTATTAATGTTGATAAACATAGATAATTTATTTGAAAAATATACATAAATTCCATAATAAAAATTAGTAAGAGAAATGATGTACCATTTTTGGCTCACAAAAATATTCGGACAATATTAATTTTTCAATTTAGATAATGTAATTTAGCATTACAACATTTGTTTAATACTTCGTGGCATAACCATCTTGTTTAAGAGCATGTCTTAACCTGTTTGGCATATTGTTTGTAATTTTTTTTAAATATTCAACAGTTATATTCGACCACTCAGTTGCAAGTCTTTGTTTTAATTCAGCTATCGATGTAATTGGGGTTTTTCAAATTTTTCTATCCAATTCATCCCTCAAATTCTCGATAGGATTAAGGTCCGGTAATTGGGGCGGCGAATGAAGAATTTTGGGGCAGCGGTATAATAAAAATTCTTGCACAATACGTGACTTGTGCTTGGGGTCGTTGTCTTGGTAAAACTCAAAAGTATTATTAAGTCCCATTTTTTCAGCACTTTGAATTAAATTATTTTTGAGTATATTTAAATAATGATTTTTCTCCATGATACCGTCAATAAACACTAGGTTACCGACTCCATATGACGAGATGCAACCCCAGACCATTACGCTGCCTCCGCCGTGTTTCACTGTACCTCTTGTATTTTCAAAATTAAACACTTTATTCGCTTTCCGCCACACCATAGTTCTTCCGTCGGAATTGTACAGATTGAATTTGCTTTCATCAGCAAATATGACATCCTTCCACCATGTCTCATCCTTAGAAATTAGCTCTCTTGCAAAGGTTTTTCGTTTATTCCTATACTTTTCGTTGATAAATGGTTTCTTTCTAGCTACTCTTCCATTGTAACCAGCTTGCCTCAGCACTCTCCGAACTGTTTCGGCTGAAACATTTTTGGAGCTTTCTCCTGATAGCTCACTAACTAGTTTTGGAGCACTTAAGCGCGGATTTTTTTTCACTTTCCGAATAATTTTGCTTTTCTCCCTCGTACATAAGAGACTTGGTATTCCAGTTTGCGGAATAGAATCAATGCGATTCTCAATATAAAATCGTCGACAGGTATCTGCAGCAGTACTCTTACTTATACGAAGCATTGCACTAATTTCGCGATAGGTTTTTCCTTTTTCTCGATGAAAAATTACAAGCTGTCGCACATCGAAACTCGTATTCTATCCTTTGCGACCCATTTTGAACGAATTCACGTTTACTACTGACAGTAGTGAGGTGGCATGGACATCTAATGGTCCACGAGATTCTGTTTGTAAACAAACGTTTTCTCGTTCTTGGAATATCGCGTCCCCAGAAGGCGATTGCCAGAGAAATATAATACGTGTCCGAATATTTTTGTGAGCCACAAATGGTCCATTATTTCGTTTAACAATATTTATTATGAAACCTATGTATATTTTTCAAATAAATTATATATGCTTATCATCCTTAATAAATGTTTTATTGCTAGAAACAATTTCCAGGGCGATTGCTTTATCAACAAACGAATTATTAAATCATAAAGTTAGTTATACCTAGTGTCCGAATACTTATGGGAGTCACTGTATAAAACGACAGCCACGGCACACGCCTCTTCAGGAAAGCAGTCGCCGGTGTGCTCCGCTTTTACCGCGTCTATGGCGTATCACGGGACGTATCGCCGACGTAAATAGAACGTCGTCAACGTCGCGAGGTAAACACCGAACGGATGTCGGGACGAACCAGGGGGGAACGACGGAACAGCCCGCAGAATAAAGAGACTCGCTTTCAACGCGTCGCACAGTGGGCCAAAACCGCCAAAACCTGGCCAAAATGCAAAAAATGAATTTCACGTTAGGGGTACGGCTCTTGATCTCGCTCGACACAGTCCCAGGGACAAAAACATAGGGCACCCTATTAATTTGTTAACGCTAAACCTACCGAGCCTTGTACACGTTGTCTTGTAAAAATGACGAGATTCAATTCATTTGGATTTTGTAAATATATTCATTTATTCATTTCCCAGGAAAGCATCATTGTAATTTCAGTAATTGCGAAAGAAAATATCTGGGACCGGCCATTTTCACCGGCGGTGCTAGGTTTAGCGTTAACTATTATTTAGTAGATGACAATAAATCAAATTTCTCTGTATATACGGTTCAGTTGGCAAAATGTGGCTCCACGCGAATTTATTCAGAGAAATGTAAATTTTCAAGCAAAACGGGGTCAAACAATAGGACCTGTGTTTTTGAGAAGAAACGTGGGGTGACCTATGTTTTTGTTGCTGGCTGTAGAAGCTAAACTTTTTGATGGGACCATCGAGATTCTTAGAACTCGAATGAATGGACGCTTGTAAAGATTTCAGAGTGAATGTGTGCGCTGATATAGTACAGTAGAACCCCGTTCGTTGCAACCTCGTTTACTGCACCGAACCGTCGTTCGTCGCACAGTAGCGACCCCCACCACGAGTTATGGCAGCGCGAGGTGGAGGTGCGTGGGGGAAATACGGAGTGGAAAAACACTATACAGAACAGTACATGCAGTTTCAGAACAGATTATGCAGTTTCGGTCCCGTTTCGTGCAACGAACGAGGTTCTATAAGAAAGTTCAAGTATAATAAAGTGCAAGAAGTATTAATACAAAGAAAAGTTGAAAGAAAAGTTAAGAAAAGAAAAGTTTTATTAACCCTTAGCACTCGAGTGGTGACTCTGAAGCACCACTAGAAATCGTTGTGGCATTATTTCAAAGAGACTTCAAAAAATATTACAAAATATTTGTTGCATTACAAAATTTGTATTTAATAGATTACTAAACATTTAAACGTTATACGTGGAAATCGGATCAGCTTCGTATGAATAAAATGAAAATATTCCAAGAGTGCAAAGGGTTAATATAAAGAAGTTCTGTAAGAAAGTTGAAAGAGTGCTCAATAAACTTTTACCTCAAAATTACGATTACATTAAAATTTAGGTACAGTTTCGTTAAGATAGAACTTTTGAGAAGCGCAGAAACAATGCGACTCAATGGAGGGGATGGCACGAAGGTTGCTTCGAGCCGCATGAAACCTAAAATCCTTTTGTCTCTTAATCTGTCATTCGTTTTTGGCGTACGTGCCTCGCAACAAGTTCCGCGGGACGTCGCAAGGGCAAAGAGGGCGCTCGCTCCGCCTATCCCCGCGGTCGACGCTTCAGTGGGCCAATGCATAGGCTCTGACGTCACACGCTGCATAGTATGTGCAACCGCTCCAGCCAATAGAGCATCTAGCATTTTCACTGGACGTCTAGCACGGCACGCACAGTACTTTCCGCGCGTTCTGATCGAAGATTTTTCCTTCAACGGGGATATATTTCCTCCGCGTTATTTCTCAGCTTGGAAACAGAAATCCGAGGATTCATAATAAATGCGAAACGGGTGGTGTTTCTCCCACGCATCGCGAATGGAAAATCCACGGCCTGATTCCCGTTGACCTAATAAACGGACGTCCGATAGATGAGCTGACAGCCGAATGCGCATACTGGCGCGCACATGGCCCGACGGAAAACAGTTTCCAGCGGAATCAGTCGTTTTGCATGTGCACACCGATGAATAATGCACGACCGCCTGGCGTGTGTTGGTTCGCGCGATCCCACCGACGGATGTTGAACGGCAACGGCGTTACGTGCAGCTGTCCAACAGAATTTTCGTTCCACTATATGCGGGGAAATCTCGTTGATATTGTACGATAATGGTGGCCAATATTCGTCGTCCATCACGAATCCCTGAAATTCGATGCCTCGAGTCTCGTTCGGTGGTATTCGAGCGGCCGAGAATGATTCTCGGTGTAGCGTTCGAAAGTATAGGCTGAAGAGGTCGATAGGGGGATCGCATTGTCCTCCCCCGGGGCGTACTCGAGTGCTATGCTAATTCGACGGTATTGTGGGTCAAACCAGTCGAGCGTATCCCTCCGCTCAAGGACAACATCTGCACGGTTACTTGCATTTTACGCTACTCGTTACACCCTGCAGGCTTTTCTGTCCTCCTACCACGGAAACGAACTTTCTCGGACACCTAAAATCACCGGACGCGCACGCATGGTCGTTGTTGTCCGAGATACCCGCCGCTCTAGAACCGCTTTGCTGATTCTGCATGCACCTGCCGACCGTCCTCAAAGCAAGGTCTGTCTAGTAGATAGCCTTAAAGACAAGTCCCACCGACAGACGCGTTCTACTTTCGTCGAACCGTCACGAATCCTCCATCTTTTTCAGAAAAATCGTACATGCAGAAACGGTCGTAACACCTTCTGCTTGCAGAGCACACTGAATGTTCATCTAAATTTGCAGGTACCGCAAGTGCCAATTCTCTGGGTCTGTAGATATATTGCCTGGCAGGTGTAAAATACATTTTGTCAATTTGTCTTCAAGTGGAATATGCTACAATTGTATATGGTATAGTTAGATTGCGGATATTTGGCGGCGAATATTATGTGTGAAAGAGAGGGAGGAGTCTGTTTCGTCCTGGGCCTGCTAGAGGACTCACTATGGCTACCTAGCAGGCCCTTTATCTAGCGGGAAAGGAGTTGATTAATTGTCTTGATACAAAAATATCTTTATACAAAATAAAAATTGACAAAGATAATTCTAAGAAGCAGAAGCTAAATAAGAATGTATTTCTTCTTTTGACAATTTTGATAAACTCAAAAGGAGGTAACGCCATTCTGAAATTCTTCTGTCTTTATAGTCTAATATTTATAGGTAACTATATTTATAGGTATTTTTTATAGGTAACAATTTTGATCATAAATGTATAAAATCCACAGTCTAGCTAGAGTTTTTTGAGTAGATTGATATAAAATAAACGAGATTTGCTATTCATGTGCTCTATCACTTACAATATTTTCTACAAGGAGTCCTTAACCTATACTGTATATGTCATACTGTATCAGGCTAGACTAGTGACGAAAAGTTCAAATCAAATCAGTCGAGTACTTGTCATTTACGTATTTTTAAATTTACATTTTATAAAATTAGATCTATTATTATTTGCCGATAGTATCGACATTTTGGACCACAACATGTACACATTCATATGTTATTGTTTATTTTCTAGAATTTCTTTCCAACCTCAAATACGTAATACGCAAAAAACTACCAGATTCGATTTAATATTTACATTTTCCTTTAGGAATTCAATCTGGTGGTATCAAAATGGTTGATCATTGTGGTACCAGCTGTGACGCTAACGTCCGCGAACGGTTAAAATCATAGCGTAACTATACGAGACTGCGGATTTTATGCGTTTATGACAAAAACGGGTAGGCGTATTTTAAAACAGTAAAAACATTAGAAAAATTTTTAAATGCTGTAACACTATTTTCAGCCTATCAAACATATTAAGAAAGAAATTGAATTTCTATTTCAGTTTGTTGCTATTCAGGTAGAAAATTTTTGTTTTGCATAATGGTCTACAGCAAGGAGCAAAACTGATTACACACTATTTGAAACAGCATAAATTTTTTCAAATTAGTCCAAATAACTTTAGTGTTATCCAAATAACTTTACTGTCGTAAGTCGAAAATCGTGAACAATGACAATCTTCCCACTTTTAATCGTTTATAGCTCGTAAACGAAGTTATAAATTATTGCTAACACAAAGATAAGTTGTACATACTGTTAATATAGTATGTTCTGTCATATACTATTTTTGGTTAAAAAATATTGATATGCTTACTTCAGCTAGAGTTATAAAAAAAGTTCCAAATAGTACACCGATTTTTCTTGACTAGTTCGAAAAAATGGCTTCTAACTAATATAAAAAATTAAAAAATGAGTCCCCATGTTTGACCTATCGATCAATACGAGTTATAAAGTTATAAACGCTTAAAAGTGGAAAAATTGCCGTTTTTCACGATTTTCGACTTAAAAGTCGCGCTTTTAATCGTTTCTAACTCGTAAACGAATTAACCAATATCGGTGAAATTTTTGGCACGGATATAATTTATTCGAGCGAATAAAACACATTCCTTAAATTTTCAATACAGGCTCAGATAAAACGGCTGAAAAAACCAACTTTTACTATTTCTTTCACGATTCCGAACAATTCAAATTTTTTACATCTCGTCTAATAAACTAATCCAACTTCTCAGAAACACTCATTTGGACTAATTTGAAAAGAGTTATGCTGTTTCGTGCAATCAGTTTTGCTCCTAACTGTGGTCACAGGAGACCGGCGAAATTCCGTGGAAATTCTAGCGGACCAATCAAGGGCTCGGTGGAAACGCGCGTTTTTAAAAGATCCGCGGCTCGATTAATCCGATTCGGATGGTAATGGTTGCGCGAGAGGAGGAAAGTCGAATCGCTCGATAAAACCAATCACCGTTCAAGGTCCACGCGGTTCGAGAAAACATATTTCGCCGGGGGAGCGGGCTCGGGCTTGCGTGGGGCATGCCATTGTGTGCAGGCCCGTGAAGTCTCGTACGCCCCGAATCGAATATGTAATCGCCGCGAGTCGCGAGCTTTGCGTATGTGTACACGCACAACGAGGCGAGCGAGCGTGTGCACACGCTTATAACCCGGGGACCAAGCGTTCGTGATGTAATCGGTAACGTAAACCGCGGGGCGACGCCGGGTCTGCCGGAGTCGGCCGATGGCCAACGACCAATGGGAAAACGTGGCACGTTCGTTCCACCGGCCGCGAATGTATTATCCTTTCGCTGGCCTCGTTCCTCGGCAAACGCTCCTGTCCGCGCCAGGATCAAGGATAACGTCCGGGGAATTCTCGCTTAGCAACGAATCCCTTTCGGTTCAATTCGGCCTAGCCTCCTCCCTCTTTTTATCCCCCCGGATCATTGCTTGATTGGCTGCTTAGCGCGACGACGAACTTTCCATTTTTCTTTTTCTTTTTTTTTTTGAATTCGGAATTTTTTCCTGTTTTCGGAATGATATGGCAAGAGTTTTTCGTCCAAATGATGTACAGTCGTCCGATAACAGGAATATCACGGAATCGGCCATTTTTGTTCCGAATTAAACAATTTTAAACGATTTATTTTACGGTTTCAGTGATTAGAACTTTTTTGGCGTTCGTAATTTCCTAAATATAAGGAGAAAATTTATAACAATTTTATGCCTGTATGTTCTTCGATAGCTGTGCATTAACAACGCCAAAGTAGAATTTTATTTCGGTTTGAAGGAAATTATTAACATACATATTCAGTAGACTCTGTTCAGAATCTTCATCGCGAGTATGACTCGATATTGTAGGTTGAGCTTCCGGAATTTTTGGAGTCAGACTTTGCAGCGGAAAATTCGGAAAAAATTCACGGTCGTGTGTGCCATCGGGTAGTGTGTTCACGAATTTTTTCGTAATTTTTCGCTCAGCGGAACAGAGGAGAAATATGGATTCTCATAATTCATTGAACCGCGTTCACTCTGTAACTAACTTTACGGTAAAGGCTACCGACTTGAAGCTAGCCACAGATGGTTCTCTTTGGGAGCCCTATCGAGTGGTATGAAGAAAGATCAGGAGGCAACAGACGCAACTATTGTACGGAAAATAGGCTGCAGATCATTTTAATAAGCAGTTATTTACAGCAACAATAGCATGGTACACTGTTACTTATCCTCGTAGTCGGAGTGAATTATAAAATGCCAATTATTCGAATAATTGTGAGCGGTATGTATCTCTACGCGCAGTTAACTCGTTATCCTTGAAGGAGACAGGATAATAACGTGCATGTAGGTGTTCATCGCATGATGCGATTCAAGTGTTCCTAAAATCGAAACTAGAGACTAATATGGAGAGCATAGATGGATTTCGAAATTTGACAGAATTATATTATTTTGCATTGACAACTATGCAGAACATGTATTTACTTAAAATTTCTCCAGTACTTTGATTGTGTAATACGCACACCGACAGAATTACTATCGCTGCACATCTATTAGTGTGTACAGTGATTTTTCTATATAATGTCGCCAAGACCTGGAGGATAAACGTCGCGGAATTATCCCCGCTCGAGAGGCCTTGGACGCCGAGGAGTGTAAACATAACACGGCTAGGGTATGTCTCCTGGACGATACATGACGCTGGCATGACCGGTATTGTTGACAATTATCGAGAATTCAATGTACATGATTGTAATGTAAATATTAATAAATTAGCAGTTGCATAGAGCGTGTATAAATAATAAATGGGGTGCAAGGTGGATCTCCAGGACCGATGAAAATTCAGCAACGATTTGATGAATGGGCCAGCATAACTCGAGCCGTTGAAATAGTTCGCGTGTCGGAGGGTTCTGAACGACCCAGGCGACGGCAAAAGTTCGAAACTCAACGTCCTCCGGTACGAATTAATCATGCGATGCGCGAGAATGGGGAAATGTTTACGAGCAAGCGATCGGTAAACAAGGGAGACATTTCGGAGCCGAGACTCCGTAGATTCGCGATAAGGTAGAGTGACCACGTTACCGACAAAAATAGGCGAAAAATGGTTTCACGTGCCTCAACTTTTCGTCCTGATATGAGAATAATTTTTCGGATCAAAACCAACACGGATCTTAAGTCAGTGGCTGAAGGCTGTGAACGGAAATTGTACAGCAGTCACCGACCTGCTGACTCTGCAAAAGTCACGTGACTACCCTTGGCTCTTAATATTCTTCTAAATATAAAAATTATAGGACTCATTTTAAAGCGAGAAGTTTAAAGTTAGTTTCATGACGCATCATTTCATTCTAAGATTCTTGTTCACGATTTAGCAAAGCGAGAAACTGAAGGCACGCTTTTCTTTTCTCAGTATACAGTGAATTCTCGATATATGTCAACAACACGGGTCTTGCCGGCGTCATGTATCGTCCAGGAGACATACCCGAGCCGCGTTATGTTTACACTCCTCGGCGTCCGAGACCTCTCGAGCTTCGCGGCCCCTCACGGGGTATACCTCGCGGTAGTGGGGATAGTTCCGCGACATTTATCATCCAGGTCTCGGCGACATATATAGAGAAATCGCTGTACATTCAAATGTGAAAACTTTAAACAAATTTTTTCGTGACTGAAACCACCGTAGGTTTAAAGATCGATTCTTCGCAACGACATCTTAAAAGTTGATTTGCGATTTATTTCAGTCGTTTCGTCGAGCTTCAAATGAAGAGGTGTGGTCGCCAACTTTACACGAGCGAACTCGTTCCTAATTTTTGTTCCAAGACGGATCTTAAGTCTTGAAAACCAAATATCAACAACTTCGTTCCGAACGACAGAAAAGGATATCTCGGAGATCTTGCGACCGGACAAAGATGGCGTCCGAATTCTTTCGCTTCGCGGAAACACGTTGCAACGCGCCACCCGTCGAAACGTTTGCGAGCACGTAGGCGTATCTGTGTATACCGTAACTGCACAGAACTCGGAAGTAATAAACGAACTCGGTGTACGAGAAAGTCGGGTAAAAAGCAGAGAAGGTCCGTCCTGAAGGTTAATTGCTCTATTTAAAACCGAGTGCTGCATTCACGGCCTGGTCCTTAAAAGGATGGACAGGCTCTCCCCGGGGCTGCAAAATTTCGCCAGCTCGAAGCCGACATTCGCGACGAGCCGACGCGTGCACCGGCCGCCTGCATCTTTTTCGCGGAACAAAGAAATGACCTACTTAAAATTTTGACCCAGTTAGACTATCTCGCGTAAACACTCCCACGTCTTTCTCGAAACGTTACCGCGAACTCGCTGCCGCTTCTATTTTCTTTATCAACGCCCAATATTTACGGACCGAGCGTTTATTTGTTCGTCCGGATCCCGATGCGTCCCTCGAGCGCTGCGACTGCGAGCTATGCGATCGCGGATCGACGTGCGAAGCAACGCTAATGCTAGGGAGCGCGAGATTATGAGCATATTCGCGGAGAGTGCGTGAGCTCATCGCGCGGTGTGGAAACTTTGATGCCTATGGGAATCGGTAACGGGAGCCCGGTGAACACGTTTAAACCCTTTGACAACGAGCGCTTTCTGTGTCGTCACCCCCGTGAGATCCATTGTTGTCAACGAGAGATGCATACTTGTGCAGCTTTTTATATTTTATTATCACCGTAAAGCAGTAGAACACGTGCACAACAGTAAACACAGTTACAGAATCGAAAGGTATCGTGTCATTTCGAGCTCAATAAAATTATTGAAGAGAGAAATAGACGTTTATGAAGCTCGCGTATTTTGCAATTAGAACAATTTTTATTTTGCATGAAACGTCCTATTTTGCATGAAATATGCATTTTGCAATTACTCACGTATTTTGCATGAAACGTCTTTATTTTGCATGAAATATTTTGCATCGTCAGACTGGTTATTACTGCAGTGAATTCTCATTACGAGTCAGTGCCAACCTTACAATTTGGAGTCAGTGGAACTATCCACACGACCGCGGTGTGAGAAAGACGTTTTTTCAGTCTTGTTGTCACTATCGGTTAGTAGTCATAGGCTTCTATGACTTGTAGACGGACATGACTCTTAGGTTTCCAGCGTGCCCTGTGTACTTCGAATGCGACGCACGGCGACAACCTCAGATTTCGTCTAAGAGTCAGTCACCAGAACGGCGCAACTGACTCGTAACGAGAATTCACTGTATTATACATAGAGAGCTATATTTTAAATTCTAACACCTCAAAAAAAAAAAAAAAGAAAGAGAACTCAAATCCTTTGCACTTTTAACACTAGATTTACGGGACCCGTCAAAATGACGGATTCTAATATTTCTAATTCACGAATATTCAGATTGCAAACATGAATCCACGAGGAATTGTTTAACAAATTGATTTCTCTAGGTGTATATCATTAAAAAAGTGGCTACAGATTTTGATAGATATATTCATGTTATTTTTATAAGGAAATGTAAAGTAGTCATTTTTAGTGCTCCGTAAACCTAGTGTTAAACAAGTTTTTAATCCTCCACTCGATTTTCTCCCTGAACGTCTATATCACGTGTGAATCATATTGCAAAATGATTTCTTCATGGAAATTAGAATGGCTCAACAGCAAAAATGTAGATATAGAAATTGAGTTTCGTTAACACGTTCAACAAGATTGAAAGCTTAATCACTTCTAATGGCTCCGAGGCACGCGCGCATCGCCGGTAGATAACGATAATTAGTAAGCGATAATACAGGAGAACGCGGCCCAAGGCGAATCGTCATTTGCATGCATCGGCATCGGGACGCGTCGCTTTTTCCACGGCGGACGGTCCCACGCGGAATTAGAATTCGCTCGCGCAGAAGGAAACAATATGGCCGCGGATGATTCGCCGGTGGCCGGATGCCGAGCCGCGGATTTCGCGCGAAAAGGCGAAGCGACAAACTCGGTTAACGAGGCCGGGAACGGTGAAAGATTCCGCGAACTCTCGCGGGATGACGAACAATGCCGTAATCTGGCGAGACAAGGAACGGGCGGAGAACGGACTTCCGCGTCGGTCCGCGTCAGAAAATAATACGGTGTCGAGGAGAAAGGGCTTCGCTGCAACACCGGTAGCCGGAAATCGACATACGTCGGCTATTAGAAACGCGGCTATTTAACGTCCTCACGGACAATTCCCGGCGAAATTGGATAATATCGCCGCGCGGAATTTCAGCTTCCCGTTTCCTGTCCCTCTACGCATTTCCGGTTGGCCGATCGATCGAGCGCGCTGCTGCTGCTGCCGCTGCCGCATCCGGTCGAGGTTCGCCATCTTCGGCAATTATCGGATTCGCGTTCCCGATCACCGAGGCGAGCATAAACGGGGACTCGTTGCGGAATTTCATCGTTCCCGAACGGCCATAACGTCAGAACTGCGGTGTAATCGGGTTAGCGTTATACGTATCGTGGTCGTCGGGGCAACCCGTTGACGACACACTAGCGAAGAAATCGACAGAAATCTCCTTCCACGAAATCTAATAGCCTCATCCTTGACCCGGTTCGCGCTCGCAATTTATTTGATCCGGAATACGAGACTGTACCGTCGGCTTTTTTCGATACACATCCGGGATAAACAAAGGGGTCCGTTTGCGCAGCACCGGTTCGAACGAATCGGAGATAGATATGTGTACCTCTCCGGTTTCCAGGACACCCTCTCGCGTGTGTGTCTCTGTCGCGGCGATCGATCGATAGGCGCGCGGTGAAAATAATGCAACACCATTATCGACGGTAGAAAGCGCCTAGCCCCCTCGCGCCCGGATAAAATCAATGAAAGCTGAATGCCGGCGCGGAGCGGAGCGGAGCGGCGCGTTCTCTGTGCGTGTTCACGGTCAATCGCAAGGACTTCGAGAGGACGCGAGAATTTATAAGACCCCCCCCCCCCCCCCCGCGGAAGAAAAATCGTCGTGATCGATTTTATCGTGACCCGAAAGATCGCGTCCGACGATCCTTCTTCCGACACCGCTGGAAACCCCACCACCACGATCTACGATCCCCCGGTGTCGACGGACTTTCCCTGATGCCTGGCTAACGATCTCGCCGATCGGTACTCACGCAACCCAGTTTCTAGTCGTCAGAATCAGTGACCACGACGCTACGTGGGACACGAACCGGGCGTAGAAAGTGATCGAGCGTTTCCGGCTCTCGCTGCAGGCATCGCGCGGACGCCGATAACGAAAGGGAAGACGAGAGGGAGAGAGAGAGAGAGAGAGAGAGAGAGAGATGCTTGGGTTTTGAAAAGGGGCCGCCTCGCTGCTAGGGAAATCATGCGAATCGTCTGGACATTGAAACAAATTGCAGACACCGACGGTCATTTGTTTTGCCCTGGATGCAGTTCGGCCAAATATGACTGAAGTTATTATTATATATCGTTTATTTTTAAGTGGTCGCATTAACAGCTGGGTCATTAGCGACCACTACAATTGAATATAAAAGAGAAGGTTACGGTTAATATTTACATTGTGGTGGGGTACAGCAAAAAACAAATTTACAACAGTTTATATATATCAATAGATTTAACCCTTTGCACTCGAAGCCATTTTAACTCTAACACGAAACATTTCTATCCGATCTAGAATATTTCCCTTCTAGGTATATTTTTGCATGCTATACATACGAAAATGGTGCAATTTACTCGTACAGTACTGAAATGTTTAGTGATTTGTTGAATACAAACAAATTTAATAATGTAAAAAATATTTTGAATAATGACACAGGAATTTTTAGTGGCGCCTTACAGTCGAGTGCTAAGGGTTAATAAACAGAAGGAGGGTGGAGGGGGTAAGTTAAAGTTATTATTATAAGGTCTCTGTAAATATAATTTATCTGTATCTATATATAGTTGGTAAGTTTAGAAGATGGGGGAGGGGAGGGGAGAGGGCGGGAGTAGTTTAAGGATTAATTTTGAGGTTAGGTATATAAGGTTTTCGATGAACATACTCTCTCTCTCTCTCTCTCTCTCTCTCTCTCTCTCTCTCTCTCTCTCTCTCTCTATGTATTTAGAATTATGCTTAGGTTAAGTTTAAGTCTAAGTTTTAAGTGTAAGTTAGTGTTAAGTTAGGCTTAAGTACAATCGGAAAGCGACGATGGAAGGAGGAGACGCTGTATGGATTTGTAACCCCTAGGGAAATCAAATAAAGTTTATATATAATATAATAAACAGAAGGACGTTTCCAATATTGTTCTCATTTAAAGTCATGAGGTCATTTTCGATGAAAAATCTGGATCGTCGAGAAGAATGACTAAAGTGGTCAATAGTAATCAGAATATTAACACTAGAACTACCGAACCAGTCAAAATGACTGGTTCCTAATTTTTTCTTTCACAATTACTAAAAATGTTTTGAATGAACTTCTTCATTAAAGCACACGTTAGAATAGAAATGGTATTAGGTTTGAATAGATGTAGTCTTGTCATTGTTACAAAGCAATATTCATCAGTTGTATTTGTTACTCGGTAGTTCTGGTGTTAAAAATTGATATTTTATAATTATTTTATTTTTCTGGAATGTTTCCTCGAGATTTTGAAGAAAACCACCCTTGGAAAATTGAATAAAGAGCCAGAATTCCTGTATTTATTGTAACACATATCGATGCAGTTTTGTAAATGGTATTTCAGTTGACAAATGAATAAGAAAATGGAAATCAATTTCAAAATGAAAAGATGACGGGCAACTTCTTCCAGTGTTACGAATTTCATCAGGACTTGTGCAATTTAACTGACCGAGTTCGTCACGACGACATTTCAGGACTAAGGACATTTTCTGGTCGCCAGAACCTTTTAAAGCGTTCTCGAGTACCTCAAAATCTCGAGTACAATGCACGCCATTTCTACCGGTTTTAGGTCTGCAATAATGCGACTGCATATTGTATTCGCACACAAAGGAAGCGAAATGAATAGGAATCCGCTGACGCTTCTGTTTGTGACCTGCTGGATCTACAACCTGCGGACACGAATATACGCGAACCTGACAGCAGATTTTCAAAATTCTGAAAAATAAAGTTCTCTTTAGGAACAGTGTGTTCTATACTTTCGATTTATTTTGTCATGTGAAGTCATGTAAAGCGAATACGTATAAAAAATTGCATTTTCTCGTACGTATAAAGCATCGGCAATTTTGTTTGCATAAACATAATATACACTCACAATTTAGCTCTGAGCGAGCAATTGAAAAGTGTACGTAAATTTTAAGCGATAAATTTTAAGTTTTCTCTCTAGGAAATGTTACTTTGAAAGCGACGTAACAGTGTCACAAATACGGCAGTCTGGCGTAGTTTTATGGCAATTTTACGGGAGCATAAAAAATTGTTAAAATAAGTGTACGTATAAAACCGAGATTCAGTTAAAATTGTAGGTACTTCACTCGAAATTTTACGATAGAACTTCGTGAAAACAATTTTACAGGAAATGTAAAGTGTCTACGCCTTTGCCAATTTGTGACAAGTGCAGCAGTACACTCTGCAATCTAATAAATGTCCAAAAGTATCATTTCCCCATTTTGAATAATATAACAAATAAATTCAACGGTTTAACTTTTATAATTCACAACTAATAAAATAAAGTGTGGAACACAGTGCTTATTCAGAATCGGTAGAAAATGGGTCAAACTTAATAAACGAATTCCGCTGAAAATACTTTCCTCATTGCCTCTATAATACACATACAGGGTGTTCATTTGAAAACTTTCCAGCCGAATACCTCGAACAGTATGAAATTATTTATGGAGCTGATGAGTGTGCTCGTCGAACTGCTGCTACTTTTAATGAGAGACATGCTGATACACATGTTTTGCCATACGTACCTGTTACAATTAGTTGCAAAGTTTAAGGAGACAGGATCGGTGACAAATTTGAAAAGAAACCAGCCAAAATTCATAAAAGAAGCTGATCGAATCGAAATTGTAGGACAGTTTACTGCGAATCCCACTAGTTCAATTCGACAAGTTTCAATGGTAACTTGTATCAGAGGGATCTGTGCACAAATTACTTAAACGAGTTTCATCCTTATAAAATGCACTTAAGACAGTTAAAGTCTGTTGTTTATAAAACACAACCAGAAAGTAGAGCTATTCCAACAGACACCTTCAAAAATGTTCAGAATTTGAGAATCGTCCGTACGATTGTTAAGAAAACAACGGAGAACATTTTGAGAATTTGTTATAAAGAAATTACAAACTTTCTCGCAGTATAAGTATGCCTCGCTCTACTTCTCTTTAAATATCTCCGAAACTAGTGCGCGGACGAGAAAAGCTATCCTACGAAAATTGCTGGCCTGTTTACGTGCAATAAGATCCCATAATAAAAAATATAGGTTTCCATTTGAAAAAACAAAGTTGACCTTCAAATGACCTTGAAAACGCCACCCAAATAAAAACCTGACACTGCCCCCCTCTTTCATACTGTTTTAGATATTCGGCTGGAAAGTTTTCAAATGAACACTCCGTATATTATAGTTGACTGGTTTATCCGAATCCCATTTTGACCACTGACGAGAAGAGTGCGTCGCCGACGACGCGACGCGTCGCGACGGCCAGCTCGAGGGAAAGCGGAGAAGATATTCGTAGGTGCTTCGACACGGTCGACTTGGCAGACGTATGTGCGCACGTTTAGGCTAGCAGATGCTCGCTTTTGAGCGGAGAGGATCGACGACCGTCTTGAGGCCGATAAAATCGCGCTAGCCGAGTGCTCGGCGCGAGATGTCCGCTAAAACCGAAAGACGCGAGAGAAAGCGAAACAAAACCGAAGAAGAAGAAGAAGAAGAAGAAGAAGTAGTACAGGAAGGCGGAGGTGGTAGTATAAGAAGAAGAAGAAGAAGGAGCATGACACGCGTGTGTCGCGGCAACTGCCGGCATCGAAGATGGCGGATAAAGATGAGAGGAGGGGAGGAGGCTGTGGTCTTCGCGATAGATAGTTGCTATAAGAGAAGCCTATGGGCACGGGGCTTTGGCTCATCTCCAGGGCATTGTCTTGTTACGATGACAAGTAGCCCGGAGGGCTGATGCGACGCGAGAGGTAGCGCAGGGTTAGCCTACCGGAGAAAGAGAATCGCGACGGTCGAAGAAAGGAAAAACGGCTAGCCTGATCTATGAATGCGCCGACCTGGAACGGATCACAGCGTTAGGTCAACGTTCGGACGAGGGGAAAACATTTCCTTGTTTCTTTCTCCCTTTTTTCCCCCATCTTTTCTCGGCCGCTTTTAGATCGGCGCACATACGGCCGAATGACCAAATTACGACGACAAAAGTAGATTTATAAATTTTCTGTAAACTAATGACAAATACCATCATAACGTACTCTAAGAAACGACCTACAATTTAGCGTGAGAATTTTTGTCGTTAAGGGGGCCGGCAGGCATTTGGCCTTGACTGTCACGCTATATTACGCTATGCCTTTTTTTCTAGACATTTTACGTCTTAAATAAGTAAGTAATCAATTAAAAATGCATACCACCGTGTTTGTACATGTCTTTGCTATGTCTATATAGAGCCCTTTTTTCGATACGAACACTAAATCTCGCGAAATTAAGAGAATCTCTCAGCGGCAGCCATCTTGTGACGTCATACTTGCTTCAGAATTCGAATTTTCTGCCGAATATTACAAATTACTCCACGATGAGGTAGAAATTCGCAATTTGGGCTCTATACAGACATAGATTGGACTTTTAGGAAACACAATTGACCACTTCTAAACTGTTCATTGCAATATTGAAGCGATAGTTTGAAAAGGTTTTGACCCATGCATACGTATATGGATTTCAAACCCTGCCGGCCCCCTTAACGCAGCATAGTAGTTGGTGCGCATACGCAAAGTGAGGTTATGGTTCGGAACGGCGAATCTCAGTTGTTTGCGCCAGTATTGTTGACGACGTAATTGCGTTCATCCTATTTTCTCCAATTCAAATTCGCCAAGTTTTCTACATGGATATTGAAGCGTCGGGTACGTACTTTCATCTGCAATTATTGCTAACACAAAGATAAGTTGTACATACTGTTAATATAGTATGTTCTACTATTTTTGGTTAAAAAATATTGATATGCTTACTTTAGCTAGAGTTATAAAAAAAGTTCCGAATAGTACACCGATTTTTCTTTACTAGTTCGAAAAGATGGCTTATAACTAATATCAAAAATTAAAAAATGAGTCCCCATCTTTGCCCTATCGATCGATAGATCGGATTGTTTACAGGTAGTCGCGTCGACCGCGCTGTAAAGGAAATGAAGATTACGAGAAAAGAACCATTTGATGTGTTAAGAAGTGAACAGTTTTTCGAGTTTTCGTCATTTAAGTATAATGAACGATTGTTAAAGTATATACTCGACAAGTTTGGTGTTAGTGAACTTTCTAAACATATGCATAATACAAATGAAACGTATAGTTAAAGTGTTTGTTTCGAAACTTTTGATGAAATGGCGTGGTTGTAAATATATGTACGATCGTTTTAACAACAAACAACAAACACGAGGTTGTAAAATAATATTCTTATTGCATATTATATCTCACTAAAACCGACAGAAATAATTTAGTGTTTTAATTTATTTAATTTTTTTTTTTTTAATTAAAATACTATTTTATATTTATATATAAAATACTATCAGCAAAACCCTACTTTTCCGAACTTTCGGCATTTTAATAACGATCGCACGCACTCACAAAATTCGCCTTACCACTTCGAGCATCAAACTGAACTGTTCGAATTCTAAATACCAACAGCTACATGTGTTCTTAGAGCTGTGATTCAGTAAGCAATATAAGGTCGGAACATCATAACTTGTTGAGGCTTCTTCAGTATTATATCGGCGTATCACTATTATCGACGCTATTCGGTTAGGATACGAGTGCTTATTAATAGATTACATAAATTTAACAAGATAAATGATTCATGTGAGCATGAGATATCCATATACACAGAAAATAATATGTTTCAGATATTTCTCTTTGAAAAACATATACGCATTATGCAAAAAGTGCAAAATAAAAAACATATTTTTAGAATCCTCCAATAGCAAAACATATTTCTGTTTATGTCCCGTTGCTTTATCAGTTTTCTATATAAATATGCATTTGCATAAACATCCGCAGTCTAGTTATAAGCATTTCTAACCAAAATTTCAAATGAAATCTCATTTTAGATTTTTGTCGTCGTAATTTGGTCATTCGGCCGTATGTGCGGCGATATAAACAGAATCGGTGGCGCACGATTGTCACTGACGTGACTCCAAGGGAATAACGACTGTTCAACGATGCGACCATTCGCGTGTTGTTCTCAAAGAGAGAGAGAGAGAGAGAGTGAGAGAGAGAGAGAGAGAGAGGGAGAGAGAGCTCGCGATCGAACGACTCCCGGTTACCACGCCTGAGTACACAGCTGGTAGTTTTTCGTGCGAGGGTGGTTACGTAACCGCAATAGTTGTTGCGTTCCGATCAGCGTGAAACGGCTGGCACGCCGCAAGGAGCTGCATTATCGCTCCTCCCGCGACCTCGGTCAACGCCGCGGACCATAAACCCGCGTTCCACGGGAGAAAAAAAAAAAGGTTGCGTAGACAAACTCTCGGGACCGTCGTAAACACAGTCTGGACGATCGCGGCACGAACGGCTTCTTGTCTGCAACGCGACAGCCGACGTCGCCTCGAGAGCCGGGAGTCGCCGCGTCGACCGCAAAACGAGAACGACGAGCACCAGTGGAAAAGTTCCCGGCGAGGAAATCTTCCGCGCGACGAGGCGGCGCGTCGGGCCGGGCCGGGCCGGGCCGGGCTGGGCCGGGTCCCTCGGCAGCCCGGAAACCAAATTGCCCGACGATCGATTGTAAATTATACGACTGGGAGCGAAACGAACGCTTCATCAGGGCTTAGTTGTTCCTCGGGATCGTTCGGCCTCTCGCACGAACGCTCGGTGCCATACTCTCTAACGCGTCGAGTGCCTTCCGAAAATAACAAACGGAATTGGTTCACTATTCGTCCAGTGTTCGTACAGTGGAGCCAGAAAGTGATTGGAAAGTGTTTGGAACTGTTCCCGAGACATTTCCGATATTTGAACTGTGATAATTTGTTTAAAAAAATAGTACAACAATGTACCTAGACTCATTTTGAAGCTCGATGCCTCCTCTTTTATCATCCGTCGTTCACTTTTGTCTAAGATATTTTTGCGTGATACTGCGACTGGGAAACTAATTTTTTCTACTACTACTACTACTACTGTTTTGGGGGGGGGGGGGGGATTTTTTCTCGTGACTGAAACCACCGTAGACTTAAAGATTGAAGCTTCCTCTTTGGAACGAATGCTTAAAACTTGATCTACGACTTTTTCTAGCCGAGTTATTGAGCTTTGAATGATAGGTGTGCTGCCATCTTTGCAATAATATACAGGGTGTCCGTGGGCAACCGATTGGGGAGTAATTCTACAGGCAAAAGTGAGTCGAAAAGAAAGAGTAAAATTTTTTGGTTTGATGCCTCGTGTTCGGGAAAAACGAGTTTGAAGATCCGCCAGGTTCGCGTGCTTTAGTATACATAGCAAGTAGAATCGGTAGGTCATGCTCAGACGCGTCAGCCGATTCCAATTTAAATCACTGAACTATCGACTCGATTTACTCGAAAACAAAGCGTCGAATGAACAAATTTTATTCTTCCTTTTCGACTCATTTTAGCGCATAGAATTACCTCGCAATCTATTGTTCACGGTATGCGGACAATAAGTATGCTGCATAATAAGGTACACCGTGAAGACCTCAAATCTTGTTCCACGTTCTTGTTCCATAAGATCGTGATTATATTTATAAACGTAGTGGTAAAATCAATTATAATTCCTTTAAGTTACGAATGTGAAAATATTCGCGGTCCACTAATAAACAATGCCAACGTCGTAGATAACACGTATCGGTGCGTTACTCATTAACGATTTTATTGCTTCGCATTTAAATTATTTATGTTAAGGACTCGTTGAATATGCCATTCGCGTTGACGTGCGGGAATTATTGCTCTATGAAAAGAAAAATTATGTTTTCACGCATTGATTATACGATTCTTGTTTCAGCAACAAAACAAACTAACAGATAAAGGGAACAGATAATTCAGGATGAAATGTAAACAGTGCTCTATCGCTTATCAACAGGAAAGTTTTGAGAAATAGCCAAGTTTATGCGTAGTAAGCATATCTAACATCTCAATTCTTTTGTAAACTATAAGCGATTATATTCTACGAGTATACAATTAAAGATGCTCAAAACCGTTCACAGTTCTATTCCTCTGTAAGCAATTATTTTTCCACCGTCCTAATCACGTGTACCCAAATTGTCTGAACTTTCCAACCGATTTGTTTAAATAATCTCCGTGCCTGAATTATTCTTCCTTGGAAAGAATTAACTTTTCAAGTAATTTGGATAACGTCCAAACCAATGTTATTCTTCCCAGGAAAAGTGGATTAGGGAGAGCGTCGATTCGAACTATCTCTGTCATCGCGGCTCGAGCACCCTACAGCTGAAACCGACGGACAAAGGTCTGGCCCTTTTGTCTCGCTTCCTGGAGTTTCTCGCATTAACGATGTCGCGAATTATACGACGGCCAACGCGGAACTCGTGACACGGTATTCGCGCCTTTCGACAGGCACCTAGCCAAGAATCCGCCTCGCTGGCTGAAATAAGTATCCACCCCGTCCACGGCCAGCTACGTGATCAGCACACGATCGTGAAAGTGCATAGTCGCGTGTTGTCGGTGCGTAATGGCGCTGCGTGGCTTATTCCACTGAGCGGCGACGGAACACGGTCTGTTTATCCGAGTCACTCGGCGGAGGGGATGCGATGCCACCGATAATAGATCGGTACGCGAGATAAAGGGTTGCTGACTCCCGGCCCCGCAGCGTTTGTTTCCCGCACCGAAGAAAAAACACTGATATCGGTATAAATCAGTTTGAACCTCTCCAGCACTGTACGCCACTATAATGGCTTTTGAGAGCATCGGTTCGAACGGTACGAACCACTATAGTGGCTCCGTGGGTAGCATCAGTTTTAATGGAACGCCACTATAGTGGCTTCCGCGGGAAGTATTGGTTTGAACTGTACGAACCACTATAGTGGCTTCCGTGGGAAGCATCAGTTGGAACGGTACGAACCACTATAGTGGCTTTTGTGGAGAGCATCCCCTTCGAACGGTACGAACCACTATAGTGGCTTTCTTGGAAAGCATCCCTTCGAACGGTACGAACCACTATAGTGGCTTTCGTGGAAAGCATCCCTTCGAACGGTACGAACCACTATAGTGGCTTCCGTGGGAAGCATTGGTTTGAACGGTACGAACCACTATAGTGGCTTCCGTGGAAAGTATCGCTTTGAACAATACGAACCACTATAGTGGCTTCCGTGGAAGGCATCAGTTTGAACAGTACGAACCACTATAGTGGCTTCCATGGGAAGCATTGCTTCGAACGGTACGAACCAGTATAGTGGCTTCCGTGGAAAGTATTGCTTTGAACGATAAGAACCACTATAGTGGCTTCCGTGGAAGGCATCAATTTGAACAGTACGAACCACTATAGTGGCTTCCATGGGAAGCATTGCTTCGAACGGTACGAACCAGTATAGTGGCTTCCGTGGAAAGTATCGCTTTGAACGATAAGAACCACAATAGTGGCTTCCGTGGAAGGCATCAGTTTGAACAGTACGAACCACTATAGTGGCTTCCATGGGAAGCATTGCTTCGAACGGTACGAACCAGTATAGTGGCTTCCGTGGAAAGTATCGCTTTGAACGATAAGAACCATAATAGTGGCTTCCGTGGAAGGCATCAGTTTGAACAGTACGAACCACTATAGTGGCTTCCATGGGAAGCATTGCTTCGAACGGTACGAACCAGTATAGTGGCTTCCGTGGAAAGTATCGCTTTGAACGATACGAACCACTATAGTGGCTTCCGTGGTAGGCATCAGTTTGAACAGTACGAACCACTATAGTGGCTTCCATGGGAAGCATTGCTTCGAACGGTACGAACCAGTATAGTGGCTTCCGTGGAAAGTATCGCTTTGAACGATACGAACCACTATAGTGGCTTCCGTGGAAGGCATCAGTTTGAACAGTACGAACCACTATAGTGGCTTCCGTGGGAAGCATTGGTTTGAACGATACGAGCCACTATAGTGGCTTCCGTGGAAGGCATCAGTTTGAACGATACGAACCACTATACTGGTTTCCGTGGAAGGCATCACTTTGAACAATACGAACCACTATAGTGGCTTCCGTGGAAGGCATCACTTTGAACGGTAACACCACTATAGTGGCTTCCGTGGAAGGCATCACTTTGAACGGTAACACCACTATAGTGGCTTCCGTGGAAGGCATCACTTTGAACGGTAACACCACTATAGTGGCTTTTTTGCCATTCGCGGCCTGGCTCGCCGTACCTGGGAGACAGAGTTGCGGACAAACGCGCCGTACCTGGAAGATATAGTTGCCGTCGAGCGCGCTTAAGAGGTTAAGCGCGACCATTTACTTCGCCTTTGTGAGGGAGAAAAAAGAAACGTTTTTACAATTGAAAAACCCGTTTTCCGACAAAAATTCCATTACTCGAAAATTCCAGGTGATACGAAAAAAACTGTTTCGGAGGAAAGTTGCGGGACGTAGAAGAGAGCACTTTGCATTTATTTGACATTGTGGTGACCTTGAGTAGCTCTGCGAAGTCTAAAGTCGCTCGTATCGCTTCAATGTCCCATAAATCAAGCATTAATTGCAACCTAATAACCATAAAGATTAAACATAAATATCCGTGGGCTTTCTGAATTGTGTAAAGTGCGAAGCGTCCTATATCGGGGGTTACGCAACACCGTATTCGCAATGCTCTCTCGCTCGCGGGGCGAAATCGGTTGCAACGAAATGAAAATTGGTTCGCGGTAACAAAATCGGCTTGTAACGCGACACGCCGGCGCAGTAATCGTGCGGTAATACGAAGACCGTAACTACTATCAATTCCTCCTAGCCACGCCTCCTATTTGTCTCAATCTTCGAGTGGATATTTTCGTTTTGCAAGAGCTGCTCATGTACGTTTCCACTGTGCGCGACGGTAATTAAGAGAAAGGGGGGGGGGAGGAGAGGGGGGACGAGACGCAGGATCACGGTGTACAACGGGAGCGTTTTTGCCGCGCTTTATCGGCGAGCCGATGCGCCGTGGAATGTCACGCGTCGACCGAGAGAGTGCTCGCGAGTATTGTTATGTTTTTATGCGCGGCTCCCTGTATGCGAGAAACGCACAACTCCCGGCGAATTCCAATCAATTTCAGCATTATGCCCCGATAACGAGGAAAATCCCGTCGCTCGCATACTTCCACCGGTCGATTGCAAAATCGATCGCGTGGCGTATTACGTTACACGAGTCTATCGAGCGAGGCGAGGTTCGGCGCGGTGCAACGAGAACCGGCCACGAGAAGAAATCATTAGACGCCCAATCAGTATCCTCCGAATCGCCGAGATAAATCGTGCACGCCGCGGGACGGAAGTAACCGACCGAGAGGAGAGAGAGGGAGAGAGAGAGAGAGAAATTGATTGGGCTCGGCCAATCCATCGGCCCAGCCCGGAAACCAGCCAGCCCATCTTCGCAGATTCTAATTATCGAGTTCGAACAAAAGCGAACTCTGTCTCGCTTTTTCTCTCCCCCCGGTTTCAATTCAACGGTTATGAGGAACTCGCGGAATGAGAATAAACTGGGACACTGCGAGGAGCGTCCCTAAAAATCGAGCCGGATATCCGGAAAGCCGAGATAGCGGAGTGACAAACAACTCTTTTTAATTATCTTAAGAAACAGAAATACAGTGGCGGCCATATACTCGCGTACACTTCGCATTTTAACTTTAAAACCTGACTTATTTCTACGGAACTCAGATGGTAGTATCAACAATTTATTTCTGAGAGTGTTACACCATGATGTACAAATTATATGTCACGACCACCATAGCGTGATTCTGGACCTCTGGATCGGTGGGAATCTGTTAAAAAAATGCACGGCAAAATTCACCTTGACCTTGGAAATCAAGGTCAAAGTGTCGAAAAATTTTCTTTTATTGCATCGTATAGTACTCATCGCTCAAATTTTTCGATACTTTGACCTTAATTTTCGAGGTAAAAATGAATTTTGCATTTTTTCACAGATCTCCACCGATCCGGAGGTGTGGAATCACGCTATGATGATCGTGCAATATAATTTTTATACACCCTGTACATGTCTGCAGTAGAACTTTCACTTATTTCGAGAAAATAAGTATTTTGTAAATATTTCGTTCCGGTCTGTCGGTTTTGTAGCGGACAACTGCTTGCGTACGCTGCTGTATCGCACAACTATTGTAAACAATATTGACTAGTATCTGCTGAGCAGTGTTTACAGTTAGGCTAGTTACAATACCACTGTGATGAGTAAAGGAAAAAACATCACGCCAGAACAGAGGCGATTAGTGCAACAGCTTCGGAAGGATGGAACGTCCTACCGAGAGATTTCCGGAAAATTAGAAATGTCCGTTATGGCTTGCCATCGAGCTATACAACATATTAAACTTCGTGGAACACCGGACAATGTTCATCGTAAAGCGAAACCTCGAAAAACTGATCAAAGAACTGATCGCAAAGAACTGATCAGAACCGCAGTTGCCATCCACAATGAAATATCAATAGATCTCCATGAAAAAACAAGTGCTAGAACTGTCCAGCGGAGACTTAATGAGTTTCAATTATACGGACGCGTTGCCGGAAAGAAACCGCTCATTTCAGGAAAAAAATCGTCGGCCTGGGATTACTTTCGCGAAAGAACATTTAAACTGGACGCCCCAGTAATGGTACAGAGTGATTTTTACAGATGAATCGAAATTTAATCGATTTGTATTAAAAAAATTGTTTAAAAAAAATTGTATTAAACCGACTGTAAAAGGTGGTGGTGGCTCGGTACTCGTTTGGGGGGCTATCACAGTGAAAGGTGCAGGTCCTATTGATCGGATAACTGGAATCATGGACAGATACGTGTAACTGGTTATTGCAAAAAGTGTATTGCTACCATTCGCCGAAGAATAGAATGGATCTATCAAGCGGATAATGGTCCGAAACATTCCGCAAAAGTCGTCAAGACATTCTCGAGCGACAATCATATTCACGTAACGAAGTGGCCGGCACAATCTCCGGATCCAATCGAGATGCTGTGGATTGATGTCGACGAACATATGAAAAAACAAAAACCGAAAAATATCGATGAATTGTACGCTATCGTACAGGAAGCATGGAATTCATGCCGCGAAGGTGTGCCGCAGTTATCAAAAACAAGGGTCTACATACGAAATATTAATGTATTGTAATTATGAGTTAAAGAAACATGTGAAGATATAGGTGTTTCGATGTGGACTTGACTACGTGTCCGCAGAAAATTTGACACTTCGGTATGAAAATATAAAAATATTTCTAATTATAGTCGATTAAGGAAAGCTATTTTGATATCTTATATCAATAACCGTTAAGACGTCGTTTCTATATCTTATTACATATATTGTAAACTTATGAAAGATATAATTGATTTTCGTATACTTGTTTCACGTGTAAGTGTACAGGAAATAATATTTAATTTTCTTAACTGTACGTAAGTGTACGGCCGCCATTGTAGATCGGCGAAACTCCAGTTTCCTTCCGAGGGACCCTCCGGGAAATGAAGATCGTCTTCAGTTGTTTGCGCGCGTTCATCGTTTTTGTTTACCGGCCTGCTTCGAGGACAGCTTTCCAATAAGCTCCGAAGCGTCGTTCTAGATCTAGGCTCGTGGGAGCGCATAAATACGAAGGATCAGTTCATCATCCCGTCCATCGCGAACACCGTAATTAGGGAACATCGATCGGGACACGGTTCCGTATCTGCTTTCAATTTAAATAGTTAATCATCGGGATGGTCATTGATTTATATAGCTGTCCTTGATTATTCCGCATTAATCCGGTCCCCGCTCGAACCGGCGCAGCAGAGCGACGCGGAGCGACGCGGAAGATCGCTAGATCGCGGCTATCTGTCATATACGATCCTATTCAGCTTCCTCCCGTCCGAGTATGGTCGCCTTCGATCACGTCATCGGGAAGAAAACGTCCTCCGTCGTCGACCGTTGACGCTTGTCAACGAGTTCTAATTGAAAGGAAATGGAGTAATGAAAACTGCAGCCTGATGAACGCCCTTCGTGAAAGGGCGCCGAACATGATCCTCGTAACGTCGACGACCGGCGCGCTTTGTAATTCTAATCGACGTTTCCGTTCCCGCGGCTGACCTCGTTCCACGGTTGCATCGTTGAATTGCATACTCTGAGAAACAACGTTACGAACAGTCCCCTCCCCCACCCCCTCCTCCACGACTCCTATCAGAGGCCATTACTATTCAAAAAATAAGATACATCCTGCCGACACAAACATGCAAATTTCCTTCGGTATAGGCGGACAGATCATTCTCTAGCGATAAACACGTTACCGAGAGAACTGATCCAGCTGGTTTTATAACCTCTCAAAATGGAGGACGCGATAGTTGACATGTAATACCACGATAGAGTATCCTCGTGTTATGTGAAAATGGTAAAGTGATTGTTAGACTGCGGATATTCGATTTTTGTAGAAAGTGGGACCATATGAAATTTTATTTTTTTTTTTTTCAGTAATAGCGTTTATAGATCGAATGTAAATCAAGATTGTACTAAACTAGTAGTGTTTGTAGATCCAACGTAAATAAAAATTGTACTCAATCCTGTAGAGTTTGATACTCCAGCATTTTTTGAAAATTTCCATAATCCATAAATGCATAAAAATCGGCGGTCTAGTAATTATATTGGGAGAGTAATGACTGGACTGCGGATGTTCATGCAATTTTCGATTTTTGTAGAAAGTGGGACCAAACGAAATCCTATTTTTCTTGGTAATAGCGTTTGTAGATCCAATGTAAATAAAAATTGTACTAAACTCCATCGAATTTGATATTCCAGCATTTTTTGAAAATTTCCATAATCCATAAATGCATAAAAATCGGCGGTCTAGTAATTATATTGGGAGAGTAATGACTGGACTGCGGATGTTCATGCAATTTTCGAATTTTGTAGAAAGTGGGACCAAATGAAATTCTACTTTTTTCGTTTTTGTAACAGCGTTTGTAGATCCATAGTACATCAAAATTGTACTAAACTGCGTCACAATTGATACTCCGGCATTTTTCGAAAATTTCCATGAGCCATAAATGCATAAAAATCGGCGGTCTAGTAATTATATTGGGAGAGTAATGACTGGACTGCGGATGTTCATGCAATTTTCGAATTTTGTAGAAAGTGGGACCAAATGAAATTCTACTTTTTTCGTTTTTGTAACAGCGTTTGTAGATCCATAGTACATCCAAATTGTACTAAACTGCGTCACAATTGATACTCCGGCATTTTTCGAAAATTTCCATGAGCCATAAATGCATAAAAATCGGCGGTCTAGTAATTATATTGGGAGAGTAATGACTGGACTGCGGATGTTCATGCAATTTTCGAATTTTGTAGAAAGTGGGACCAAATGAAATTCTACTTTTTTCGTTTTTGTAACAGCGTTTGTAGATCCATAGTACATCCAAATTGTACTAAACTGCGTCACAATTGATACTCCGGCATTTTTCGAAAATTTCCATGAGCCATAAATGCATAAAAATCCGCGGTCTAGTGATCATATTGGAAGAGTAATGACAATTGCGTTGATGGTACATAAAATATTGAATAAAAGGAATTTAAACCATCGACTTATTAAAATTGTTAAACGCGATATGTATGTTTAATGTTGTTAAATAATACAAGCATATGTAGACACTTCCCGCGACACTCTTTCTGGGACACCCTGTATATTTGCTTGAAACTTGACCTATATAAATCTAGAGTGTCACACTTCCTTACAACGTCAATAATACGTAAGTATAATATACTCCCTCTGTCGCATAATAATAGTAGCAGTTGATGAATTTAATTTGTCCGATAATAATAGTAGCAAAAGAAAATAAATATGAAACGCAACATTTATTACCAAAAAACTAGATTAAATTAAACAATAAATTAAAAATATTACTCCTGATTTCTATTTTGAGTGTTCAGATAATTTCTGGATTTTTCGACAATTTTCTTACTCTATCATTTTTAAGCTCACCATACGCGTGAGGTTAAAATTATTGGACAATCGCAACATGATCTTTGCTTGAAAATTCTCTTCTTTTCATCTTGCCTTTACAATGGGCTGATATTCAACTGAAATAAAATAATCGATTTCGCTCAGCGGATGAAATTAGAAAAACAGTTATAGTTCCCAATAATTAGGTTAACCTAAAAATTGAAAGATGTGTCAAAACAAAATCAGCCGATGTCATGAAACACTGATTTTGATCGAAGACTTCGCAACTTTGCGGTACAACATAACTCACAGTTGCATTCGATAATAATTCCCGTTTAAACATTCACTGGCTACTATTATTATGGGACAGAGGGAGTCCTTATTATAATGAATAAATAATTTCATGATAAGTGTCCAAATACTTTCACGAGTCACTGTACATTACACAGTCATTTAGCAGCGGCATATATCGTCCAGGAGACATACCCGAGCGGTGTAATGTTTACGCTATTCAGCGCCCCTCGAGCTTCGGTACCCCGGCGGTAGTGGGGACAATTCCGCGACGTTTATCATCCAGGCCTCGGCGACATATATCGAGAAAAATTGTTTAGATTTCATACTTTGAAAATCGAACTGTTATTTCGAACACCGTGTGACTCATCGACTGAAAGTGGCCTGCTCGTCGAATTTAACCAACGAACGGTGCCTAAAGAGCTCGCGTCACCAGTCGCCGGCGGCTCGTTAGCACCGATCCTCAGGATCAGAGCATTGACGGACAGTTTTGGGTCACGGACGTGCGAGACCGCCGCGAAATGTTTTCGGTTGCGTTTACCGATCCGCGTGGAACCGGTCGAGTCCGCGTGCGTTACCGTTAGCGCCGGTGCGGCGTGCGATCGGCTCCGTACCTCTTGCCGAAAAAAAAAAAAAGAAAAAACGTAATCGCCCGGTGTACCCGAGCCCGACCCGAGGCGAACGCGATCATCCAGCCGTGTGCAAATATTCGCGCGTGTCTCGGAATATTTGCGGAATGACGCACGGCTGTCGTCCGACAGCGGAGCCGTCGTCGCGAGAACGTCGCGATGGAAATAGAAAACGTAATCGGGGCAAGGTGCGGGAAAGCTTGGTGCTTGATCATGGTCGTGGTGGTTCGACAAATGTTTGCCGACTCCGTGATCGATCATCCTCAGGTTCGATGGACCTGATTAGGTGTCGGCCACTGGCCAAACTTTCCTCGGGAAAAGCCAATCCCTTGACGCGTCCTCGGAGACGCTTTTAAACGACCATCCGAAGGTCAGACGACGCTCCGATGCCTCGTGTCGTGCAAACAAGCTGCGATATAGGGGGCAAGACGACGGACAGATAGGGTGACATCGTGTGGAAGAAAAAATAAACCGGAAATATACAACAACAGTTTGTTTTATCGGGGGCTTTGAGAATATTCAGTTGAAAGTTTCGATCCAGATAGTTTCCGGGCCGATTGCAGGAAGTGTATTATACCGCCGGGCATTGTACTGCTTGTAAATACGAGTCGACACTATAAATAACATTTTTTTCATCGGCGATCTTGTTTTCGAGAAAATCCGGTTCGCAGATTTATCGAGTACACCTGCACTTGATTTGACAAACAGGTTTCGGGGGCTGATCTCTTCGAAAGCGAACACTTCAATGCGCGAATATGGATTCCTCTGTTTTCAACAATCCTGGATGGAATACTCTTTTGCGATTAAACATGTCCGACGAACAATTCGAAGTAATTTAACGCGTACGATCCCAGCGCAACAGTTTTCGCTGCACCCTTCGAGGAGCAAAAATAAAGAAAAAGTCGATAATTAATAAAGAGCGAGGTGAGCACCGCGCGTTTTCTCCTCGCGAGGAAAGCAACGAAAGTAAAATTAAAATACGCTTTGCGGCGGTACACCTGAATTTCTCGACGTTTACCGTGAAAGACGATGCTTTTAGCTGTCGCGGCTGATGGATTGCGCCGTTCGCGGAACGCCATTTTCCCTAGCGCAGCGGGGCCGTTCTCGCATGATCCATCTCTCATCGGGTACGCGCGTTATTTGCGAGTCGAGTGATGGAAAGCGACGGCGTTACCGTTATTAGGCGCAGGCATGCAAATCTAAAGCTGTCGGATCGATTTAATGGGCCAAGCCGAACCGGACAATGAGACTCGAAAAGATCATTTCGATGGAGCGTCGAACGCTCGCGAGCGCGCGCATTTTCATAGAAACTCGCTCTCTCTTTCTCTAGAAGCGGACCTCTTGCGAAATTGCAACCGCGCTCGAAGCGCGTCCCACTCCGCTTCGCGGATACTCTCTCCGCGCGTATGCACACCTTCTTCCGGACGCGGCGCAGCGTTTGGCAGCGCGCGCGAGCCGAGCCGAGCTTTCGTAATATTTGTATAGAGAAGGGAAAGTGACTGAAAGAAACGAGCAGACGATATTACCAAACCAGTTGTACGTCGCGCAGTGTCGCGAATGGCCATTCTAGTTGGGAAAAAATCACAGATCGTTACACGCTTCTTCAAACTGTTTGAAATTTTCTGTTACAGTCTGTCCCATAAGTATTCGTACGCTCTTAACACGTTCGTCGCCGCGTCATACGTATGTGGGTGACGGAATTACTTGTGCAGGTTTCAAAATGAATTTTTGCGTTGATACGTTCATTGTACTAAACTTGATTGGGATCTGTAACATGCAAGAAAGTTGGAGAATTACTCAGTATCGTACATTTAATGTTTTGCAATTTTTATTTCATTAAATAACTTACTTTGATTTTAGGGAATTTTTCGGGTTTCTAGTCGGGCGTTCAAAGTGTTAAAAATCGCATGATTTTGTCAATATTGGACTATACTACTTGAATTTTTTTTTGAGAATTTAGGACAATTGGATGACTACATAACGCGAGAAAAATGTTTGATTAAAATTGCGATTGGTCGAAATTACGGAGAAAGTACTAAGAGTTGTATTTTGCAACTTTTTTATGCGGGCTTGTATTGAAAATTTAAAAAGTACGTTTTGTACATTTGTGGCAATTACACATATTCTGAATATTTCATCTGAATCGGTCAACATTGCACTGAGCCACAAATGTTTAACGATGAAAACTTAAGGGCGAAAGTCGCAGAATTTTGAACTTCTCAGGGAATCTGCGGCTCATTGCAACGTTGACCGATTTTGATGAAATTCTCAGAACATGTACAATTCATACAGATCTACAAATTGTACTTTTAAAATTTCTTAAAAAAGTTTGAATTGGTCGGAATCGCAAAAGAAATAGTAAAAGTTGGTTTTTTCAGCTTTTTTATCTGAGCCTGTATTGAAAATTTAAAGAATGTATTTGATTCGCTCGAATAAATTATATCCATGCTGAACATTTCACCGATATTGGTTAATTCGTTTACGAGTTATAAACAATTGAAAGTGCGATTTTTAATCGAAAATCGCGAAAAGTCCACATAAAAAAAGTTGCAAAATACAACTTTTAGTATTCTCTCTGCACTTTCGACCAGTTGCAATTTTTGTAAACAATTTTCTTCACTTTATGCAGTGATCCAATTGTTCTGACTTCTCACAAAAATTCAAGTAGTACAGTCCAATATTGACAAAGTTATGCGATTTTTAAGAGCGTACGAATACTTATGGGACTGACTGTATGTAGAACCCTTAAAAATAATATTATATAAATGGTAGGAACAAATGTAAAAATAAATAAGAAATATAATATTAAATAAGTATAACAGTAATATCTAAATATAACAGTATAAAAATAATTCTTCGCTAATATCGCTGTCGCTATCATCTAAGTTACTTATGGCATTAGACGGAAGTTCTTGTTAAAAGTAGTTCTGCTCTATTAAAGTCAACTAATCGGCATAGAAAACTGGTGCTTAAAAAATCTCTAAAAATTATTGCAAAGGACTTTATTAACGAACTTTGTGAACATTATTATGAACGAATATCGTGCATAGAAGCTTAAAGATTCATATTTATTGCTCTGACATCATTTTCCTTAGAACAAATATGAACGTATGATTTCGCCGTATTACGGTTCGGAGTTTTCACGTGTTAAATGAATTATTATGGGTATAATTAGGCTCGGTAAACGTTCCGAAAGAAGAATATACGAATGTTATATCTACTTTCTGACATGACAGTCTCGGAATGCTGAGGACAATTACGGTCGGACGGGTCTGACATCGAGGGATCCTCGGTCGTAAAACGCGCGACAAGCAGAAACAGGGAAATCGATGAGTATCGTGAATAAACGGCCGCTTATGGCTGCTCATGCGGCACACTGATTCGAGCACTTTCACCTGGACCTGTATTGATCGAGCGCTCTTCTGTGTCTAGCGTGTAACGCGGTAATTTAGAAATCAGACGTCGGATCGAGCCGAGCGCTGTTTTTTCGTTTTTACCGTCCCGCAAAACAGAGAATCGCGATCGGTACGCGATCACTTTTCTTCTTCGGACGAAATCGTACTCGCGAGCCGATTAGACCGGCTCGAACACCGCCGGGATATGGAAATCGCGAGTTTCGAATGACGAAATCAGTTCTGGTAAGTGTTCACTTTGTATTGCGAAACTTGCACAGTAGGCATTCTTCGGGACGGACTCTTGTTTTTGGAAGAATTCAAGAGATAGCACCTTGGTTACAGAAAGAAGAACACTGACAGAGAATTCTATCTATCAGCAAGAGATTTAACTATGAAAAATAGATAAAATACAATAAATATAATCCCAAATTCCAATCCCAATTCGCTATGAACCGTATTTACAAAGTTATTAATAAATAATGCGCGAGGTGTATTGCTCCGTCGGGCGAAAATTTTTCTAAATTCCACCGCTAAGAGGAAACTTTTTCCTTATCTTAAAGGGGTTCAGATTTTGGTGAACGCTCCCCATAAAAATCTTATCTTTTTGCAGTATAATTATAAACGAAAAAAATGTTAAAATGCTTTATTTCTCGAAACTTCAAATTCCAAATTTTCAAGAATTAAGGCCCATTCTGGGACTCAGGTTCACCGAGCAGGCACTAAAGCTTGCAACTGATGTCGCAATAAAAGCGATGTCCACAGCATGGTGCTCTACCTATTAGCACCGCAGCAATGGCGGACACCGCCATGACGTTCCGTTCCCCGTTTTCGCAGATAAAATCGGAGCATCTCGTTCGAAATATTCGAATTGCCCCGAGAGACGCGATAACACGTGCAGGCGTCGGAGTCCGCGGCAACGGAGCTCGGCAGATATAATTAACACAGATAACTGTTCAACCGACATGAGGCGGAATGTTTTGCGGCAATCGAGCGCGGTGAACGCGCTTCGATCGGCCGCAGAAATGTCGATGCGCGGGAGCCGCTGATAATCGTGTCCACTGCCGGTTATCTTTACCGAATTACGCGTTCGTTCGGTAGAAGTTGCGTCACCGGGATTTTCGAAGACAACTTTGACCTTTCCTCGATCGTTTTTCTCCCTGGGTGATCAGTAATTCGCACCGATCCGCTGGGAAAACGACGCCATCGCGCACGGCTCGTCTGACACACACGCGGCGTCGTGTTCTGCGCGAAGTGCGCGAAATTTTCAGCGCGATCAGGTTTCAGACAACAGCGCGCAAAACGTTCTGCGCAATTCGAATCCAAACCTCTTGAACGTGTGCGGGAGAACGACGCAATTGAACCCGCCAGTTCATTAAAATTGGCTACGAGACTGCTGCGCAAATGTTCTCGTACACTGGACAAAATTATAGCACTCGCGTGCTCTTCTTCACTTTTCCAAGAACTATATAGAACTTCCGAATGAAACGCGCAGCAATAATACTTAGATAATTAGAGAATCGCGCAGCAATAATAATTAGATAATGCGGATCTTTACTAAACAAGTGAAAATTGTTTCCACCGACTGCAAGAAACAGGAGTCGAATAAAAATTTCGTTCCCCCATCAACGATTTCAATGGACTACAACTAGCGCACTGATACGCTTTTTTTTTTTAAATTTGTTCCATGCTGTAAATTGCACCAATCCATTTTTGTTGTCAAAGCATAAAATTCGCAAGTCTTGATTACCGGGCCGGGTTAAAGCATATTTAGCTGAGCTAAACTTTGAACAGCGCTGAATGACCTTGAGCAACCTTGGCAAACGAAAGTGTTATTAGGTCGGTGAATTCGTCTTGTGATGCACGCTTACCTAAAAATAACAACACACAGTTCCGTGTAAGTAAGAAAACACAGGTGACCTTGAAATCTCGTAGACGCGTCCACCTAGAGAAGATTCGTGGCCACGGATGTCTCCCCCGAAACAGAGCAAGTTTTATTCGAAATATTTTTCAGAACGAGATACAGTTTGAGAAACGATTGCGCGCGGAACACGCGACGAATGCGATAAATTGTTGATACGAAAAATTTTAAGTCTAAAGATTAATCAGAACGGTAACAGGCGACGCAGATCGAGTGTAAGACGCGTCCGCTTAATCACCCGCTTGGCGTCCCACAGACGAAGGCCGACCGTGCGCAGCTGTGCAATGCAAAGTCCGGTTAATATTTGACCGACCCTCGTGAATAGAAAAAAGTGAAGTGGCCGGCTGTTATCAGGGGTTGTAACGCGAGACAATGCTATCTGATTACGGGCGGCCTTCCCCGGGAACTACGTGCGCGTGGCGTCGCGGCGATATCAGCTGCGCTGAAAGTCAACGAACGATCTTAACCCGTAAATGTTCCCTTAGAACGGAACCAGTTTCGTTCCCGTTCGGTGGCGTCCCGATGCGTCGTCGATACCGGTGACGTCACGGCAATGGCGAGGGCTGCGTCCGCGGATGCAAGAGCGACGAAAAAGAAAAAAGAAAAAAGAACAAATCCGAACAGACGCAGTCCGAGAGATCACAGCGAGAGCAAAATAAATCGGACGAAGAGAAGTGGCGAGAGGAGGCAACGAGGGGGTGATGATGGCGGATCGATAGCACGACCTTGAGACTCGTCGTCGCCTCGGTACGCCCAAGCAACCTCCGGTTCTCATAAAGGAGAATTACCGTTGGGAAGAGGACACAACGCGTGGACGGGCTACACAAACGCGCAAGTTCTCTGGGTCGACAACTGTTCGGGTGGGGGATGGATGAACGACGAAGAGGCCGGAGGCTGCGACCGAAACTGTTGGGAAAACAGAGAGAGAGAGAGAGAGAGAGAGAAAGAGGGACACGGACACCGAGAGGGTGCATCATGGGAAGAGATCCAGCCAGAAAGAGAGAGAACGAGAGAAACCAAAACATCGTACGGTGTTGCGCAGGTTGTACGCGCTTTATTTACAGCGAGAGAAATACCTTCAAGACCGGTCGCCCAATATATTTTTTTCCTCGGGACAGCTATTCGCGTCTACGGCCACCATAACGCGTGCCTCCGCGCCGATCTCTCGCATCGCTCGGCCATTTTGGATACGGTGACGTCAGCCGCGGAATCCGGGAAACCAGCACGGGGAAAAGGCGTGTCATCTGTCGCGGTGCAACAGCGATTTTACCCCGGAAGTACTCCATTGAATTTCGTTTTATTTCTTAAATAATGCTCCACAGATCTGAAAAGATCAGAGGGAGCAATACCCGGTGAGTACGGGGGTGCGGTCAAACTTCCCATTGCGATTCTTTGATTTTTTCCTGAGTGAGTTTCGCTGTACAGGGCCGGGCATTGTCAATTTGCAGTATTACACCTTTCCTGTGGACTAGAGATGCCCTCTTTTTCAATAGTTCTGAATACAGCCGTTGTAATTGCTGACAATACAACTCGGCAGTAACTGTTTCTCCAGGTTTCAACAACTCAAAGTGAATTATGCCACGACAGTCCCACCAAATACACGGTAACACTTTTCTAAGTGATAAGCTAGGTTTAGGGGTTGATATTGCGGTTTGATTTGCAGAAAGCCGTTGCTTGGAACGCTTTATGTTATCATAAAGAATCCATTTTTCGTCTCCGGTAACGATTCCGCTAAGAAATGGATCTCTACGAAATCTGGATAGCAATCAAGTGCAAATTGATCGACGAATATTCTTGTTGGTCTCGGATAATTGATGCCTACATTTCCCATTTCGTGTAGGTGTCTTTGTATAGTTGATCATGTGGACCCAAGGCCTGTCGATAATTCTTGTATACTTAATTTTGAATCAGCTTCCACCAGAGATTTTAGGGTGTCATTATCAAATTCAACTGATCGTCCACTACGAGGCCTGTCGGAGAGATCATAATCACCAGCAGCAAACCTTCTGAACCAACGTTGACACTTGTTGACCTTCAATACATCTCCATAAACATCGCAAATTTTCTTTGTTGTCGCCGTAGCATTAAATCCCGCTTGAAAATGAAAAAGTATGCAATGGCGAATATGATCTCAATCACTGTACTTCTACTGCCAGAGAAAAGGAATTGTTTAAATGGAATTTTTTCTTGACAATTTGTTTCCTTGTGATTTCGTTGTTTGTCAAATGTGTGGCTAATGAGATATAACAGTTTGAAGTTTCGACTTGTACAGTCGGGGACGATATTAAGTGGACGCTCTTAAAAATCGCATAACTTTTTTACAATTGGTCCAAATGACTTGAATTTTTCTTAGATGTTAGACCGATTAGTTTGCTAGACAATGAGTAAACAAAAATTTCTTTGGATTGCAATTGGTTGGAATGATAAAGAAATGAAAATATGATGATTTTTCAACTTTTTTATCTGAGCCTGTAACGATAATTTGAAAAATGCGTTTTGTAAGTTTCGGTAACTTATATGCCAACTGAAAATTTCATCGAAATCGGTAAACGTTGCAATGAGACACAAACGTCACCGTTGCATTAAATCCCGCATGAAAATGAAAAGGTATGCAATGACGAATATGATCTGCGGAAGGTACGCACGCCGCCATTTTATTACAGGGTTGTAAGAAAAAATTATACTTTTTAGAATCTTTTGAGCACAGGTTGCTTTGCCGAAAACTGTAAAAGAATACAAAGGCAATATAAAGGCAAAACAAATTCGTTGCAAATAATCGATTACTTATGGTAATCCGTAATATATCCCTAATATATTATACAGGGTGTCCCACATAAATGGGAACACCTGAACATCTTTCGTATTTACAGTCCTATCAGAAAACTTCAGAGGACAAAGCAACACTATTGCAGGTGGCAATTATAATGGTGAAGAAAAAAATTTTTTATGTCGTGTTTCTTAATGAAATTTCAAGGTCACCGATGTTTTTTTAAATGGAACAGTATATTTTTTTTACGGCAGCATGATAGACAATAAAAAACTGAATTTAGTGGATACCACCTTTTTAACCTTGAAATGACCTTGAGCAAGAATAATCATGTTGAAGCGGATGAAACGTGGAAGTTTAAAACGTACATGTTTCAGCAAAGATAGGTGTATCTAAAATACCCTTATATATATAATCTAATATATAATCCTAATATATAATCCCTAATATATTCACTGTAGTTGTCGCGCTTCGTTCCAACTGCTCCAGACATGTAACGTACATGAATCGCAAGAGTAGGATAGACGGCCATTGTGATCGTCGACGAACCTCGGGAGCTGTCCTTTCGAAAAGCAGACTAATAACGCCCGCTTTTTTGTCTCCATTGAGGAATAAGAAGAGAGACGAATCAATGGAGAACCATGCATCGAGCCAAATTTTTCATTCGCAAAAGAATGGTATCTCGCAACAAAAGAAGAATAAAGGAGAGAGAGCATTTGCCGGTGTCACGGCCTCATCGAAATAGGGAAACTTCGAAGTATGCACATCCGGCGCACGGCATTGTACCGCGCGAGCCGCCGCGCGTTTATGGTTGCTACGTATCGCGTTGAAACGAATGGGACTTAGCGGGTTTCTTCATTCCGTTCCCCGTTCGAGTTCCGTTTCGGTTTGACTTTAATCACGTAGCAGCGGATCGAGAGACGCCGGGACCTTATTTATTCATGCGGAAGTCGCCTCATCTAACACCTACCGCCAGCATGATTTACGATCGATCTCGAACCACACGAACATTTCCTATGACATCACGGGGAGACTCCGCCGTGCACATTAGCGTACGTGTATATTTAAATAATTGAGGAAATCACCTATTCAATCATCTCGAAATTAAATTTCCGTAGCTCGCTGGCTGTCTCGTTGCATCTAGTCAAATTAGCGGTATACTATTAGTTCCACGCATAACAAAATACATTATACTCTTGTCAGTAGATTGCGGAACTCTCTACGCTAATTCATATATAAACCGACAGGGAGGCGACGAAAATACAGCGAAATCACTATTTCAGTTTGTATTTGATACTGTTTTATCGGTAGTTTGTAATAACCATACTCCATTCATTAATCTTTGAATATTTTCATTTAAGCATTGCCGTAGATTGATGGCCAAAGTCTGCTGTAGCATCGTGCTGGAACCACATTCTATTTTTTATATCTAACAAAATAGGATTAATGGCATATTAATGACCGAGTGACTGAATGGATAGACTGCGGACCTTTATGCAAAATAAAAATTGTTTATCTGAATTGCAACACACTGAAGTCACGATATTTATTTAAAATAGATATTTATTTTCTGTCTTATCATGTTCAGTATAATTTTTCTAATATTTTTCCTACTTAAAATTACACCTACTAATTTTTGTCATAAATGCATAAAATCTGCAGTCTAATATTGAATATAAATGAATATAAAATATATACATATATAATGTGAAACAAAAAATAGGGAGACAGTTGCTGATACAACTGTCAAAAAGGTCATCCCCTGTAAGGGTGTATCGTGATTCGGAACTTTGAAGAAATCGATTTTTTAATTTCCTTTTCTTGAAGAGTTCCAACACGTAACGTGAAAACGATGAAGTCATAGACGTTCGAAGTAATGGTATCGCCGTGTAACCGATACATTTCTACCTTTTAGGGTAATTACAGATTGATTTACATTTAACGTTTAACGAGCTGATACTCTTCCCCGCGGTGCGGCGGCCGCGCGGAATTTCGATAGCGTCGCTTCACTTCCGGCTGCACCGCTTACGTAGTGCGTGTAGACGACGTTACGTAACGCACGAGAGAAGCCGAGAGATCGAGCAGAGCGTTACGATCTATCGGATCTACGGACGGCCGCGGGTGAACGTTCGGCAATGCTCGTGGGACCTCGGTTCCTCTCGCCCGCCATGATTCGACCCGATCTTCCATTGTGCTGCACGCGGCTGCGTGCGCGACGTCATGCTTTCCACCGTGCGCGTACTACCTCCCAGCTTTGAAATCATATCCGACCTTTTTGACAGCCGTCAAACGCACCCACTATTTTTCCCCCTCTCTCCCCCCATTTTTATCTCGACAGACAACCAAACGGATGTCCCATCCCCCTCGAACTCTGCCGTTGACGACACGTCCGACACCTGTATCTGTTCGAGGGATGTTTCGACGCTGAAAACATGTTTTTTCCACGTAGACTGTTTTCAACGATACGTCTTTTCCATTTTTAACACTAGGTTTGCGGAGCATTAAAAGCGAGCATTTTACATTACTTTATAAAAATAAGGAGAATGTGTTTGTCCAAGTTTTCGGCCATTTTTTAAATAATATATACCTAAGGAAATACACTAACGAGCAAAACTGAGTCTACACTATTTGAAGCAACATAACTTTTTAAAAATTAGATCAAATGACTTGAATTTTATTGAGAAGTTAGAAGGATTAGTTTATTAGAGGAGGCGAAAACAATTTTGGAAAAAGAAATTTGAATTGAATGTGTTTTAGGCACTCGAATAAATTATATCCATGCTGAAAATTTCACAAATTTTGGATAATTCGTTTACGAGTTATAAACGATTAAAAGTGTGATTATAAGTCGAAAATCGTAAAAAACGGCCATTTTTCTAACTTTTAATCGTTTATAACTCGTAAACGAATTAAACAATATCGGTGAAATTTTCAGCATGGATATAATTTATTCGAGCGAATCAAATACATTCTTTAAATTTTCAATACAGGCTCAGTTTAAAAAACTGAAAAAACCAACTTTTACTATTTCTTTTGCGACCAATTCCGACCAATTCAAATTTTTTACACCTCGTCTAATAAACTAATCCTTCTAACTTCTTAATAAAATTCAAGTCATTTGATCTAATTTTTAAAAAGTTATGTTGCTTCAAATAGTGTAGACTCAGTTTTGCTCGTTAGTGTAAGTTTGTTGAGTAATTCCACGTAGATGGATCTTCACAATCTCAACAATCGTAAATTAATAATATTAGAATCCGTCATTTTGACGGGTCCCGTAAACCTAGTGTTGACACGATGTCCACACTGAAAAATTCTACAAAATTGATAAAATTTGTGCTTGCACAGCTAAACATTATCGGAATTATTAGTTTTCAATCTTTTGTAGGTTCTGAAAATTTTTATGAAATTTGCGACTACTTTGCGACGAGAATAAATGTTTAGAGGTGAAGGAAGGTCAACGTGTTAACCAAAATTGAAAGACTAGCGAAATTCTCGGAATCGAAGGGTAATATTTATACAGAGTGGTCAATGTACAGCCGAAAATGCTACTTGAAAACGAGTCGGAAATTTATAATAACATTTTCTCAGGGGGGGCTTTGTTTTTCGAGAGAATCGAGTTTGAAAATTCTGCGAACACTAGGAATTAAACGATTCTACACAAATATTATGAAACGAAACTTGAAGCATTGTACAGTGTTTTCTCGATATATGTCAACAACGCGGGTCTTGCCAGCGACATATATCGTCCAGGAGATACTACTCTTTGATCCACGCTGAACGTCATACCCGACCCCTATTATGTTTAAATTATGTTTATGTGGGGTCAGTTCTGCGACTTTTATCAGCGAGGTATTTGCGACATATATCGAGAAAAGACTGTATCTGAAAATGTTAACATGGAATTTTGAAGAGATATCATGCATTTAAAACTAGATAATGCTACCGGAGTATTAAATTAAAGAGATTTCGCTTATAAATTATTTATTTGCAAAAGAACCTGGATAATAAAGGTCTCCATGCATTTATTATACGTGTATCCGTCGTTTTTCTTGCAACGTTGTTATGATTGTTCGTATGTTTATATATTTTCACATGTTGGATCTTTCGTTTGCAATCTACAATCTACTTTAGAATAACAAACCAAATCTTCTGGTATCCAGTAGGTTCTCAAGTTCAAAGTCTTTAACACCTTCTCCACAAGCAGATATTTCAATGAGATCATAAGAGAATGTTTAAACATAATTTGGAAGCGGTATCCAGGTACCGGGTTATTGACACAAGTATGAAAAGGTGCGAGGGACTTCGAACGGTCTCTCGAGAAAGCCTCGGAGAGATCGAAAAAGGTTGTTATTGAAGACGGATTTTTTACGCGCGTGTGTGTGGAAGTTTTAGTCATTCTTTATTTTTAGGATCGAAGCAGAGGTTTAAAAATGATCGCAAGGCTATTTCGGTACACTGATGTACACCGAACAGGTATACACACTGATGACTCAGTTGCACCTATACGAAATCAACACGCGGACTTGCCTGACGAAAGAAATTTATTGTTTCACAAAATCAAAGGGACATTAACCTGTAGTAATTCAGTAAATACTGAAATAAAATTTACCAAAAATACTTAACTAAATAAATCTTACGATTATTTTGTCTGAGCTAATTTTTAGAGACATCGAAGTGTAACGACATGTGCAATGTGATAAAATAAAGAAATCGAAATATCACCGAAGATATAAATATTTAAGAACTGCACAGCTACCGGAATTTTTAGAACAAGAGAGAAAACATGGAAGTCGGCGATTGTTGGCATAAGCGAGATGTGCAATGGTGCAGAGGGATGGAACATATGCCTACGTATCCCAACGTCCTTGGGAGTGGGGGAATGCATTGCGACATGTGCGGGGACAAATTTGGAAATTAGGAACACATGGTGGGAGAACCGCAGGCTGTTACAAAGGCGGAAGGAATGAGAAAGAAAGAGAAAAGAAATAATGAATGTTAAAAATAGCATTAAAAGTATACAGTGAATTCTCGATATATGTCAACAACACGGCTCCTGCCAGCGTCGTTTATCGTCTAGGAGTAATTCTCAAGCCGTGTTATGATTATAATCCTTGACGTAATAATACCTCTCACGAGGTATACCCCGCGGTAGTGGGGATAATTCCGCGACATTTACCATCCAGGCCACGGCGACATATATCGAGAAATCACTGCATAATACGGAGCAAGTAAGGCTGGATGAATGACTGACGCATGAACGAGCCAGTGTGTAAGATAATAGGGCAATCATTGCAAACCGAGTTCCTATTCTATGGCCAGGAGGCCGACAAATAAACTATCTATCTACCTAACTAAGACAATATTTCCATCTATGTACCGCTGAAATAGATCTCATTTGAGGTTTCGAATGCTCAATGACGAAGTTGCCCTAGCACGTCAGAGCTATCTGGGCGCGATAATATTACGTATTCAATGGTGGTGCATGTCGCGCATTTCTCGATTCCGCTCGCCGCGAATGTACTGTTTTTACCGGTCCCGCGACCTGTTCGCTCTTTCTTTCTCCGCGACCGGCTGCATTTCACGCGAGCCGAGCTTCTTACGTCGATCCCGATGGCCGTTGTTACGTTTTTGCAACCGCCGAGCCGGCTGAATAAACGCCGCGCCGTTGGACAATCGGATGGCAAAGGTCAAACATTTTCAAGATCGTCTGCGAGATTGTTTAACGAGAACGCCGCGCGCCGCGTAAGATCGTTATAATTGATCGGTTGGAAAGTCACGCGAACGCGAGTCGTCGGAAACGTGCCTCGACGATCCGCACGTGCCTCAAAATAGACGAAGGATGAGGAACAACGTTTGCATTCGAGGACTGTCGGGGTTGGCTGTCGCCTCGGGAGAACCGTTTCTCTAATAGATATTGACATAGTCACAGACTTTTAAGTATCACGACGGATCTCGGATCACCTGGCCGCATAGCGTACACCTCGCTCGTAACTGTTACACTCATTCACTCGTTTTCCTGATCGGTCACCGGTCCGCCATATCAGGTTTGATTGTCTTTTCATAGAACATTCGAACTCTCAAGAATATCACCTGTTCCGGATTATTTATTTACCTAGACTTGGACAGTGAGTTCTCTATATATTAGGGGTACCCATAAGTAATTATTTTGAAATCTAAAGCAAACTTTGTAGCAAATTCAAGTTTTTATTCCTTAATTTATTATATAATCTCCATCATTGTCAAGGACAGTTTGCCATCTCCCCTGCAAATTTTCAATCCCCCTCTTATAGAAATCCAGGGTTCGTCAAGCAAAATATGACTTGAGGCGCCTCCTTGCATATTTTTGAGATAAGAGTGAATTGAAGTATAAATTAAAAAATACATAGATATCTTAAAACAAATGTTAAAGTTTCGAAATTCGAAGCAACACAATAATAGTTTACCTTATGTTTATATGGATTCCTTCCAATATGGTCACCTTGTAGAATTACTGTTTTTACATTGTTAATATAATAAAATGTTTTGATCTTCATCTTTTGATCTTCACAGTCTGTATCATTTCTCATGTGGCAAGTTATGAAGTTTCTCAAGAACCCGTGCATTATTTAAGAAAGTTGAGTAAAATGATATTAGGGGGACCCATGAGTAATTATTTTGAAATCTAAAGCAAACTTTGTAGTAAATTTTTATTTCTTAATTTATTATACAATCTCCATCATTGTCAAGGACAGTTTGCCATCTTCGCAAATTTTCAATCCCCCTCTTATAGAAATCCAGGGTTCGTCAAGCAAAATATGACTCAAGGTGCCTCCCACTATTTATTTTCCCAGACTTGGACCTTTACCCTTTTAACTACGAGTTACAGTGACTTCTCTATCAGCTCCCACTAGAGATTTTAGGGTGTCATTATCAAATTCAACTGGTCGTCCACTTCATTGTTGCAAATTTTCTTTGTTGTCACCGTAGCATTAAATCCCGCTTGAAAATGAAAAAGTATGCAACAACGCATATGATCTCAATCACTGTACTTCTACTACGAGAGAAAAGAAATAGTTTAAATAGAATTTTTTCTCGAAAATTTGTTTCCTTGTGATTTCGTTGAACCGGTACATTAGATCAGAACATTTTACGGAAGACAATTTTCGGTCCAAGAAATAAAAGATTTTCCAACCGTACGTGCACGCCATGAGAATTGAAATGGTAAAGCGAATCCTAAACGAAATAAAGCACGTTTCCAAAATTACATTCACGAAACGAGTCTGTTGAGGACAGATGGTTGATTCGAACAGCGACCTTTACACGCGAACGTCTCCTCCTCGAAAGACAAAAGCAAATGAAGGACTGTTTTGCCTTACCAAGGACCAATCGAATGGACGTGCAATTACTTGGACAAAGAGTGTGCTGCATTTGAAGACAGCACAGAAATTCTTTGTTACATCGCTGAACAATCGGTTCTCAATGGCGCGAACGTTCTATAAAATTCTTGTCCGACGTCCTTCTGAATGGTTGGCACAACCCGGAGGCCGATAATCCGCGTTCAAGTAGATAACAACAATTTTATTAAACATTCGAGGCGACGACCATTCACTTGCACATAAATTCTTGCACGTGTCTCCTCGATAGACGGACCAAAACGAAAACGAAAGAATTCCTGATTTCAGATAACAAAATGACATAAAAGATTTTCTTATTAACGCGCAACCACTTTCGATCAATACGTTCCCCGGCATAATCACCGGCTCGAAGAAATTAACGAACACACGCGAGATGACGTGGACACCCCGATAAACCGGCGATAATCGTCACGGTTGCGCTGTGTGCCGAGACGACTCATCCCAATCACGCGATTCCTCGAAAGACTACTGACGTTCGTGCCAAAAAAAAAAAAAAGAGGAACCCTCGAAAATAAGAGAACAGAAAAGGAAAAACAAGAAGAAGAAGCGACGAGATTGTCGTTCGTTTTCGAAAGTCCAGACGCCGAGGAGCGTTTGCACAGTCCGGCGATTGTCGAAGTGTGAGGTCACGTCCCTGAATAAACGTGTCTCGCCGGCTGGCGTTCGTTTCCGCACGCTCTCCGGGTTCCTCTTCGCCGAAGCGGAGTGGAGATCTCTGTGGTGTACGGCGCGAGCCGCGCGTCCTTATGAGGAAATCAGGACGTCGGAGGACGAGAGGCCCGGTCTCTCCCGGACTTCATCTTATCCCGTTACCGGACTTCGACCCACGACACGACACGAGACGACGCGGCACGGCGCAACAAGCCACGCCGCATCCATCACCTACATACGCGCTTAGATTGCGATCGTTTTCCGTTCCCGTTTCCCATCTTCGTGCCCGGCGAACCGTTCGCGTTCGCGCGCCCGCGAATCGCCACTACGAGCCGCGACGCGCCGCGACGCGACGCGACGCGACGCGGCGCGGCGCGGCGCCCAAGTGACCTGAATTTCCGATCCTGCTCCGCGCGTGTTTCCAGGTGGTCGTGTTTTGCCGGTCAGTCTCGAATAAACACCGAAGAATTTCGAGGACACTAGTTCCTCGGAGCTGAACTTTACAATTGCCCCCCCCCCCCCCCTCCCCACGCTTTTTCTACCTGTTATACGTCACTCGTTTCGACGCGCTGAACACGCATATGACATTCGTTGGTGGCGGAAATTACGAGTTCCCGCACAGATGTTCGCAGAAAACTTTCTTGGTATTAGGTTGGCGAGAAAGTAATTTCGGTTTTCACTAATAGATGGCTTTATGTTTTGATTGATTTCTGTTAACGTTGCGTTTGTTTTTCTTCTGGCATTTCATGACTGCATCTTTTAGGTTACATTTGAAGCAAATTACACGTAATTAAAATTGTTAGCTCTGTGTCAGTTTGAACATGGAGTGCGAAAACGAACATTATAGGCACATATTGCTTTTTTATTTCCGTAGAGGTGAAAAAGCTGCCGAGGCTTACAAAGATATATGTGAAGTTTATGGTGTGGATTGCTCAACAGAACGCACGTGCGAGAATTGGTTTAAAAAATTCCGTTCTGGAAATTTCTCAGTTAAAGGCGACCAACGTTCTGGTCGACCATCTGAAGTTGACGATGACCAAATGTAAGCCATTATTGAATCGGATCGTCGTATAACTGTCCGAGAGATTGCAGACAGGTTAAATGTCTCGCATACAACTATAGAATATCGTTTAAAAAGTCTCGGGATCGTTAAGAAGCTCGATATTTGGGTTCCACACGAATTGAAAGAAATTCATTTAACGCAACGCATCAACATATGCGATATGCATCTCAAACGGAATGAAATCGACCCTTTTCCGAAGCTAATCATCACTGGTGATGAGAAATGGGTTGTTTGCAATAACACAACTCGAAAACGATCGTGGTCCAAGCGTGATGAATCAGCCCAAACCACGCCGAAAGCTGAATTGCCCCAAAAGAAGATCATGTTGTCAGTTTGGTGGGATTACAAAGGTATTGTGTATGTTGAGCTGCTCCCAAGGAACCAAACCATCAATTCAGATGTTTATTGTCGACAACTAACAAAACTGGACAAAGCAATCAAAGAAAAACGGCCAGAATTGGCAAATCGCAAAGGAATCGTGTTCCACCATGATAACGCTGGGCCACACACATCTTTGGTAACACGTGAAAAGTTATTGGAGCTTGGTTGGGAAGTGATGTCACATCCACCATATAGCCCTGACATTGCACCATCAGATTATCATTTATTCCGAAGTTTACAAAACTCTTTGAATGGTAAAACTTTCACTGATGATGATGGTCCGAAATCACGCTTGGGTCAGTTTTTCACCGAAAACTGGATCAGAAGTTTTATGAGCGCGGAATTATGAAGCTGCCAGAAAGATGGCAAAAGATCATAGAACAAGGTGGAAAATATTTTATTGATTAAAGTTCATTGCTTTGATACAAGAATTAAGTAGTAAGAAGTAAGAAATTACTTTCTTGCCAACCTAATATATACGGTGAATTCTCGAAATATGTCAACAACACGGGTCATGCCACCGTCATATATCGTCCAGGAGACTCTTTCTCAAGGTCACGTGAAAGTCATAATATCACAGGTCGTTGGATTCGTCTTGTCCTTGGCTATCATATAACAATAATAAGAATATCTTTCCGTTTAAAGAAAACTTCGATGACCTTGAAATCGCAAAAAATATAACCTTGAACAAATTTTTTTGCTTATCATACTATTTGCCCCTCTGAACCAACTAATGTTCTCGTCTGCAATTTTCTTCTATCATAAAAAGCGAGCGAGATATTTTTGAGTTCGGTGAAACGCCCTGCCAAATCACTGTACATTGATAAGTGTGCGTCTGTGCCACGGAAACAAGCATAGCTGCCCTTAGCGTGGGCAGGGTCGTCTTCGCATCTTAATGTGTCCCCTAATCGACGCAGTAAAACATCAAACGAAATGAAATAATTAACTTTGTCAATTATTTTATTGAGAATAAAGATTACCTCAACAGGCCAGCTGATAGTCCCATGTCGGAACTGTCGGGTCAGCCTGTTGTCGACCCTCGGCGAAATCGCGAAGCTCGACACAGCTCAACATACTACACTCGGCCAGGATACGTAGCATATATATCTTCGCCTCGTGCTGTAGCAGCGAAAAGCGGTGAAACTCGAGGACACGTCGAAACGCGTAAATTCAAACCTGCGCCGCGCCGCGCTGTTCGCTCGCGGTTTACCTTTTTGTGAAAGTAGATCTCTCTTCGGGCAGGTCGCCGGGCGTAATTCCGTCCTTATGCAGCGAGATTACGCGCGCGACGGCCGATGGTTGCGCATTCTTTCCGTGCCGCGAAAGGACATTATGCATAAATGACGCCCGGCGACAATATGTGCTATGCGCGAGCGCGAACGACGCGCCGCGTTACTTTCTCGCGAGCGGGAATTGTTTCGGTCCCACGTCTTCGCACTTCAGATACTTTAATTGTCATAATACAAACTGTCCCAAAAATATTATACTTCCTTGATAGGGGTGATTCCTTGGGTCATTTGAAAGAACTTTTTCCTTTGCGAAAATATTCCCAGCGGCTTCGTTAAGGAGTTACAGTGAACTCTCGATATATGTCAACAGCGTCGATTATCGTCCAGGAGACGCACCCGAGCCGTTTTATGTTTACACTCCTCGGAGTCCAAGGTCTCTCGAGCTTCGGGGTTCCTCATACCCCGCGGTAGTGGGGATAATTCCGCGACGTTTATCGTCCAGGCCTTGGCGACATATATGGAGAAATCACTGTACATTCAAATGTGAAGACTTTAGAAAAATTTCTTGTATCGTCATTCTTCCTATTTACGTGAAAAACAATATCTAGGTTCTAATATATTTAGCATACGATATTGTTGCATGTCTTTTGCTAATGTTTTTATATGGTTATTTTTTGTTAAAATATTCGTCGTATCGGAGCACCAATTTTTATGCGACTTCGTTTTCCTCTAAAAGTTTAGAGTTCGTCGCTCCGTTTAAGAAGGACAGGCACGTTTGACATTTTGATTACACTTTGAGTCCACCGAGCGTTTCGAAAGGACACCTAAAATGTTACGAGTCTCAAAATTGCGAGATCATTCGAGAAGAATACTCGCAATTCCGGTTAGCTGGATTTCTCTATCGGATGCCATAACGAGCGATATCATAACTATATGCAGTGGCGCTAGATATCTAATATCGGACATCCGCTGCAATGGAACTCGAGATCGTATTGCGCGCAGTCGATATACACAAACGTAATTGTTATCTTATGCGTCTTTCTCAACTACCGTGCGGCGGAAACACGTGACCGGGAAAACCTACGAGGTGTTTATAGATTTTAACGGTAAATCAGCGAACGACCAGTGATCGAGGCTTGATCGATTCGGAAAGGCGAAGTTGAAGAGAGCCAGGTGCCTTCAACGTCTACCTGTGTCCACTACAAGATCAGTTTCGTTTGTGGGCTTATCAATATCACGTGAGACTTAGGAAGCATCCACGAGCAAAACATCCTTACTGCTGACTGAATATTTTCACTATTGCGTCGCTGTTGCGTCACTGTTGCACATTAGTCAAACGAAATTATGCGTATTGTAATTATAATAAATGTTAACTGTCCAGTCCCAGATTCGTCCAATAAAATACTTCAATTTTCTGCGATTTTTGTCACTAAATTTGAAATATTTTGTTGTATTCTTTAGATTGTCGAAAATTCAAGTCCCATTTAACACTAGGTTTGCGGGACCCGTCAAAATGGCGGGTTCTAATATTTTTAATTTAGAATTATTAAGATTCTAAGACTGCATACACGAGAAATTATTTAGCAAATTTATTTCTTTGGGTATATATTATTTTTAAAATATTGCTAAAAATGTGGGTAGCAAGTTTTTGTTATTTTGATGTATTTGCAAAATAGTTACTTTTGGTGCTCCGTAAACCTAGTGTTAATATACATATCCGCCATATTGGATTGGCCATTTCGTTCTAAAAAGTTCCCAGTTCAGAATATATCCATTTTAATTCAGATTGAAGCGTGTTTTGAGGTTATGGCCACGATTGCCACGATTTTTTCGAATTGTAGTAAACTGACGATTGCTTGAAATATTTTTCCCATTTTTACGTTGTCGTCTGTTTATCAACGTGTTACATGGAAATTGTTAACTATTATAGTTTCTAATGTTAACGATTACAATTTATAATAATAACTATTTGCTCAACTTATTTTCATTGTAAGGAAATATTTGAAATACATATTTGAAATACAACATAAAAATATTTTATGTATCCGGTTGTCAAAATAAAAATGTTTTATTTGCCGAAATTTTTCGTTCCATTTAACACGTTGACTGCCATTGACGGAATTATTTGTGCAGGTTTTAAAATGAATTGTTACGTTGATATACTCATTGTATTAAACTTGATTAGGATCTGTAACATGCAAGAAAGTTGGAGGATTACTCAGTATCATACATTTAATTCTTTGCAATTTTTATTTCATTAACACTTAACTTTAATATTTTTAAATTGCGAATATTGAGATTGTAAAAATGCATCCATGAGCAATTATTTAACAAATTCACTTCTTCGGGTATATATTATTTAAGAAATGGCTACAAACTTTGATCGATACATTCATGTTATTTTTATAAAATAATGTAGAATAGTCATTTTTAGTGCTCAAACCTAGTGTTAAATAACTTACTTTGATTTTATGGAATTTTTGAGGTTTCTAGTTTGCCAGTCAAAGTGTTAAAGTAGTATTTTATTGGAACCACATTAAATCATACTATTTGAGATGGTACTCTAAATATTTTTTCTCGAAATTTTTCCCGGGTCTGGTTACTATTCAGCTCGAAACGGTTGTGCCAAATTTGATTAGGATCTGTAAAACACAACAAACTTGGAGGACTACTCAATATCACACATTTAATTTTTTCAATTTTTATTTCATTAAATAACTTATTTTGATTTTAAGGAATTTTTGAGGTTTCTAGTTTGGGAGTCAAAGTGTTAAAGTAGTATTTTATTGGAACCACATTAAATTATACTATTTCAGATGGTACTTTAAATACTTTTTCTCGAAATTTTGCCCAGGTCTGGTTACTATTCAGCTCGAAACGGTCGTACCAAATTTGATTAGGATCTGTAAAACACAACAAACTTGGAGGACTACTCAATATCACACATTTAATTTTTTCAATTTTTATTTCATTAAATAACTTATTTTGATTTTAAGGAATTTTTGAGGTTTCTAGTTTGGGAGTCAAAGTGTTAAAATAGTATTTTATTGGAACCACATTAAATCATACTATTCGAGATGGTACTTTAAATATTTTTTCTCGAAATTTTGCCCAGGTCTCGACGCAGCATTCGACTCGTCTACGAGAAAATCGTCGACGACACCAGTCGCCGAGAGGACAAGGTTGCAGTCCGAGAAGAGACGATTAGAGAATAAAGAGTTTTGAAACGGAGATGAGCCAGACCGCAATAGTAGTCGTCGCGAAGATACGGCGATCGTCAAGGTGCCATTCTGAAGACCGTGAGAACAACGTGCGTAGAATGTGTGAGCAACGATAGCGAGCTGGCGCTCGGGTTCCCCCGGGGTGGCGATGGTTTCGCGCAAACTCGAATCGTCATGTAACTCGAGTCTCCCCTTGCTGGTGTTCAAAGGCGAAACGCAGTTATGCGACCTGCGAAATGCACTTTCCGCGAAATTCAACGCGACTCTTTCAAATCCGCGTATAGATAGATCGAACCGCTTTCCCCCGCCAAAAAGAGCAGGAGAATCACAACGAAATCGAAACGCAGCGAAACAGGACTGAAGAACGCGTGCGGTTTGCGGTCCCGTCTAAACAAAAAGACGTAAAATCATCGATATCCGCGATCCCACGATCTCCGTTTCCACAAAAAATCAAGCGCAATTCGAAACACGTGAACGAGACGCGAAATAAAATCGAGCTGAAAGTCCGACGAAAGTTTAGTTGAATGAGCGATCACGGGTAAACACGCGCGGCTCGGTGACCTAAAACCGGATGATTAGGTCCGGCCCCCGTGATTTCACCGATCGACGACGATATCGGGCAGCTTTATCATGCTCATACGGGGGAAACAAAATTTTTCCATTGGGACGGTGTTTGCTCGTCGGTTCGTGTAATTACGGAATTATTATTCCCGTCGAGTGCTATCGAAGCGATCCATCTGGAATCTCAAGCGAACGAACAGAGGAACAGCGGTTACGCGGCCCAACGGAATCATAGTGAATACCGCCCGTTGTTTCCTGGCACAATGCTCGTCGTTATGCCGTCGAATTTTATAGCGCTCGCGCGGAACTACTCCGCCTAAACGACACCGATTCGCCTGATCGTAATGCCTCCATTGACGAGCAATTTTCGCAGGACGAAACGAGCAACCGGATTGTCGGATTGGCTTCGCGCAACATCGTTAAATCCGCGGCGGAACGCTCGTGCGCGATACGCGCCACGCTATTATGGTGGGCGAAACGGAATTAGGTCAACGAGGTGTCGATACGCGCGATACCGAAGGGTCGTCGCGCGATCGTTTCCGCGCACGCTGCTCCCGCATGCTAATCGACCGTTGCGCGTTTGAAAATATTATGCGCCAGAGAAAGTGAGTATAGACGACGATGCGACGCGACGCGACCATCGAGCAATCGTAATTCGCTCGCGAGGCTATCTTATCGCGAGCGTTCTTTGCGATACTCTGCACGTTGCGAAAATATAAACAGAAATTCGTTTCATCTGCGCAAACATCTGCCGATCGAGAGTAGATCGTGATGTACATGTCAAGATTATTCGCACACTTTTCTGATTTCCATCCAGTCGAATTCCTTCTCTTTTCGACGCTTTATTGCAGACACCATGCTCTGAGTATGAACTACAATACCTTCTTCGATGCTTTATTAAGCCTTTGCACTCGAATGGCGACTGTAAGGCGCCACTAAAAATTGTTGTCTCATTATTCAAAATATTTTTTATAAATTTGTTTGTATTTAATAAATTACTGAACACTTCGGTATTGTGCAAGTAAATTGCACCATTTTCATATGTATAACATGAAAAAATATACAGGGTCATCCGTTTTTAAACGGCCAAACGTCAACCAGCTATAGAGGACCCCAAATGGAACACAACTTTCACCCCTAACACTTTTTTTGATTTGAAGTTATTTCATTCAGTCTCCACGGCGTGCCCCATGTCAAAAAAAAACCAAGATCCAAAGGTCATACAAAAAAGTTGACTGAATAAAAAAGATGCCCCTATTTATTTTAAACCAAACAAAGGAAAGATCATCAAGATACATAATTGCAGTCCTAATATATTTAATCTTAAGTGAACGCAAAAAATGACGGGTTTTTGCAATTATCTAAAAATCAAGACCGAATCAAAGAAAGTGTTAGGGGTGAAAGTTGTTTCATTTGGGGTCCTCTATAGCTGGTTGACGTTTGGCCGTTTAAAAACGGATGACCCTGTATATAGAAGGGAAATATTCTAGGTCGGAAGAAATGTTTCCTTTTGGAGTTAAAATAGCTTCGAGTGCAAGGGTTAACCCTTAGATCACTAAACATTTAAATAGTATATGTGGAAATCGGATCAGTTTCGTATGAAGGAAATGAAAATATTCCAAGACGGGAGAAAAAATTAGTTTTAGAATGAAAATAGCGCCTAACCCTAACCCATTTGCATCATTAGCGTATACAGGGTGGTCCATGCTACTTTCACACCTATATAACTTCCAAAGGATGCGTTGCACGAAAAAGTTTTGAATACAGAAGTTGCATGGTGTGAAAGGATACACAATTTGGTGTATTTATTTTTTTTACAGGTGGAAGTGTTTCGGAGATTCGAAGATCGACTTTGTTTTTTTAAATGGAATACTATATTTTTTTATACCAAAATATGGAAGAATGTCGAATTCTGAGTAAAAAAGTATTGACCTTCGTTAGCCCTAAACCTAATAATTAACGAGTAATTTCACTTTATTTCCTGAAAATTTTCTTACAAAAAAAAAATCATTTAATTTTCTTTTTATTTTTCCAACCTGATATTACGCGAAGAAAATTTTGCTTGTAAAAAAGAATTATACTTTTTAGAATATTTTGAACACAGGCTGCTTTACCGAAAATTGTAAAAGAATACGTGTTTCCTCTTCGACGATCGGTACAGAACTAAAGGCAAAACAAATTCTTGCAAATAATTGAACAATCACTCATATTCTTCCTAAATAAACTACAAGCCGGCGAATTTACATTTTCGTAGCCTTTACTTAAATTCTATCGGAGATCCATAATTAGATTATCGATCTTTATGCAAAATAAAATTGCAAGAAACAGTGGGCACATAGAGGATTCTTTCTTTTCTTCAATAATCTAAATTAGTTGAAGCATTCTTAAATATTTGCAATCTTTCTACTGTGTTAAATTACACCATCTCGTTTTTGTCATGACTGCACAAAATTTCACACTCGAAGTCTTTCCTACTTTAAGATATACTAGTTGAAAAAAAGAAGTTGAAAATGTAGAATAAAATTTTCTTATATGAAGCTTGTAGATAAGAGTGTACTGCGATGTCTTTGGAAGTTAAAATTGTAAACGAAACAATGGTTGTAAACTGCAATGTGAAACGATAATAATAATGGTAACACGTGTCTGGCAATGTATTCAAACAAATCTGTTTACCAACAACTCTCTTTCTCGAAAGATTATAACACTTGTCACATTCGTTATCTCGTGGGACACAAGTGCGACACAAGAGAGGGATCGAACGACGAAAAAAAAAAGAAAAAAGTCAACGGGACTCGTGTAAACACTTAACTCGTTTGACCCTGATACGGGTTAGAGTCCTTTTCAGCGCTTCGCCAACTTTCATTTCGAACGCAGCATGGCGTAATTAATACCTCTACCGTTGAACGGACTTATCGTCGGCGTCCGATATCGTGCGCATAACTCTGCTGATTATTTGCAAACAGTTTCGTAATCCAGCATCTCTCTACGACAGATTTATTGACACGACACGTCCCCGCGTGACCGTGGAAAATTTCTAACACCTCGGAAACCGACGGAACGTCGCGGCACAAAAAACATTAACAACTTAGTAATAAAATCAAATCCGACTCGCGCTTACGTAAGCCATTTTCTTTACGAGCATTCGGTAGATTCGTGGCTTGAGTCATGCTCTCTATGTATACATAATATCGTTCTTTCCCTCCGCTTTTGTTTCTCTTTTTTCAGGTCGTTTAATGTCAGATTATCATACTCGAGTTATCACTATTCCGAGGCGGTTCGAACCAGATCTCCAACCTGTAACGCAACGAGAAGCTGAATTCCGCGAACGTGCGAAACTTATCGCGCTCAAATATTCAGAGAAAGTTGCATAACAGAACGTTATCCAGACCTGTGTACTATAACCATAAGGTAACAAATCTCTCGATGTTTTTATTATCCGTCCGTCTTTATTCTCCCACCCCTTTTGTGATTTTAAAAAATAGCAAAAATTACAAATAATCGTGCTGATTGAGTCAATTACTAGACAGGAGTTTCGGTGATCAGGAGAAGCAAAGCTTCGAGTCGCAGAGAAGAATTTTTGCGTTGCAATAATTGCTTCCCGAAGGCTGTCGGGCGTCAGCTCAGATTACAGAAATCATCCTAATTGCTTCGCGGTACACGGAATCGAGGGGTTATCGGCGTTTCTTCGAAGCGTAATCGTCGAATTTCGAAAACGCGAGAGGCGTTGCTCGAGATCCGCAAGTTCGGACGTCGAGGGGTGGGGGGTGGGGATGAAGAAGACGAAGCCGTGAAGGATTCGGGTGTATCACCGGTTGACCTTGCACTTGACGGAGCTATCCACGTGGCTATATCCACACGATGACGACATCGATGATGCCGGGGAGCGGACACGAGCGACGCGTACTTTCGTTTTCGTTCTCTTTCGTATGGTGTTCTCTTCGTCAAGTCCTTGACTGTGCTCGCCCCGATAACGTTACTAACGTAGTAAACCGTCTTATCGCATCCCTGCATTCGCCGTTATCGCAGCTCGCTCGCGCCCGCGAGCCGAGTCAGGATCCACCGTCGTTTCACATTATTCGCAACAATGATTTTCGAACGATCGACCCCTACCCCCTCCCTGTCCGGTATCGTTTTCGTCAACAATAGACGACACAATAGTCTGATATTGACTTATGCTGAATGCTTTCTAAATATCCATCAACCTTGAAAATGAAAAAATTAACAAATAAATACCATTATTGTAATAAACGGTCAAAGTTGAATGTTTTGAAGATAGTCTTTCTCATGGAAAAAATTGCTTCTCTTCTTTGAGATACCCTGAAGATCCTTTTGAATATTTTCCTTCCAACTTTTTTTTAAATGAAAGGTTTATCTTTAAGCTGCAAATTACCATTGACGCTTAAAAATTACTATTCGCAATGTATTAAACATGCCAAATGCAACGTAGAAAGTTCGCGCGAGTCTGGCGAGTGACATTTAGACGAAATCCGTGGTTGTCGCCGAACGTTGCATTTGAAAGACACAGTGCACGCTGGAAATGGAAAAGTCACTATCCGTGGTGGTGTGGGTAGACCCAGTGACCTTTAAACGCGAGGCTCGCAGTGACTTATATCGGGTATTCACTGTAGGGACATTTTCCCAAAAAATCGACTGTCTCATATTGACCTATGTTGAATGCTTATTGCTTTCTAAATATCCATCAACCTTGAAAATGAAAAAAATAACAAAATTTGATAAATACCATTACTGTAATGAACGGTCAAAGTTGGAAGTTTTGAAGACAGCCTTTCTCGTGGAAAAAATGGCTTTTCTTCTTCGAGATGTCCTGACGATCCTTTTTAATATTTTCCTTTCAATTCTTTTTTTAAATGAAAGGTTTATCTTTAAGCTGTAAATTACCGTGGTCGATTCAAAATTACTATTCATAATGCGTTGAACATGTTATGCCGAATGCAATGTAGAAAATTTTCAAAATTCTTAAGACTTCGCAAGGAATATCTTCTGTATCATACGAGATCATAGAATTTTACAAAATGGAGTTCTTTCAGCATACTTTCTTCCACACAATCATGTTAGAATTGTTTCCCATCTCGTCCCATATCACAAATTATTATTGTTCAAAGATGCTATGCGCACAGGTCCTCGGACACCTCAGTATACTTTGTCCATTAATTCAGTATATCTTCTGAGACAGAAGAGATCGTGGAATTTTACAAAATGGAATATGTTCAGCACACTTTCTTCTATATAATCGTGCAAGAATTGTTTCCAATCTCGTCCAATATCACGAGTTATTATTGTTTAAAGTCGCCCGCGTCCGTGCGACGCATAGGTTCTCGGCTTCTTCGTCGTTACTCTTTGACGACTAAAAAACACTTTAGGCACTAAACCAAATTTTATTTAACACTAGAACTACCGGACCAGTCAAAATGACTGGTTCCTAATTTTTTCATTTACAATTACTGAAATTGTAAAAATGTTTTCATCGGAAATTTTTGAATGAACCTCTTCATTGAAGCACATATTAGAATAAAAGTTGTATGAAGTCTGAATGGGCACAGTTTTGTCACTGTTACAAAGCGATATGCGTCAGTCGCATTCATTGCTCGGTAGTTCTAGTGCTAAAGAGCGATTTTTCAAAAATTTAGAGGAATAATATATTTACTGAATGTGTCTCTAAAAGTTGTTAACACTAGGTTTACGGAGCACTAAAAGTGACTATTTTACATTACGTTATAAAATAAACAAGAATGAGCTGCACAAATTTCTAGCCATTTTTGTTTTAATAACATACCCAAAGAAATAAATTTGTTGAATAATTTCTCATGGATGTATCTTTAGAGTCTTGACAATTGTAAATTAAAAATATTAGAACCCGTCATTTTGACGGGTCCCGTAAACCTAGTGTTAAATTTGTAAATATACTTGAAAAATAGTAAATATAATATCAAATACAATATAATTAAAATAGTAAAAAAGAGCTATTAAATAAACAAAAGGCATGGTACATTCTGCACCGTTAAAGAAGACTACTTGTTAATATCCTACACCCCATATATCGCTTCGATATCTTTCATAGTTTAGAGGTTATACCAAAATCTCGCTAAATACGCGTGTTAGACCACCGTGCGCCATCTTGCATCTGGCCCGTCCGTCAACTCGGTCGAAAAACTTGTTTTTCGACCGCCGACCGACCGCCGTATTCACCGGCAGCTTTTTTCCTCCGCGCGTTCAATGAATCATGGCAACCCTCGTTCGCTATTAGCGCTAATACCGTTTATTTGACAAACGGAGGGTGATTAACCTGAGCGCGTCGACGTTCGCCGTGCGTCAGCTGCTCATCTCCAGCGAAAAACAGCCTAACAGACCACCTCGTCTCCTCGGTTCTCCACTGTGTGTACCAGCGGAGTATCGTAACATCTGATACGGTATCTTCGAAGATTTCATGTGTGTAACGACGAGCGATAGCAAAGCCAAGCGACCGTCGTGTACATAGAAGAGTAACCTAACCTAACCCGAAGTACAAGGTTGCTGCCGAATCTTCCGGGTGTGAATCGTTCCAAAGCCGCGAGGAAAATATTAAAAAAAAAAAAATCAATAGTCCCTGCAGCGAGCGCGTCGTGTGAATTTAAAAGATAGCGTATCTCCGCAACGCTGCATCTGGAGAGCACACAGGGTCAGACAATATAAGCGAACCCGGTGACTCACTTTTTTCTCAACGACGCCATTGTTCCGGATGAAAAGCACGTGCTTGGCTTAGTGTACACGAATCGAATGTAGCCGACAATTTTACATACAGATCCAAAAATTAGATTTGTTGACCCACAATGCAGTTTCTCACTGACGCACAGTGGTCCTAATCGATGAATTGGGAGGAAAAAAGTTCAAAATTAAAGGTAAAGAAAAACACGTATCAATGAATTTTTTGTGTACTATACATCCCACAGAGACACAAAGTGACCTCTGGCATTAGTCTCATTCACAATGAAACAAATGACGAACGCAAATATCGGGTCGCAACGCATAATTGTTTTAGGTTACTCGATCGCTTGTCGCGAAATAGTGTATGTGAAAACGTGTGTTCTGATTACCCGGCATTATAAATACTTTTATATTCATAATAATATGAATTCCACAGTTGAAGGTAAATATAAAACTAGAAATTTATTTCAATTTAGTGACCCGTATCATTATTTCTACTTCGGGAGATCTTGATACACGTGGTCCTCGTTTCTTTTGTAAGCTATTCCACGTTTTGTGGAGTGCAGAACCCAAGTTACTAAATGTTACTAATTCAAACTATTTTTAAGCAAGAGTAACACTCCTGTACTCGATATAAATTCAATAGCTTTTCGCCTTTGGTTGCCATTTTGTGAGAAATAATTTTTTTGCAGACAGAGCGCGTGCTATCACTCGGCGGGACATGGTTATTCACCTGGAGGAATTAGGCCTTATGCAATCGACTATCACCAAGAATCGTCATATGCTCGTAAATTATTTAAGAGAATGAGCTAAAAAGTACTGGAGGTCAAAATTTTTCAAATGGAACGATGCTCGCGGGCACAGCCACGGGCAATTAGAATACTGAATTATCATCAGAGGAATGCTAAATTGAAAGATAATCATCTGTCCCAGTAAGTAATACATTTTTCAATCATAAATTGCATCACCATATCTCGAAAACTATTAATCGCATCGACTTCGTTATGGTCTCGTTCAATTTAGAATGAACAAATATATAAATAATGGTATTGTGCTCAACAGAAAAAATAATTTTAGTATTTTTTCCTCCTAATTCGTCGATTGGGACCACTGTGTGACGTGATCGTGTTTCATTGCTTGACCCGATTTCTGATTGTTTCGGGCTTGGGGAACATCTGGAAAAATTCTGTGTTCATCGGAGTCCACCAGAAAGTGCAACAGCCGCTCCAGCAAGGTGTGTAAACCTCGTAATAATAAAATAAGGAAGGAAATAAGGAATTTTACCCATTACGGTGCAAGAGGGTCGAGTGAACGTCTCTCAAGCTTTGCAGAAGCAGTTTTCTAGGCGATTGCGAAAGATCGTTTATCTATTATTTGCTCCGCAATTCCACACCCAGATTGTCTCGAGCCACGGCGGCGTCGCACCTGAAGCGCGAGTAAAGGCGGATCCGCGAGGTTTCCCGAAGTCGATCCGGCCAGAATTGCGCGCGCGAGCTAATAGAGCGTTTTAAATGGTGGACGCCGGGCAATTTATTTGCATTGCGCATGGGCCGCGGTGGGCGTTGGTCAAGAAAACCGCGGGCAGATCGCGGAGAGCGTCATCATCCTCGATCGCATCGTCTCCCTCCATCTCGCGGGAGCCAGGCACTCAAGGCGAAACACGGTTAACTCGATCAAACGACGCTCGACGTCGCGGCACGATTACCAAGTACCCCGGAAGGAAGAAACTAGACTTCCGACTTCCGGCACAGAAGGCTCCAGGCTCTAGGTAAATCTAGGCGTCGGTAAATTCACAGTGAGCTCGAGTTGGCGAGGGTCACTCGAGCACGATGTTATTCAAGAATGCTGAGAAGATCTAGGTGGGTCAGAAAAATGGGCGGCCTTCGACGACGCGGTTAGGCCAACGACACTTGAATAACACGACGCCGTAAACATTCACTCCTCTGAATATTTAACGAGCCTGCTGGCTGGTACGCGCGCTCCCGTAACCGGATAGCGATGTTTACGTTGACGAACGCTCAACACTCGGGGGCCCCGAAATATTCGTCCGAAAATGAATTATTCGCCGCGACGTGCGCGATCGAGCCGGTTCGCGACGCGGTGTTATCGATAAGAATAATCTCTCTCCCGCGTTCTATCGATCCGAGAGTGGATCCAACGCGCTTCTCCTTATGCTCTTAATTGGAGATACATCGTGCACGGGACGCGAGAGGTTTCCGAACGGCTCTCGAGTATCGCGTTACGAAAGGTATATGCGAAACGCACTTGCGGGGCATCCTCTTCTCTTCTCTTCTCCTCGGCATAGCGAGACTTTCGGGCAGAAGCGGGGTTCTAGCGAGACCCGTGTGCTCTAACGATATACCAGAAAAACTCGTTCCGTGTTTGACGCGCAGTTGGAACGCAGGGGTGGGAGAGAGCCAGTCGCGCGACGAAAGAACAGACCGGATCGTTGGGAATCGATCCGGGAGATCGGCCGGTCGAAGAGCTGCTAGAACCTTCGATTTTATTGATAGAAATCGTTCGGTTAATCGAACGACGTTGACGACCTTAACGAGAGAGAGAGAGAAAGAGAGATGTCGCGGAGTTAGGCGCGTCTCTTTGTGTCGCGTACGATGCGTGCTTGTCCGCCATGGATGGTGGGGCAAGGCGGGCGTCGAAACAGGGCTGGAGGGGTGAAGACTATATTGATCACTGACCTTTCCTGCGGCCGAATGGTCCGAAGAACGTGCCATTCTTGCCGATGACGTTATCCTCGATGTACTTGAGCAGTTTCGTGGTATCCTCCCCTTTTTTAGCGGCGTTCGACCTGACGAAACGTGGCGGGGCGATCCTCTGGCTGCTAGCCGTGCTCGAGGTTAGGGTGTTCGCGACGGCGGGCGTCGCGGTGCCCGACGTCGACGACGACGTCGTCGGCGTCGGCTGGGCAGCCTGGCCGGAACAGCTACCGCTTCCAGACGCGGGCTCCTCCGCGAGCGAGTTGATCCTCCGCTGGGACCCGCTCCAGCTCTTGCCACACGAGATCTTCACCGAGCAGCTCATTCTCTCATAGTAGTGTCGCAGCGCTCTCAGTGTGCATAGTAGGGGACACCCTGGTGGTACGACGTTCGCGGTAACGCACACGAACGTTGCATACACCCTCGGCGACTCCCGAAAACTTTTCAAGCGTGTCTCTCTTCTCTAATTGGATACTTGTCACTTGCCCGATAACAGAAGCATCGTCCGCGCGTAAACCCGGGCCCGGAAGAGAAAAAGTCTCCGCCGGCTGCTTGGCCACTCTTGTCAGAGTTCCTGTGCTTCGCTCTTTACGTTCCCTCGGGCGCACACCGTCCACGACACGTGTTTCTTGCTGGGACGTTAATTAGAACGTTGCTACGCCGAGGAGATTTAACCCCCGAGATGTACGAACGTGCGAAACGGCGCGGGTCGCGTGCTAATCGCTCGCTCCAAACGAGAGAGAGAGAGAGAGTGACCGCCGAGTTCTCGGTCCTCTTCTCACACTATTTTCCTTGTTTTTATCGAGATTTGTTTATCGAGATACCGTCTCGGATAATGCGATCCTCCACCGATAACTATCGGCGCGATTAAAGTGTTTCGTCACTCCCACCGGCTGGCTACTCGTTCCCGTTGCGCGAGTTTGGAAATAATAGATTATCACGCGACAACAACGTTGACTCCCTGAATGCACGATCACTTCCGTGATACTACTGTTTGTTGCGAGCTACGTGCGCCGATGGTACAACCTCCTTCGACGTTCAGGCGAGACTGAATGTCTAGCGAACGAGCTGCCCGGTTCGCCAATGACGTCACATGGCTACGCAGGCGCCGTCGAGTCTCGCTGTGCTCGCGGGGCAACTTCTTCGGGTCGCTCGGTGCGACGGTACCGCGAAAATCAGAACCGCGGCTTTCCGCGAATTTGGCCGCGATTGCCTTTTAAACAGCGCATTAACTTTTATACGTCGTCCCAGACGATGACCACTCGATCGCGTCCCGGTGATACTTTGGAGCGATACGATGCGATACGCTCCGTGCTCGGTCGTCGTGTGCGCGGACGCGACGTTTCGCGACGAATGGTGGGGGGTCTGGCGATATGGGAGCGGTTTTTTAAATACTGATTCTGTCCTCTCGCGCGATCCGCTCCGGTTCTCGCCGGTTTGGAAATTTATCTTGACGCAAGGACGGATGGACTTTTGTGATTTTGAGGTTGCTAACGGGTTGTGTTGGTTCGATGCATCAGACATGACTGGCTATGAACTGTTTGCTGAAGAGAACTTTTCGATCGAAATTTCACACTTTTCGCATTGTGACGCTCCCTAAAATTCTGGAAAAAATGTGGCATGTTTCGGAGCCTAAGGCGGATTTTTGAGAATTTTTTCGGATTTTTTTGTTGCAAACTGTGGTCGTAGAAAATGAAAATTCACCAACCGCCCATTGTGTTAATGATACGAACATTCTGGTACATATCGCACAAAATAGAATTCATTCTTTCTCTTAAAACACATTTCTTAGGTAAAACAATTACTTGTTTCTGGAAAAAAATGTGGCATGTTTTTGAACCTAAGGCGGATTTTTGAGAATTTTTTCGGATTTTTATGTTGCAAACTGTGGTCGTAGAAAATGAAAATTCACCAACCGCCCATTGTGTTAATGTTACGAACATTCTGGTACATATCGCACAAAATAGAATTCATTATTTCTCTTAAAATACATTTCTTAGGTCGAACAATGACTTGTTTCTGGAAAAAATGTGGCATGTTTTGGAGCCTACGGCGGATTTTTGAGAATTTTTTCGGATTTTTATGTTGCAAACTGTGGTCGTAGAAAATGAAAATTCCACAACCGCCCATTGTGTTAACGTTACGAACATTTTTTGGTACATATCGCACAAAATAGAATTTGTTATACATTTCTTAGGTCAAACAATTACTCGTTTGAATGTAATAACGTTAAAGATTACGTAATATATACACGCGGTAAAACCAACAAGTGTAACTTTCCTCCTAATAGCAGAAACGTCGAGAAAATTCGGTTTTTATTGTTTTTGACAATGATGTCCCACAACAAAAAATCCAAGAAAAATTGACGACACTGCCTGTTATAGTACTTTGTCAGGGAACTAAACAGTAGAATAGCATGTTTTCATATTTTTGAGAAATCTGCATTCTTCCGATTTTTTGGGGTGGGGGTTTTCATTTTTTAAGAACACAGTTTGTAGTTAAAAAATCTGAAAAAATTCTGAAAAATCCGTCTTAGGATCCAAAATATGCCACATTTTTTCAGAATTTTAGGAAGCATCAGAGTGCGGAAAATGCGCGGAAAAACGCAAAATACAATTTACCCTGTAACTACCCTCACGGGCAAGATGGAGGGTTGAAATTTTACTCGGAGGGGTTTTTCTTGGTCAGCTTTCGAATGGTTCATTAATCATTGAAAAACCTCTGAGGGCAGTTTTGACCATTTTAATCAGTTAGGCTCTTTATTTCTTCTCTTAATAATTTTATTGGAAATAATGTACCAGTGATATGAAACTAATCACATATTTCTTCTATTTTGTGTTTCACTCATTTTTGCCATAAATGTATCAAATCCACAATAATTATCATAAAAAGAATGCACGATAATGACGTTGGTCGGCATTTGATTTAAACATTATTTAAATTAAAATTAAATGTATAAATCAAAACTGGAGAGAGAACTTTAAAGAGCAGCTTTGTACTTTATACCCATAGACTATAACAGCATGTTTTTATCAAAACACTTGATAATATTTCTATAGTATAAGGATCGAAGGTATAATTCCTTTTTTTTAAATTGTAACTCAAACAATCTCGTAGATATCAACATGATGTGATAGATATATATACACACGAGTCTCAGTGATGTAATTTTAAAGATATAACTACTTCCAGCAACGTAGTCTCTATATTGCTATAAATAATAATTTTAATATTCAGACTTAACGCGGAACGGATCCGTTTCAATGCGTCTTCTGTAGTATCTTGGAAATGTTTTTTACGTTCCACGTGTTTCGAGAAATCAATCTGAGTAAGCAATTATCTTTAATAAATGCCTGCCAACGTCTCCTTAGTCACAGGAAAAATTAATTTCTTGATTGCAGTTCTGAAATATAAAGTAACAAACAGTGTTTTTATTTCTGCCCACGGGCTGCATTAATACGTAAAACTTCGTCAGTTGTGCGAAATTGTAACAATTTAAATATCGATAATTTTTTAAATTCAGAGACGATATACATTTTGGGACTGCATACCCTTAAGATTTTTATAAGAAATTAGAATTACTTTAACATCTATGACGCTTGCAATGAGTATTTATATCGTGAATTGATTTATTTAGACATTATTGATTGATGGTCTAATTCAGACGAAGAAAGCTCTACTGCTTTATGTAAGTAAATATAGACAGTTATTTTAGCGACGAATATGTGGACTATTTCTGAACTTTGCATTTTCTAGAATAAACTAGTAATTACACCAATGAATAATAAGTCACGAGTTTCCAAGATGAATTTCATATTATCTGACAACTTACAAGGTTCGAGTAAACTGTCAATCACGTAAACATTATTTGACATTGCTCGATAGTGGTGAGTAAATAATCTGTCAGATAGCGAACTGCATTTTTAAGTGCAGTATTACATCAGGAAAGTGCATCTAAGTGTATCTAAGAAACTCGTAACTCTACGTAAAAATAATTCATTTTTATAAAATGCTCAGTCTCGTTGGATCACACTTTTAAAAAACGAAATACGCTTCTAAATTAGAAAAAAAAAATCGTAAAACTATTTATCGACCATTGAAAAATAACGAATTTAGGCTGCCATTAAATCTACTTTCGGTCAAATCATGTAGAAAACTATGCCACCTTGTAAACTAGTGTTTATAAATCATTCGAAATCCTATACAATGAGAACATGTAAATTCTAATAAAAAGTTTCTTGTAATTAGACTGCGGATCTTTATTTATAGCAAAATTGAATAAAGTTTGAGATTGTAGGAAAATTTTAACAATTTCAAATGTCAATATACTATTTCTCACCTATTAAAACTAACAAGTAAAGAAATAACATTCTACATGGTTTCTATTTCTTGTAATCGATGCGGACAATATTTATTTCGCATAAAGATCCGCAGTCTACTTATAATCACGTCCGCCATGTTAATTGATTAAAATAGTTGACTACACCGCTCTTGCTTAAACAAATACAGTTTCAAGACGGAAGCTTGCAGAACTTCCGCTTTTTAACGAATAAAGGTGTAATTAAAATCTCCAACTTCCGGAGGTGAACACCTGTCCTTGAAATTCGCCCGGAGATGTTTCATAATTCTTCGAGGATGGCCAAGAAAGCCTAATTCCAGAGGTCGGAGGCACGACTCCTCTTTTTCGTTTCATTTCTTTCTTCCTATTATTTCTCAGAGAGAGAGACAAAAATAACGGTTAAAAGAATTCCTCCATAATCTTGGTACGTATAGGTTATTCCGCAGATCTTCCGTCCATTTTTATACCGAATCCTTTCCTTGTGATTGACAGACATTATTTCCCCTCGGCATGCACTACCTTTTTAGCGATCCCGTCTCGGAATCGGTGGCCATATGGCTCGATACGAATGTAGGTCGCGTGGAGGCACGTGTGTTTTTCGACAGGTCGGTAACAATTCGTATTATCTCCACCAGTAATTTGTCATGCTGATGACAACGGGGACGCATTGAAAAATTTTGCAATAGCGTCGAGATCCGTTGTAATTATCTCGACAATGCCGTACACTTGACTCCGCGTAATTTGCCTATAAAAGGATAAACAGTCTCGTGAATACGGGCCGAAAGATTGGGTATTCTTAAGTTTACCTTGACTTCTGAATGATCGTAATCGGTGTATAATTAACAGGTAATTAGTCTGGAGCTGGCGACGAACGTGTTCTGCTTTTCCATTTAACTAAACGAGTTAGACTGCTGGACTAAATAATAAGACACTTGAACAACTCGAGTCATCGACAACTATTAACGGTGGCTTCTTTCGAATAAAAATTGCAATTTTCTTAACGATGTTTTCCCGCAAAAAATTTCAAAAAGTCACTTTTGGTCTCCGGCAAAGAAACTTTGTCTTCCGAACCATCCAGCGACGATTTATTCGAGCATCTGCACTCATCTGCGTTCTCATTACCGCATTTTTCATTATTATGAAAAAAAAAGAAGGCGAAGACGTTCCGTTCGACTCGTAACGAGCGCAAATAACATCGCACAAAGAAACCGGCTACGGTTGATAAATCTGTTCCGTTCCTTCCCTCCCCCTCCGTGATCTTCGACCGGTCATTATAATTACGCGCGATCGATGCACGCGTCCCGACGCGATAATGTAAGTGCCCGTGTCAGTCACGAGTCATGCATAATGACTTTCGCCGAATCAACAGTAGTGCCAGCGCATGTTTACGTCTTTAACAGCTGTTCTTCGCGTGGCACCGTCATGCAAATGTCATGTCCCGCGCCACCGCTGAATAATGGCAGGGCGGGAATATGTGTCGAATAGACGGTGAGCTCATCAACCAACGTCGGCAAAGGACTAACAATAAAAAAGAAATCAGATTCAGCACGGACCGCTGAACACTCAGAATACCGGCATGCGGTGACAAAGTTCAAGCGACTTCGACGACAACCGACTTTCCTTTGTCTTCTGCGCGCAGAATCTTCCAAACGAATATAATAGGGATTATGGCGCGGAGACCGGAAATTTTAAATATTCCGGTCGAAACGAAGCTCGACGAAACGACGGACATTTAAGATGTCGCACAGTGGGCCAAAAGCGCCAAAACGTGGCCAAAATGCAAAAAATGAATTTCACGTTAGGGGTATGGCTCTTGCCGTATTGGATTCTCGGGTAATGACTGTATAAGAAGCCGAAGGTAAAAAGGCCTTACTACCTATACCTGTTAAATGGTGGGAGTACAAATATTCCATACAGTCGTTTCGCAGTTTTCGTGCAGTGAACTACGTTGTGAAAAAAAAAAGGTGTCAAGCTTACAATTTTACGGAAATTGAATTTATTTTTGTGCGTGTACGATGGACGCTGCTCCTGGAAGTAAATACTATACATAATAATAACATTGGATTTATATTAATTAATGTTTGGAATGTATGAAGTGAACGATAATACTTAGTGCACAGATTTTACAAATGTATACTAAAAGTTGTATATTCCACAATATTCCACGGAGATTCTTGTCGAGTCTTGTAGCAGACACTATTATTTAACATTATTTTGAAAAAGTAGCTGCCCAAAACTGCCCCTTTCGTAATGCGATCCATTTTTGTGACGCAGAGGTAGTCATGGTACTAGTTACAAGCATGTTTTCTCGAGAAATTTAGAAGTTATAATAAAATTTGTTAGATAAGCATTGTATGGTTCCACTTATAGAGTTTTCTGATACAACAATTTCTTTTTTAACAATAATTTTTTTATTGTTTAAAACAAATTTTATTTTTGTTTTTTGTAATTTTGACATCAGATTCATATTCGCCGGCCCGAAAAATATGGGAATACTAATTTTCAAGAAAGTCCAATAATTTTTTTGGTTGCGCATCCGCCATATTGAATCCGCCATTTTGTTTTTCGCAATTTTAACATCAGATTCATATTCGCCGGCCCGAAAAATATGAGAATACCAATTTTTAAGAAATTCCAATAATTTTTTTGGTTACGCATCCGCCATATTGAATCCGCCATTTTGTTTTTTGCAATTTTAAGATCAGATTCATATTCGCCGGCCCGAAAAATATGGGAATACTAATTTTCAAGGAAGTCCAATCATTTTTTTGGTTACGCATCCGCCATATTGAATCCGCCATTTTGTTTTTTGTCAGCTCATGACCAGCGCGCGCTAGATTGTACCTTCTTCTTTCGAATGAGCCCTTTCCCAGCGAAAAATATTCTCACATAAGGACGAAAAGTTGGGGCACGTAAAACCATTTTTCGCCTATTTTTGTCGGTAACGTGGTCGCTCTACCTTATCGCGAATCTTGGTGTCAGGTTTGAGAATCCCAAAAGTTCGTGAAAATCGTATGGGTATACCAGATTCCACCTGCAGCTTCGGGTACCCGAACATTGGAAACTTTCAAGATTCTGACCCGACCCGACCCGACCCTTGGTTCGGGTACCCGCACACCCCTGTTTGTACTGGAATAAACAGGAGTAAAATTTGACTGTTCGATGAATAAACGAGCGCAACCACTGTTTCCGTTGCGCAGTGACCGAACGTGTTTGGTGTTTACGTTCCGGCGTGGCGTTTATCGCCCAAACACTCCATGGTAACGAATTCCGCTCGTCCTACGGCTTTCGTGGCCAAGTTCACAACAGCTCCGATCACGTATGCACCTTTCAACAGTGAATCAAATTTTGGGAGGATGTTGAAGTTCCAGGTGGCGACCAAGGAGGACCTGAAGCTCGCCGCGGCCATACAGCATCGCCGGCAAATAGACGCTGAAAGGAAACAGCGAATCTTCAATCCGCGGTTCAGAAAGATCGGGGTGAGTGTCAGTCATAGTTATCGGGCGCGGGGGTACGATCGGCTCCGGTTAACTGGTTCTAGGTCCATCGGTGTCGGAGCACGTATCCGGCACGCGAAAGAACAACGTTATCGTGCGCGAGATACACCGTCGTGATTTTTGCCCGTACTGTCCGCAGATAGACAAGGAATTCTTGGACAAACAGGTCGAGGAGAAGAAGCAGCAGCGGGAGCTGGAACAAGCCCGGGAATCCCAGCTCGACGAGAATTTGATTCGCAGCAGCAACTTCGCCTTGCTGCTAGAGAGGCAACAAGAAGAGGTAAAACTGTCAATTACGCGGCGAGGAAAAAAATATAAGTGGCTGCCGGCCGGATGATTAATCATCTTCTACAGTGTCGTCGTTAAAGATCCCCGATGCTCGTCCAACGTTATCGCCGTTGTTCTTCCACCGAGCACTTTTTCATCTGAAAACATCGACGCCAGAACCAAAGTCTATTTTATATTTCTCTGTTGACCTTGCAGCAAAGGCGAAACATAAAGCTCGAGATCGAGTGCTATCGTCGGACCCACCAACGGCCGGAAGATCGCCAGGATTCCGATCTATACGATCCGAAATCTTTGAAAAATTCGCTTTCAACGAAATTCGGAGATGGCGAGTCGAAATTTGGGTAAGACTACGCTCAAAAGTAAACACAGTGATTCCTCTATGTACGTCGTCAAGGCCTGGATATATGTCCGAAACACGGGTTTGGCGACTGACATATATCGGCCAGGAGTTATTCTTCGATCCACGCGACTTTTATCGGCTAGGCATTTGGGACATATATAGAGACACATTACATATATATAGAGTAAACACTGTACAGTGGGGTATACCCCGTGAAGGGACACGAGACCTTGGACGCCGATGTGTGTAAACATAACACGGGTATGTCTCCTGGACGATAAACGACGCTGTCAAGACCCATGTTGTCGACATATATCGAGAATCCAGCGTATTGTCGCTGGCAATTTCCTCCCGTAGGATTCGAATCAAACACCGGAGGAGAGCGACATTAAATGTATGTGTTTGTATGATCGATCCACTATGCAGATTCCAGGGATCGGAGGACGACTCGAAGGAGCGGCTGAAGGCGCAAAAGGAGGAGATGAGGTACTGGATAGAACAACAAAAGGAGGAGCGTGTGAAGATTGAGAGAGAACGCCAGGAAGCCGAGAAAGCGTACCAGGAAGCCGTCATCTCCAGGGACAAACGTGCCACGGCGTTAGATCAGATGGAACGTGAATGCCGTCGAAGGTTGAACGAAGCCACCGCAAGATTCAATCGAGCCCTGGTAAGGCTTTCTCCTATTTAGTCCTTTATAGAAACGGCAAATAAAACAAAACGCGCGGAACCTGCGAGGGGATAGATAAGAATCGTATTATCTGATGATTCTATTTTCCCCCTCGTTCGAGATCTTGTTCCCTACTCTCGATCCGAGACCCAGCTGTTCCATTCTTGTGCCCCGTGGATCATTGATATTCGCGGGCGACGAGAAAGTGGGAATTCAGATAATTAACGGCCCGGCGGTCCTCCGTTCCATTAATCGATTTAAAGTCCTCTCTCGTTAGCTTTCCCGGCCGACAACCAGCCGTGAAATGTCAGGGGTCAACAGCGCAGGGATTCCGTCGTTCTCGATATGCTTTCTGCATCGACGATGAATGTATATGGCTGTTGTTATTGGGGGCTGAAAAGAATTCGCTTGGAAGGAAAGCGCCCTCGAGTCACGCGTATTTACTTTTCGCTCTAGCGAAAAGCGGCCACACGTACGTTGCGTGTGATGACTGAACATTGGGACTATGGAAGCATTGATGCTGAGGACAGGCACCTGTGCAGTCGCAGGTGACTTCTCTTCAGCGACCAATAGTACCTCCTTTTTCCACCGAGTTTTCCACCGAGCGTGGCTTTGCAAAGGTCGACGAGTGTTCTAGAGTCCTCTGCCGCTCTTCCAGATATCCAAATGACTACCTCGAACCTAATTGACTTTGTCGCTTTTTCTGTAAACACAAACTCGGTGGATAATAAGCTAGCGCCAATTCATACGCTAATCCGCCAGCAACAAGAGTCGCACGGTACGTGTTGTTGTAATCTTTCAAACTGGATTTTGCGTTTGAACGATTAAGTTGAACAATGGGTGCAGAGACGGCTTGCTGGTAACGAAACACAATGCACAGGATAATGCCTCGGGAACTTTTAGCCACAATTCTCGTTCGCTATAGCTGGCCCACGTATTTCTACCGATCCTCTAACTTTCGCAATTCGTGAAGGTGGTATCCGATTGTTCGGTCGTAAATTAAAGCACGTGTACTCTTAGGCTCCGCGAGATACAGCTCGCATAAACTTTCCTCGAAGGTGAGCGCCGTGTTCGGTAAGGAACAAGGTTGCCGTCATCGTCAAGCAAACCCAGTGACATCACCGTGCACGGGTCTCGATGATAGCGCAACAAGGTATACGATGCGTCCCTGTCTCTTTCCACGAGATGTCGCCGTTCACTTTTTATTCTTTGCGATGCCTATCATGCGCACGCGGTATTTCAAGCCTAACGACCGAAAATGTTTTTCTTTTCTCTTGTCACCCGAGGCGGAGGAGCAGGAGTATCGCCGTCACTGCGAAGCCCTTCAAGAAGAAGAGGACAAGAAAGCGGAAATCTACAATCACGTGACTGGGGACTTCCTGACGGAAGCCAAAGAGCAGGCGGACAGCACCCGTGGACCGAAAAAGCCGCTGGCCTCGCGATACAAGGGAATGAGCCCCGAGGAGCTTAGGGCTATCAGAGATGCGCAGACATGCCAGATGGAGGAAATCGAGGTAAAAGTCGCGGAACGGTTGTTTCGCCTACATATCTTGGACGACCCCGCCGCGAAAGGTTGAAACAATGCCAAGCGTTGTCGCGACCCTGACTAGTCTTGAATAAGGGGAAAAATTTGGCTCGCTCAAGGAAAACATTTTTTTTCTCTCTGCATTCCTGCCGTCTAGAAAATGAAATTGGAGGAGAAGCGAATGAACGAGGAATGGGACCAGTTGATGAATTCGCACGCCCTTGTCGCGAACACGTACCAATGCGAATTGGAGCGGAAAAGGACGTAAGCGTTCTTTTTTTGAGCACTCGACGAGGATCCTGAAAATACATCTCAACATGATTCTACTTTCTAGGGAGATAAATAAGAAGATTGCCGAAGAGAATTTGCTGTTGGCCGAGGAACACAAATCCCATCAAGAGTACCTCAAGAAAGTTCTGTACAAGAACAAACCAACTGCTGCCTACTTTGAACAATTTAACAGAGACGCACGCTGAAACGAGAAAACTTTTCATGGTTTTTAACAATATCGGCATATATCTACGACTATATATCTACATTAATATCTACTTCACGAGTGGACGAACAGTTACCGCAAATTCAGTTTTTAATAGATTCGCGAAAACTGGAATTTTTGTATCCCTTGTCAAGGCTTTTGTAATACTATATCGATTCGAATAATTTTCTATTTCGTTGTATCATGTACATGGATATTTGCAATAGAATAATTGTTGATAATTATCTGTGGCTTCTCGGCTTTCGTAAAATAGTCTCAACCATTGTTGCGAGCACTAAACAAGAATTAATAAATTTATTGTCCTATAACTATTCAACGAATTCTACTTGGTAAAAATTTTGTAATTTTGTAGGAAATAAACATTATTGCACAAAACGCATTAATTACACATTGCAACCCTCCCATTTTATATTTTTTCATACTATGGCTTTTTATGTTCTAACAATTGTTATTCCCAGATTGCGGATTTTGTGCAGTCACAACAAAAATCAGATCAAATGCAAAACAGTAAATATATTAAAAAAATTTTTGAATATTGTATTTTTTTTATACAACCAAACTATTAAAAATAGGAATAAATATCTACGTTTCTTCTATGTACATGAAGAGTCACCATCCGGCCGCTTCTACCATGATTTCGGAGACACCCTGTATATAACATAAGTGAACCTCGATTTGCACGCTATGGCGTCCTCTGTGCCAAATGCATGAACTCTCTGAACTAATATGAATCTGTCGATAATAACAGAAGTGTTGATGTTTACGCGTCAGACGTGAACGTCGCCTTACTCTATTATGCTTCTCCCAATCATTATAATATGAATTAAAGTAACGGTATTTTCACCATAATGCGCCTTCAATCAAGATAACAGTATAAAGGGTAACATTTTTAGCAATAAAATGTTGGAGATGCAACAGGACCAAATTCTCAAGCCAAGGTTAGTTTTGAGGTTATACGAGTTTCGTTTTTCTACGAAGATTATGTGAAATAAATTCTTTTTCCATCAGCGCGGAGGCGGATGCAATACTTAAGGAACAACATGAAATTGTGGAGCTCCTTAAGCATGATTTGAAATTGTGCAAGGTATTCTTGTTTTTACGAATGTTTGTATACGTCATTATGTGCTGTAAATGTTTATGTTTGTGTACTTTCAATTCTCAGGTAGAACAAACGAGTATAAAGACTGAATTAGAAACTTTACGAAATGAAAGTCAAAAAGTGCATGATATAAAAGAATCCTTGAACCGTATTCATTTGGAAGAATGCGGTAGCGAGGACTCTCATACGAGGGAAATAGCAAATTTACAAGAGCGTCTTGTACTCTTAGAGACTGAAAAAGATTCAGCTTTGCAGCTGTGGCATATTTCATTAAATACCATAAGTGTCTTAGAGGAAGAATTGAGAGGTTTTCGTACGAACGGGAAAGGTACAAAATTCTACCAGGACCAAGCAAATGCTATTAAAGAAAGCTATTCCGAGGCTATCAAAATGTTAGAGGAAAAGCTTACACAGGCTAAAGACAATTTTATAAAACATCAAACGCTGTATCATACGACTAAAGCAAGAGTTGAAAGTTTGACCAAGGAAAAGGATGAACTAATGGAGAAGTATTTAAATCTACAAAAAGAAGCTCAAGAAAAAGGTCAGTAATAAATACTTCTTTATTTCATACCAGATGGAAATATTATTTTTATGTTTTCAAAGACAGGAATAATCAGATAACAATTGAGACACTAAAAAGAGAACTGGCTTACGCCAAAGCAGAAACTAACAAAATAGTCCAAACCAAATTGGAATTAGAAAAGAAGTTGAACGAAGTTAGAAGATATGCTGACAATATAGTAGAGAAAGATAAGGAAACGAAAAATAAAATGGCAGAAGCCATAGAGCTAATAGAATCTGCAGTCAGGGAAAAGGATTTAGTGCTCCATCGTGAAGCTCTCGTCTTGGAAGAAAAATCCAGATTGGAACATAGGTTGGCAGTAATAGCAAATGAATATGACACTAAAATACAGGAATTGAATAAAAAGACTCAAGATGAAATTGAATTGCACACAAAAACCTATCTGACTGAAATCAAAGAGATTAAAGCAGAATTAAGAGAGAAGATTAAATTGTTAGAAAAAGCTCAAATGGAACTGAAATTTACCGAAGAAGAATTAATGAGGATACGTAGAGACTCAAATGAAAAACTACTAGATTACGAGCAAAAAGCAAAACGCTTGGAACTTCAATTGCAGGTGTACAATGAGACAATAGGCAGAAACAAATATGATATTGAAATGCAGCAGTTGAAGGACAAAATAGCTACTCTTGAAAATAACTTGGTCAGCTCAAATGGTAAATTACAGAAACTAGAATGGCAGCAATCCACTAATGCACAAGATCAAATGAAGAAGACTGATCGTGACAACAAAGACATATTGAAACAATATTCAGATTTAGAAAACCAATTATCTAAAACGTTAGGTGATAAAGAGAATCTTCTTTTACAATTAAAGTCTCTGAAGCATGACTTTGATCACGAAATACATAAAAGAGATAACGAAAGACATTCTCTAGAAAATAAAATTCACGAATTAGAAGTTAATCTTCACAAAGCAAATTGTATAACAGAAAATAAATCACGAGATAATCTCAATGATGATATAAATCCTTATTTATATGACATAAAAAATAAACGAACGTTGGACATAACGTAAGTAAATTTAATTATTCAATATTTTAACATCTCTGTATATGTAATGTTTTTCTTATAGTGTAGAAAATAAGTGTCACTGTTGCCAATCGGTATTGTCAGATCATGTGAATAAATTGCAAGAAAAGTTTGATAGGAAAACAAAGGAGTTGATCCATCATGTTCAAGTTCATCAGAAACTGAGTAAAAAGTATGGAGCTTTTATTCTTATATACACTAGATAGATAACTACATTCACCTATATTTATTTATGTTGTAGATGGAGAGATGAAGCTAAATCGTTGACAGTGAAATTTCAAGGAAAATCCAAAGAACTAAGGAGTAAAATAAGTACGTTGCAAAAAGAAAATAACGAATTAAGCACAGAATTATTAACTTGCAAGCAACAATTGGCTCAACATACATTGCAAGACATACAAAGGTACATTTCTAGTAAGTTTCAGTATAAATGCATTTTCAAATAACAATAAATATGTTTTTCTTTTAGATTCAATGCAGCAAACGAAATTAGGTGACAATATTGTTCTTTATGTAGGATTATTTCACAAGCAAAACTTGATTGTGTTAATACTATAAGAGTACATCAATTTATTCACATTAAAAATACATTTTACATTACACATATATCTTGTTTTTTTATTTTCAATATTGCCTATGTAAATATTAATAATACAATTAAGATTCGTCTATTCTTTGGATACAATGCAGGCTGTAAATAAACTAGGGAACCAATATAAAATTTCATCATCACCTTGTTTATCTAACCATGCCAATCCCTCTTTTACCATGTGATCCAATGCTTTTTGAGCACGGTCTGGTTCCCAGTGTAAATCATTGTACAATATCGATTTAGAAACATATGCATTCCCAGATAAACTGGCTTGTTGCAATACAGCAGTATGATCCATAGTAAGTTCTCCAGGAACAGATTGAACTAAATGCTTACCCCTGCCAATCGGAACAATGGAGAATCCACTACCAAAAATTTTCAGTTTTTTAGCTGCGGCTAATAAATCTTCATTCGTTATCTCTTGATGCTCCTTTCTACGACCTCTCGCTTGAATCAGTCTTGTCCGGAGTTCGTCTAATGATATTAATCCACCATTTTTATAATTTGTAGCCATACATACTTCTACTATTTGGACAGCAAGTTCATAATAGAAATCTCCTATGCCAAGAACCGACCAGAAACCTTTATTCGAGGCTAGAGGGTCTACGCCTATCGATGCACACATTTCAGTAAATTGCCGTCTAAAACGCGCATTCTTTTTAATTTCATTTTTATGCTTGGTTGCAAACTCCTCTAGATTAACGCGGAACGTTTCCATTTGCTTTGTCATTTGCTCAAATTGATTTTCTTGAATCTCTGTCCCCTTATCTTTATATTTTTCTTGCTCTAGCTTTTGTTTTTGAATTGCACCAACGCCCGCTTTTCGTCTCATCGTGAAGTATATTTGACAATACGTTTAAGATTATTAAATGTAGTACAAACTTTTACACTGACACGGTGTTAAAGTATACTTATCCAGCTTTCAAGTGATCGATGCAATTGTCAAACTTGTTCAAGTATAAATAGGTTCGTCTTTCAAAAACATAACCTAGTACTGACACGTCAGTATAACAATATATTTTCGTATTATCTTCACTTTGATTTCCATATATTTCGGATTATAAGATTGATATGTACACTTTGACGTAACATAGTGTACCGTGCACGTACAAAACGTTAAAAATAAACAATTAGAGGCTCGTAAGTACACTTTCTTTTGTGAATTGTTCGTCGTGTTTCGATTTGTCTACGCAAGGTGTCAGTTGGCATCGTTCAAAATTTAAATATGGCGTCTGCAATGGAAATTGACGATGAAGAAAGTGATTTACCAACTTCGAGTAGCAGCAAAGGGGAGAAAAAACGTTTCGAGGTCAAAAAGGTAAGAAAAAAATGTTCTGTAAAATGTGTGCAAATCGAGTGCGTTATAATAATTTTGTTGATCAATTTCTAACCTAATTCTTGCATTGTCATTAGCACTATACTCACATGGTTAATATTTCATGTTTACTGAAAAATATGTTATTTCTCTTTTCAGTGGAATGCAGTAGCACTTTGGGCATGGGGTACGTGTACAGAATTTGTAATATTTTCATGATCCACTACCAAGTACAGTATATTTGTTTTATTTAATTATGCCATTATTTTTTTTACAGATATTGTAGTAGACAATTGTGCTATATGCCGTAACCATATTATGGATCTGTGTATCGAATGTCAAGCAAATCAGGCATCAGCTACTAGCGAAGAATGTACCGTAGCTTGGGGTGTATGCAATGTACATATCAAAAGCTTATGCTGTTTGTTGTAATGTACTCTTAGTATCGCTGAGGCGATATGTTTTAACTTCTTTATTTTAATATTTTGATCATTTCTTTTTGCATAGCATGCATTCCATTTCCATTGCATCTCACGTTGGTTGAAGACTCGACAGGTTTGTCCACTTGATAATCGAGAATGGGAGTTCCAAAAGTGAGTAAAAATCTATAACATCCAACAACACATTGCTGGCTTTTTAAAGCTTTTAAAACCTATTCGCATGTTTGTAAAAACACAAGAAAAGTTTCTTAACTCTTCGTTTTTATACGGTGGACCTTAATCTCTTAATTGCTTTTTTTTTTATAGATATGGTCATTAACAAAGAGTGTCCAATTGCCACCAACAACAGATTTAAAAATGATAAAACCAACAGATTATTTAATTATGCTCAAATAAAAGTGAACAAAAAGAGACGAAAATTCAGTGGAGCTTCTTGAGGGTGACAAGAAGATGTAAAGGTTAAAAGTAAAAATATTCTTTAAGCGAAACATTCACAATGCACCATGTTACAGCACCGGCATAGAATAAGCATAGAATACTGCTACACTGAATAAGTTGGAACAGCAACTATTAAAAAACTATAACCTTCACGATAATATTGGTTATTGCATTATATGACACATGCTCGAATAAAGATATGCTAAGTGTTCGAATAAAGAAAGATTTCAAAATCAACGTCAATCTTTCATTAATCTCAACGTATTTCTACAATGCTACTTTTTCACGATTTTAAAACCAATTCGCTTTACAATCAATTATTTATTAATGCAAAGCAGACAAGATATCAGTGCAGAAATATCTTACGACGTTAGTTTGCGTTGAAAGAAAGAAAACTTTACATTAGACTCTACGATTTTGGACGTGTAGAATCCGTGAACCATTTATCCGTGTTCTTAATACACGTGCAATTATGCACTCTATTCTCCTTGTACACGGATACAGAGTTCCGTGTATTTTTGTTCGAGATGTTAGAAGCGAGATAGCAATAAATCCACGTTCAACTGTTCAACGTTATACTTATCACCGTGTATTAAAATACACGGATACCCGTGTGTTCAATATTGATCCGGATTCGTTTATCACACGTGTATTTACACACATATACGTGAAATAGGGGCGTCTACTTTACATCGATGCTTTCCCGTGAGACTTTTTCTACCGAATCTCCCAATGATCCTCTTACCTGATTTTCAGAACTACTATCCAGCGAAAGTTTTGTCCTCGCTGTACCTAAGACCGTCGAGCTCCCATAATCTGCTCTTCCGATCAGCAATTTTTACTCTTCAAACAGGCATCGTGGAAATGTATAATACAAGGTCCAACAACGTTTCCGAATAGAGTGCACCAATCGATTCGTCCCGGAGCAGCAGCCGCTCAAGATTCGGGTCTCGAAGCCGGGCAGATAAAGAGTTTTTATATTTTTATCTATGCCGGCACGTTAAGCAAAATCAATCTCGCCGAAGTGGCTGTGACAGATCTCCCTAATAATAGATTTTCCTGCCTTCACGCTCTTATCATTAAACCGCGCCATAACGGGTGCGTGGATTCTTAACGAGACATTACAGCCGCCGTGACCCGTGACGTCACGTCGAGGCCAATCGATCGCTTTGAGATCATCTCGGATCCCTTTTCCAGTTCTAGTGTATTCAAGAGATACGGGGCCAATACTTACCAAGCGGCAGAACCTGGAGCCCGGACGAGCCGGCTTCTAATCCAGGCATACAGCGAAAATTACATTCTCGTCGTGCAAGCGACATTCACGCGGAGAAAAAGGGAGGAGGCTGTGAGCCAGCTCGCGTAGAGGGTGGCGGAGTGTATTAGCAAGCCTTTCTGGCTCTGATTTTTCCTCGTCTCGTCCCCATTTCTTTTTTTTTTCTTTTCTTATTAAATTCTACCCACCGTGGAAAGAAAACACGATATTATGGAAACGAGATTCGTTTAAACTTTGATTCCGGGACGCGCTGCGACGCGCTCCAATAAATCGCAATAAACGAACGCCGATGATAATATACCGCTCCGACGGTCCCTGTTTGCCAATTTTCAATCGCACGGTGTGCAACGGAATTTCACGATCCCGGTAAATATTTATAATTTCAATATTTAAAAGAGACGACTCCGGTGAAATAGTCGAGCGACAGGAGATGGGGCGGATGCGTTCGAAATCCGCGTGTCCCGGTGGATATCGAATGATTTCCAGAGAACAAGTTTCGTGCGACGCATGTAACCGTTCATCAACGGTCTACTCAAAATATTTACCTGACCGTGAGAGATGGAATATAAATAGAATTTGCGCCCTCGCACCCTGCGACAGGGAACGATAGAGGATTCAGTTAGGAGAATGGCCACAGGCGGGTTGAAGGGGGCTCGAAAGAGCGTTCCGGGAGGAGGCAAAAGGGGTAGTGGATGGGAGTGCGAGTCGCGAAGGCCTCATTTCCGCCGGAAACAGAAGTTCCCTCACCCTTGCTCGCCGGAGCAGCCACCCTCTTCGGCCTCTCGCCTTCCTTGTCTCGTCCAGATGGCAGAGTCCAATCGAATTAAATACATTCCCGAGGATCGTCCAATCGACGACCTCCGGTGGCGGTTTTTGTCTGGCAGTTGTTCTGCCAATACCACTGTCATTTCTTTCCTCCCCTCGGTGTTGCCAGGATCGAATAATTTGCTTCACGATAATTGTTTTTCTTTTTTCACTATTTTCCGCACTCTTTCTTCCTGGTTCTTCTCTTTTTTTATTTTAGTGGAACCGGGTGCGCCGCACGGTGGGCAATTTGGACGAAATCGGTTTCAAAATCAAAGAACTTTCGATAGAAATGAGGTAGAGCGATGAAATTTGTTTTAAATTAAAGCTGAAACTTTGTAGAATGTGAGAAAGTAGGGAGATTATGGTACGAACGCTTTTTAACCTTGAGAAAATTCGTTAAACTTGCACAATTTCAAGAAAATTGTGGTTTTTCCAATACCACGCGCGGAAAAAATTTTTTTTAAACATGATACACATCATTTCCCATAGATTTTTTCACGCTGATTCCAAATCTGGTCTCAAAATTTGTCTACGACCTCAGGATTTTGCAAAAAATAGATTTTAGTGACAGAAACTAATGAAATCATTTTTTCGTTGAAATGATTCGATGGTAATAATCTCCCTATTTTTCCCATATTCTACAAAGCTTCAGCTTTAATTTAAAAAAAATTTTATCGCTCTACCTCATTCCTATTGAAAGTTCCTTGATTTTGAATCCGATTTTGTCCAAATTGCCCACTGTGCGCCGTAGCACGTCGAGCATATCGAAAATTCATTAGAGCCCTTGTAATTAGGTAATCAGAGAAGTGTAATTAGGTCGAGAAGGAGATCCTTCCGCCGATTTCTTTACGCTACTCACTCATTGGATAATTTTGTTCCGAATGTTCCGCGATTTCACGTATCGACGCGTCTTCGATTCTTTGATGGAGGAGGAAGAGGAAGGGACCAATTGTTACTCGGCCTTTTCTTTTCTCTCTGGGACGTTTATTTCCGCGGTGGTCCGGAGAGAGTTTTCGCGAGTGCAAGCATATTTTAGATCGTCGTGGAATCGAGGCTCACCGCTAGTTCCGCGTTATATTATTTAAAAAAGTTTCCCTGCCCGGGTAGACCATCCATTATCCGCAACTCTGATAAATCCGGCCGGGCGTTCCAGCTCCTTGTGTTTGGCGGATATATCAAGGTTTCCTTGTACAGGGTGTCAAAAAATTATATGTCACGGCCAGCATGGCGTGATTCTACACCTACGATTTGGTGGGAATTGACATAAAAAACTCCCCGCAAAATTGACCTTGACCTTGAAAATCAAGGTCAAAGAACAACCTTTTCTTTATTTTAATCGTGTTCTACTGGTCATAAGGATCAACTTTGCGAAAGAAACCATGGGTCGCATCTCAACTCTTAAAAAACGATGTTGCATTTCTTATCATTCTTGCAGCTTCTTTCTTTGATTCTGTAGTTAGGGAAATAGGAGTATCATGATCGTGATAATTTCATACCCAACGAGATAGCTTACTGATGGTACCCGCTGTATGATAGTACGCTATTTACTTATATATTGGTGCTGGATGTAAACAATTTACAAATAAAGAAGCTGCAAAAATTACAAGAAATGCAACATTATTTTTTAAGTGAACGGTTGAGATGCGACCCATGGTTTCTTTCACAAAGTTGATCCTTATGACCAGTAGAACACGATTAAAAAGAAATTTTTGTTTTTTTGACCTTGATTTTCAAGGTCAAGGTCAATTTTGCGGGGAGTTTTTTATGTCAATTTCCACCAAATCGTAGGTGTAGAATCACGCTACGGTGGCCGTCACATATAATTTTTTGACACCCTGTACAGTCGCTTTCGCGGTCTCCTGTTCTCCTCGCCTCTTCCCTTCTCCATCATTTTAGACTCGACAGCGGTTGCAGGGGCAGACAAGCAAACCCGATAAATTGCGAGATTTTTCCATGGACACTTCAAGTGACGCGTCGTCCTCGAATGTTTCCTGTTTCTTGACAAAATGTTGTGTCAAAGGTAACTTACGATTCGGGTGAAAGCGTCACCTTATTATCAGATTGTGAATCTTTATGCAAATCAAGAATTTCCCGAGTCAATGCTCGGAAACAGAAATTCGTTGAAAATGTATTTTTCTTTCAATCATTTTGATAAGTCGAAAATAGTGTAACATTATTCGGAAATTGAATGGAAACCTCGAATAAGGGTCTCCGTTGCATGTGTCGTTGTTTCCGTTCAATTCTTCTAACGTCTTCAATTCATTTTCTCTAATTAGTATCGCCATAGATGAAGTTTCGTGTTTTCCAAATTGAATTAGAAAGATCTGGCAGGATCAAGGGTGTTTCTTCAATTTTCACATTTTTTTGAGAAATTGATATACAGCAAAATATTCTGTTGTTCACATTTACTACAAATATTTTTCAATGACACGTTTCTGGTATTAGATGTTGGTGGTGATTTTGCAACATCGTATTGTTGTGTTAGATTTATTGAACATCCAACATGTCAAGTTTCACAATTGTACGATATTTGTTTCCGATTGTTGATACTAGATGTTTCCGTTTTGACAACATCACGATATTATGTTCCCAGTATATACTATGTCAATTGCATACTGGGTCATTACGAATAGCAGACTACGGGTTTCTATACAAAATAAAAATTGTCTACGTTAATTGGATGAAACTGGAGCCGAATAGAAGTTTATTTTTTCATTTTTATAATTTTAGTTCGTCGGAAATAATGTATTGATTAATTTCTCATAAACGTGCATTATTAATATATGTACGTGTTGTATTAGGGAATACATTGCTCGCATAAATAGTTCATATAATGGACCTTCACATAATGGTGATTCTGCTGTAATATCATGAGCCAATCTGTAGTTTCCTCGAGCTTCGTCATTAGCACGCTATTTATAATATTTTCTCATTATAAATGTAAACATGTTGTGAATAACGCCAGTTTAACCATTATCGAAGCTTCAGGATATCGGGTCATTTGCGACCCGTGGTTCCTTTCGCAAAGTCGATCCTGACGATGAAATAGAAAAAAATTGACCATTTTTTCAATGAAATTTTCACCCAACCAAAGTTGTAAAATCACGGCTATCGGTTTATGCCAGCAATATGTATACACCCTGTACAAGCCGCGCGCAAGTGTAAATTAATGTGAGGGTTGGAGGTTTAATAACTGCTATCGTTATTAATTGGTCAATTATCCGGGCAATTAATACCGGATCGAACACGGCACGTGTGCATGGACTAAAATCGTATGTTGTTAATGGATTTTGTAAATTGGATTCGCGAATTTTACAAATCGATGTCCTCCGGAATAAATTCTTGAAAACGTCTCGGACGTACGCTTCGTCTTCAGCATCCAGCCGGCGCGGAAAGTCCAAGATTTCTCTCTTCCACCGTCCAAAGATTTTCACACGTGAGTTATAGATTCTGGGGTAGTAGTAACTGTAGCTTGGCGAGGTAGGGAAATCGTAGGGATGATAAATCCTTGTTAAATCCGTAAAAAAAAGAGACAGAACCTATGGCAAGCGTTAGGGAGTGGCGACGCAGCACTAGCACCCTCCTCTTCTGCTTCTCTTCCCCGAAGATTCTGCTACTTGCAAAATATCTTAACAATACATGAACAATCACGACATAAATTAAGAATTTTACATTGTTGCATATAAATGGACGATACGTTGAAATATAATCGTGTTTTAAGAATCACTGTTTTATGTTATTGCATATAAATGGACGACACTTTGAAATATAATCGTGTTTTGTAATATTATTCTGTGAAATGTATTTATTGTATTCACTCGAATGATTATTGTATAGCAATATAGCCTCTTCCGAATAAGATGTTATTGTTTAATATTACATTAATATGGATACAGCTTTAAACAACGGTCAAATCGAAAAACATGGAATGTGCCAATTGTTGCAAATATTTTTCAACGTGTTGAAAAATAGTTAAACACATAGAATATAGAGCAAAATCAAATTATTTCAGGATAAATCACGTTTCGTTTCCAAAATACAAACGACGTTGTTTCATAAGGTGCGTTACGTCAGTAGTGGAATTGAACACTGACAAAATGGTCGTCTCTTGTGACACACAGCATAATAGAACTAGCGAATGAGGGTGATTATGTCACTATGCTCTACTATTGCATTGTTCATTTAAAAAAAAACTTTTGAATGATGTATTACAGCGTCATATACCACTATCAAAGTTCTGCTAGTGCTATTTATTCAAAATTTTAAATACATTGAAAAATTTTTAAGTAAAGAAAAATTAGACTAGAAAAATTTAGGCGCACTTTGCGGTTTAATTATTGTTTAAACATGTTTACCTACTGATAATGTAATATCGAGCTATGGCACCTTCACCATTCAGAAAAATTAACGGAATACTATTAGTTAGAACTATATATAACTGTTACTGTTAAAGCACGAGATGTTTTCAAAGTTGAGCGTTTCCTTTAAGCATGGATTTTCTCGAAAAATAGTAATGAAGAAAATCGTAGTAATTAAAAACAGTTTAATTCATAATTTACAAATGACAAGTTCAATACGTACTAAAAAATCTAATTTAACAAAACCACCGTACCATGTGTACACAATTTAAACACCGATGTACGTAATTATCAGACTGCGGACGTACTAATGACACTAATGATTAGATCAAGTACAAGACAGTAAAAACATTTGAAGAATTTAAAGATACTATTATATTAGATCTATGCAGAAGTTTTAGTCTTTTTTAACCGGTCATACATAATGACTAGACTGCGAATCTTTATGCAAAATAAAATTGTTTTACCAGAATTGCAACGAACTGAAGTGAAATAATTTTCTTTCTTATTATGTTTAGCAAATTGAAAATAACATAACAGTGTGTTTAAATTTTTGCTATTTAAAATCACACCTACTAATTTTTGCCGTAAATGCATAAAATCCACAGTCTAATAATGACTTATAATTGTTATAATCTCCTGCCTTTTTGTGCAACCGTTTGTTTGCTACCTTTATACCTCGTACACTACCGCTCAAAAATATCGTCGATGAACTCGTATTTAATTTTAGTGTAGTATTGGCAAGTTCCACATACGTAATTTTTAATTTAGAACGTTAGATATTTCATAAGAAACGAATGAAAATCGATTTTAGTCACTATTTCAGCCACTGAAATAACCTTTATGCAATGCTAATACATATTTCGCAAGTGTCCGGATACTTTTGAGCGGTAATCTATATATCGCGTATAACTGAAAGGAATAAGACAAAGGCTAAAAACTGTTGCAAACGCCCAACATTATTTCCTACTAGTTCGCCCTTAGCACTCGGCGCTATTTTCATTCCAGAACTAGATTTCTCTCCCGTATTAGAATATTATCATTTCGTTCATACGAAACTGATCCGATTACCACATATAATATTCAAACGTTTAATACTCTATTCAATACAAATTTTGTAATATTTTTTTTAAATTTCTTTGAAATAATGGCACAATAATTTCTAGTGGTGCTTCAGAATCACCACTCGAGTGCAGAGGGTTAAAAATATTAAAACTAGAAGTAAATGTCACAGTGGCTCCAGTACCTCCAAATTACTCCGTACAACCTTTATTTCGCCTAAAAATCGGTACTCTAGTAATACCAAGGAATAAATCGAGTAAACGTATCTCCGCCGATCCCCTAATCCCGGGTCGGTGGAAATTTATTTACACGGTGTCCCGCAATCGAGTCTCGGAATCACGGACTCGTGGAAGGTGGGAGGACAGTAAGTGGAGCATTAAGTTCGAAATTTCGGTACACGACGTACACAATCGGGGCGGTATATGCGCTATTCTTGGTGGACGAGTCCAAGAGCACTTGATAGGCTAAGTAAATCAGAGGCCTTTGGTCAAGAGTAGAGCCTCCACTCCGTACAGAGGGGTTCACGATGGCGGAGGGGCAGGGGGGAGGGGATTGGGAGAAGCAATAGTGGTGGCAGGAGCAACAAAGGGTTGGCTAAGAGCCTCTTCACCGACCGCTCGCTCGCTTCCTCCGACCACCAAAGCATCACCTACTTCTCGCTGCAGCGAGGCTTGCTTGCCCCGTGATGTGATTGCTACCGAAATGTGTTTACCGTAAACCGTATCAAACTGTCGAGGTCGACCATCACCGTTACCATGTCTTTTCCCCGTGCAACATCGATAAAAGTAGGCATCCGTCCCTATCGATTCGGCAACGGCCGTGCCGTCGCATCCGTTCGTCTCCTGGAGCTTTGAAGTGCCCCTTTTACCCTTTGTCTGGTACCCGCTAGTTTAGAAGTTCCCGGTGCGGTTGCTAGCCGGGAAACAGCGTGCCGAAGTTTACCTCCTCCCCTCCCCTCTCCCCCACCCCATGAGGCCCCGGTAACGTTGTTATTTGCGAAAGCTCGGTCGCTTTCTTCTCTTTCTTCTTCCTTCTTTCCCTCTCCCCCGCCCTTTTAATAGCTCGGTAATTAAAGGGATGGCCGAACGGTAATGTAGTTTGGCGGCGCTTGCTCAAATTTTGCCATCCGCCCCGCCATCCTTATGCAACGGCGGCGCTGCCGTGGCGGGTTGTTAAAAGACACTCCGTTGCTCGCCTAACTTCTCTGCGTACGTGTATTCGCGAGTTACACGGGCCGAAACAAATTTGTCCGTTGCACCGTTTCAGAACGGCGTTTGCACGACGCTGGTCGACCGACATTTGTAACAAGTTTTCCATATTTCGAACAGGCAAATGGCCGAGTGGAATCTGTAGAATATCGCCAGCGGCATTGACACGTGGGTGATGATCGTCCACGCCCACACGCCGAAGAACTGCAAATGATCGGGACGAACACCGGCGCGGGATTTCTCGAGCGTGTTCACCGTCCAGAGCGCGATGTTGACGACTATGAGGAAGGTGATCAGCTCCTTGCCGGGTTTGTCGTTTCTCGAGCAACGCCTTCCCCACGCGATCTAGAAAATTACGCGAAATTGAAGCTACTCGAGGAAAATGATTAGCTCCGGCTAAAGCGGATCGATCCGGCCGCTTACTTTAATGAGCAAAGTTTGGCTGGTGCTCTGCATCAACGCCAATAAATCCGTGATCAACGAGAGCACCCAAGTCGGGCCCATCGTTAATATATCACCGACCACGCCGAAAAGACAGTGCAGATAGACGCCGGCCTGCGCCGCTGCCAATAGCGTCGTGTCCAGCTCCGACGGTTTGATTATTTTTTGCTGGAGCTCCTGCAGCTTCACTGTTCCGGCGATCGAGGCGAGCATACCTGTAAACTTTCCACGTTAACGGACGCTTTGTTTAACAGAGTATATATGCTGCTCGACGGATATGTACTCTGTACCTAACGCTAATATAGTGGCATCCAATGCAGTGACCTGCACGATAGCTATTTTCATCTTGGCCTCCTTCAGGACGAAGAACATAATCAGACTTAATATCGTCGCTGCGACCACCAATATCCCGCCGAACAAACCTCTGGAAACCAGTTTCGATCAATTCAAAATCATTTAGAAGAGAAATTATTTCTAAACTAGTAGTCCGCGATAAGGTAGAGTGACCACGTTACCGACAAAAATAGGTGAAAAATGGTTTCACGTGCCTCAACTTTTCGTCCTTATATGAGAATATTTTTCGCTGGGAAAAGCCTACTAACACTAGGTTCACGGAGCACTAAAAATGACTATTTTACATTTATAAAAATAACACGAATGTATTACCTATCCAAAATGAATGTACCCAAGGAAATCAATTTGCTAAATAATTCCTCATGGATGCATCTCTACAAACTCAATATTCGTAAGTTAAAAACATTAGAATCCGTAATTCTGACGGGTCCCATAAATCTATGGCCAAGACTCCGTAGATTCGCGATAAGGTAGAGTGACTACGTTACCGACAAAAATCGGCGAAAAATGGTTTCACGCGCCTCAAGTTTTCGTCCTTATATGAGAATATTTTTCGCTGGGAAAAGCCTATTAACACTAGGTTCACGGAGCACTAAAAATGACTATTTTACATTTATAAAAATAACACGAATGTATTACCTATCCAAAATGAATGTACCCAAGGAAATCAATTTGCTAAATAATTCCTCATGGATGCATCTCTACAAACTCAATATTCGTAAGTTAAAAACATTAGAATCCGTAATTCTGACGGGTCCCATAAATCTATGGCCAAGACTCCGTAGATTCGCGATAAGGTAGAGTGACCACGTTACCGACAAAAATCGGCGAAAAATGGTTTCACGCGCCTCAACTTTTCGTCCTTGTATGAGAATATTTTTCGCTGGGAAAGGGCTCGTTCGAAAGAGGAAGGTCCATTCAAGCATTTTTATGCCATTGCTAGAAAATATCTCCAGCTACGAATTGAGCTATATTTTGGTCTTGATTCTCTGCGAAATAAAGCCAAAAACTTGAAGCACGTTTCTTAAATGTGACAAGTTTAGTCACAGACTTGAGACCCGTCGGATCAAGACCAAGTCCGATCTTAAGTCACGTGACTACCCTTGGCTGTTAACATGATTAACATTGACAGCGATAATTAGATCATATTCGTTCTTTACAATCGAATTAAAGCTATTAAAAAATGACATATGGAACTATGGTAATTTCTCAAATAGTTCATCGAACGATGTCCGCGCCATGTCAAAATAATTGAAAAATTGGTCCTCGTCTGAGCGCGTAAAATGTACCTTCTAATATTCTGATCTGTTTATAGGGTGTACCCAATGCTTTCTTGATTTTTTCTTTCTCATTTTTCATAAACTATAAACGAAAATAGACGGTTCTACATCGGCCATCTTGTTGTACACCGTGTACCGATTGGAGAAAGTTACGCAGAACAAAACCAACGCTCCACAGTGTCGCGAATGGCCATTTTAGGTGGATATTCTTCTTTCGGAATGTTTACTGAGCCTAATTATACCCATAATAATTCCTTTAATAGCGATATAAGTGTCGAAATCAATACGTGAAAACTGCGAACCGTATAATATTTTTCAATATAAATATTATTTTTAAAGGTTCCACATATGTTGAATCTCATCTCATGACCTAACAGAAAATTTCAATCGGTTTTGAAGAAGCATGAAACAATCTATGATTTTTTTCCACCTAGAATGGCCATTCGCGACACTGTGCGCTCGTGTGATCCTGGCCTTAAGGGGGCCGGCATGGTTTGAAATCCACATACGTATGCAAGTGTCAAAATCTTGACAAATTGATGCTTCAATATTGCAATGAGCAGTTTAAAACTGGTCACTTGTGTTTCCTAAAAGTCCAATCTAAGTTTGCCTGGAGCCCAAATTGCGAATTTCCACCTCACCCTGGAGTAATTTGCAATATTCGGCAGAAAATTCGCTTTCTGAAGCAAGTATGACGTCACAAGATGGCTGCCGCTGAGAGATTCTTCTCTTAAATTCGAGAGATTTAGTGTTCGTATCGAAAAAAAGGCTCTGTATAGACGTAGCAAAAACATGTAAAAACACGGTGGTATGCATTTTTAATTGATTACTTACTTATTTAAGACGTAAAATGTCTAGAAAAAAGGCACAATTTTGCGGTTCCGCTTAAGGGCGACGACCTTAAAGCTTGGATAGGACGGCACGAAAGAGTGACTTAAAATCCGAACGGTAACGGTATCGCATGAACAAATGACCGGGGGGGGTGGGGGGCGTCTTATTGATTTAATTAAATTCCTGTCTGACCTGTGAGAGCTGCTGCAATCTATGCTAAGATGATACGAAGATCTCGTCGAGCTTTCGCCCTTTGCGTCCGTCTTTTCGTCCACCCTCTTCCACATCTCGAACAGTATCACTGCGCAAATTAAACTGAATTCAATTGTGCATGGAAAAAGGAAGGGGCTGGCGTCTCGCAGCAAAGACTTCAGGATCCCGTCCTCGCCGTCGTGCGTATGGCCCAGTTGTTCGATTTCGTGTTGCGTCTCCTCGACAAGCGCCTTCGGTGGTGGTGGTAGTGGTGATGGTGGTGGTGGCGGTGGCGAGAGGCAAAAGACAAGACAAACGGAATGGATGAGTGGCCGTGTGAAAAATTTACGTAGTCTTGTGTATGTACGCGCGTGTATGCAGCGCGATGTCGACAAGAGCTGTCGGCCCGGGGAATGATTGTTAATATTTGCCGCGTTTCCGCGACGCGCTCCACCATAAGTTCAATATCCCCTTGTGATGCCGGAATTATTTCACCGTGTGATACGTATCCACAAATGCACGAACGAACAGCCCGTTTCGCGAATGCTAAATACTACGAATCAATATGCGCCACGCGTCGTCCACCAGTGAATTTATATTTTCTACTCGTCCCCACTCTGGTCTCGCCTCTGCTTTTCGATGTTTCCAAGCATTCTCTGATTTTACGATGTACGAGGGGGTCAGTCGATAAGCAAATTACAGCACCCTCTCACTTTTGTTTCGAGGGAGGCGTGTCTCTAACCGGTAGGCGGCTGTATAGAAGCAGTATTAGGGTTGATGTATTGTATAATAAATTTCAACTTGATTGCATTCGTCAGTCGTATACTACGACCTAATAATTATGTAGAGAGCCATCTGTCGAAAGCGTTCAAGTTCTAAATCGGTGTTGTCCTAAATAAGTTATCCAAAATACCTGTATCGAAAAAAATGATCCAAGTAACCAAACGTTAATTAAATAGAGTATACCATTCGAATTTCGTCTAATTTAAATATGCAGATACCAAAAGATCAGCGCATATTATTAATTTTTCTAACTATTTAAGACTTCGATACGTAGTCTAGTTCTCTAAAGATTCCTGCGAGATTTAGGCCTATGCCGGAGTCATTTCTGACCCACGCGGAAATTACACGGATACGTATCGACGGTCGCTCAAGGTTATCCCCACCGCTACTCAGTGTCATCAGATTAAGACTCGTCTCCCACTCTACCTTACCCCTTCTACGACGCTTTTCCCCCACTTTCCGTCGGCGTGGTCACGTGACGCGTTCCGTCTCTGTCGCGCATGCGTCACAATGTCACGTGACTAATCCGGAGGAGAGAGGGTAACCGTACTCCCCTCAATTGCCCCGGTCCGGCTTGAGGGCTAATAAACGACCCTCGAATGTTTCTGTGACTGTACCAGGAATATGATTGTTTATTGTTTTATTTTTGTGTCGCATATTTTGTATGTGTTATTTGTGTCGCTTAGGAAGAAAAATGCCACGAGGATAAAACTTCCTGACAGAGAGAAAGCGATGATTAATGTTCTTCGTGTACAAAGTAAAGGCAACGTCTACATTGTGCAAAAAAATTGATCTCTCCAAAAGTGCAATTGCAGACTACATTATTAAAAGACGTAATCGCGATTGAAAAAAGGCATTCCGATTGATCGACAAAGCTGTCTCCTCGAAACGAATGAAAGATGGTTCGCGCCATTTCCAAATCTACTGAATCATTGACTGATATAAAAAGGGAGTGCCAATTCTCCTTTGTCCATGTGTCATTTTCCATTTGAAATGTATCGGAAGGTACAATCGACAGGTCCTTCCAGTTTTAAATAAAAATCAGAGGAACATTTTTCGTAGTAAGGTTGATTTAAATGATTTTTTTTTTTTTTTGTAAAAGCTGAAATTCAATTAAAAAGTGGAGCTTCCGTTCGCTGTTGTTATTATATTGTGAGATCATGTTTCGCAGATAGCTAAGAGTTTCGTAAATGAATTTGATATAGTCTGTTTGTCATAACTTTATAAATGCTATGCAAAGTATACGCACGGCTACCAACGTTGTTGAAATGTTTAATAGCAAATTAAATTAGCTCTGATAAATCGTCCAGATGTGACGGTTTACAGGACAAACGTATAAATTATTTAAACCCTATCCTATCAATAGGAATTTAAATTGAACGAGTGGATATCTCGTTACCAGAAACAAGCGTGTTTTCCATCTTCCACTTGAAGCCACTTTATACTGAGTACTGTGCGCACAGGATAATACACTCTTCGTATAATACAATATTTATGCGAATACTCTTCTACCCGGACTTGTGTGCGCCGCTGTTCGAATTTTATAATTACCTCGAACGAAATATTAATTAATCTTACATTCGATTCGTACTGTCGAGACTAGAGACATTCAGTATCCGAAGGTTGATGTACAATTCATTCGCACGTTTCAGCTGTCGTTTCTTAATGCTGCATTAATATTCATAGCGCAATATTTTGATACCGATATCGTCTCTAAAAGGGTGTTTGCAGATTCAAGTGACTTAAAATCCTGTTATAGCACTCAATTCAATTAGATACTCTATAGAAAGCTAACAACCACGAAACGTGAATATTAATAAAATAGCATTTAAGTGTTTTTCTTGAAGTCTTGAGAAAGTGACATAAACCTGTATCCAACTTTGTGGAAATGATTTAGAGCGCTAGAATAAGGCAAAGCAAATGAAAGTGATACTTGGCTAAACAATATATGAAAATTATTGGATTGTTGACGAGAGGGGACCTAAGCAGATGCGGTCATTTTAATTATTCTGAACTCCTATATTCAGTAAGAAAAGAATTGATCGTTATTGTAAGACATGGGAATGAAATGAAACTGTATTTTTTCTTCTAATCACTCGAATAAGTCGAAAATAGTGTAGCAACTGTATTTTTTCTTTTAATCACTCGAATAAGTCGAAAATAGTGTAGCAACTGTATTTTTTCTTTTAATCACTCGAATAAGTCGAAAATAGTGTAGCAACTGTATTTTTTCTTTTAATCACTCGAATAAGTCGAAAATAGTGTAGCAACATTCTTAACACTATACGTATTTAAAATAGTACATATAAATCCCTATTTGTGTATCCCTGTTTGTAATCCCTATTTGTCCCTGTTTTTTTTCTGTCCTATTTGTAAATAGTACATATTTCTAAAAATTACAGGATTGAGTTTATTTAAATTCTGCGCGGTATTTGTTATCATTAGACTGCGGATTTTATGCATTTGTGACAAAAATTAGTAGGTGCAACTTAGAACAGTGACAACATTAGAAGAATTTATAGATTCTGTTATATCATTTTCAATATCAAAAAAGTTTCATAATCAAAAAGAAATAAAATTTTTATTTCACCCCAGTTTGTTCCAATTCAGATAAAAAGTTTTTATTTTGCATAAAGATCCGCAGTCTAATTATGCTGAAATAATTTTTTGTGAAAGCATCTATATAATTTCAATAATTTTAAAATGAATCCGAAACCGGTCATTTGAATGAGGGCTAAATTTTTCTTAACGTCTTCAGCGATTTTTGAATTTGACCTAACTCATTTTTGTCATAAATGTATGAAGTCTGCAGTGCATTCAGAGTGGTATAAGAAATTATACGACTCGACCAAAATTAAACTTGAAAAATTCAAGTCAAGAGTGGAAGGATGAAAATTCGAATGTTTAGAGTATTATGGAATTAAAGTGTTACCTGCAACCACTCGCAGAGGTTGGTAGCGATCATGTGCATCAGGCCCAATTTCGCGAGGGCGGTGTGCTTCGAGAGCTTAAGGCTCTTGCTGTTCAGAAATATGAAGTGCATCTGAGCTGTGACCAACAGCAGCCTGGCTCCCGGTGTAATCGCCCTAAACGGGCCGGAAGCTATTTCCGCCCCAATTTGCAATCCAGTAAATACCAGCGAGCCGGCGCCAAATCCCACTGCGCCGAGTCTGAGACAAAAGCTGCCGTACTGTTGCGTCTGAGAAACAAAGATTTCATTCTACGTATCGTATTCTTGCATATTTCCCGCTAACTAGAGAACCCTAAACCATTGATCCGCACGACCAATGCGAAATATTCGAAGTACCCCTGAAACGTGGACAGTTAGCAAAAAATGATCGAACTTAATATCCCTTGTCATCAAAATTTATCTTCACATTCTCAACAGTGTTTGAAAATCACTGTGAAATAGCTAATAGTAATTTAGCATTGAAAGCTATCTTTTATTTCACGTCTACACGATACATGTCCACAACGCGGGCCTACCCAGGGACATGTATCGGCTAGGAGATACTATTCTTTGATATACTGCACGTAGAAGAGGACAGTATAATACGGGTCGGGTCTATCGGTGTGAACCACTACTAATTCAATTACGAAGCTTCTTTATTTTTTATTATTTTTTTATGAGACTTTCACCGAGATATTTGTGGAATTTTTCAGATTAAAATGACACTAAACACGATATAGTACTGATGATATTCACTTGTGCAATGAACGACGAACGTTCCTTCCCATTACAATTATATTACATTGTTGTAAAAAATTGGTGAAAAATTAGTGTAAACATGATCCGAATTATATCGTGTTTGGTTTCGTTTTAATCGGAAAAATTCGACAAATATATTGGTGAAGGTCCCATGAAAAAATAATGACTTTTATCGGCTAGATATTTGTGACATATACCGAGAAAAGACTGTGCTTGTATCCTCTTCGCTTCGATCGCTTGAATAAAATATTCGCGATCTGAACATATCAATTTGAAACGAAATGCCAGTTTTAAAATTATTTTGGACATAGACAAAATTAGTTTATCATACGATACTATTCGAAAAGATTACCTGTCCGGCATTCTCCGTTTCTCCTCTCTCGTCGAACGTGAAGGTCTGCTGTTTCTTCGCGTTCTTCTGCGTCAGATTCCTCACGGCTTTGTCCCTCAACACGATGACGTACATCGCTACAACGAAAGCGACGCTGACCAAATACAGGTACAGGTAAAATCCCTGTAAAAACGAATTGTCGTGTTGTTCGATGCGTGCGAGTGGAATTACAACCAGCCGGAAGAGTTGCTCGTACGCGAAGCACGTTGTTCGAGAGAAAAAAAAAAGAAAAAACAAAATGCTCGTCCCGGTTTTTCTTTCTATCTAACGAGTCACGGATCGAAATTGTGAGAGCGAGAAGCTCGGGTCACCTGATTCATATACGGCGGGACCCTTTCGGTCACGCTGGCTGTGACTGGCACCGCGACTCCGATGACGATCAGCAATTTCGCGTAAAGAGTGCTCATGATCGATACCATTTCCGAGTGGCATTTTCTCCACTTCGTGGGCTTCGGTCGTTGGTCCATCATTTGCTGTTTAGCTGTCGACGAAAGCGATGGTTCGGTGAAAGTGCGCAACAGCTGCCTGCGCTCCGATTTCGAGGATTTTTGGACACGTTACAAGTTATTATTAACTCCCTCAAACTCTACAATTTGTCCCAGAGGACATCCGGTAGATTGTTTTAACAAGATAAGTGAATTTAGCCCGTTGATATTTTCCCAGTAGAAAATGTCTTTTTAGAGAACACAATTTTAAGCCTTGTGGAGAAGTTCAGACGTTACAAGTAGACAAAATAAAAATTTTCTTCGGAATTTTCAACAAACTCGAGTGAAATAGAAATTTATTTCCTTTCTCAGTATTTTTAATAGCTCGAAAATAATATAAAAGTATCTTTAGATTCTTCTAATATTCTCACTGCTTCGAATTGCACTCACTCATTTTTGTCAAAATAAATTGTCTAGTTATAAGTCTCGCTTACGAGGGAGCATATCCAAGTCGCATATTTTAATAAAACTTTTTGTAGTTCCTAGAAAAACACTGAAGGGGTGAAAAGAGCCCTCAAAGTTGGGGGTGAAAAACGTACTTCATCGAATATCTTGGGGACTATTAGACCTAGAGGAATGGCGTAAATGGCAAAGTCCTGTGGTCCTCTTATAAGGAACAAATCTGCGGAAACAGATTTCGAATATCACTGTTTGTTTAACACTAGGTTTACGGAGCATTAAAACCGAGTATTTTACATTCCTTTATAAAAATAAGAAGAACGTGTCTATCCAAGTTTTCAGCCATTTTTTAATTAATACATACCTAAGGAAATAAGTTTGTCGAGTAATTCCACGTAGATGAATCTTCACAATCTCAGTAATCGTAAATAAAAAATATTAGAACCCGTCATTTTGACGGGTCCCGTAAACCTAGTGTTAAACAGTATCTTAAAAGTTCGAACTTCTTTTTACAAGTTTTCGCAATTTCCCTTACTAATACTCGATTTTTATACAAGCCCGTGATCTATGAATAAAAATATGAGACACCTGTTTTTGGATTTTCTCGTTTTATACGAACGGAAGTTCTCGAGCTCGTTTCGGAGATGAGAAGATATAATCCGTGAATATAACGTTGATCTAAACGCGACTAAACATTTCAGCGCACATTTTCGTTTTATTATCGTTATTGCTTAAGTGACCGCCATTGGTCCATTATCCCCTAAGCAGCTGTTCCGCAGTTTGATCGGCGGTCGCGTTCCGCCGGTTTCGCGGTGTTCATTGCCGAGAAATATGGGACCGTTTACCTTTCGTGGCCTCGAGAGCGTTCACGGGGACGCATGCGGCGTTAACGGGCGACAGCGGCAAGAAATTCGGTCGCTGTTTCTGCGGATCGATGTCGCTTTTCTCCAGGTGGCTCTGGTTGTTCAACACGAGCGTTTGCGCTTTGGATCCGGGCGGTTGTTGACCCGTCAAGAATTCTTGGTCCTGCGGTATACACGACGGCAGGGACATGTTGCTGCCTATACCTGAAATCAACGCTCTGTCGACAGGAACGAGCACGGACGACGCATCTTATGTAGTTCGAGTTTGTTTCGATCACTCCTAATTCTGATGTTGCTTCGTCGTATTTTTTCTTTTTACATTGCATTTAATTTTTTACCATTTTTTTATATTGCATTTATTTAGCGCCGATGGTATTACAGCCGCGACGTCGCGAACCGTTTTTCACATCGGTACACTGGCCGATACGAATCGAATCGAATCGAATCGAATCGAATCGAATCGTTGAACCGTCCGATCGAAAATATTCCGTTCCGCGAGCCGGATTCAATGATCGTAAAATTATACGCTCTCCGCGTCGAAGTGCGTCCGCGTTTTATGGCCGAAGCACGCATGAAACCTATCGAATTTTAGCGCCGTGTCGCCGGGTTATTAAAAACACTGGCGACGATTCCCGATGTTTTTCGCCCGGAAAACAAATGGAGAGTGCCGGCAGAAAATTAGAAATTTTCGCCAGTATATTACCCGAGAAGGCCTCTTCGGTGGTTGATCACGGCAGTCAGGGACATGCTTTGTCGCCGGACGTGAGACGTTCTTCCTCGGGCCGATGCGAAGTAATCTCTCCCATCGACCTCCGGCAGCAGCGTTATCGTTCGCATTGCGTCGCGATTCTTCAACTCGGAACTTGAACATCATTCGATCGAGATTCAATCTACAATGTCGATCACATCGACGAGGTCTCGATACGTGTGAAAACTCTGGCACTACGTTTGGGAAATCATTATTTACCTATACCGCGTTTACTCGATATATTAGGCTGGGGAAAAAGAAATCCATTATTTTTTCCGGTAGACGGCTGTAATGATCGATATCCCGTAAAGTATCGATCAAACAATCTCAGATTTATGCTCGTTGGAAAGGTGACATTTCGCACGAAAAAAAATTCAATTTGCTGTTTCTCGTTTGGTCCATTCAGTTGTGAGTTACAGGGTGTTCAAAATGGAAGTCAACAAAGAGAAAATTCGGTACATTTTACAGGTTTTCTTTGATAAAGGCGAAAATGCAAGCCAGACGGCTGAGATTGTGAATGGTGTTTATGGTGCCGATACTGTAACAGCCAATTATGTGCAATTTTGGTTTCGTCGATTCCGTTCAGGTATTTTTTTTTTGTCAACAACTGGACCGTTTGAAGATACCGATTGACCAGAAACGGCCAGAATTGGCCAACAGGAAAGGTGTTGTATTCCATCAGGACAACGCCACCACACGTGTCTATAGTGACTCGCCAGAAACTCCGGGAGCTTGGTTGTGAAGTTTTGATGCATCTACCATATAGTCCGGACCTGGCACCAAGGGATTACCACGTTTTTCTTGCATTGCAAAACTTCCTTAGTGGTAAGAAATTGGCATCAAGAGAAGATTGTGAAAATTGATCACTAGAGTTTTTCGACAATAGGGACCAAGACTTCTATGAGAGAGGCTTCATGAGGCTACCTTTAAAATGGCAACAAATTATGGAACAAAACGGTGCATATTTGACCCAAATCGGACAATCCGAAACATGTTAAATAAAGTCTTGAAGTTCACGTAAAAATGATGGATTTCTTTTTCCCCAACCTAATATGTCCGAAACACGGGTCTAGGGACATATATCGGCTAGGAGATACTATTCTTTATTCTTTAAAGGACAGCGAAGCTCTAGAGGCACCTCGCGGAGTATACACCGCGGTAGTGGGGATAGTACCGCGACATTTATCATGCAGGCGTTGGCGACATATACAGAGTGTTCATTTGGAAAACTTTCCAGCCGAATATTTCGAAAAGTGTGGAAGGTATTAAAAAAGTGTCAGACACGTGTCCAAGGATTTAGAGGGGGAAATAGGGCGGCAGTATCAGTTTCTTGTTTGGGTGGCGTTTTCAAGGTCATTTGAAGGTCAACTTTGGTTTTTCGAATGGAAACCTATATTGTTTATTATGGGATCTTATTGTACGTAAAAAGACCAGCAATTTTCGTGGGGTACTTTTTTTTATACGCGCTTTAGTTTCGGAGATATTTAACACTAGGTTTACGGAACACTAAAAGTGACTATTTTACATTGATTTATAAAAAAATAACGAGAATGTGTCTATCTAAATTTTTAGCCATTTTAAAAATAACATATACCCAAAGAAATAAATTTGTTGAGTAAATTAAAGATATTAGAACGTGTCATTTTGACGCGTCCCGTAAACCTAGTGTTAAAGAGAAGTAGAGCGAGGCATATTATTGTGTAAAATTCTTTGACGCAAATCGTTTATGTTTTCCAGTTGTACTAGCACGTGCCGTTTCAACACAAAATTGTCCTCTGTTCTTGTTTATGTTGTCTGTCTTTCAATATAAGATTGTGCTATTTAGTCAAGTGTGAATCATCGTAATAAGAGATACTATATCCTGGTACAATTAATAAAATGGTCTATTCTTTGGAAGAACGAGTAGAAATAATTTTTATTTATGGAGCTGATGAGTGTGCTCGTCGAACCGCCGCTACGTTTAATGAGAGACATCCTGATACACACGTTTCTCGTACGTACGTGTTACAATTAGTTGCAAAGTTCAAGGAAACTGGATCGGTGACAAATTTAAAAAGAAACCAGCCAAAATTTATAAAAGAAGCTGATCAAATCGAAATTATAGGACAGTTTACTGGGAATCCTACTACTTCAATTCGAATAATTGAACACCTATAAAAAATATAGGTTTCCATTTGAAAAAACAAAGTTGACCTTCAAATGACCTTGAGAACGCCACCCAAACACTAAACTGATATTTCGAGATATTTGGCTGGAATGTTTTCAAATGAACACCCAGTAGAGTGAGCACTGTATATTAAGACAGGGTCCCAAAAATGTCAAGATGCGCATGATTTTACATTTATGCTATCTCTAGAAGTGAATATTCTAACTCTATTACATTGAGTTTAACAAAGTATTTAGTTTACTAGTTTCTTAAGTTCAAATTAATGCAAAATCGTGTATCCCTCGAATTTCTTGTGATCCTGTTTGAACGAACTGATAAATAATGATTTTCCAAGGATGTGCTTCCACTGGTAGAATTTTGCTCCTCACTATATTTAACCCTTAGCACTCGAATGGCGACTGCAAGGCGTCACTAAAAATTCCTGTATCATTATTCAAAATATTTCACTTTCGTGTGTATAGCATGAAAAAATAAATATAGAAGGGAAATATTCGAGGTCGGGAGAAATGTTTCGTTTCGGAGTTAAAATGGCTTCGAGTGGAAAGGGTTAATTCTGTGTCACGTTCTCAAGTTCAACGTGCCATTTCGTTCTCGCGAAGAATCCTCCGCGAAAGTGAGGAGATAAATTTTCACGAGTATCACGCACACCTCTTCTCTTTCACAGGCATATCGAGACGACGCAGTACGCTCGATTACTTTGACTTACCTCGCATTCGATTGACTATTGATCATAGTCTGTTCTCGTTGTCTCTCGAAGAGGAACGTAACGGCCTGGAAGAAAGAGCAACCGTGACAGTCCTCGGTTCGTCCCGAGTAGCTTTGTTCATCAAAATGCGCGTAAGACGCGTCGCGTGGTTTGGAAAAGTTCTTTTTCCTTTCTTCCAGCAAACGTTGCGTAACAATCGTTTCGGTTTATTCGCCGACAATGCGTCAAACTTTACCTAGTTCGTTCCGGGGTTGAGTGAGCTCGCCGTGCTGTATTTACTTGGCTGTTCTCCGCGGCAGAAACTTGGAAATTTATTCCCAGGGAAATTCGCCCGCGTTTTGAATTTTTAGTAGGCTGGCCAACTTCTTTCTTCGCGGCGACCCGTTACGCTTAAACACCTAGAAGCAAACGATTCTCTCAAGCACGACAGAGAGTTCACGGACGGAGTTGGAACGGTAATCATCTGTGCCGTCAAATTAACTACGCCTAATTGCGATGCACATACTCATCAAATTTCTCGGTGATCACGCAAGAATTTTTACGTTGGTCCAAGATTGATTTTACATCACTTGTGTCATTTCCACATTTTTCTATATTCTTATATCTCTACCATTTTAAATGATTGCAATTTATATTCGTGCACAATTGCTAAAATTCTACAATAATTTAGTATATCGTTAAAAGTCCTGCCAGGTTTACAAAGTCTTCAAGGATCCTAGATATCCTTGCAGGATTAGGTATTCCCGAAAGGACCTAGGAAAACACAGAAGTTCTCGGATACTTCTCAAAGGACTCGAGAAGCCCTCGAAAGGATCTCCTTTAAGGGAGTCCAGAAGAGTTCGGAGAAATTCCTTCAGAGGAATTCAGATGTATATTGAAGAGACTCTTTCCCATGGCGACCCAGAGGTCTTAGATAGTGTCCGCCTCTGGGGAACTCAAAGAGGGGTCCGTCCCATGTGAATCCGGAGGTCCTCGGAGAGATTTCCACAAGATATTACCAAAGTTGCAGGAATTGGCTGAAGTAGCCGAAGGAAGGGAGCAAATATGGCCAGAGGGTAGGCTAGTGGCCGACGTGGTCAGATCATCTCGTCGTGCTCGAGGTTACCCCGAACTCGTTCCAGTCCCAAGGGTCCTCTATCCTGGAGGCTCAAGGGACACAATTTTCGGGAATTCACAAGTTTCATTTTTCGAGAATTCAGCTCGAAGTGTCCAAGATTCTTTTGCGATTCCAGATACCGTGACACAAAATTTCTCCGGCCACAGTCTAATCATTTTCCAACATTCCTACTATCTGACAAATTCTGGTGAAGTTCTCTAATAAGTTGTTAATAGTTTTACAATCTCCGTTTGGAAATAAGATTTTGGAAATGAAACAGTAATTTAGTCTAACAATTTTCCAATATTCCTACTATCTGACAAATTCTGGCGAAGATCTCGAATTATAAATAAATCTCTAATAAGTTCCTAATAGTTTTACAATCTCCGTTTGGAAATAAGATTTTGGAAATGAAACAGTAATTTAGTCTAACAATTTTCCAATATTCCTACTATCTGACAAATTCTGGCGAAGATCTCGAATTATAAATAAATCTCTAATAAGTTCCTAATAGTTTTACAATCTCCGTTTGGAAATAAGATTTTGGAAATGAAACAGTAATTTAGTCTAACAATTTTCCAATATTCCTACTATCTGACAAATTCTGGCCAAGATCTCTAATAAGTTCTTAATAGTTTTACAATCTCCGTTTGGAAGTAAGATTTTGGAAATGAAACAGTAATTTAGTCTAACAATTTTCCAATATTCCTACTATCTGACAAATTCTGGTGAAGATCTCCAATAATAAATAAATCTAATAAGTTCCTAATAGTTTTACAATCTCCGTTTGGAAATAAGATTTTGGAAATGAAACAGTAATTTAGTCTAACAATTTCCCAATATTCCTACTATCTGACAAATTCTGGCCAAGATCTCTAATAAGTTCTTAATAGTTTTACAATCTCCGTTTGGAAATAAGATTTTGGAAATGAAACAGTAATTTAGTCTAACAATTTTCCAATATTCCTACTATCTGACAAATTCTGGCCAAGATCTCCAATAATAAATAAATCTCTAATAAGTTCTTAACAGTTTTACAATCTCCGTTTGGAAGTAAGATTTTGGAAATGAAACAGTAATTTAGTCTAACAATTTCCCAATATTCCTACTATCTGACAAATTCTGGCCAAGATCTCTAATAAGTTCTTAATAGTTTTACAATCTCCGTTTGGAAATAAGATTTTGGAAATGAAACAGTAATGTAGTCTAACAATTTTCCAATATTCCTACTATCTGACAAATTCTGGTGAAGATCTCCAATAATAAATAAATCTAATAAGTTCCTAATAGTTTTACAATCTCCGTTTGGAAATAAGATTTTGGAAATGAAACAGTAATTTAGTCTAACAATTTTCCAATATTCCTACTATCTGACAAATTCTGGCCAAGATCTCTAATAAGTTCTTAATAGTTTTACAATCTCCGTTTGGAAATAAGATTTTGGAAATGAAACAGTAATTTAGTCTAACAATTTTCCAATATTCCTACTATCTGACAAATTCTGGCCAAGATCTCCAATAATAAATAAATCTCTAATAAGTTCCTAATAGTTTTACAATCTCCGTTAGGAAATAAGATTTTGGAAATGAAACAGTAATTTAGTCTAACAATTTTCCAATATTCCTACTATCTGACAAATTCTGGCCAAGATCTCCAATAATAAATAAATCTCTAATAAGTTCCTAATAGTTTTACAATCTCCGTTAGGAAATAAGATTTTGGAAATGAAACAGTAATTTAGTCTAACAATTTTCCAATATTCCTACTATCTGACAAATTCTGGTGAAGATCTCTAATAATAAATAAATCTCTAATAAGTTCTTCATAGCTCTACAATCTCCGTTTGGAAGTAAGATTTTGAAACAGTAATTTAGTTCCAGTGCTGTACCGTATCCTCACAGAATGGAACAATAAATCATTCTGCGCGTCAGTTTTAAACTGAGCTAATCACGTGTGGTCCGTAAACGGCTCAATGAAGAAGTCGGACAACACCAGTACGGATAATCGCGGCTGTAAATAAATACTTTCCACTTGCCGATAGGCGACTGGGGGAAAGAGTGAAATTATTTTTCGAACGAATGAATTTATTTTCGCAGAGGCATCGACGTCATCGTTCCGTTTGAAGCCGAGCGAAAGTTTCGGAGCGTGCCGCAGCCGATCATGTGAAATTTGAACTTCATCGCCGGCGATTCCCTGACACTGAGCTGGCAACATTGCAACGCGACAGCGGCTGTCGCCTAACCGGACCAACTTCGCCAACTTTCGTTTGAATCGCGTTAAACGAATCCCGGTAAACTGTGTGACGCTATCGGCGCGTCAGTCGAGCAAAACGTTCCGCCGCGGCGTGCGTTAGGCGTGGTAATGCAATCACTGTGTTACGCACACCGGCGACCGTTCACGGCGACGTGAATCACACAAAAGCCACTTCCAGCACGCCTTTGCGAAAGGTAAACGCTTTCATGCGTCCGTCCTCACGACGAAATCTCGAGCGACGACTCTGTCTTTTGTGCGCTACGCTCGTTTCCGCGCGTTACACTTAGACTGCACGCGAGGAATTATGAACTTTCGTCCCCCCCCCCCGTGGGAACGCCGGTTCACTGCAAGAATTAAATAGTGTTTAACGCGTAATTAGGGACGCTGTCGATTCACTACAATCTGACACGGAAAGCCTTATTACTTCGGGAACTTGAACAGCGTTCTTGACAAGATCCTCGCAGTCAAGGTTCCTCTTCTGCTAGGAGCCCCTCCATTATGTGTCCATTTCTTAACAAATTTTACGAATTACAGTGATTTCTCTGTGCATGGTGTCAAAAAATTATATGTCACGGCCACCACAGCGTGATTCTACACCTACGATTTGGTGGAAATTGACATAAAAAACTGCCCGCAAAATTGACCTTGATCTTGAAAATCAAGGTCAAAAAACAACAATTTTTTTGTTTCATCGTGTTCTACTGGTCATAACGATCAACTTTGTGAAAGAAACCAATGGGGTCGCGTCTCAACCGTTTTCTTAAAAAATGATGTTGCATTTCTTATAATTTTTCCAGCTATGGTGGCCGTGACATATAATTTTTTGACACCCTGTACAGGGTGTTTCACCTAACTGGAGCATCTGTATAATCTCGCTTGATTTTTATGATGGAAGAAAATTTCACGGGGAAACATTAGTCGGTTCAGAGAAGCAAATATTATGATGGGCTAAGAAAGTTCAAGGTTATATTTTTTGAGATTTTAAGGTCATCGGTGTTTATTTAAATGGACTTATATATTTTTATTATCGTTATATGATGGTTGAGGTTAAGACGAATCCACCGACCTGTAATATCATGACCTTCACGTGACCTTGAGTAGGAAAAATTCATAAAAGTAGGGCACTTGATGCAAATAGTCGATGACGTGATCCCCCTAGGGTTTCAAGAAATGTTCTTGAACCTTGACTAATGATTGTAAACACGCTTACAATATATTGTAAACACTGATACAAATTCTTCTCCTTTCGGTGACTCTAATCAGTGCGTCTAAGAAATTCATTTATTCGTCTGTGAAAGATGACGGTACTTCTCTGAAACGATGGTGTACAGTGATGCAGAAAAGATAGAAATGATTTCAGTTTATGGGGAGGCTAAAAGTAACCCGATACAAGCATCTCAACTGTACGCAGAAAAATACACTGAGAGAAATCATCCTTCTCGACAAAGTTATGATCGCATAGTTCAATTGTTTTGTAAAACAGGGAATATTAAATCACTGAACAGAAAACGATCAAAGCATGCTACTGGAGAAGATGCCGAAACTTTTGTATTGGCTACGGTCAATATTGATCCGGCTGTCGTATAGCGATAATAAAAATATATCGTTCCATTTAAAAAAACATCGATGACCTTGAAATCTCAAAAAATATAACCTTGAACAATTTTTTTTTGCCTATTATAATATTTTCCTCTCTAAAGCAACTAATGTTTTCCTCTGACATTTTCTTCTCTCATGAAAAATAAGATATTTCAGATGCTCGAGTTAGGTGAAACACCCTGTATATGTCGCCAAGGCTTGGCTGATAAACGTCGCGGAATTATCCCCACTACCGCGGGGTACACTCCGTGAGGCGTCAAGAAGCTAGAGGTCTCGGACAAACATAACACAGGTCGGATATGTCTCCTACACGATGCATGTCATTGTCAAAACCCGCGTTGTTGACACATATCGAGAATTCACTGTATTTCTACCGGTAACCGGACACCATATTTATTTTCGCTTTATCATTTGCAAATGACGCAGACAATCCTACGCTTGAACGTACAAAGGCGCTATTTTAAGTAAAACCGTGTGCAAATTTAATCCTGCAATGATATCCTGGAATCCTTCATGACCCCGACAAAATTTCTGTACACTAATTTTCGCTACTGTACTGCGCGACAATTGCAAATATGAAATGTCTTTAATTTCTTTTTTACCATTTCGGATTTTCAATCTTAAATTAGCCTTAATAAATTTTTACAGAATTTTAGAAACGCCCTAGTGAGTGATAGCTTCACCAAACATGGTGTCAGTGAAGGGTTAAGTATGTATCCAGTTTATTAAGTATTTCGTGTCGCATTATATTGATTCGATAACAAAGGTGCAATTAAGTTGAAAAAATGATCCTGCAATGATATCCTGGAATCATTCATGACCCCGACAAAATTTCTGTACACTAATTTTCGCTACTGTATTGCGCGACAATTGCAAATATGAAATATCTTTAATTTCTTTTTCACTATTTCGAATTTTCAATCTTAAATTAGTCTTAATAAATTTTTACAGAATTTTAGAAACGCCCTAGTGAGTGATAGCTTCACCAAACATGGTGTCAGTGAAGGGTTAAGTATGTATCCAGTTCATTAAGTATTTCGTGTCGCATTATATTGATTCGATAACAAAGGTGCAATTAAGTTGAGAAAATGAGGGCGAGCGAGGATTGAAATTATTATTTCATAAAATTCCCTTCCGCGAGCAACGATATCCGGGGATTCTCTGAAATAAAATACGGTCGGAATATATTTGACTGTCCGTGCTGCGGAAAATTTTAACAAAATTGTCGACGTTCAACGGTCGACGCTCGCGTCTCTCTCTCTCTCTCTCTCTCTCTCTCTCTCTCGCTCTCTCTCGCTCGCAATAAACGCGACACGAACTCAATGACCGACAATCAACCGATATGCATAATAGAATAGACGCGTTATTACCTTTCGAGTTGACGAATTAGTTGATGTCGTTTCCAAGCTTTTCGAATTGCCGCTTTGATTAACGAATCGGGGACAGCCGGCGCACAGATGAAACGCGGAATCTGGCGCAGCTTTTTCACTGGCGACAAACCGCGATTGAACGTGCAAAACAAAAAAAAAAAAAAAAGAAAAGAAAGAGAACGAAAAAACAAAAAAGTAATAAAATATCATACGGACGAACTAGAACGTATCTTTTATCTTCTATCTTCCGGACTCGCGAATTAAGAAAAATGGTTCAATAACTGTCTCGGAGGATGGTCTGACGCGACGATCGACGAATTCGGACGCAACTTGCACTGATCTGACGGGAAAAACACGGCCGACGTACCTTGTCCTGGAAGTGCAACGACAAACAGTCGGTGTTGTCACGAAATTAGCGAGAAATTGCGAGAAACGGCGGGAATCTGGTAGTTGTGAACGGGGAAAACGCTTGTCCCCTCTACGCACGCATGATACGCACGCATACGCGTCGATCGAGCGTGTGTTAAGACCGTATACAATATTAATAGGAACGGTTCGACGAAAACCGGGTGTTCACCCGATCGATATTCTAAAATAGATCTAATTCGTAGATGACGATTGTTTATTTATGCGGAATATTTCGAAATGCGTGACAGAAGCGGCAACGGCAACTGCGCGGCGTGCCCCCCCCGGTATTTGCATTTGTATTGCTTGATTACCAGGCAGTGTAATTTCTGGCCGCAGTTTTAGGAATAATGGAACCAAGAAATGACGCATACTCGCAACGGGGAACTCGACGTTTTCGCGCGCACGCCGTTAAAGCAGTCGAACGTTCGTAGCCGCGATCGCGCTCGATTATAAAATTATCCAAAATTGGGGGGAGGGAGGGGGAGAATCCGCGTTGATCAGGAAACATGTAATCCGCCGCCTCGTCGAGTAGGCATCGTCGCTATATGTATTTATAAATGCCGATGAAGTCGGGCGGCATAATTTTACGGGACTTTCGCGAGCGCGGGCACGCGGAGTTTATGGGATGATTTTCTGTAGCATAATCCGCGCGAGCCAGTTAAGTGGAGTATAAGCCGTTAATGAAGCCTGTATCGTCATCCACGCGGAACGCCTCGATGTGTTTGCCGAAACAGTTCGAAAATTTAGACCGAGCCCGCTAAAAGGCACTAATTGCAGGCACAGCCGATAATAGTTAGTACCCTGGGCCTAATTATCGTGCCGATGTGCAGCCGACGATCGATTCGACAAATCCTGATTTGCATCGGTACGCCGTTGTCCTTGCCACTTTTGATCGGCCCGTGTAAACGGCTAATGACGGTCTGTCTGTCAATTAAACGTCAACGACTCGAACGCGCCGCGCCGCGCCGCGCCGCGCCGCGCCGCGCCGATTGACGCCTGCGCTCCCAAGTGCCGCCGCTGCCTTTCCGTGATTGCTTTTCGTGAATAATCTACGAAAGCAAAGAGGATCGAACGCGATGCGACCCGATCGAACGCGACGCCATGCTGCACGCCGCGCGCCGCGCCGATCCGCGCGGATTGGTGCACGCGCAAATTCGATTCCCAACAGACGCTCAACTTGACGAGAATAATTCCGCTAGATCAGTCGGTTTGACGGCAGCGTGGCGATGAATAGTAATGTCCGGATTAGATACGGTTCCGGATTAATAACCACGTTTTACCGCGACTCCCGACGATGGAACTGGCCCTTCGCCTGTCTGTGTCTTTCGTACGCACATGCATGAAGTTGACCGAAGCAAATCGAGCTGATCGTCCGATCCGATTCTGTGCTCATGGTCCTAGACGCAAACGGCGGTACGATTACACGTAGTCGACATTTTGTTTTGGAGTGTTTGCTTTTGTCTCATTCTCTTGTCCGCCATCGGTACTGTAATACTGCACGCATATTGTACAGGGTGTCAAAAAATTATATGTCACGGCCACCGTAGCGTGATTCTACACCTACGATTTGGTGGAAATTGGCATAAAAAACTCCCCGCAAAATTGACCTTGACCTTGAAAATCAAGGTCAAAAAACAACAATTTTTTTTTTGTTTAATCGTGTTCTACTGGTCGTAACGATCAACTTTGTGAAAGAAACCATGGGTCGCATCTGAACCGTTCTCTTAAAAAAAACGATGTTGCATTTCTTATCATTTTTGCAGCTTCTTTCTTTCGTTCTGTAGTTAGGGAAATAGGAGTATCGTGATTATGATAATTTCATACCCAACGAGATAGCTTACCGATGGTACCCGCTGTATGATAGTACGCTATTTACTTATACACCTTTTACTGTATATTGGCGCTGGCTGTAAAAAATTTACAAATAAAGAAGCTGCAACAATTATAAGAAATGCAACATCATTTTTTAAGAGAACTATTGAGACGCGACCCATGGTTTCTTTCACAAAGTGGATCCTTATGACCAGTAGAACACGATTGATAAAAAAAAATATTTTTGTTTCTTTGACCTTGATTTTCAAGGTCAAGGTCAATTTTGCGGGGAGTTTTTTATGTCAATTTCCACCAAATCGTAAGTGTAGAATCACGCTATGGTGACCGTGACACATAATTTTTTGACACCCTGTACAGTGTACTACCAAAAATTGTTGCCTTGATCCTATTGTGACATTGTTAGAATGTGTTGTTAGTAGACTGCGGATTTTATGCATTTACGATAGAAATTGGTAGGTGTAATTTTAAGTAGCAAAAATATTGGAAACATTTAAACATACTATTATATTATTTTCAATCTGCTGAACATAATAAGAAAGAAAATCTTTTTCACTTCAGTTCGTTGAAATTCAGGTAAGCAAATTTTATTTTGCATAAAGATCCGCAGTCTAATTTTATTAGACTCAATCGTAAGGTGTGTCCCACGAGCTCTGCCCACTTGAATATCTTGGTTATTGCAAACAATACGTGAAAATGTTGCTTACAGAAGTTGTAGGGTTTAAGAAACTACATAATAAATGATATTCTTGCAAGTGGAGGCGTAGAGAAGACATAGAGGTCACCTTTGCTTTTTTTAACCCTTAAGTGCACAGGTAAACTAAATATTAGGAACAGGAATGCATACACGGGGTCCATTGAGGACCCCACTTACCTAATTCCTTGCTAACTTTGATTACATCAACAATTCATTTCTGTAAACACATTAAACATAACCTAAATATTGACGGAAGCAAATAGCTGAACTCTCAGTTCACAAATGGCTAAAAATGTCAACACAAAATCCAACACTGGGGTCCTTTGCGGACCCCACTCATGCATTTAAGGGTTAAATGGAATGTCCAATTTTTATGCTCGATTTCGATAGATTAACGTATTCTGAGTATAAAAGTACCAAAGTGTGCTTGTCCTAAAACTTACCGTTGCTCAGATATCTGACATTATTTGATATTTCATATTAAGTAACATTTTCTCGTATTGTTTGAAATAACCAAGATATTCGAGTGGACAGAGCTGGTGATTCGTACGTGTGAAAGAAAACTAATTAAAAACAAAAATTAAACATACTTAAGAACTCTTCTGTTCTTTTCGCAATAGTTTCGTGTTATTTCCTGGTTAAAAGCGAAAACAGTTGCGAAATAAATGTCATTGTGTTTGACACTTTCCAAGATTTTATGGCGAATAGACTACTGTGAAATTTTAGACGTAATGATCGAATGCATCGAAGAACACGAACATTTTCTTTCGAACCTCTGTTCATTGGCGGAAAGAGAACTCCATTCGGCTCGTGTTTCTTGCAAATTTTTCTCTCGCGTAAAGATCCGCGGTCTAATAATAACATAGAGCAAATATTGGTGCGAGGCAAAGAAACTGGTTGAGCAACAAGCTTCCTCGGCCGGTGGCAGCGACGTTTCCACCGAGAGCAGCCACCAACTCGTTCGCGACCGATTAAAAATTAACTCGATTTTCGATCCTGGCGGAACGAAGTTTCGCGCGGCAACAATAAAAACGATCGAACATTTTTCGGCGGGAGCACAGCTACAGAAATCCTCGAGGTGACTCCCAATGACAAGAACAGTTATGGGAGCTCGACGAGCAATCAGTCGGAAGCGACCTCGGCGCTCATTCGCGCTCTACCTATCGAATCCGTGACCTCTTCGTTCCTCGATTCTCTGCTGTGTCTGGTCTCCCCCCTCTCTCTTTCTTTCTCCCTCGTTGCTCCCGGAGGTTCCCAGTTCTCTCTCCTCCTCTCTCCCGTTCTCTCTTTCTCTCTCTCTCTCTCTCTCTTATCGGACCATTCAACGGGGCCGCCCTTTCGCGAGACTCCTCTTCCCCGGGGGGGGGGGGCGGAACCAGGGAGAACCGGAAGTGCCCGGATATGAGTTTCCGGCGCGGACGATTTGCAGCGCAAAATTGAATGATCGACTCCGATAACCGTCGTCGCTCGTGCCTACCTATGTAGCCTGTCACGCTTCGAATTCCAAAGCGGCGACGTTGTCGGCGGAGCGTCGACAACGACCGGCTGGCTACCGCCATTACAACGATTCGTTATCGTCATTACCGGAGGCTGCGGACGAGGGCCGTGGCGCAGCCTGAAAAGCGGTTCAATCACGGTCCCGGGCAAGACTTCTCGATCAGTAATTCACCGGCGTCTTCGACGTTTCATCCTTTCTTTTTTCACAATTTTTTCTTTCCCCCGACGATCGCGAACGGCCGGTTAAAAGTTATTAACGTCGCGACCGAACCGGACAGGAAAACAGTGAGAATTTCAGTTGACTCGAATCGATTGCAATTCTTTCTTTTTTTTTTTTTTTCGTTGTCTCCAGGCGCGAAACCTTTCCTGAAAAAACCATAAATGAATCGCGAGAGGCCAGCGTTGCGATAATAACCTATTACCCCGAGCGGCCCGCCGACGAAAAAGAGAACGGGTTAAGGTCCATTTGCCGCGCCGATGAAAACGCCGATACGACATAAACTGTTTCGACGAAATAAAGGCGCGTCGCGTCGCGTCGCGGCGCCGACGATGCCGGGGAAATGGGCACAGGATTGATTCGAATTGCCAAAACGGTTCGTTGGCTGTGCGCGTCCGGTGACATTTTTTGAGCAGCGAACCTTCGCTATAAATTCGACCACAAATGGCTATTTACCTCTTCTCTGGGCTGCCTCGACGCTCGCGGGCTCGCGTTCTCTGTTCCACTCAGCTGTTGCCATCCAGTTATTCACCCTCGTTCCATCCTCCACCCCCCCTCCCCCTCCTCCCCTTTCGACGTCGCTTCTCTGGCATCCCTTCATGGCAACCCACCCCCGCCGCCACCGGTCTCACCCCTATCTCTTCGCACGGCGCGCGGCGCCCGTACAGAACGGTGAAGCGGCAGTTTCGCCCGACAATGTCTATTGGAAGATTTATTCCAATATTTTCAATTAAAGTTAGACAAAGCCGTGTTTGATAACGCCTGCGTGTTTCACCGCTCTAGTTGCGGAGGTAAAAATAATATAGTACGCGCGACTGATCAGGAGTGGCTTTCAGCGGCGCGAACGCGCGGCCGAGGGACAAGCGGGGGATGATGAGCTCGATGCTCGGTGTATGGAGAACAAGGTTCTGAAGGGACGCCGCCGACGAGGCGTGGAGCAACCGGGCACTACCACGAAGAACAACGGATTTCGCACGACCACCGCTTTGGGTAAGTTTTTGCCCGTTTCAGGGACGCGCGATTTTTCTGGGAAATCGCACGAAAATTGTCACGACTTGAAGATCGAACTTATTCGCGGATTTTTAGTTTAATACGAAATTTAATACGTCCTTGATGCCACTGAAGGGATGAGGAGTACGTTCTTAAAGGTCTGGACTAGTTTTTCGAACGAAGTCACCATAGGTTACTCGGAATTTTTTGAGAGAGCTCTCCGAGCACACAGGTAATCTTACAATTTATCGATTATTGTATTTAACCCTTTGCGGTCGTATTAAGATTATGTGTCGTGAATTTTGATTGAACGAACAGACCCAGATTTCCCATCGAAAATAAAGACTTTATGCGAGGACAAGATTGGAAACGTCCTCCTGTTTTTTAAATCTGTCGATATACAGGGTCATCCGTTTTTAAAGGGCCAAACGTCAACCAGCTATAGAGGACCTCAAATGGAACAACTTTTACCCCTAACACTTTTTTTGATTCGAAGTTATTTCATTCAGTCTCCACGGCGTGCCCCATGTCAAAAAAACCAAGATCCAAAGGTCATACAAAAAGTTGACTTAATAAAAAAGACGCCCCTATTTATTTTAAATCAAACAAAGGAAAAATCATCAAGATACATAATTGCAGTCCTAATATATTTAATCTTAAGTGAACGCAAAAAATGACGGGTTTTTGCAATTATCTAAAAATCAAGACCGAATCAAAAAAAGTGTTAGGGGTGAAAGTTGTTTCATTTGGGGTCCTCTACAGCTGGTTGACGTTTGGCCGTTTAAAAACGGATGACCCTGTATACAGTCGGGGACGATATTAAGTGGACATTCTTAAACATCGCATGACTTTTGTAAAATTGGACCAAATGTGTTCAATTTTTTTTTTTTTTAGATATTAGACCGAATAGTTTGCTATACAATGAGTAAACAAGAATTTGTTTAGATTGCAATTGGTTGGAATGATACAAAAATGAAAATATGATGGTTTTTCAACATTTTTATCTGAGTCTACAGCGATAATTTAAAAAATGCGTTTCGTACGAAAATTATCCCGACTTGAAAATCGAATTTATTCGCGGATAATGAAATTTAATACGAAATTTAATACGTCTTTGATGCCACTGCAGGGTTGAGGAGTACGTTCCTCAAGGTCTGGACTAGTTTCTCGCACGAAGTCACCATAGGTTACTCGGAATTTTTTGAGAGAGCTCTCCGAGCACACAGGTAATCTTATAATTTATCGATTATTGTATTTAACCCTTTGCGGTCGTATTAAGATTATGTGTCGTGAATTTTGATTGAACGAACAGACCCAGATTTCCCATCGAAAAGAAAGACTTTATGCGAGGACAAGATTGGGAACGTCCTCCTGTTTTTTAAATCTGTCGATATATACAGTCGGGGACGATATTAAGTGGACATTCTTAAACATCGCATGACTTTTGTGAAATTGGACGAAATGTGTTCAATTTTTGTTTTAGATGTTAGACCGATTAGTTTGCTATACAATGAGTAAACAAGAATTTGTTTAGATTGCAATTGGTTGGAATGATACAAAAATGGAAATATGATGATTTTTCAACATTTTTATCTGAGCCTACAACGATAATTTAAAAAATGCGTTTCGTACGAAAATTATGACGACTTGAAGATCGAACTTATTCGCGGATTTTAAATTTAATACGAAATTTAATACGTCCTCGATGCCACTGAAGGGATGAGGAGTACGTTCTTCAAGGTCTGGACTAGTTTTTCGAACGAAGTCACCATAGGTTACTCGGAATTTTTTGAGAGAGCTCTCCGAGCACACAGGTAATCTTATAATTTATCGATTATTGTATTTAACCCTTTGCGGTCGTATTAAGTTTATGCATGGGTGTCGTGAATTTTGATTGAACGAACAGACCCAGATTTTCCATCGAAAATGATCTCGAGACAAATTTAAGCGAGGACATCATTGGAAACGTTCTCCTGTTTTTTAAATCTGTCGATATACAGGGTGGTTGGTAACTGGTGGTACAAGCGGAAAGGGGGTGATTCTACGCGAAAAAAGAAGTCGAAAATATAGAATAAAATGTTTTCATCCGAAGCTTCGTTTTCGAGAAAATCGAGTTTGAAAATGCAGCAAGTACGCATGCTATTCGATAGGAATTGTCTGCTGCGTCTGATCATGACCTACCAATTCTACTTCCTGCGCGTACTAAAGCACGCGAACCCGACGGATCTTTAAATTCGATTTTCTCGAAAACAAAACCTCAAACGAAAAATTTTTACTCTATATTTTCGACTTCTTTTTTCGCGTAGAATCACCCCCTTTCCGCTTGTACTACCAGTTACCAACCACCCTGTATACAGTCGGGGACGATATTAACACTAGATTTACGGGACCCGTCAAAATGACGGGTTCTAATGTTTTTAATTCAATATTATTAAGATTCTAAGGATGCATACATAAGAAATTATTTAGCAAATTTATTTCTTTGGGTATATATTGTTTTAAAAATATTACTAAAAATGTGGGTAGCACGTTCTTGTTATTTTTATGGAGTAATGCAAAATAGTCACTTTTAGTGCTCCGTAAACCTAGTGTTAAGTGGATATTCTTAAAAATCGCATAACTTTTGTATAATTGGACCAAATGAGTTCAATTTTTTTTTAGATATTAGACCGATTAGTATGCTATACAATGAGTAAACAAGAATTTGTTTAGATTGCAATTGGTTGGAATGATACAAAAATGAAAATATGATGGTTTTTCAACATTTTTATCTGAGCCTATAACGATAATTTAAAAAATGCGTTTCGTAGATTTCGGTAACTTATATGCATACTGAAAATTTCATCGAGATCGGTCAACTTTGCAATGAGCTACAAACGTCTCAAGGTGAGAATCGCATATTTTCGACCTTGCCAGAGAATTTCGCCCTTACGTGATCATCTTTAAACGTTTCTAGCTCATTGCAACATTGACCCATACCAATGAAATTTTCAGTGTGTATGTAAGTTATCGGAATCTACAAAACACATTTCTTTTCAACACTAGAACGACCGAGCAATAAATGCGACTGACGTATATTTCTTTGTAACAGTCACAACACTGTGCCCGTTCAGACTTCCTACAACTTTTATTCTAATATGTGCTTCAACGAAGAGGTTCATTAAAAAATTTCCGACGAAAACATTTTTACAATTTCAATAATTCTAAAAGAAAAAATTACGAACCAGTCATTTTGACTGGTCGTTCTAGTGTTAATGAAAAACCGCAGAAATTGTATAGTATGATGTCTTTCCCAAAAAGGTCAGAAGAGGTTCTGGAATGAAAGGTTACATATTTCATTTTTAGAATTTAAATGGTACAAGAGTAAACGGCACGAACTTATGGGACGACCAAATACAGGAAAACTAAAGGGAAAACGACGCACAGTGGGCAATTTGGACAAAATCAGATTCAAAATCAAGGAACTTTCGATAGGAATGAGGTAGAGCGATGAAATTTTTTTTTAATGAAAGCTGCAACTTTGTAGAATATGGGAAAAATAGAGAGATTATTACCATCCAATCATTTCAACGAAAAAATAACTTCATTAGTTTTTGTCACAAAAATCTATTTTTTGCAAAATCCTGAGGTCGTAGACAAATTTTGAGACCAGATTTGGAATCAGCGTGAAAAAACCTACGGGAAATGATGTATAGCATGTTACAAAAAAATTTTTTCCGCGCGTGGTATTGGAAAAACTAAATTTTTCTTAAATTTGTGCGCGTTTAACGAATTTTCTCGAGGTTAAAAAACGTTCGTACCACAATCTCTCTATTTTTCCCATATTCAACAAAGTTGCAGCTTTCATTTAAAAAAGATTTCATCGCTCTACCTCATTCCTATCGAAAGTTCCTTGATTTTGAATCCGATTTTGTCCAAATTGCCCACTGTGCGACGTTTGGGAAATCGGTGGGATTCAGGCCAAAGCGTCAACAATGACTCGATCGGGCGAGCTCGAAGAAAGTCGGAGCAAGATGACCGTCAATCGTGACGTAACGTGTCGTCGGTTTTCGTCCTCGCCGAAGGGTTATCGTATAATTAATCGGCCGATGGGAATCGCGCCGGAAATTGTAGTCATACGCATTCATAAAGCCGTGATGCGTTCAATTTCGACCGCGAACGTTCGCTAATTGATAGATCTCTAATTCCATAAACCCGTAATTCCTCCCACCCGCCGAAATTCCATAAACCTCGAATGACGCGGGCCAAAACAGCGAGGGGGAGGGAGAGAGAAAGAGAGAGAGAGAGAGAGAGAGAGAGAGAGAGAGAGAGAGAGAGAGAGAGAGAGAGAGAGAGAGCGGTGTGTCCGAGGTATCGGGGCCGGAACAAAAGTTATTATCGGACTGTAAATACAGAACGGATCTCCCGGATGCCACTCAAATTCCATTTTCGCCGCCTTCGGCCGCCACACCCCTGTACTACGAGTTTCCGGTCTTGTCGCAACTACAGGGCGGCAGTGATCGAACTGTCCGAGCGAATCAGTGTGCCTTTCGATACCGTACAGTTCGCTGGCCCTTTAGCTCTCTCTCTCTCCCTCTCTCTCTCTCTCTCTCTCTCTCTCTTCTTCTCTCTCTCTATTTCTCTCTTTCTCCGTCTGTCATTCTTGTTCGATCTCTCATTTTCTCGCGCAGATACACCGACGTGTGTACGCCAACAGGAGGCAATGACAGCTCTGGTGCCGGCCGTGTGACGTCTGTGGCTATTCCACCGGGCATCTAATTATTGTCCGCCATACTAGTCTCTCTGTTACACACGGCGATTCTTTCGAAAAAAAAAACAGACATTACCCCGAACACAGCTCTCGCCCGTCGTCGGTTTCCATGAATTTTGCGAGCCGCGACGTTGTTCGGAAAATTGTGGAAATTACACGGGAACTCGACGGACCGTTGCAACGCTCGCATCGCAGATAATCTAACCTACCATTATATAATTAATTACCAGCGTCGAGCGGCACCGGTGCCGTTACGGCGTTAATTAAGATACACAGCCATTTAACTTACGTAACGGTCATTTTCATCGTCATCTCCGTTATCGAAGCGTCGAACGATACTATCGAAATTAGGTACGCGGCGCATCAGTTGCCCTTCGAGAGCGATGGACCGGCGACAAACAAACAATGTCGCGAGGCAAACATTGTCTCTGATATTTTTATTTTTCTAGAGCTGCTGGGCGGTGAATTTTAGGAAATATGTCAGTCAAACAATTGATGGCACATGTAATACTCTAAATGACGTGTTTACGAATCGACCGAACCACTTAACTTTTTCTGACAAGCTAGAAGGATTAGTTTACTAGATGATGTGTAATGAAAGTTTTGGAAAAATTGCGAGTAGCCGGAATTACGAGAAAGATAGTCAAAGTTGCTTTTCGCAACTTTTTTGTTTGGGCTTGTGACGGGAATAGGTGGAAATAAAGGTTTATTCGTTTATAATTAATGGGCTGCGGATTTTATGCATTTATGACAAGAATGAGTAGGCGTATTTTAAAACGGTAAAAACATTAGACAAATTTTAAAATACTGTTGCATTATTTTCAACCTATTAAACGTATTAAGAAAGAAAATAAATTTCTATTTCACTCCAGTCTGTTGCAATTCTGGTAGAATATTTTTATTTTGCATAAAGATCCTTTGTGGTCTAACAATTAATATTTAAGCTTTCAAGTGAATATAAATGTATATAGAATGAAGACAAATTCTCGTGTTATTTTAATAACCATTTTTGTATAGAACGTCTATTTTATAATTGTTTAATATTTCATTATCTTCTAACACTATTTATTTCGTAATGTATTATACTGTTGCTATACAAAAATATTACATCCAATTTACAATATTTGTACTGGTAGTACAAATATTTTTACAGAGATTTTTTAAATGCAGAAAGAATATCATTGTTGACAAATACAGTGAAGTCTCGATATAAGTCACTTGCGCGGTTCTGGCGAATGACAGACGAAATCTGTGGTTCTCGCCGAACGTTGCATTTGAAATACACAGTGCACGTTGGAAATGTAAAAGTCACTATCCGTGGTGGTGTGTGTAGTCCCAGTGACCTATAAACGCGAGGCTCGCAGTGACTAATATCGGGAGTTCACTGTATCGAGAATTCGCCTCGGTAATTATCCAAATTGTTTGAAGAACAATAGTTAAGACAACGTACCATCTCATTTGCTTACATATTATTTCAAATAGTCACGAGTTATTATATCCGAGGAAACAAATAATTTTCCGTTGAGTTATCTTGTTATTTGAAATCAGAGATCGGTGACGGATCGGGTGGCGGGAAAGGTTCGCTGACTGTTTGTCAATATCTAATTATTATTGAATTGTAATTCTACCGTGAACACCGTGCGCCATTTACTGCACGACGTTCCGGCGCACGCCTCCCTTATCTTTTTATTCGAGAGCAGAACACGTTCGTCAGGGTCGTTTTCGAGATGTAGCGAGGCAGTCATTCGGGCGAGAAACGCCACCTGGCCTCAACCAAGTTATTCTTATACAGGGAGTTCGTCCCGAAGGTTGCAGGTGCACGCATGCACTCGCGGAGGCAACAATCGATCTCTTCTCTCTGGCTGAATACAGTACACCACTTGGATGACCCTTAATAACACGAAACGTGAATAAGAAATGATGGGAGGATCGGCTGGCCGGCCAATTCATGGGGCTAATGGAGAGCCTCTCTTGTTTTGTTTTATTTATTGCTCGCACACTTAACTGGAAATTCTTTATTGAACTTCTGCTCATTGTTAGCGTGAGAATTTGAAGAACCGGACTCGCGTTCGATGCACTCGCAACGGGGCTGGTCCAGTGTCGAAAGTTATTAATTAATTAAAATTAAAAATAGATTTTTACTGGTACCTTTGTTCCGAGGTATCACTTTTTATTCCTGTGAGAAAAATACTCCAAAATATATAAATAAATTGTTGTAATCTCGGAAAGAAAATTCGTATAGCTATCAATCCGTTATATAAATCTTTTACAATATTCTTTTGTCAGATGAGTATGTTTTTGCGTAACGTAACAGGTGCAAAAATGAAGACAAGGTGACCAAACCTACCGTAAATTTGAAGATTGGAGCTTCCCCAATTTCTCAGATTTACAAAATTACTTGTTTAGATTCAAAAATGGATTTTTACTAGTACCTTTGTTCCGAGGTATCACTTTTTGGTCCTGTGAGACGAATATTCCAAAATGTATCGGCAATTTCCGATTTTGGTGAAATTGTCGATGTGCAAATTTTTGTAATCTCGGAAAGAAAATTCGTATAGCTATCAATCCGTTATATAAATCTTTTACAATATTGTTTTATCAGATGAGTATGTTTTTGCGTGACATAACAGGTGGAAAAATGAAGACAAGGCGACCGAACCTACCGTAAATTTCAAGATTGGAGCTTCCCCTTTTCAACGACCTCCCAGAACTTGATCTACGATCTCTTTTAGTCGTTTACTGAGCTCTGAATGAAAGATATATCGCCAATTTTACAGCAACGCAAGCTACACCGTGAGAGCTTTACACGAGCGAACTTTCTCCTCGTTTTTTGATACGTAAAACCACCAAAAATAATATTATAGTGTATCAAGTTTTAGGAGATTGTTGTAAAGAGGAAGCATCAGTCTTCAAACCTGAGGTAGATTCAGTCGAAACAAAATTTTCCAACGTTTTCAGGAACAATAAACAATTTTCAATTTACAGCATTTTCGAGAAAAATTTCTCTGTTTTCCATCCGCTGGGTCGTGCAAAAACATTTTAGAAAAATTGCACAATAGATTCTGAAAGTGGGGGTTTTAAGCTTTCAGATGAAAGATTTATACATTTTATGCATTTATGTCAAAAATGGGTAAGCACAATTTAAAACAGCGGACATATTGAAAATATTTAAGGGCACCAGCCTATTGGTTGTAGATTAATAAAATAATTAAAAGAAGAAAGAAATTTTTATTTCACTCCTGAGTCTAGCAATCAATGCAAATATTTTTTATTTTCCATAAAGATCCGTCTACTCAGACAAAAGTTAACAACTTTATACAGATTGGAAATTTATTACAGTATTATAGTACAAATAATATTATTGTAAACATAGCATTACGTTAACAGTTCGTAGCCACTGTGTTTGTAATACTTCAAAAAATCCTGGTCCGAAAAGGGTTTACTCTTCCGCGACGACGTTTAATCACTGTACAGACGAGTATTTAAAAAATTTATTATGCAAGGTCGTGTTACCAGCTGCGATACACTTTCAAGCATCGTTATTCAATTAAATCATCGACAGATTGTGGTTACATCCGTAACAGTATACAACAGTGTCGATCACACAGAAACGTATGGTCAACCTAGATTAACCCCTTGACGTATAATCACGAGTCAGTCTCGGGACGAACAGTGCAAATAATATCTGCTAAATATGAATGTTATGCTTTTCTTTTAACGCATTGCTTATCGCAGGCCTATTAATACGTTTCTCGACGACCAGGCTCTACCAGAAAATCTTCAGTGAAAAAATAATTTCCAAAGAAACGATTCGATCACGTTCCCGAATAAATCTATTAGGTCGTCCGATAAGTTCGTGTCGTTAATTTTGTACCATTTAAATTCTAAAAATAAAATATGTAATCACCCTTTCATTCCACAACCTCTTCTGACCTTTCTGGCAAAGACATCGTACCGTCACTATAAAATTTTTGCGGTATTTCATTAAAATACTTTTCAATGGCGAATAATAAAACATATCCACGGCACGAACTTATGTGACGACCTATGTAATACTTTTGCAACCATTAAGCGTTTAACCCTTTTGCTAGCGGCAGTCCGTTTCGCCGGAGCAATACATAGCCGCTGAACGGAACCTCACGCCGAATGTGTAAACACGACGTATATATCCGTCGCTTGTAATGAAAGGATTAAGCATCGAGCAAATGTATACACACGACAAGTGTAAATTTACTTTTCTCTTCTGCGCAATTATTAAAGAGAAAGAGACAACAAATTATTGCGGTCGCGACGAATTCGGAATTGGAGCTCCAATTTTTATTCCATTCGATAAATTACTACAATTTTATGGGACTTTTTATGGGAATATTTCAAAATTTTTATGGGAATATTCCTTGTCACACAAGATTGGATTTTTGGGGACAAACAATTTTGAACGTGACTGTTTATTTTCTGGGATTTGAAGATTGAAAATGGCAAGAAATCTGAATTATCGACAAAGGTTATGGCAATATCATATAACAATACAATATAATATAATATATTAAAGCAGACTGTCATTTCTTGTTAAAATTTCCATTCCTTTGCCTTCAAGGTCATCCGAAGGTCACGGTATACTAGGTCGTTGAATTCGTCTTGATGCGGGCTGTAATACTATAATATTAAGTCAAAAATACAAAGTGCCAAATAAAAAAAATGAAGGTGACCTTCACAATAGTAAAAAAAAAATTATCTCCAACTTTTTTTTATTGCAATGTATAGCCAATCTAAAACTGATCAACTTTTGTTGAAAATATTTGTTTGTCGGATTAAGTACTTGGAAAATCGTGAAAAGTGTTACGTGGGACACCCTGTATATACAGGGTGGGCCAATAACTATGTCCACTTTGAATATTGCCGTTATTTGTAATAATATGAAAAAATGTTATATACAAAACTTACACGGTATAGAGAGGGTCATATTATGACACAAACATTTTCTGCGTGGGTGGAGGCACAGAGGAGATTCCAAGGTCATCTCTATTTTTTAATGGAATGCTATGTTTTTTTTATCGCGATGTGATAGCCAGTGTTGAGACGACTTCAGCGAGCTATCATTGAAGGTCACGCAAGGTCGAATGTGATAATAACGGCAATATTCAAAGTGGACATAGTTATTGCCCCACCATGTATATAATAATAATGTGATAATATTGTTATCAAATTATTTGAAATATCGAATTATTAACTCCCTTCTGGGAGTGACTAAGCAAGGGGTTAATAGGCAAGGGGTTAGTAAGCAAATTTGGAAATAAACGCAGTGTAAATAACCGGCCACGGGACAAAGAGGTTCTTCGGCAATAAGTGACGAAGAACATAAGCAGTTACTGCCAAGGCCGCCGGTGATCTATACGCTAGGGAATGGGTCGGAGGTTGATCCTCTTTAAGCCCTGCTGTCGGACGCCGAGCGTCGCCTCTTACGTCCGGTGTCTGGTGCCGGGCACCACTTGCAACCCTATGGCACTGTAAAAAGGAAAGCCGAAGTAGATGTTGAGTAATTGAAGAACAGAAATGACTCGGCCAAGTAATACGGTTGCAATAGCGGCGGCGGTTATTGTGTTACGAAGGCTTGGATCCGTGAAAGACGCCGAGTGGCTGTTCAAATGCGTGTAGCCGCTCTCGTTACAATCTGAAGAAGAGAGGCCGCCGTGCGATATGGAGCCTTTAATGTTTTAATGAATATCCCTTCCCCAATTACAACCCTCGAATGCCGAGCAGAGTGTTCCAAAAATTGTACAATTATCATTACCATCACATTGGAATTGCACAAGTCACAGCTTAAAATAGGACCATCAATCTTCCGTAACTGTTTCTGACGAGGCTCATTTTTGTGAAAATTCCACGACCTCTTCTCGAGGAAGATCTTCGAGCATAAATTTCTTTGGTTAAAAATGTTTTAAAATGCAGGATACTTGGACGAAAACCAATTACACTGATTCCGGTAAGCCCGCGACAGTGCGAATTGTATATACGCTTCGCAAAATTGGTGTGCTACAATCGAACGGTGCTCGAAGCAAAAATGATTTGCCCTATTTCCGTGGGTAATCCCTAATTTCCGATCGGAATCGGGCATTATCTACGGGATTGATTTTCCAGCCAGCGCACAGTGGGCCAAAAGCGCCAAAACGTGGCCAAAATAGGAAGGAGTGCTTCAATTTAGTTCAAAATTGATACTCATAGGTTTCTCGGCACGCTGATTATAAATCTGATGTCAAAATTACAAAAAAACAAAATGGCGGATTCAATATGGCGGATGCGTAACCAAAAATATGATTGGACTTCCTTGAAAATTAGTATTTCCATATTTTTCGGGCCGGCGAATATGAATCTGATGTCAAAATTGCAAAAAACAAAATGACGGATTCAATATGGCGGATGCGTAACCAAAAATATGATTGGACTTCCTTGAAAATTAGTATTTCCATATTTTTCGGGCCGGCGAATATGAATCTGATGTCAAAATTGCAAAAAACAAAATGGCGGATGCGTAACCAAAAATATTATTGGACTTTCTTGAAAATTAGTATTCCCATATTTTTTGGGCCGGCGAATATGAATCTGATGTCAAAATTGCAAAGAACAAAATGGCGGATTCAATATGGCGGATGCGTAACCAAAAATATGATTGGACTTTCTTGAAAATTAGTATTTCCATATTTTTCGGGCCGGCGAATATGAATCTGATGTCAAAATTGCAAAAAACAAAATGGCGGATGCGTAACCAAAAATATTATTGGACTTTCTTGAAAATTAGTATTCCCATATTTTTTGGGCCGGCGAATATGAATCTGATGTCAAAATTGCAAAGAACAAAATGGCGGATTCAATATGGCGGATGCGTAACCAAAAATATGATTGGACTTTCTTGAAAATTAGTATTCCCATATTTTTTGGGCCGGCGAATATGAATCTGATGTAAAAATTACAAAAAACGAAATGGTGGATTCAATATGGCGGATGCGTAACGAAAAAAACTATTGGACTTTCTTAAAAATTGGTATTCCCATATTTTTTGTTGCCGGCGAATATGAATCTGATGTAAAAATTACAAAAAACAAAATGGTGGATTCAATATGGCGGATGCGTAACGAAAAAAATTATTGGACTTTCTTGAAAATTGGTATTCCCATATTTTTTGGGCCGGCGAATATGAATCTGATGTAAAAATTACAAAAAACAAAATGGTGGATTCAATATGGCAGATGCGTAACCAAAAGAATTATTGGACTTCCTTGAAAATTAGTATTCCCATATTTTTCGGGCCGGCACATATGAATCGGATGTCAAAATTGCAAAGAACAAAATGGCGGATGCGTAAAAAAATGATTGGACTTTCTTGAAAATTAGTATTCCCATATTTTTCGGGCCGGCGAATATGAATCTGATGTCAAAATTACAAAAAACGAAAATATAATTTTTTTCAAACAATAAAAAAATTATTGTTAAAAAATAAATTGTTGTATCAGAAAACTCTATAAGTGGAACCATGCAATGCTTATTGAACAAATTTTATTATAACTTCTACATTTCTCGAGAAAACATGCTTGTAACTAGTACTATGACTACCTCTGCGTCACAAAAATGGATCGCATTACGAAAGGGGCAGTTTTGGGCAGCTACTTTTTCAAAATAATGTTAAATAATAGTATCTGCTACAAGACTCGACAAGAATCTCCGTGGAATATTGTGGAATCTACAACTTTTAGTATACATTTGTAAAATCTGTGCGCTAAGTATTATCGTTCACTTCATACATTCCAAACATTAATTAATATAAATCCAATGTTATTATTAGGTATAGTATTTACTTCCAGGAACAGCATCCATCGTACACGCACAAAAAAAAAAATTCAATTTACGTAAAATTGTAAGCTTGACACCTTTTTTTTTCACGACGTAGTTCACTGCACGAAAACTGCGAGACGACTGTATGGGATATTTGTACTCCCACCATTTAGCAGGTATAGGTAGTAAGACCTTTTTACCTTCGGCTTCTTATACAGTCATTACCTGAGAATCCAATACGGCAAGAGCCATACCCCTTACGTGAAATTCATTTTATGCATTTTGGCCACGTTTTGGCGCTTTTGGCCCACTGTGCGACGCGGCGCGGGGCGGATCGGCGCCAGGATATTTCGCGAAATTCAATGCGAGGATTAGCAAGAAGTTTCGGCACACCGGGGGGAGAGAAAAAATTCGCGTGGCTTGAACGGTGTTTCGGATAGCGTCGCGCCGGAGGTTTGAATAGTGTTTTTGGCGTTTCCCGTGAAACAATCGGAGAACCGTGCGGTGACAAGCAAGGGGACGGTGCCGCGCGCCGGTGTCGACAGGGAAAAATGTTCAAATGCTCCGCGCGCGTCTCCGTGACAGATATAGTTCGTGACGTTTAAATGGTTCCCACGGCCGTGATACTAGTTCGCGCCTGTTCGACTACTGATTCCGCCGTCGCTATTCATACGCGGCCGGGAGGAGTATTGAACGGCGGCGTTGCGATCTACCTGGACCGAGCCATCCATCGACTCACAAAACGGTCCGCTGATGGCCCGGTATCAATCCGCGCGGCCCTCCAGAGCAGAGACCAGCAGCCAGCCGGTCCCGGTGCCATTCGTTCGCGGATGATAGACAATCGCTTGCCGTCTCGTTATTATGCCGTGCACGGTATGATTTCCAATATGTTGCGAGCGCGGCGGACGTCATGCCGGCGCTATTAAGCCGCCACACGTTTCGGCCGTCGACGGTTCAAATCACTGGCCCAGGCTAAGAGAGAAGAGTGCTCGTTCGATCTGTCCCGTTAATGGCCAATACGCAACGCATTTCCGATTGCTCCGACCCCGTTCCGGACAGCCCCCGACGGAATTTCGCCTGGCCTACGCGCGCAGGCTCGATTCCGCGCAGGTAAACAGAAAACGGCGCACACAACTGGGGCTAATGACAACAGCGTTACCGTAATCGAATATTAACGGACCAATGCCGCCGTATAAGCGGCATGGCACTTTTACTTACCGGGACCAATGCCGTGTGTATGGCGACAAAATTAACCCTTTGCACTCGGCGCTATTTTCATTCTAAAACTAAATTTTTCTTCCGTCTTAGAATATTTTCATTTTATTCATACGAAACTGATCCGATTTCCACATATAATATTTAAATGTTTAGTAATCTATGAAATACAAATTTTGTAATGTAACAAATATTTTGTAATATTTTTTGTATTTTCTTTGAAATAATGTCAGAACAATTTCTAGTGGTGCTTCAGAGTCACCACTCGAGTGCTAAGGGTTAAAGTATTAGGGGGACCCATAAGTAATCAATTATTTTGAAATCTAACACGAGCTTTGTAGTGAATTTAGGTTTTCATTTCTAAGTTTATTACGTCATTATTATTACGCATAGCAAACAATGTTTCAGATGAAGTTGAATGGTTTTGAGAGAGGCACATTATGATGGTACATTTTTTTTTGTAGGTGGACGTGTAAAGGACATACGAAGGTCAGTAACACGTTGAACGCCACGTCACCCATATGTGGCTGACGGAATTATTTGTGCAGGTTTTAAAATTAATTTTTACGTTGATATATTCATTGTACTAAACTTGATCAGAATCTGTAACATGCAAGAAAATTGGAGGATTACTACTCAGTATCGTACATTTAATTTTTTTCAATTTTTATTTCATTCAATAACTTACTTTGATTTTATGGAATTTTTGGGGTTTCTGGTTGGGCGTTCAAAGTGTTAATGTTTTTTTTAAATGGAATCGTTTTTTATTGCATCAGCTGATGCTCCTTCATATTCTTTACAAAAAAGTATTAATCTGTTTGTATAAAAAAATCATTAGTTTGGGAGATATTTTAATTCTAATTTGTTAGGAAATCTCGACTTTCTGGACAATATTATGAATTCAATGTGATAATGTAGTAGGAGAGTATGGGTATGGGTACCCCTAATATAAATATACGGGGTGTGGCCGGAAGGGTGGCACAACCGGGCAGGGGATGATTCTACATACCAAAGTAAGTCGAAAAAAAGCAATAACAATTTTTAAATCGAGTTTAAAGATCCTGTCGGTTTCGCGTGCTTCAGTATATGCAGGAAGTAGAATTGGTTGGCCATGGTCAGACGCGTCAGACGATTCCGGCTAATAGCATGCGTGTTTGCTGCACTTTCAAAATCGGTTTTCTCGAAAACGAGGCGTCGAACGAAAAATTGTTATTCGTTTTTGCCGACTTATTTTTACATGTAGAATCATCCCCTGCCCGGTTGTACCACCCTTCCGGCCACATATGGCCTGTATATATGAAACAAAATATAAATATTTTCCTTTCTATACTTGATATAAAAATGTCGAGTCCACAGTTTCTCTTCGTACGAAAAATAGCTCGGACCTGGTGGAAAGTGAACTTGGAATACTTCCTCCTCCTCCACGGGGCTTTCGCGAAAATCTCGTGGACTAATTCCGGTGACTGGAACGCAAGGGGGAGGGGGGGGGTATAGTTGATAACGGGGTAATAGCCCTGGGGGGTGACAAGTCTGATTTCTAACGCGAGTTCGTGCAGAGAGCCAGCCGGAAGCGACGGAGGGGTTCTCGGCAAGGGCGAACCGGTCGACCGGAAGCGGTGGCAGGGCGGAGTGCAAGAAATAGATTGTCACGCGCTGCCGGCATGAGCCCGGCAAAGTGGTAATACCGATGTGAGCGGTAATACTTAATAGCAGCCCGGGGCGGTGTCGGGGGCAACTCCTACTTAAGTGAATTAACCCCGGAGTTAATCCGAAGTTAAGTAAACCCCCAAGTAGACCTCGAGTGTCTTCCGTTCTTCGTTTCCCGGGCGAACCGTCGCGTCGCCTCGCGTCTGCCCGACTCTTGCCGCGAGTGTGCGGCTTCTGGAACATCTGCGCGAGGATCGTTAACGATTAGGATCTTCGGGAACTACCTTCCGTTCCGTTAATCAGCCGCAGCCAACTTCGGGGCTCTTTATGTTTTAGTTCGGTGCTCCTAATCTACGCGGAAATTGAGACCCCCGGCCGAACACGGTGGCAGGGTTCGCGCGCACCCGCTTCGTTAGCCTGAGACCTATTCCCTCGATTTATTTACTGTCTCGCCTCGAACCGTCACATTTTTTATCCGCAGCTTGCTCATTAATATTAAGGATCAAGCGTCGGGCCGGCCGACTCGTTACTCTCGCCATACTTTGTTTTTTCGTTCGCCACGGACGCGTATTAATCATCCTGACCGCGTCATGTTCCCGTGTGCTCGAGATTTTTCCATTTTCGCGCGCACGACACCAAAGACGTCCATATTTTTCATAATTTAATTAGTCGCTGGTGGAACGCTTGAACGACGAAGACGACCTTTCTTTTCTCTTGTGCCCTTTCTGTTCCCTTGTGCCCTTTCCGAAATTCCCATATTTTTCTTAATTTAATTAGTTGCTGGTGGAACGCTTGAACAACGAAGACGCCCTTTCTTTTCCCTTGTGCCCTTTCTGTTCCCTTGTGCCCTTTCCGAAATTCCCATATTTTTCTTAATTTAATTAGTTGCTGGTGGAACGCTTGAACAACGAAGACTTTTCTGTCCCCTTGTGCCCTTTTCGAAATTCCCATATATTAATTTAATTACTCGCTGGTGGAACGCTTGAACAACGAAGACGACTTTTCTGTTCCCTTGTGCCCTTTCCGAAATTCCCATATTTTAATTTAATTAGTCGCTGGTGGAACGCTTGAACAACGAAGACGACTGTTCTGTTCCCTTGTGCCCTTTCCGAAATTCCCATATTTTAATTTAATTAGTCGCTGGTGGAACGGTTGAACAACGAAGATGCCCTTTCTTTTCCCTTGTGCCCTTTCTGTTCCCTTGTGCCCTTTCCGAAATTCCCATATTTTTCTTAATTTAATTAGTTGCTGGTGGAACGCTTGAACAACGAAGACTTTTCTGTCCCCTTGTGCCCTTTTCGAAATTCCCATATATTAATTTAATTACTCGCTGGTGGAACGCTTGAACAACGAAGACAACTTTTCTGTTCCCTTGTTCCCTTGTGCCCTTTCCGAAATTTCCATATTTTAATTTAATTAGTCGCTGGTGGAACGCCTGAACAACGAAGACGACTGTTCTGTTCCCTTGTGCCCTTTCCGAAATTCCCATATTTTAATTTAATTAGTCGCTGGTGGAACGGTTGAACAACGAAGATGCCCTTTCTTTTCCCTTGTGCCCTTTCTGTTCCCTTGTGCCCTTTCCGAAATTCCCATATTTTTCTTAATTTAATTAGTTGCTGGTGGAACGCTTGAACAACGAAGACGCCCTTTCTTTTCCCTTGTGCCCTTTCTGTTCCCTTGTGCCCTTTCCGAAATTCCCATATTTTTCTTAATTTAATTAGTTGCTGGTGGAACGCTTGAACAACGAAGACTTTTCGGTCCCCTTGTGCCCTTTTCGAAATTCCCATATATTAATTTAATTACTCGCTGGTGGAACGCTTGAACAACGAAGACGACTTTTCTGTTCTCTTGTGCCCTTTCCGAAATTCCCATATTTTAATTTAATTAGTCGCTGGTGGAACGGTTGAACAACGAAGACGCCCTTTCTTTTCCCTTGTGCCCTTTCTGTTCCCTTGTGCCCTTTCCGAAATTCCCATATTTTTCTTAATTTAATTAGTTGCTGGTGGAACGCTTGAACAACGAAGACGCCCTTTCTTTTCCCTTGTGCCCTTTCTGTTCCCTTGTGCCCTTTCCGAAATTCCCATATTTTTCTTAATTTAATTAGTTGCTGGTGGAACGCTTGAACAACGAAGACGACTTTTCTGTCCCCTTGTGCCCTTTCCAAAATTCCTGTATTGTTCAATTATGTAATAACTCGCGGGTGGAACGTTTTCAAGATGAAGGCGTCGATTTGTCGTCGATGGTTTCGCTACGTCGATGTGGTTGCAGATCATGCAGGTTTCGTTGACAACGAACCAAGTCGTAAAGAACGGCTCGCCTGTCACGAAACCCAGACGTCTGCGTCCATTGTTCTTCCCGCTCGGTGATCTCTGCTGTTCTCCGCTCTGTGACGGATGAGTCGACGACGGTGTCCGCTGCTGAAGAAACGAAAGAAACGGTCGCTCGAATTCCCGGCCGGTGATTAGATGCATCGGCACGGACCCGGGCGGTTCCGTAATTGTTATCAACTTCATTTACATCGCATTAATGCCGGGCGAAATTGCGGCACTCGCTCGCTATCATGCCGATCGTTAAATACGGCTTCCGTTTAATCGGCGTGCCACGGTATTACGCCGAACGCCCAACAAAATTATAATCCGACAGTCGCGTTCCGATATTCTGTTGCCTATTAACTATCGCGTATAGTTAATAAGCGCGCCTCGTGCGCCATCATTATATAGTTTAGCGTTCAAAATTCACCACCGAATCGCTGCTGTTGGTTGTTTATTCAATTTCGAAGCGATTTATCTTTAAATTGCGCGCACGCAATTTTGTCGTGAATTTTTATGATATTCGTCCAGCTTATTCGGATATTGAATCCGATACGCAATTTATTTATTTTTATTCACTCTTTTCACAGTACAATCTGTTATTTTTCAAACGGGATCGTCGCATTGCTGCTAAATAAACGCAATGATCGAGTTTTTCGCAATGATCGAGTTTTTTTACAGGATTCAAACAAAATTGGATGTTCCGATTGACATCAATACACGAAATATGACGGGAAGCCAATGATACTGTTACTAAAAAGAACTTGGTATTTTGCAAACTACGTTGAAAACAATTTTGATGACGCTGAATTGTTTGCAACAGTGTCAGGAGTTGTTTGTTGTTATTCCCGGGAATTTTTCGAAGCTTGCCCACTGAATAATTATTTAGACAGTACGTATATTGTTAGCAATAAACAGTTTCCTAGCAACCATTTCTTTAGTTCTCTGTCACGCCTCGTACAGGAATTAGCTAATTGTAGGCGCAGTAATTTATTATAGTTCAATGCGATGATAAACATAGTTGAATCCTGCGTTAAGCGCGCTAATTTTACCAGTCGATTAATGTTGCGGAATTGTAAACAACAAGATAATACTGTATAATTACACACGACTATTATTAATACTAAACCTACCACCGCTGGTCAAATGCTCGGTTTCGGATTTGTTATTTTACGATTAGTGGAATGTTTAAGGTACTTTCGTGAAAATTGATTTAATAGGTTATTCGAGTATATAATATAATAAAAATCGACAAAAATCTCTATAGATGTGGGATTTTTCGATCGCACAGGTAGGTTTAGTGTTAAAAAGGCATGGATAAAATAATAAACATGCTATAGTCAATAAGAGGCTGAGCCGGAAACATTTAAAAATCAAGTTCATGAACCATTTTCCCAGTTTTTTGGCATTCTAGTGCCAAAGCACTTGTCTAATGACAAAACCACTTAATATTAATATAATTAATAACTAGGCTTAACACCACCGAATGACAAAAAGCTGAAAGAACTTTTTATAATGAACGTATTCTATTTTGATCAATTTCCTCGACTTTTTATTTTGCAAAGTTAATAAACTTGGAAAATGAATTGCTCGCATGTCCTCGGCAAGCTCAATGATGGATTAAAGTACTAGGTTCATGTTCAACATCATAATGCACTATATCAAGTTCTCCCTGTTGTGTACACAGAGTGGTAACTCGTAATCCAAAAATATGTTTCGAGTACAGTAAGACCTCGATGATCTAAACCTCCGATATCTGAAGTCTCCATTATCCCAACAAGCTTAGTATAGCATACTCTAAAGCGATCCATATGCGACGCTACTTACTGTGCAAATCGATTCAGATTGAAGGTATTAGAGGATTGCAAAAATGTAGAAATTTCTAAAATAACAGTTTTATTAATCAATTTAAAGTTATCCCTATCCTCTACAATCATCTACCATTATGTCTCCAAAGAATATCACTGTAAATAACAATAAACAACTGTTCTATTATTCGAACACTCGTGTTTAATTATTTCGTTCAGATAATCGAGGTTCTATTGTTTTCAACTATTATTCTAGGTTCCACTATTTTCCACTACTATTCTATATTCTATATTCTATATTCTATATTCTATATTCTATATTGTATATTCTATATTCTATTCTATGTAAAGAGAAGTTTATTTAAATTCAAAGACCTTTAAATCCTTTTTGAGAAAGTAGCGCGCAGTTTTTACGACAAAGGAGTTAACCAATGTACAAAACGTTGCAAAACAGTTGCAGAAAATGGCAAAAATAAGTGAACAGAATAATACTTTCTCGGTCGACGCTTTGTACTCGAGAAAATCATGTTCGAACATTTCAGCGGGTGCGCGTGCTGTTGAATGGGAATCGTCCGAGGCGTCTGACCACGACCGACCAATTCTACTTGCCACGGCAAACGAATCGAGCACCAGTTCTAGTGCTAATAAAAAAGTAATTTCAAACTGTAAATACTGTTATTTTCAAATCGGGCGGACAATTTCAGATACAATCGCGAGCGGCCGGTTAATAATGCATTAATCTCGGAAACGGGACAATGAACGGCACGAGATAGATAATTACGCGAAAACCGAGGGGCCCGAGAGAAAACAAAGTGGCGGTGCCAGACGAGCGACGACCTTAATGAAATTATGGTGTTACTTGCCTGAAAGACACTATATTCAGAGGTGGACCGCAGAGGGGGCGGACGGGGTCAGGGCGCAAAGTCGGCGCGTCGCGTCGCGTCGTGTCGCGTCGCGACGAATCGCGTCGAGCGCGTGGCATCGAGTGTGTGCGTACGGTCTCGAGCACTGACGCAGAATCAGGCACACGGGGCTTGAGCGTGTCTGCGGGCGTAGGGCGTGCATGCGCTTCGATGCATCTGTGCTCTTTCACTGTGGAAAAGTTGCTCGCAAAGCACCGGCAAGAGAGCTTTGTGAAAAGCGCAATTGACAGGCCTTCCTATTAGTAGACGAGGAAATATCGGGAGAGAAAAAAAGAGCGAGAGACCAGGCGGAAAGGAGAGACTATAGAGACGGCAGGCTGGTTGGGACAAGGTGGTACACTTGCAAGGGGTGGGAGAGGGTGAGATTGACCGCGAGAGAGAGAGAGAGGGGATAGAGAGTGGGAGTGATGGGAAGTGGATAAAAAAAAACGGCAAAGAACGAAGAAAAGGGACACGAGGCAAAGTACTAGCCCGTGCAATCCGCCTCGTCCTTTTTTACATTAAGCTGCTAAATTTCCGTGTGCCAGCTATACTGAATATTCGCCCGGAAAGCCGTCCGATCGAATCGCGTCCTTTGATGTTCCCCGGCCTTTTTGTTGAACCAGCTGAAAACGCGAATCAATTTTCCGCCGATTCGCGGCTGAGCGTAGCAGTTGCACGCTCGTCGGTTACCATCCTCTTCGTTTCGAGATTTCCCGGCGTTCACCACGGGCCGCAATTTATGCCACTTATAACGGACAACGCGCGAGCGCGCGCGACCGCGCCGAAGTCATAAAGACTCGATGGATTTCCCCATCGTGTCAACGTAGACGTTCTCCGATCTTTACGCGCGACGATACGCCCGTCAAAAACCCGTTACGAGATTCTACGTGTGCTTCCCTTTTTTTTTTTATTAGAAAAGCTTAAAGGAGGATACTTTACCGCAATGATTCCTCGTAACATTTTTAAAACCTTGCCGCGTGACTTTTCTCGCGGTTTAACAACATTGAAACTTTTCTGCCTTCAACAATTTCCTGAAGGGAAAAGGAAAGGGCCTAGCAGGATAAGAATGGTCCAGCGGCCCTAGTACGATTTTTATCGGTATTGTAAACAATGGTATTGGAAAACAATGGTTTTAGGTTGAAAGATAATCCCCGAAAAAATTTAAGGATAATATGAGGGTAAATACCCTTAACTGTATCATTTTTTTCTGAGGTTGTTAATTAAGATATTCAGATGGAACAAAAACGAAAATATTCGAACTTACCCGTTTCATATCATATATTTTTTTCACAATTGTGATCGAATTACTAAGGGTAGAAAAAATTTTTTTAATTTTTTAGGGGTGGGGGTTGCAAGCAACCCTTCGAGCGACCACTTCCAAAAAATTCAAGAACAATGTTCTGATACCTATTTAATATATACGAAAGTTTCAAGATCCTGAGATTGGTGGAACATAGTTAAATATTGAAAAACAAATGAAATTACGCCATTATAATAGTACAATGTATAGTGTAGTGTTTCTTACGACTCTAATTAATAATTCATATCAGGAGATTAAGTCCCTCCTTGATCAATTATTACTTTTTGAACGAAGCATTATATTTTGAAATCTAAAACAAACTTTGTAGTAAATTCAAGTTTTTATTTCCTAATTTATTGTACAGGGTGTCCCACATAAATGGGAACACCTAAATATCTTTCGTATTTACAGTCCTATCAGAAAACTTCAGAGGACAAAGTGATACTATTGCATTGGGGAATATAATGGTGAAGAAGAAAATTTTTTATGTCGTATTTTTTAATGAAATTTCAAGGTCACCGATGTTCTTTTCAATGGAATAGTATATTTTTTTACGATAGCATGACAGACAATAAAAAACTGAATTTAGTGGATACCGCCGCCTTTTTGACCTTGAAATGACCTTGAGAAAGAATAATCATGTTGAAGCGGATGAAATGTGGAAGTTTAAAACTTACGTGTTTCAGCAAAGATTGCGCGTTGTTTACGTCGGGTTGATCTTTACATATCATAATAAATGTTCGAAATAGTTTTCATAGTAACGTGAAAGTGATAACAATGCGTTATACTGTACAGTACTAAAGGCAAAACAAATTCTTTGCAAACAATTGATTACTTATTGGTACCCCTAACATCTACTTTAACCCCCAGACTTGTTCACAATTAGCCTGTAAAATGTTCGATTTCAGAATGCAAATGTTACGAAGCGTTTTAATTAAGAAATTCAGTCAACTCTCGATATATGTCAACAACACAGTTCTTGTCAGCGTCGTGTATCGTCCAGGAGTCATACCCAAGCGTTCTTATGTTTACACTCTTCTATACCTCGCGGTAGTGGGGATAATTCCGCGACATTTATCATCCAGGCCTGGGCGACATATATCGAGAAATCACTGTACTGTGAAATCCGTCCGCGGGGCTTTGATTGGTCCGTGTTTCTCGTTAACACTAGGTTTACGGGACCCGTCAAAATGACGGGTTCTAGTATCTTTAATTTAATATTATGAAGATTCTAAGGATGCATACGTGAGAAATTGTCTAACAAATTTATTTCTTCGAGTATATATTATTTCAAAAGTATATCTAAAAATGTTGGTAGCACGTTCTTGTGATTTTGATAAAGTAATGCAAAATAGTCACTTTTAGTGCTCCGTAAACCTAGTGTTAATAACTAAACCTGAATCTGTAAAATGCAAAAAGGGTTGCAACGAGTCTCCGGTGTTTCAATGTTTAAATATCGATTTCGTTAAACAGATCCACTTCGATTTCGTGGAATTTTTGCGCAGTCGATGTGTCGCAACGCGAATAATCTATGATTGGAACGATTGACCTAATTGACGTTTTGTCGCTCGCCGCACCCTCATCCCCCAGGTGTTTCTCATTTTCCGCATGTGCTTCCATTGTTTCCGTCGAGTGGTAGGTACAGCGCGGAGATTCGAGGCGGAAATCAGCGTGCAATTCGTGTACCAAAGTTTGACCTTTGCCGTCGTTCGCCCCGAAGGCATCACGCTGCGAAACAATGCGATGGCGTCCTATAATTATGTTAAGTACGTCGCCGGAACAGAGGAGCGTTATACTACATCGGCCAAACTACCATACACTACCGCGCCGGTTTACACAGATTCCCTCTTGCCGACAGTGAAGAGGGAGCGTATATTACCAGACAGCCTATAATCTAACACTATTACGGAGCATCGCGACCAACTATCCCTGTGTGCGATCAGACAGTAACTAACCGCATCCCTGTTGCTGGCGCGCACGCCGGTAAGGCTGCTACTGCACTCGTAGTTAGCAGGCACACTTCCGTCGAACATCATACTCGATGCTACACTGTGCATTTAATAGAACGATCAAACGTTCGCCGTGGAATTTTCCAACGAAGATAAACATTGTTCGCTTTTCTTCAACGCTTCAGTCAAATATACTAGATCGAAGCTCTTTCTGGAGTTTCAAACTCCTTTCGGAATTGTCATCTGTTCGAAGAAAATGCTTTTCCAATTTGTGTTTTTCCTTTTCCTTTTTTCCCCGCAGGGGATCCCCATTACAAGGTTGTTATAATACCGACACTGTTGGCATTAATATAAAAAAAAATCGCATAGAAAAGGACCACACAAAAACCCATTTTTTCACAAGAAAAACTACTTCCCATTTTACACTACTTTTTTATTATATAAAATGAGTAATTATATCCTCGCAGCGGATGATTTTAAATCAATCCCAACTTAAATTACGTGAATCGTGTGGTTACCTTTCTGCGGTTTCCGATTATAGGTTAAAAGCGGAGAGTTCGAAGTCCTCAAATAAATATGAAACTTAGTAAAAATTTGACCAGTTATCTGCCGGTCGGAAAAATCGAATTTTTCGCGCAAAAATCGATCGCCACCGTGTTTTTTTTCCCACTCGTTACAAGTGCAGGCCGACCTTTCGCGAGCCACGCACTTGTCCCGGGCAGAACGGAGAGCGTAATCCGAATCGAATGCAACACGAAATTTCGCTGGGGTTATTGTGTACCGTGGATCACGGTGTTTCATTCCGATTCTCATCGCATCGAATTAAGGACTTGGCCGACCCGGTCGCCGGGACACGCGATCACGAACACGTAAATAAATATTCAATTAGCCTGGTCACGCCGCGCCCCGTTCCCCTTTCGTCTCTCTCTCTCTTCTAAACCGAGGATTATTTTTGAAAAGCGACGAGACAATTGAATTGGTTCGCCGAGATTTCAATCTGTATCCGCCGCCGCCCCGCTGCTCGGAAAAACGGTTCGATACTCCCGCCGCTTAATTTCGTAATAATATATTTCGTTTCTCGCCCGGGATTAACAATTGTTCTCGAATTGACGCTCGGCTGCTCCCCTCTTTTTCTTCTTCATCCGAAATAGGGCGAAAGCCGTCCCCGAGTCGTCGCCTTATATCGGAAGAACTCCGGCATAGGCTTGGAACTCGCAGGAGTCCGAGGGTTAACCCTTAACCCTTTTACTTATTGCATATATGGCGGCAAAAATAAAATATAAATATTTTCCTTTCTATACTTGGTATAACAATACTGAGTCCACAGTTTCTCTTCGTATGAAAAATAGCTCGTGCCTGGCGGGAAGTAAACTTGAACTACTTCCGTGAAGGGTTGATACGTCTCCGTGAATGATAGCGTTCCCATAGAAATTCGGCGGGGCAGTAGTCGGTCACAGGTAGAACCGGTGTTCACCTGGGAACGTGTCGCCGCATAGTTATCATCACTCGAGCTTATGGACGTACCTGGAAATATGGGTGGCGATGTCAGCGGCTGCCGGGGGTGGGGGGTGGAGAGGGGATCGACGAGAGGAAGCGGTGATGGCTGACGTATCTGTATTACGTATTGACGGCGGACAAGCACGTATATCAAATAATTAGATTTCGGCCTGAAACGTCAATAACCATGTCAAACCATTACCCGTGCGAGACCCTGCCGGTCGGGTTCGTTACTGGTTGGTCGGTGGACCCGACCGGTCGACGGGAACCTGGCAACCTGCAAGTTGCTCGCACGGCTGCCCACACCCCCGCACCACCGTTCACCCGGCTGACTGCTCGCGAATTTAACCGTGTTACCAAATAACTCACTTAACAAAATTACCGGCCGGACTGTTGCTTAAAATCCGAGAAATAAAATTACGTTTCATAACCATGGGGGTGGCCGAGTGGAAAGTTTAGACAGCTGCACCCCGGACACCTCTCTCCCTCTCCCTCTCTCTCTCCCTTTGTATCTCTCCCTCTCTCTCTCTCTCTCCCTCGGTACCTCTCTCTCCCTCGGTATCTCTCTCCCACTGTATCTCTCCCTGTCTCTCTCTCCCTCTCCCTCTCTCTCTACTTCTGTATCTCTCTCTCTCTCCCTCTGTATCTCTCCCTCTCTCTCTCTCTCTCTCTCTCTCTCTCACTCTCCCTCCCTCTCTCTCTCCCTCTGTATCTCTCTCTCCCTATCTCTCTCCCTCTCTCTCACTCTCCCTCTCTTTATCCCTCTCCCTCTCTCCCTCTCCCTCTCTCTCCCTCTCTCTCCCTCTCTCCCCCCTCTCTCTTTCTCTCTCTCTCTCTCTCCCTCTTTTGTTGCCAGCTCGAAATTTTCGACTGTCTTGATCGAAACCCGCTCGGCTAGTTCTTTGAAATTAATTTTATTGCGCCAAGACGGGGATCGGATATACCCTCGCCCGCTGGTCCCAGATTAAAGGGGATGAACGAGATCGTTACCGACCTCGAGGAATTGAAAGGAACTTCGGGGCGTCTAGACTACCCTGGACATTCAGTTTCAGGATTTAAAGTCTCGAGGCTGGAAAGTTAATTTTCTGGCGACTTATTGAAAAGGATTTCTGTGTGTCTTCGGGGCTTACTGCATTCTTCGAAGACTCGTCGGACCGTGCGCGTCCCGCTGACTTTTACGGAAATATTGCGGGGATACTTGTTTCTATTTATCGGTTCCATGTACGGTCATTATTCATCGTAACGCGTTAACTGCCACACATCATTCCCAGAGATTCTTAGGGAATTATAGTAATTTAATTAATGAAAGCGAAACTAGAAATTTTAAATGTGTTATAGGGGATGGTGTTCGAACTCTTTTGAATTGTAAAGATCTTAATAAAATTATCTGGATTTGTATCTGGATATGTCGGAATAAAAATGAATGTGTAAACCTGGTCAAAAATCACTGTCGGACGTATGTGACTGACATGGCAGTTGACGTGTTAATGTAATAAATTAAGCTCTAATCAATTGAACAGAAAGGTGAACCTTCATTGCTCATTTTTTGTAATATGAATATTTGTGAATTTTTTTTTGTGTATGTAGAGTAAGTTTAGTAAAGAGTCAATGTACAACGTAACAATTATGCACAAATATTTACACGTTGATCGAACCATCTGCTACGATCGCAACGGCTGAATGCACGCAATTATTAATTTATTATGGAAATATTTTGAAGAATTTTTATGAAAACCATGTCTTTGGGACATACAGTATAACGTTGTATTAAATTGTTGCATATGAACATTTAGAATGCAAATGTTGTAAAGCGTTTTGATCTAGAATTACTACTACAGTCTACAGGTTTATTGTATGTCACTTGAGGTACAGTACTGATCCTTAAGGTCCTATCTACAATTTTGAATTTAAATGTATAATTTAATTTTCAAATTTTATTTCAACGCCCATCGATGCGATTGTAACGCACTCTTTTTTTGAGAAACTTATTTTCATCAATAAGTTCATTTAGGAAAAGGTTGCTTAACGTTACTGTTAAAAGACGGACATGCAACAACGTAATACATACAGAAACAAGAAATTTGCGATTTGATTTCTAATAAATTTAAGTTGATCTTAAAAAATGTATAATTTTAATTTTAAATACTTCAACGCCCATCGATGCGATTGCAGTGCACTCTTTTTTGAGGAACTTGTTTTAATCAACAAGTTTAGTTACAAAAAGGTTGTTTAACGTTACTGTTAAAAGACGGACATTCCATATGCAACAACGTAATACATACAGAAACAAGAAATTTGCGATTTGATTTCTAATAAATTTAATTCAATTTGATCTTCCACTCTGAGTTTCTTATAGCACGGTACGAATTAAACGCGTTATAGGAGGATCGACTGTATACTAAATAGACTGCGGATCTTTATGCAAAATAAAAATTATTTGCCTCATTTACAAGTAGAAATAAAACACAGGGGCCAAGTAAAAATTCCTTTCTTCTTTTAACAACGTTAACAAGCTGACACCGACACATTAATATTCTTAAATATTTTGAATCTCTTCGTTGCTTCAAATTGCAACAACTCGTTCTAGTCATAAATCCATAAAATCCGCAGTGTAATAATAAAATACGTATGCTTAAGATGACTGTGTGCACGTGCTTTAACCAGCAAAAATGTAAACTACTAGTCTAATAGTTGCCTAACCCATTCGCATCATTAGCGTATATATACGCTCAGTTTTCCTGGTCACTATAGCGTATATATACGCCCAGTTTTCCTGGTCACTATAGCGTACATATACGCTCAATTTATTTTTTCATATAATGCTGAAATAGTTCTTTCACTTGTACTCATTTTTGCATTTAAATACAATTAAAAAGAAGTTCGGTGATAAACGCCTCCTTTTCATATTTCCTTACGACGTAAATGGGTTATGACTTTTGCCCAGTATAACATTAAAGTTCAAGAACAAAAACCGTGATTACTTTTGCAACGTCTCGCTCACATCATTCATGGAATAAATTCGAAATTATAGTTGTTCGGCACCGTTCCCGGAATTGCGTTACACGGAGAACGAGAAGCGTGGTTTCGAGTGGCGTGGTCTCGCAACAGATAAAAGGGGAGCGGAACGGTGGAGGGCCCCGGCAGATAGCGGGGACTATAGGTTTGTTTAAAGCGCGAAGGAAACGTCGACGATGTCAAACGTCGCGGCGCCGGAGAAACAATGGGTGACGTTGCGCCTTCCGCTCGAGATACGATTCGTCGTAGTCGTCGCGTCGGTCGGCTATACGCGCCTCGCGGTTAGGCAATCGGGCGCAATTGTGTAAGGCGAACAGAGTCGCGGCTATCGCTGCTTTGCCATCTGACAGCCTTCCCTTTGCCTCCTCTCTCTCTCTCTCTCTCTCTCTCTCTCTCTCTCTCTCTCTCTCTCTCTCTCTCTTCGTTCTAACGTCATTGTTCAAACGCCGCGCAACGGGAGAACAAACTTACGCGTTCCCGACCGGGGAACTTTCTCGAGTAGCCCTTATATCGTATAGGAGCGCGCTATGCTCCCATAGAATGCCGCTTCTCTCTCGGAAAATTAAAACGTTTAACCGCGCGTCGATCATTCTCCGACGCGCACAGAATGGGAACCTTTCTTCCCTCTCCTCGCTCCGCAGATACCGGACGAAATGATAAGAACCGCCGCTGAATAATTCAAAGAGGATCCTCGAGCATCCTCTCGGGAGAAACGCCGCTTTCGGAGATAGACCAGGTTTGTTAGAAGAAATAACCGCAGTGCGTGCGGTTGGTAGCACTGCGTCGTGCAGTATGACCCCGCTGGTTGGTTCGTTGCTTAGTCTCATTGTTCTCGCACCTCTTATCAATTCGAGAATTTTCTGAGAACGATCGAATGTTATTTTTCAGCTTCTCTACTCTTCCGAACATGCACCAGCTGACTTTTTCATTGTCTCAAAATTGTAATCGTCGTCGAAAGGGAGACGTTGCGACGCAATTGAGAAAATGATAACGAACTCGGCACGGGCTCTGAACAGTGCCAGGTGAGGGGTGGGAGCACCGATCGAGGGGAAAGAGGTACCCCCTCTCTGCCAGCACCGGAACGCGTCACGTGACCGGCCGAAGTTAGAGTGGGGATACAAGTCTTGATCTGGCGACAATTATTCTTCGAAGGTGACCCAATTAAAAACACGAACGATTCCGAGCAACAGAAATAATTCTTTGTTCAAAGTTGCAGCGACAGTAGCGAGAGCGTTTGGAAAGAGTTTATTGCTAGCAATGGAGAATAATGCTTGCCCGTTGCAGTCGTCTGACACAGAAAGAACAATACATGTTTTAATTCACGTGCCCTGTGGATATTGCATGAACCAGAATGCATAGAAAATATTGAAAATGGCGTCGTGTCAAAAGAAAGTTGCCATTGTTTGACAGACATGAGTGTTCTCCGTGTTGAAATTTGAATTTCGCAAACAATAATTTCATTTCAATGCATACCATAGCAGAACATGCACTGAATATATCCGTCAAGTTTCAAGTTAATTCGTTGATTAGTTTTTGATATGTATCGTAAATGTTCTGCACATGGATGTTCAAAATTATAAGGGCAGTTTTTGATCTTTTCCGTGACAGTATTTTTGTTCATATATTATTTTATAAGAGGGTACACGTAAACTAAATGGGTCTAATACAAAAGTGAGAAGATATTAGAGGAATCTGGAGATATTGTTATACTATTCTCGACATTTTAGAATCAACTTTTCTTGGACGAGCAAAAATATATTTTCTATATTTTTAGATTTTGGAAATATTCACTACTGTATATCACACTGCTCTGAATCCTACAATGAGGCGACGTCAGAGGGTACACGTAAACTAAATGCGTCTAATACAAAAGTGAGAAGATATTAGAAGAATCTGAAGATACTGTTACACTATTCTCGACATTTTAGAATCAACTTTTCTCGGATAAGCAAAACTATAATTTCTATATTTTTAGATTTGTTCACTACTGTATATCACACTGGATCCTACAATGAGACGACGTCAGTTTCATTTGCCGTGGAACGCAGGAATTCGCGTTTCTTCGAATCTCGCGGACTGACCGGCCCGACTAGAGGCCATTTTAAATATTCTTGCCTCCGTTCCGTAGAAGGTATGTAATACGAATTAATAGTTCCGAGAAGAGTTGCTCTCGCGGAGGGACGAGAATAAAGGTGAAAACATTGGCAAGTCCAGTTAGACACGCATAATTGAAACGCGTGCGCAGAGACTGAATCCCGGCGAAATATTAAAGCGCGCCCCCCCCCCCGGAAAAAGAACAGCGGCGTTTAAAGTGGAGAGCAAACGAAACGTATCTTTCTATCCACAAAGGATTTCATTTTCTCGCGTTCGCCGCTCGCTGTCCCCGTGCCGACGGCCGGCGCGGCGTGCCATTATTTACGTCATCCTTCGCCGGGAACGTTTTAATAAGTGGCCTAGTACCGCCGGAATATCGCGAGACTCTCGCAATTCGAGAAATTGCACGGACGACGGCGATGACGCAATAGGAGAAACACGGGGCCGGCGTGTGCACGCGAACGAAACACACGTGCGCGGTTCGGCTCGGGCCGCAGAATTTCACCAATTATGAAAGTTCGCGAGCTTTGTTCCCGCGGCAGAGAGTTTCTCTTTTTCGCTAAATTGGCCCGCCGGTAACGTTTATATTCAAATTCCTCGGGTAACTTTCCACGCTGATTTCCGTTATGTTGCGGGAACCGTTGCGCCGGCAGAAAAGTTCTGATCGATCGGGTCGCGGACGGCCCGGACCGGCCCGACCCGATCCGTACAAAAGGGAAGAAAAAAACGAATCGCCCGCTCAACAAATGCGCCGCGTTAACCTTTCGCGTCGAACGATCGGCTAACAGTTTCTACTTTCTCGATTGTCCCGGCATCCATCTTCTCGACACCTTTTCCCCGAGCCTCTCTCAGCCACCCCCAACCCCCGGTTTCCTCGTCGTCACTTCCACGGTCTTCCGTCGGGCGAACAAAAGATCCCCTAAGAGTTTCTTATTTAATTAAACTTCGCGAAACAGCCGCTAATGAATATAGATATCCTGATGCATTTTGTCAGAGGAGATACGACCCGCCTCTCTCTCCCCCTCCCCCCCCCCCCACACCTGCCAGTGAGATTGCACTTCTTCGACAGTAGCCGAGACCCGGGATTAAACCGATCCGCAGTAGCGCGAACCAATTTCGTGCCGGCCCATAGTGGGCAATTTGGACGAAAACGGATTCAAAATCAAAGAACTTTCGATAGGAATGAGGTAGAGCGATGAAATTTTTAAAAAATTAAAGCTGAAGCTTTGTAGAATATGGGAAAAATAGAGAGATTATTACCATCCAATCATTTCAACGAAAAAATGACTTCATTAGCTTTTGTCACAAAAATCTATTTTTGGCAAAATCCTGAGGTCGTAGACAAATTTTGAGACCAGATTTGAAATCAGCGTGAAAAAATCTACGGGAAATGATGTATAGCATGTTAAAAAAGAAATTTTTTCCGCGCGTGGTATTGGAAAAACTAAAATTTTCTTGAATTTGTGCGCGTTTAACGAATTTTCTCGAGGTTAAAAAACTTTCGTACCACAATCTCTCTATTTTTTTCCATATTCTACAAAGTTGCAGCTTTCATTTAAAAAAAATTTCGTTGCTCTACCTCATTCCTATCGAAAGTTCCTTGATTTTGAATCCGATTTCGTCCAAATTGCCCACTGTGGGCCGCCCCTATAAAATAGGTGGAATTAATTCGAAAATTTTCATATTACGAAACAGGTTAAAACTGGGTCTTTTTGTAAGCTAATACTTGATCGAGATACGATCTGATTTATTAAATAAATAATGGTCAAGTTCAAAAGAATCAGTACCTATCAGTCGGTTTTCTTGAGTGTTAATGCCACATTTTGATTCCAAAAGAAAATATTCTTGCTAATTAACACTAGATTTACGGGACCCGTCAAAATTACGGGTTCTAATATTTTTAATTAAATATTATCAAGATTCTAAGGATGCATACATAAGAAATTATTTAGCAAATTTATTTCTTTGGGTGTATATTATTTTAAAAATATTACTAAAAATGTGGGTAGCACGTTCTTGTTGTTTTTATGAAGTAATGCAAAATAGTCGCTTTTAGTGCTCCGTAAACCTAGTGTTAAAAATGGACTTTTACAGTCTTGATATTTATCTGTGTCTACTAAAATCACTTTCACATTTTTACAAAGTTGTAATTCACTATTACACCAGTCCTTAAAATAATATTCGATGTTTTTGTATTGGACTTAGGAATGTTGTAGCTTTTTTGGTACGGTTAGGTATATCAATATTTTTCCATTATCACGTTTAGGAAACACTACTGTTGAAATAAATTAACGATTTAGCAACTTGCAGCTGGAACCGCCAGATAGTTTTTTGTTTTAGGAAATAATTTCGTAATAAGTAGAACGGAGTTGATTAAAGAGTTGAGAGAAGAGGGTGTGATGCAGCTGATAATAATTTAATAATATTTTACAATCAAGTCTATTCAATGAAAATTTATTTAGGAGTGCCCATGAGTCGTTAATTGTTTGAAATCACATTCCAAATCACCAACAAAGTTTCAATTTCTCAGATTGAAACACCCCCTATAAGGGTAGCTTCAACAAGACAGTTTCTTATTGCAGGAAACATTTAATATCAGAATTAAACAATACGACCCCAAGGACCCCTAAAACCGGTTTCTTTGTAGCTAATAATTAGACTGCGGATCTTTACGCAAAATAAAAATTTTCTGCCTGAATTGCAACAAACTGGAGTAAAATAGAAATTTATTTTCTTCCTTAATATGTTTAATAGGTTGAAAATAATGTAACAGCATTTGAACATTTTTCTAATGTTTTTACTGCTTTAAAATACCCAGTTTTGTCATAAATGCATAAAATCCGCAGTCTACTAATAATGTATAATTAACAGAGACACAAATTTCCAGTTTTCTGCGATTCCAGCTCACCGTGGCGGCCATCGGCAGCATTTTCGCAAGTAGTATAGGTCGGCTCGCTGTTTCGGATTTCGTTGATTAATCTCACTTTATTATCTCCGCGATTTGCATATCAAACAGGGCTCGATTTTACGGCCGTGCTTCAGGTGACACGAAGCAATTTATATTGGATTTCGATCACCCGGTATATGCGTGCAAAAAGTGTAGAATTTGAAATGAAGCGGTATCGCGAAAGGAAAAATATACGTTGTTAAAATTATTTAGCAACTGCGTTACGAACTTTGCGATTCGCACTCTGTGGCAAACAGAGCTCGCGTCAATATCAACAACGAGGAATTAACAACTAATGAACGTTGCAGTTTGTTCTTCAGATAAAATCGTGCCCCCGTGCGTTTGATCTCGAAGACGGATGAGTGTGGATATTGCTTTTGTGTGTGCATGATATGATATGCAAATGTGTGTCTTATCGGCGGAAAGTAAAGAGGATTTGTTTAAACAAGGATGGTCTGCGTTGGTCTTTAAATATGTGGCGCGGGTTCGCCGGTAATCTGTGATATGTGCTTAACATCGTTGAACGCGAGTTAACTCGTCTTTCTTCGGTGTGCACAGGGTTCAGTTTGTCTTTCAGGTGATTGGCCGCGTGTCGCGTGTCAAGGAGCCAGCCGAGAGCATAAGATGCGATCATGTTTCACCGAGTACTCCCGTGTCGCACAGTTTCATCATTTACCAGCATGAATTGACTTAATCGGTCTCCGCAGCTTCCGCGGATCATTCGCTTTCGGAAAACCGGGAATACGTGTATCGGGTCAATAGCAATCTTGGCTAGACGTTTAGCAAATTAATTTTGTTTACTTTGCCAAATCAGTTTCGCAGATTCACGAGGTGATCGTTGGTGATATTTAGGCTACGGACTTTACGCATTTATAGTAAAAATGGACGAGTAAACAACACAGGAAGTGGAAATACCGCATGCATGCAGTTTGCTGTGATCGAAGTAGAATTGGTCGGCCATGGTCAGACGCGTCAGGCGATTCCTACAGTGAAGAGTGAAACTGAAACCACACTATTTGAATCAGCATAACTTTTTTAAAATTGGATCAAATGACTCGAGTGTTTTTGAGAAGTTAGAAGGATTAGTTTATTAGACGAGGTGTAAAAAATTGAAAAAAGGTTTTGAATTGGTCGGAATCGCGAAAGAAACAGTGAAAGTTCTCTTTTACACCTCTTTATCTGAGTCAGGATTAAAAATTTTACAAATGTGTTTTATTCACTCGGACAAATTATATCCATGCTGAAAATTTCACTGATATTGGTTGATTCGTTTACGAGTTATAAACGATTAAAAGCGAGAAAAATTGTCATTTTTTTAAAGATTTCCGACTTATAATCGCACTTTTAATCACTTGTAATTCGTAAGCGAATTAACCAAAATTTCTGAAATTTTCAGCATGGATAAAATTTATTCGAGCGAATAAAACACATGTTTTAAATTTTCAATACAGGCTCAGATAAGAAAGTTGGTAGAATCAATTTTTACTATTTCTTTCGCGATTCCGACTGATTTAAATTTTTTTTTCTAAAATTGTTTTCGCCTCGTCTAATAAACTAATCCATCTAACTTCTCAATAACAGTCAAGTCATTTGATCTAATTTTTAAAAATTTGTGTTGTTTCAAATAGTGTGGGCTCAGATTTGCTCTCCAGTATATGCAATAATACGCTTAACCACTGAAGCTCCCAACTCTATTTTCTAAACATCAACCGAAAATATTATTATTATAATATTACAATATTATTTTCTTCCTTCTGCTTATTTTTGCAAATAAAATCACCTCGTTATAGTGTAACGAGTTTTATTATTGTATTTTCCAGTTGCCTATATCGTTAACGGAAATATTTTCCATATTAAAAAATTGAATTAGTTACAATGGGAGACATTTGATTCGTCTGATCGAACAATTTATTCCAGGGGTGGTGGATGAAAAGGGGTGGTTTAGAAAAACTTGAGCATTTAAATTAATGTGGTTACTGGTAAAAAATTTGCCAATTTTGCCAGGCATGGTGATATTTTCGATATAACAATGTTAAAAATCGTGCAGCATTTTTTAAATTGTGTTATTAGGGGTGGCTTCGAAAGCGGGAGTATCATATCAGTGATTGCGTTACATAACCGGCTATCTTTTCGTCATCCACAGTTTCCTCGCCTCTTCTCGGAGGGGTGGTGGGAGGGGAAGGGGAGGGGGAATCAGCAGCGGAGCAATTTCTTATTCACATTTCGGTCGCAGGGTGCAGATTCGAGGGTTTTCAGGAGCTCGCGCGTAATAATACGAAATTTTCGATTCCCCGAATATGTCGCGCCATTCCATCATCGTAAATCGGATCTGCCCCTTTGAAAAGGGAAGTGTTCGGCGGGGGGCGGGGGGCACGGGGGTGAGAGAAGAAGTGAGAAGGAAAATGAAAAATGAGCGGCAAAAGATATGATAAAAGGTGAAGGAAGAACTTGAAATCCGAACGGGAAGAAGGAAGGGTGTGAAAGGGGAAACGAGAGGACGGAGGTGCGCGAATTCTGAATAAATTTGCAAACCCTCGGAAAAGCGCAGTATGCAAATGGTTCGCCGAGTAATTTCGGACGTTACGATTTCGAAAGGCGTGGCTGCAAATATTCTTCGCTTCGTTCGCGTATTCCTTTTACTGTCGCCGCCGACGACGACGACGAAGACGTTTCCCAGCTTTGTACTTTGATGGTGCACCGCACAGTAGGACAAAACCACCTGATCGGATATCGATTTTCATACTATTGTCAGCGAAAAAAATTCATGTCACTCGGGAGGCCACTGTAAGAGGAGTAATATAATGTGGACAACTCTGTTCGTTAATATTCGCTGTTAACCCATTTGCATCATAAGGAAATACGAAAAGAAGGCCGTTATCACCAAACTTTTGTTTTATTATATTCAAGTACAAAAATGACTACAAGTGAAAGAACTTCGTATTTATAAGAAAAAATCGGAATTACTACTTTCATCTGCAACAACATCCTCCATTTCTATTTTTTAGCTGACGAATAATGATAGTGACCAGGAAAATTGAGCGTATACAGTGAGTTCTCGATATAAGTCACTTGCGCGGTTCTGGCGAGTGACACTTAGACGAAATCTGTGGTTCTCGCCAAACGTTGCATTTAAAAGTCACTATCCGTGGTGGTGTGGGTAGTGCCAGTGACCTTTAAACGCGAGGCTCGCAGTGACTTATATCGGGAATTCCCTGTATATACGCTAATGACGCAAAGGGTTAAAGCAAGCGTGGAAAATTACTAGTACCAATTAAAATTAGCAGATTCAATTACCTGTAACGTAACTTGTCAGTAGAATGCGGATCTATATGCAAAATAAAAAATGTTTGCATTGATTGCAAAGCGGAACAGCAAAATAAAAATTTATTTCTCCTTTTAATTATTTTATTAAGTTGGAACCAAAACGATGATATCCTTAAATCTTTTTAACATATCCAGTGCTTTAAGTTGTGGTTACCCATTTTTGTCATAAATGCATAAAATCCGCAGTCTACTTATCAGTGTCGACTTGAAAAAAATGTTGAAGAATTCAAATATACAGGGCGTCCCAAAAATGCACTTCCTTCAGGGGGTTGATTCCTGAGGTCATTTCGAGTAACTTTTTCCTTTGCGAAAATGTATGGGTAGTCCCAGTGACCTTTACACGCGAGGCTCGCAGTGACTTATATCGGGAATTCACTGTATATCAAGATGTCCCGAAGTAGAACTAATAATATGAGTCACTAAATTGAAATAAACTTCTAGTTTCATATTTATCTTCAACCGTGGAATTCATATTATTACGAATACGAAAGTATTTATATAATTCCAGGTGATCAGAACACACGTTTTCATATACACTATTTCGCGACAAGCGATCGAGTAACCCAAAACAATTACGCGTTGCGATAATGAGACTAATGCCAGAGGTCACTTTGTGGGATGTATAGTACATACAAAATTCTATAGTACATACAAACTTTCTTCCCCCTAATTCATTAATTAGGACGCGGCAATTGGATCCGCGATTCCGATCGTCACGAGAACGAGTAATTCTTTCTTTTCGGTGATTAGTTCGCGCCGAGCATCGGCCGCAACGGTGACGTTATTCACGGACAATTATCGATTCGGCTACGGCCGGCCCGGCCCGAATCGAACAAATTCCGCCGGTCGTTTCGGCACCGAAATACGCGATGTTAATTTTCGTTACTTTCGCGTAAATAGGCGTTAAGTTTAACTGGCCGTGAGAGCGTCAGGACGAGGCCATAAATTCCGCCGGCATCGGCCGAACGTTCATGCCTTCGCTGAGCACCGTGATTCCATATACACCATCACCACCACCACCACCGACGCTCTTTTTCTGTTTCCCCCCACCCTTGTTACACGGAGAGACAAAATGGACGAGAGAAAGGGACACGAGCTTCCGCTAAGCCCGCTAACTGAAATATCGCCTCGGTAACGAGGACGTATGCTCGATGGAAATAGAGATCGAACTCGGGGAAAAGAAATAAAAAAAAAGAGGTAAAAATAAAAAAAAACGTCGAGGGCCAGAGGCGCAGGGACGCGAGATAGGCGCGTCTGTATCTATTTGTACGAGTCCTGGGATCCCGGAGCCCGGTGTAGACTGTGCCGGTACATAGAACGGTATATACTACTGGGATACGGTCGGTACAAGCTCGTATCACGAGCTACGGGCCGGGAGAGCTTATCGGGATCAACGGTCGTTTAGTATCATTTTATCCGCGGGGCCTAAGCGTTAATTTTTCCGAATAAACTGGGTGAACCGAGCGCGCCCCGAGTCCTCTGTGTGCGTCGCGACGCGCCGCGCCGCGCCGCGCCGCCGTGTACCCTGCATTTACCGAATTTACAGTCGGCCGATCCGTTTCGGATTTACCCGCGAAACTCCCACCCGAATTCGATTGCGGCTTTCTCGATGATCCATTTAGCGCGATCACCGTCCACGGATCCGCCCTGTTAATTATGGTCACGAATCGGTTACCGAAAACCCCGGCTATTTCGCCGAGCAACCCTCGCCCACCCCTCGTTTTTTATCGGCCCGAACTCCGACGGATTCTTTCGTTTATCTGTCGCGGCACTGTCCCGTAAATATTCGGACACTCGCGAAACTTAACCGGAGCCTCGACGGGATTTTTGAAAAATTACTGTCTTTGAGACCGTTCGTTTAATCAGTTAACTGTTTCGACGTGTTTGAAAAATGTGTAGCTAAATTGAGTGGTGAAAATGAACCCTGTTTTGACGAGTATACTCGTCATGACAGAAGATATTTTACCATTTCTTCGTCGTCGAGTATACTCGTCGAAAATGGCTAACTGGTTAATGTGTCGATCTCTAAAGAATTTCTGTATTGAATACCTAGTACAATATTATGATATGCGTGTCGAATGAATACAGTAAAGATTTAATAATGGAAATTTACTATTTTTTGCGAAGTATCGAACTCCTTTGAGTAAATGTAATACAAAACTGATGGCAGTTTATATAAATATTCATATCTCGGACGCTGAGACGTTTGCTTCCTCTTTTATGTCAGTCAATACGATTTTGTATAATACACAAAGAAAATCTAATTATATGCATGTCGTTATTTAAAATTGTAATGCATAGCATGGTATTCGGAGAATTTATAGCTGTTTTAATGGCAATATCTTTTTTCTGATTTTACAAGAGAATAAATTGCATTTCGTGGAACAATGTAACCATGAACAAAGCTGAAATCAATTCTGGTAAGGATCGTGTTACAGGAGCTTGTCATCGATTCCAACGTGGATGCATAACTTCAGTGATTTCTCTACATGTGTCGCCAAGGCCTGGGTGATAAACGTCAAGAGCAAAATCTCTTTACAGAAAAAGACTGAAGTAAAAATGTTATTATATTTTAACTTGCCACGAATGAATGAACATAGAAGTAGAAATTAAATAAACGTTTACATCTTCCTTTAATAATTCTAATAAATTGAAAACAGTACACAGCGATATTTAAAAATTTTTTTAAACTTGCCACTACTTTACACTTTACCTGCTCATGTTTCCCATAAATACATAATATCATTTCTTTAATTAATAGATGTTCCAACGCTTCCAGAACAGGCGTAAATAATTGCTCATGTAACAGAATCGGATTTGCGTTTAATCTGTCCAAAAATTTCAGATAGATTTTGGTAATTCTCTATTAAAAATTTCGTTGTATCATCTTTACAAGTCCGCCATGCTTGCGAAAGCTCATTACCTGTGCTTTAAAGGGTAACAAGGAAGACAAGATTACATCGTGTACGTATTACACGTTCGGAGAGTCCTTAATTATTCGTAGGTCCGCAGCTTCCGAGGTATCTCGCGTCTTCGGTTTAAAATTCTCTGTTCCATTCGCGCGGTTATTATTCCAATAAAAAAAAAAGAAGAAGGTTCAGCTTAACGTTTAGAACAATTTTCTCGGAGAGCCCGGTGCCTCGCTCTTTCCATTCCCCGCTCAATCTTCTCGCGAGGAATCGGGAGACCGTTCCTTTGGATGTACGTCGGAATCGAGTTTTCCGAAAATTTCGAGATTCCCGAAGGAATCAGGTTTCCCGAACGAATTGGGTTTCCCGAAAATTCCAAGAATCCCGAAGGAATTGGGTTTCCCGAAAGTTGAGATTCCCGAAAATTGCTAGATTCCTGAAGGATTCGGGATTCCCGAAAATTTCGAGATTCCCAAAGGAATCGGGTTTCCCGAAAGTTGAGATTCCCGAAAATTTCTAGATTCCTGAAGGATTCGGGATTCCCGAAAATTCCAAGAATCCCGAAGGAATCGGATTTCCTGAAAATTTCGAGATTCCCGAAGGAATCGGGTTTCCCGAAAGTTGAGATTCCCGAAAATTTCTAGATTTCTGAAGGATTCGGGATTCCCGAAAATTTCCAGATTCCCGAAGGAATCGGGTTTCCCGAAAGTTGAGATTCCCGAAAATTTCTAGATTCCTGAAGGATTCGGGATTCCCGAAAATTCCAAGAATCCCGAAGGAATCGGATTTCCTGAAAATTTCGAGATTCCCGAAGGAATCGGGTTTCCCGAAAGTTGAGATTCCCGAAAATTTCTAGATTCCTGAAGGATTCGGGATTCCCGAAAATTCCAAGAATCCCGAAGGAATCGGATTTCCTGAAAATTTCGAGATTCCCGAAGGAATTGGGTTTCCCGAAAGTTGAGATTCCCGAAAATTGCTAGATTTCTGAAGGATTCGGGAGTCCCGAAAATTTCGAGATTCCCGAAGGAATCGGGTTTCCCGAAAGTTGAGATTCCCGAAAATTTCTAGATTCCTGAAGGATTCGGGATTCCCGAAAATTCCAAGAATCCCGAAGGAATCGGATTTCCTGAAAATTTCGAGATTCCCGAAGGAATCGGGTTTCCCGAAAGTTGAGATTCCCGAAAATTGCTAGATTTCTGAAGGATTCGGGATTCCCGAAAATTTCGAGATTCCCGAAGGAATCGGGTTTCCCGAAAGTTGAGATTCCCGAAAATTTCTAGATTCCTGAAGGATTCGGGATTCCCGAAAATTCCAAGAATCCCGAAGGAATCGGATTTCCTGAAAATTTCGAGATTCCCGAAGGAATTGGGTTTCCCGAAAATTGCTAGATTTCTGAAGGATTCGGGATTCCCGAAAATTTCGAGATTCCCGAAGGAATCGGGTTTCCCGAAAGTTGAGATTCCCGAAAATTTCTAGATTCCTGAAGGATTCGGGATTCCCGAAAATTCCAAGAATCCCGAAGGAATCGGGTTTCCCGAAAATTTCTAGATTCCCAAAGGATTCGGGATTCCCGAAGGAATCGGGTTTCCCGAAGGAATCGGTTTTCCCAAAAATTCCAAGAATCCCGAAGGAATCGGTTTTCCCGAAAGTTTCAAGAATTCGGAAGGAATTGGGTTTTCCGAAGGAATCGAGTTTCCCGAAGGAATTGGGTTTCCCGAAAATTCCAAGAATCCCGAAGGAATTGGGTTTCCCGAAAATTCCAAGAATCCCGAAGGAATTGGGATTCTCCAAAATTCCAAGAATCCCGAAGGAATTGGGTTTCCCAAGATTACATCGTGTACGTATTACACGTTCGGAGAGTCGTTAATTATTCGTAGGTCCGCAGCTTCCGAGGAATCTTGCGTCTTCGGTTTAAAATTCTCTGTTCCATTCGCGCGGTTATTATTCCAATAAAAAAAAAAAAGAAGAAGGTTCAGCTTAACGTTTAGAACAATTTTCTCGGAGAGCCCGGTGCCTCGCTCTTTCCATTCCCCGCTCAATTTTCTCGCGAGGAATCGGGAGACCGTTCCTTTGGATATACGTCAGGGTAAATTGCTCTCGCCATTCTCAGGTACTGCGGTCGATTTAAATCGTAATTCGCAAAGCGTAAAGCGAGCGATCTTTCTCTTACAAACCGCCGTATTTCTGCTCTCTCTCTCTCTCTCTCTCTCTCTCGGATCTTAAGCCGAACCCTCAAAGGATCCCGGGGCGAAGCTGCACGGCAAATGATCCCAATTATCAGTTTCAATCCGATAACCTAATCCCGAGGCGATTCAGAGGGCTGGCGCAGGTGGTCTGCGGTTTAATCGCGACTCGTCGCAGCTAGGCCGCCGGCATGGCAGAGGTTGCTGGAAACCGAAAAACGCCGTGCATTGGCCGGGTGCTTAGCGGACGGTCAGACCGAGAGCTTAGTATGCATTGCGTGGAGACCGAGCGAGCGAGCGCGTATATCCATTATATTACGGGCCTCCGCCTCTCTCCGCTTCTCTCCGCTCCCCTCTCTCTCCTCTCTCCTATGTTCCGCCCTTCTGCCTTTCGTCCCGCTCGCCTCCATATCCGCTGGAAGAGATTTTCTGGCGGATGGTTCTCCGCTATTATCTGGGTGCTATCCGCTTCTCTCCTCGCTTCATACCCCCATGTACCCTCCTCTCCTTTATGTGCACCCGTTATATGGAGAGCTATTTACTCGAATCCGCGCCATCCAGGTCGCCGCGCGGCTCACTGACACCAGACCGCCTAGGTACACATATAACTGAGCAGTCTGCGTGCGGATAGCGAAGCACCTATGGTACCCCGTGCGCTTCAACCGCAATCCAATGCGGCGGAGCTCGTTCAAATGCATCCGCGTGCACGTGCGTAGGTGCGTGCGCGCGTACGTGCACTCGCCAGACAAGCAGGCGCGCGTCAACCCGACCAGATACTATTCTATCACGCGCGATTGCCGTTAAGAGAGCCCAGCCGACCCCCCAACCCCCTCCGTGCGCCGCCCCTGAACCACCGGGCCACGTCAACCGCCAGAGTCCTCGAATTTGCACACCCCCCCCCCGAGTCCTGGTGTGCGACCCGTCAACGCGACTCAAATCTACGACTATTAATCTGACCCATTTGTTCGGTGTCTGTCGCGGTGTTTTGTTGTTTTCTAACTGATTTTTAGACCGGATCGTCGTTACTCTTTTCACGCGCGATCTATAACGCGACTTTTTTGCGCGATACATCTTTGTCGCGGACACCTGGTGCGACGCGTTCAACGCGTCGACGGAACGGTAAGGTAAGAGGAAATTTGGATATACTTGGTAAGAGGAAAACTATTCATATATGAATATGTATCTCAAAAGTTACACTTTAGAGTGTTAATCGAGATATACAGTGAATTCTCGTTACGAGTCAGTTGCGCCGTTCTGGTTAAGAGTCAGTCACCAGGTTTTTGTTTAAAATCTGAGGTTGTCGCCGAGCGTCGCAGTTGAAACACACAGGGCAGCCTGGAAACCTAAGAGTCATATCCGTCTACAAGTCATAAGAGCCTATGACTACTACGCGATAGTGACATGAAGACTGAGAAAATATTTTTCTCCGATACAATGTTGCACAAGAGGCGACTTTCGAGCTTCGGCCCCTCACCGTGGTGGTGTGGGTAGTTCCACCGACTCCAAATTGTAAGGTTGGCACTGGCTTCAAATTGTAAGGTTGGCACTGACTTCAAATTTTAAGGTTGGCACTGACTTCAAACTGTAAGGTTGGCACTGACTTCAAATTGTAAGATTGGCACAGACTTCAAATTGTAAGGTTGGCACAGACTTCAAATTGTAAGGTTGGCACTGAATTCAAATTGTAAGGTTGGCACAGACTTCACATTGTAAGGTTGGCACTGACTTCAAATTGTAAGGTTGGCACTGACATCAAACTGTAAGGTTGGTACTGACTAGTAACGAGAATTCACTGTATCGTGTTATGATTTATTTACAATCCCAATATTTAGCTTTAATCGTCCCATGCCGAACCATTAATAGTAATCGTAAGTGTTCAAGTAGGCATTCAGCCCTGGACACGTTCAGGCCCCGGAAAAACGAGATGGCGGCGCGCCGTGCCGGCGGGACCTCGTCGAATTGCCTTCCGGGATGTAAAATAAAATTTTACAGCGTTTCGAGGCTTCGTCTCTAATTTGATCGTAACCCATTTTCCCACGGGCCGCTATCACGGCCCATTACGAGGAAATTTAATTTTTTTTTATCTGCCCTCTCGCTCTAACCGGTATTAACTGTTACTGCCGACAATTTCGGCCGGTTTTCGCAAACGATCCTCGTGGACGATCATACCGAACCGCTTCGTCCGCGATCGCGATGGAAAATGGTATTTCGGCCGGCTCGTTGGGGGGATATACGTCTGGGATGGGGCGAGCGTCTGGAGATCGTTTCTCCTAAGTCCAGATATCGTTATCGTCGTCGACCGCTATCGAGACGATCACGGGAAACCTTAATTGCGACAGGCGTTTGTAATCCCGGAATTTGACAGGGAGGCAAACGATCCAATTGTCCAGGATCTTCCTTTCTGCCAAGATTATTCTCCTTCGTTTCATTTCGGCCAGCGAGAGGAGAAAACTTTCGAACACACGTTTTCTTTTCATTACGTTAATAGAACGGAGATACTTCTTTCCCCCCCGGCAACGCACTACTACTCCCAACAGACGTATCGTTCTCCTCGATTCCTTTTTATCCTCACACGATTCTCTCTTCCGTCTCGTATCTCTCTCGCACAAACGGTTCAAAATATTAGCGTGGAAACAACAATCTTGTTCTCCCGGAGTCTTGAAGAAAACGCTACTATTGAGAGCCGAGGATAGTCAAGTGACTTTTCTATAATTTCGGAACGAGGAACGATTTTGCTCGTGTAAAGCCCTCATGATGTAATACACTACTGTAATTGGCGACCACACCTCTCATTCGAAGCTCGACGAAACGACTGAAATCAATCGCAAATCAACTTTTAAGACGTCGTTGCGAAGAGGAAGCATCGATCTTTAAACCTATGGTGGTTTCAGTTACGAAAAAATTTGTTTAAAGTTTTCACATTTGAATGTACAGTGATTTCTCTATATATGTCGCCGAGATCTGGATGATAAATGTCGCGGAACTATCCCCACTACCGCGAGGTATACCCTGTGAGGGGCCACGAAGCTCGAGAGGTCTCGGACGCCGAGGAGGGTAAACATAACACGGCTCGGGTATGTCTCCTGGACGATACATGACGCTGGCAATATCGAGAATTCACTGTATACTGAGAAATGAAAAACTTGTCTTCAGTTTCTCGTTTGCTAAATCGTGAACAAGAATCTTAGAATAAAATGATGTGTCATGAAACTAGCTTTAAACTTCTCGCTTTAAAATGAGTCCTATAATTTTTATATTTATAAGAATATTAAGAGCCAAGGGTAGTCACGTGACTTTTGCAGAGTCAGCAGGACGGTAACTATAATTTCCGTTCTCAGCTTTCAGCCACTGACTTAGGATCCCTCTTGGTCTTGATCCGACGGGTCTCAAGTCTGTGACTAAACTTGTCACATTTGTTGCTCTGTATTATCGATATTATGAATTCTGACGCCAGGAACGTGCTTCAAGTTTTTGGCTTTATTTCGCAGAGAATCAAGACAAAATATAGTTTAATTTGTAGCTGGAGATATTTTCTAGCACGCGCTGCTCTCGATTTCATCCAGAAAACTCATCCAATGGCGTAAAAATGCTCGGATTCCACGGCGTGCGCATCGTCAATTTTTGGCCTACTTCTAACGCTTATATTATCAAATATTTGCATAATCTCGTCAGCTCATGGCCAGGGCGCGTTAGATTGAACCTTTCTCTTTCGAATGAGCCCTTTCCCAGCAAAAAATATTCTCATATAAGGACGAAAAGTTGAGGCAAGTAAAACCATTTTTCGCCTATTTTTGTCGGTAACGTGGTCGCTCTACCTTATCGCGAATCTGCGGAGACTTGGCTATTAAATCTGATTTATGTATATAATTTCTCAATAAACTCTCGAATGCACAAAATAGCGGTAAATTTTAACAGGTAAACGGTCTAACGGCGCTCCACTAAATAATCTCTCGGTGATTTAGACTGTTTAGTATTCTTCCTAGCTATCTAATAATCGCATCCAATGATCTGACATCCTGTAATCAATTTTGAAATATTCCTCAGAGTCAGTAGACGGCGTACTGTCGCCGGGTGCGAGGAATTAAGGGAAGCTTGTGCCAAAAAAAAAAAAATCTAAGCGTCAAGAACCCCCATTCTTCTGTCACGAGACACTTTCGGAAGTGCAAGTGCATCTGCACTTTTCTAGACTTGTTGCATCCGGGATTTCATAAAGATGCTACCGCAGCTTTAGGATTCGCATCGATTTTATCGTTCGTTTCGCTTCGTATTCGTATCATGGTAGCCGGTTGCCGCTGGTCTTGCTACCTATTTTTGCAGGGGTGGGGTGGGGTGGGGGGTAACGTTAATGTTCCTGAAAAAAAAATAGTCCCGCCGGTAGTTTCCCACGGAGTGAAATTGATTTAATAAACGCTCACGGAACTGGGTGACGCTCTCAAACGCTTCCTCGCCTCGCCTCGCCTCGCCTCGCCTCGCCTCGCCTCGCCTCGCCTCGCCTCGCCTCGCCTCGTTTCGCCCGACTTCATCTCATCCCGCCTCATCTCATCCCGTCTCGTCTCGTCTCGTCTCGTCTCGTCTCGATTTTCGTGTTTCATGAGCATAACAAATCCGGCAAATCCGATTTCCCTTCGCCGATGGAGTTTCTCGTCGAACACAACGTTATTTCGAACGGAAATTCGCGTCGCATTTAACGTTGATTTCGCGCCTCCAACCCACGACGCCCGGTTCCGCTTCTTAATTGCGACCGGGAGCACCGCGGAGCTGCTCCGAGTGTTTTCAATCAACGCGAAAAAATATGGATATTAGCATGGAATTTCCGCGTCCTTATCAATCCTTTTCTAATTTCTCTCTCTCTCTCTCTCTCCCGCGTTTCGAGGTATGAAATCTGAAAAAATTTCTGTCGTGGAACATTAGTGTTTTGATGCAGCCCGTAATACTGCCCACGATTTTGATTAAATATTTATGAATTTATTGTTAAAACCGAGGCGTAAAATCGAATATGAAACTCCATACATTTCCCGAAACAAGCATTATTTGCTGAACACACTGTATATTAATTTCGATTTTTCACGGGTTTCCGGACTTCTGTATTGATCTTATTTTCAATTTTATTTTATTTTGTTTGTGATTTCTTTTTTGTTTCTGTTGTGGAGCATATACAACTTGATCATGAGCTCGCTATAGTTCTGTATGTTATAAAAGTGATACAAAATGAGTGTTTAATATTAGCTTGAAGTTATTTTACGTAAAAATAAGCTAATCCTGACAATTTATGTTTTTATTAAAATAACCATGAATCTGGAGAGTTATGAGAGGGTGTGTACAGAAGTTCGATATCGAAGGTATTCCCGCCCAACGTTATTAGAAATCACTTCTTTGAACATCCTCGGGAAATAGCTGCTGACGGTTGCGCCTTTTCCAGGAATCCAGAAGTTTTCCAACCGAAACTAGGAATCTATAGGATACTCGGCAGAGTAAGTGGTACAGTAGTGCTTGTTAGCGGTGGCTAATTTTTAAACGAAATCTAAACGAGGTAGTTCGTCGCTATTTCGCTTTCAATTAATATGTATAAGTGATTCCCGGAAGAATTGGGTTTCCCGAAATTTACGAGATTCCCGAAAGAATCGGGTATTGCCGAAAAAGTCGAGATTTCCGAAAATTTCGGGATTCCCAAAGGAATTGGGATACCCCAAAATTCCTAGATTCCCGAAGGAATTGGGATACCCTAATATTTCTAGATTCCCAAAGGAATTGGGTTTCCCGAAAATTTCTACATTCCCGGAGGAATCGGGTTCCCCGAAAATTTTGGGATTCGCGAAGGAATTGGGTTTCCCGAAGGAATCGAGATTCCCGAAAAAGTCGAGATTCCCCAACGAATCGGGATATCAGACAATTTCTAGATTCCCGAAGGATTTGAAATTCCCGAAGGAATCGGGTTTCCCGAAAAGTTCAAAAATCCAGATGAAATCGGGTTTACCGAAAATTACGAGATTCCCGAAGGAATCGAGTTTCCCGAAAATTTTGGGATTCCCGAAAGAATCGGGTTTTCCGACAATTACGGGATTCCCGAAAAAGTCGAGATTCCCGAAGGAACTGGGTTTCCCGAAAATTCCAAGAATCCCGAAGGAATCGGGATTCCCGAAAATTTCGAGATTCCCGAAGGAATCGGGATTCCCGAAAAATTCGAGATTCCCCAACGAATCGGGATATCAGACAATTTCTAGATTCCCGAAGGATTTGAAATTCCCGAGGGAATCGGGTTTCCCGAAGGAATTGGGTTTCCCGAAAAGTTCAAGAATCCAGATGGACTCGGGTTTACCGAAAATTACGAGATTCCCGAAGGAATCGAGTTTCCTGAAAATTTTGGGATTCCCGAAGGAATTGGGTTTCCCGAATATTTCAAGAAACCCGAAGGAATCGGGTTTTTTCCGACAATTACGGGATTCCCGAAAAAGTCGAGGTTCCCGAAGGAATCAGGTTTCCCGAAGGAATTGGGTTTCCCGAACATTCCAAGAATCCCGAAGGAATTGGGTTTCCCGAACATTCCAAGAATCCCGAAGGAATCGGGTTTCCCGAAAATTTCGAGATTCCTGAAGGAATCGGGTTTCCCGAAAAAGTCGAGATTTCCGAGTTTCTAGATTTCCGAAAATTTCTAAATTCCCGAAGGAATCGAGTTTCCCGAAGGAATTGGGTTTCCCGAAAATTCCAAAAATCCCAAAGGAATCGAGTTTCCCGAAAAAGTCGAGATTCTCGAAAATTTCTACATTCCCGCAGGATTCGAGATTCCCGAAGGAATTGGGTGTCCCGAAAATTCCAAGAATCCCGAAGGAATTGGGTTTCCCGAAAATTCCAAGAATCCCGAAGGAATTGAGTTTCCCGAAAATTCCAAGAATCCCGAAGTTATCGGGTTTCCCGAAAATTCCAAGAATCCTGAAGGAATCGAGTTTCCCGAAAATGTCGAGATTCCCGAAGGAATTGGGTTTCCCGAAAAAGTAGAGAATCCCGATCCCAAAAAAGTTTCGTGTTCCCGACTCGATATTTCGGGTTCTCGCTCACCGGTGGTTAATATTTACTCTGCGTGTGCTTGGAAACCCAAAGGCGGGTATCGAAACAATTAAGTTCGTCAAAGTGTCTCAGCCAGCGGGTGTATTTCCTGTTGAAAATGAACAGCTCGCAGGATTCTCAGAGACTTGTTAGATTGTCAATCTTGGGTCGAATTAGCGGAGCATCGGAGTATCGTCGTTGAGCAACGCGGGTTCTTCTCCTCGGCAGCTATTTTCCTTGAAGTTTCATTCTGTTTCCCTCTTCGGGTTCTCTTCGACGGGCTGAACGGCGTGACTAGTGAACCGTGGAAGAGGCTCCTTGCTTTTTCTAATCTTGCCGGCGGGAATGACGGGCACGATCGTGCTTTAAGCAGCAATTTACATGTAAGCTTCCACCTCGTATCTCGTTCTACCGTAATTACGTTCGCACCAGGGGTAATCGTCGCCTGTCTTTACCAGAAAATATAGAGGCCAGCGACGCGGCCGATGATCGCGTTCGCATCATTCTTCGCCCGACACCGTCCCTCGATGGGGATTTTATCGATTTATCTTTTCCACGCGAGCTACGGGATAATGGGCGCCGCCTTCTTAAATTCGATGCAAAATTCCTTTTCTAATAATCCCCTAAAATGCTGTTACTTCGATGCGAGCATTTAGAGAATTCGTCGAACTGATCTGTAATAGGATCACACTGGATTCAAATTTTAACTTCTTCCTTGAAGACGTTTTATTATCTATTTCTTCTGGTGAGTAGTTAACTCAATACGATTTCTTCCAAAAGTAACATAGTTCGTCGTTACAAGAAAAATTAGAATACATGTGACCTAAGAATATTGGAAAAAATGTACTCATCAATTTTAGAAACACGAATACTTTTCAGGATTTTATTGGCAGCATTATAGTCGGTTGAAAAATATTTTGCAAGCATCTTTTTTTATCTGCAATGACCAATATATAGGGCTTGAGATCAACCCTCAATGTAGAGGGTAAAAACCATATTTTTTTAAATATCTCGGGAACCAGAGGGTGTAGGACAATAAAATGTATCCTGAATTGTGCATTTACACAAATTTCGATGCATAACAAAATTTCGGAAAAAGTTATTTGTTCAAACAATATTTAAAACACGAGAATTCTTTTGCAGTTTTTCTTCTGAATTGTTCACCCATTCTTCTGTAAACTCGTGTGTGTAATCTACAGACTAAAATAGTGTTTAGCAACGAACAACATACGCTTCTACAACAATTACAATTATAAATACTGTGTTAGTTGTTGGTTTCTACAATATGTTCTTTCAATCAACCGAGGGTAAAAAGCTTAGATTATACTCTTTTAATAAAATGAAGTTTTCATGCAGTGCGTTGTTATTTCTAAAAAATGATTAGGCTAGAAGCCAGGGCAGGTATCCCGTAACGACGTCATTCTCGGATTAGCTGAGATTCCGTGTTAATTAATCTTGAGCTTTGTCTCTAAGCATCCAGTTAGAGTCGTCGTTGATTAAGGTATGGTTTCAGTGCACTAGCTCGCCCCTTTTAAATTAAATGTCGAATAGACACACAGGTGCTATGCTTCTACAGTCGGAAGATTAGACAATAAATAGGAGGATTAAAGGCAAACAGAGGACTGCTTCGATCTTGTTAATTGGAACTCTGCATTGGCTTTCCTGTAAGCAGTCTTATCATGGAAAACTATGCTCTAACACATTGAACGCGAGGTCGATGTATGTATGTATAGTGACAAAGGGGGTCTTTCTCGGTGACAATGTCGACAAATACAATCGGTAATTTAAACATTGACAATAAATATGCAACGGTTATTAAGACTAAAAATTCACATCACTCGTAATGATCAATAATTCGTCCGCACTGAACAAATTAAAAAAAAAAAGAATTCACTAAACATCTCCGTTTACGTTAACCCATTTGCATCATAAGGAAATATGATAAGGCCTTTATCATCAAACTTTTTTTTATTATATTTAAGTACAAAAATGAAGTAAAAGAACTTTATTTTCCAGTATTATAGGAAAATATAAATTGAGCGTATATATGGTGATAGTGACCAGGAAAATTGAGCGTATATATACGCTAATGATGCAAATGGGTTAATGTGATAAATTTACTGCAACGATAACAGTCTACTCGAGTATATAGCAACATTTAATCTTCTTTTGTTCCTACCGATGTCCCACCATTTACTATTCTGCTTGTTAACTAAACAACGAGGTTATAAAAGTTTATTAACCCTTTGAAATTATTGTGGCATTATTTCAAAGAAATTGGAAAAAATATTACAAAATATTTGTTACATTACAAGTACGCAATAGATTACCAAACATTTAAATATTATATGTGGAAATCGGATCAGTTTCGTACGAATAGAATGAAAATATTCTAAGACGAGAGGAAAATTTAGTTTCAGAATGAAAATGGCGCCGAGTGCAAAGGGTTAAATATAGACCTTGCGAAGCAACAATCTACAAGGGCTATCGAGCGTATTAGAACGTTTTCAGAGACAGAGCTTCTATTGTTTAATAAATAATCCTCCCGTAAATCGTTTCCTTCGCCGTCAGATATTTTCCGCCTATTTTAACAGGCAACCGCCTTTATCGTCGGACGAGTCCTACGCTCAAAGTAAAAGAACTGAAAGCGGATACGTACAAGGCATTTCCTACTTTTGAGAGAGAGAGAGAGAGAGAGAGAGAAAAAAAAAGGAAACCGGATGGAAGAAGAAGAATCGCTAGATCAGATTGTTAAGGCAGCACATATACGCGGGCGGATCTCTCGCTCGTCTGTCTGAGACTCCATCGACTGAGGCATCCAATTCTCAGACGGATTCTTTTCCTCGCAAGTCAAACGCTCTATGCCTCTTTGTGGAGCTGTTCGCAACGTGTTTTGCATTGTAGCTTCTCACGGCGTTCGCGCATTGCCGGTGACGTGTTCCTTTATCAAAGCTCGTCCCACCGTACCTGTGTCACGCTTGTTATTTTAAGAGTTGTATCGCACGGTTAATTGCTCTGGAGATGCTTGCTCGACTTTCCCCCAACATCCTCGCCGTTCGCCTCGAGTCCTTATCGTCTGCGATACACGCTGCAGCTCTACAATAATTAGTCGTCTCAAAGGTGACGAAGTCGAACCGACCTTTAGGCTGTTCATCGCTGCATCGCCCCGTAATTAGGAATCAACACGCTTCGCGTGCCCCCGGCATCGATCGAATTTCCACTTTAATAGTTTCGATCGTGAAACGAAGTATTGCAACTACTCGCGTCTACTCGCGGGGCAGATTTTATGCGTTTACCGGTCAAATTTGCTGGGTGTAATTTAAAACGGATGAAAGATTAACAGAATTTTAGGAAATTAATACATTATTTTCTATTTCTTAAAATTGATGCAGACAATTCTTATTTTGCATGTAGATCTCCAGTCTAAGCAATTTAATTTCATTTAGCATTTGAAGGAACATTTTTACAAGCATTAGGAAGATGGGTACGTATCGGATACCTCGAAAAAAATCATTAACGGAAGAAGAGAATACTGTTGTATCCATAAAAATCCTTTACCTATACATCGAAGTTTCATCTGAACGCAATATCGAGGTGCTGAACCTTTTATTACACGAGATTATTAAGCATAAAAATCGACGCTGCACTATACGTAGACCTTTTGCAATACCTACACATGCAATACCTTTTGTGTAATGAATAATACAAACAAAACATTTGTACCTTTTTCTAAGTTTCCGATCCCCGAGAAATTGATATTTAACACTAGATTTACGGGGCCCGTAGAAAGACGACATTCTTTAATATACAATTATTGTAAAAATGCATTTATACGAAATTTATTTAACACATTTATTCCTTGGAACATACATTATGCTAAAAGCTGCTAAAAATCTGGATATATTCTTGATATTTTTATGAAATAATCCAAACCGGCCACTTTTAGTGCTCCGTAAACCTACTGTCAAACAGTAATAACTTTGTTAGCAAAAATTACACTATAATAAATCTGGACTCGTGTTAACACTAGATTTACGGGACCCGTCAAAATGACGAATTCTAATATTTTTAATTTACGCATATTGAGATTGTAAAGATGCATCCATCAGGAATTATTTAACAAATTGATTTCTTTGGATATATATTATTAAGAAGATGGCCACAAATTGTGATAGATACGATCATGTTATTTTTGTAAAGTAATGTAAAATAGTCGTTTTTAGTGCTCCGTAAACCTAGTGTTGAAGCCCAAAGCCTCTACTTTCGCAAACCATAGTTCATTCTTCTCCACGAGTCCAGGTTGCACTATTTCTCTCAACGAAATCGTCGCAATTTGTGTGAAAACAAATTCCCCAGAATTGGAAATTCAGTGCTCGGGAAACTCTTTTTGGTAAATCCTCGGCAAGCCCTCGGCGGAATGTATTTCTCGTTTTCATCGCTATTCTCGCGATTTTAATTCCGGCCGGTTAAAACATTTCTTTCATATCGCGATTTTAATCATATCGCATCGCATCGGCTCGCGAGCGCGCTATTTGCACAAGATTCCGCGGGCACCGAACGGTCCGGGAGTGTTTTATTAAACAGCCGGGAGGAGAAGATCGGAGCGGGGATTTAGTATTGGAAAATCCTTGCAAATTAATTCCCATCATGAACCGAGGGGTGGGGGTTGGAGGGAGGAAGGGATATCGGCGTAATCGTCGGGATCGCGGTAATGTCGGTCGAACGGAAACGGCCAGCACGAAGAAAGAAAAACTGTTGTTCCCGGACAATGAGGGTTGTCCCTGTGAGCTTCTCCATATCTATCCGCGGCGCGGTTATCGTTGTTTCGCTGGTGCAGCCCTTCGGCAAAAACTGGTCCGCAATTAGCGTGATCAGCCGTGGCTTTATCGGTTTCCAATGCTGTTTTTCGAAGACGCGTACCGCGGTGCGGCGGAGACAGAGGCCGCGCAACAGGGTTCGCGAAAAACGGAAGAGAGCATCTGCGGGACAATGGATTCGTTAGTCTGCACGGCTTATTGAACGCGCGACGCGGAAATCGAATGCTCGATGACCGGGCCCGCAGAAATCGATCGACGGTTGCGGTGTCGCGTCGATCCCGGAATCCGGAAAAATCGGATCGCGACTAGGTGGTAAAGGTTGACGGCGAGTGATCGTATAGTCAATCTCCGCAGAACATGAATCTTTGTTTTGCTAGATGCAAGACTTGGCTTGCTTTTGGGTCGATCGGTGTCTGAATCAGTTCTGATCTTGTTAGAATCGTATAGGAATTAGGAAAGCTCGGAGTGGTTTTAGGAAGTTGTTTATGATTGGTTGAGGGGTGTGTTTTGGAAGGTGTTGGAAGTGGTGGAAAGTTAGGAAGAGTAGAAGGTACACAACGGTTACAGGCGGCTATCGCTATAAAACTATACAATCTAGGTACTACGGTTCGCAGTTCAGCATGTGCTCGTCAGCTGACAAGCACATTTAAACTTACGTATTTTCATCAACGAAGTTTCTAACTTTCTTTCTTTGGTGCAACCAAATACTTACCTTACTTCCTTTGTAAATGAAAATATAATTATGGACAATAGATGTCCAATTTATACTACATTACAGCCACACACAGTCTGCAGAAAGCGCCAGTAGCAATGACAGCGATACGTCAAGCGATGACGAGATGCGAAGTGCTTCATGTTTCGTAAGTAACTCAGAACGTTCAAATACTTCATTATTATTATTATCTTTATTGTGCTTTATATACGAGAATACGATATACCTTCAAACTAGTGTGTTATCGAATCATTTCAATGAAAAAATTATTTCATTAGTTTTTCTCACAAATATCTATTCTTTGCAAAATCCTGAGGTCGTAAACAAATTTTGAGACCAGATCTGAAATCAGCGTGAAAAAATCTACGGGAAATGATGTATAGCATGTTAAAAAAGAAATTTTTCCGCGCGTGGTATTGGAAAAACCACAATTTTCTTGAAATTATGCAAGTTTAACGAATTTTCTCAAGGTTAAAACACGTTCGTATCATAATCTCCCTATTTTCCCATATTCTACAAAGTTTCTATCGAAAGTTCTTCGATTTTGAATCCGATTTCGTCCAAATTGCGCACTGTGCGCCGCGGTAATTAGCACCGCGTCACGCTGCTACCTGCGCCACCTTCTTTAGCTACTAATAAAACAATAAACGACACATAACCCAGTGGTATTGTTTAAAATACTATACACGTTTATACTAAAATGCTTATGTTTCGATAAAACAAGCCAGAATTCCTTCCTACGTACGCCAGGTGCAAGACTATCTTCCATTATGTATAATTATTGTTAAATAGCAAAAAAAAAAGAAAATCCTGAAACACGTATCCCCTATTTTGGATCAAAGATCACACACCCAAATTTACATTAAAATGAACTAACAACAAATAAGAGAAACCGCAGGAAAAAATCAAATTTTTAATATATTGTTTAAACAAAAAACTTTTGTTAAAATTTTCTTGCGCAACTACGTTTCCCATTGAAAAACACACAATTTAAAAAAAAATTCAAATTTTTTCGACCTCTGGTTTCCGAGATATCTCAAAAAATATGGTTTTGACCCCTAACTTTGAGGGCTGTTTTCACCCCTTCAAAGTGGATGACAGCCGATAAAAAAAAAACACGTGTCAAATATTTTTCAAAGAACTGTAAGCTCCCATAACTTTCGTCAAAACCGGATTTTCGCATGTGAATATGTTTTTAATGGCGGTCATGGTCATTATGCCGCGGGTGGCTAGTCTAACTGACCTTCGCGGTCGTGCAGATGTCCCTTCGCGGAGGGTTTTTACGACGGAACAACGGTGTTTCGATGATCTTCGAGAACTCGCGTCCCCGGGTCCGTAGAGCCTGTCCCAGCGAATACGTATCCTCGAAGAGGCAAACCGGATACGACATCGAGCAGACACAAAATTTCCCCGGTGATCCTCTTATGAAACGCGGTACGGGGAAAATTCGAAGAGAGTCGCGGACAGGATCCTGTTTCGCATCGGAACGATCTCTCTCTCTCTCTCTCTCTCGCTCCTTTTACCGTGGGAGAGAAAAATGTAAAAAAAGAAAGGGAGAAGAAACTCCGAGACCGAGAATAACTTCGCGCGCGCCGAGGCTGTGACGACGCGCGTTCCAGAAAGGAGGAAGGTATAACTCGGTGAAATGTCATGCACACTCAATTTCACTTTGTCGAAAGTTTCTTCTTCGCCCGGTGCTGGTCATTATAACGGCGCTTTGTTATCCATCGCCTCGCCGACGACGACGACGGCCCGGTCGCCTCGCTAGCTATCTGGCTCACTTACCTCTCTCGAAACTCGAACTTTTCCGAAACACTGTAGTTCGCGGAAGCGACGACACGACTCGTTCCCCGCCCGACCGTCCCTGGCCGAGGGTCGTTTTGCGAAAAGAAAATAAAAAAGAGAAAACGATAGCTGGAAAACCGAAGGCAGTGTAAATTGAGCTTACAATCCAATCAGCCGGGGGCCCCTCTCTCTCTCTCTCTCTCTCTTCTCTCTGTCTACGGACTGTTTCGGTCCGCTCGAGCTTCGTCGACTCGAGAGAGAGAGAGGCGGAAGTGAAACGGAGGGAGGACGAGAGTTGGCTGGAAAGTTGAGGAACAGTGGACGCGAGGAGAACGGGGAAGGGAGGATCAAAAGGGAAACAAAGATGACGGGCGAGAGAGGCGAGAGAGGATGGTCAGGGACGAGGAACGGGCGAGAGAAAACGAGGGCGAAAGAAGAGCGCGAGGACCGCGGAAATAGCCCCGGAGGGTCGAAACGCGGTGATAGCGGGCGAGGAAACTCGAGGACACGCGGACATTTGCCGGGTACATTTTTGATGGGATTTTTAAATGAGCCCCAATTGCGTTAGGCGGCACGGTGCTCGACTTACGGCAAGATTTCCTTAAACGATGTTTCAGGTTCTCGGGATCGCTCGGGCATGCTCGTTAGGGGATGAAAATTAAACCGGCGACGTCTTGTATTCCTTCTCTCGTCGCGGCTTGCTTATTGGACGCGTCGAGGAACCATGATCGCGATGTGATCGCGATATCTCAACGGTTTCTCTGCTATGCAATTATACAGGCTGTTTCGCCTAACTCGAGCATATAAAATGTCTCGCTTCTCAAAGTTAGTTTGTTCAAATATTATGATAGGCAACAAAATTTGAATCCAGGTTATATTTTTTGAGATTTCAACCCATCGAAGTTTTTTTTAAATGGAACTATATATTTTTATTATCGCTATACGATAGCCGAGGTCAAGACGAATCCAACGACCTGTAATATTATGACCTTCACGTGACCTTGAGTTTCTTATCACCAACGCTTCCACACCATACATTTACACTCCATGGTGTACAACTTGCCGAAGTCATTCCGGGTTTTCAGTGCACCAATAATGCATATTATGCGTATGCAGTTGTCCATGGTTAGAAAAGGTAGCTGCGTCAGTAAAGAGAACGTCATAAAAGAAATGTTCGTTTCTTTGTATTTGCTGCAATGTCCTTGTACCGTCATCTTTCATAGTCGAATAAATCCCGATGAATTTCTTAAACGCACTGATTAGAGTCACCGAAAGGAGAAGAATTTGTATCAGTGTTTACTATTTATTGCAAGCGTGTTTGCAGTCATTAGTCAAGGTTCAAGAACATTTTTTGAAACCCTAGGGGGTCATGTCATCGTTATTTCACTATTTGCATCAAGTACCCCACTTTTATGAATTTTTCATAATGAAGGTCGCGTGAAGGTCATAATATTACAGGTCGTTGGGATCGTCTTGACCTCGGCTATCATATAGCGATAATAAAATATATCATTCCATTTAAAAAAACTTCGATGACCTTGAAATCTCAAAAAATATAACCTTGAACAAATTTATTTGCCTATCATAATACTTGCCCCTCTGAATCAACTAATGTTTCCGTCTGAAATTTTCTTCTGTCATAAAAAACAAGCGAGATATTTTAGTTGCTCGAGTTAGGTGAAACACCCTGTACACAGCGAATTCTCGATACATGTCAACAACACGGGTCTCACCAGCGACATATAACGTCCAGCAGACGATATACCCTGCGATATATGTCGGATAATGGGAATAGTGGGGATAATTCCGCGACGTTTATTATCCAGCCCTTGGCGACATATATCGAGAAATCACTGTACACGTGAGGCGGTGAGAAGAGCAGGACTTCGAACCGCAAAAGGATGAAACGAGAAAAAAAAAATAGGAAACGTGTATCATGCTGTCGAAGAATATATTTGTTTAACCCTCGCACTGTGCTGGAATACGAATATCAAATGGGTCCTCCATTTTTCGATTTTTGTACGACATGCAGTTTTAAATCAATTACATATTTAACGATCGATTTTTTGGACCGGCCGAAATGGAATGAATATGCATGAAACATGAATAATAAATTTCAAGTGGTGGATGTTCATAGGAAGCGTAACTTTCCAATAAATTGATATTAACCCGTTGCAACTATTGCAATTTTTACACAAATAATATTCACACAAACAAAGCAGAATTTTATGTCGGTTTGGTGGCAATTAACATTAAAATTCTTCTTTATATAATGCAATTTTATAGTAATTTCAGATTAATAAATTATCCTGACATTTTTATGTATCACTAGACTGCAGACTTTATGTGCCAAATACGAGTTATGGAATTTACTATTTTCAACTCACTAAAATTGTTAAGAGAAGAAGTAAATACGTGGCTCCTGTATTTTCTAATTAATGCAGACCGCAGTATTAATGCAGTATCACAGAGTACTCGAAATACAATTTCTCTATAATCGTCGCAAATGCCTAGCCGATAAAAGTCCCAAAACTACACCCACTTCCGTGGAGTATACCCAGTGAAAGTCATAAACCGGACAAGAGCATCACTGTCTTTTCTACGCTCGGCATGAATCAAAATAGCATCTCCTAGCCGATATATGTCCCCGGCTAGACCCGTGTTTTGAACATGTATCGAGTAAACACTTCACCTAGTTCGCACTGTCCCACAAAAATAGGAAGACTGCATTTATTCACACTTCGTGCAAACTTCGATATAACACACATTTACAACCCCAATAATAGTGAAACAAAAACTTTGATACTGGCCATTCCGACAGGTCCGGAAACTCTACCGTCATAGTCGTTTCCTGCGAGTGTCGTATATCGCGTAACAGTGATTGATACAGTAGCACGTGAACGCCGTTTAACAGCGAATGATTACAGTCATCGGTCGTAGCGAAACATTAACCCTAAGCGCGTCGACTGCCACGTCAATGGGAAGCAAAGGCGACAGTGTAAACTTCGAACGCGTATTATATAGTTTCAAATACGGGTTAGAGATAACCCGGTCATCGAGTTTCACGGCCCATCACGCGAGCGTTAAAGATCGACTGTTGCCCCGTACGCTGATCGAGTGGTTCACACGAACGGTTCCAAGAAATTTTGCTAAACTGCATACGGCGTGGTTGCTAACGAGCAACCGCAAACGGTTAAACTTCTTAACCCTTTGCACTCGAGGCTATTGTAACTCTAAAATGAAACATTTCTTCCGACCTAGAATATTGCCCTTCTATAATAGTTTTATTTCATGTTATACATACGAGAATGCTACAACTTACTCGTACAATACCGAAATATTTAGTAATTTATTCAATACAAACAAATTTAATACTGTAAAAAATATTTTGAATAATGATACAGCAATTTTTAGTGGTGCCCTACAGGCACCATTCGAGTGCTAAGGGTTAATTTTCCTTCTTAGGTCAATGAAATTTTATATGGTTTTCGCAGTTCCTTGGTATGAAACGTTCCTGGGTTCCAAAGTCTTGCGGTGGCCATCTGTCGGTCGGATCGAAGGAACAAAGCAAATGCGCCTAAACGCACAGGCACAGTCCTAAAGAGCACTAAAAGTGACTATTTTACATTGCGTTATAAAATAAACAAGAATGTGCTGCCCAAATGTTTAGCCATTTTTCTTTTAACACTAGATTTACGGGAACCCGTCAAAATGACGGCTTCTAATATTTTTAAATTGCGAATATTGAGATTGTAAAAATGCATCCATGGGCAATTATTTAACAAATTGATTTCTTTGGGTATGTATTACTAAAAAAATGGCTACAAACTTTGATCGATAGATTCATGTTATTCTTATAAAGTAATGTGAAATAGTCATTTTTAGTGCTCCGTAAACCTAGTGTTAATTGTGAGGTTATATCGATCTATGAATCGATAGGAAGATATTTCAGGTTGGTAGCGACGCAGTGTGTTATGCGTGCGACGGTTGGTACGTTTGTAAGCGTCGCCCCTGCCGGAGAGTTTTGTCGAACAGATGCATGTGCGTTCAGAGAGTGTCTGTAATATACCATTTCTCGGTATTATTTAATAAATATTAAGTTGTGTTTCATCGGGAGCTCTTAGCCTTTATTATATTCCATTCCTCGAGCCTCCACATTAATAACATACCCGAAGAAATAGTTGAACAATTTCTCGTGGACTCTTTAGATTCTTTTGGATCTTTAGAGCCTTACCAATCGTAAATTAAAAATACTAGAACCCGTCATTTCGACGGGTCCCGTAAACCCAGTGTTAACCCTTTGCACTCGAGTGGTGACTCTGAAGCACCACTAGAAATTGTTGTGGCATTGTTTCAAAGAAATTACAAAAAATATTACAAAATATTTGTTACATTACAAAATTTGTATTTGACAGATTACCAAATATTTCAATATTATATGTAGAAATCGGATCAGTTTCGTATGAATAAAATGAAAATATTGTAAGACGAAAGAAAAATTTAGTTTTAGATTGAAAACAGCGCCGAGTGCAAAGGGTTAATCAGCGGTCGGGACCGGGACCGGCGAATGTGAAAAGTTTTGTTCGAAATTTAATTACGACTAAAGTGTTTGAAAGGGGTCAATTCACCGGCTGTATCTCCTGTATCAGCCACCCTTGTCCTGAGGGGAGGGGAGGGGAAGGAAGGGAGGAAAGGGGAGGGGAGGGAGTGGGGGAGAAAAATTTACCAGCGAATCAGAGGATGGTTACCGGGAGCAAATACTTCGTCCCCGAGAAATCGCCGGGGTGTATTTTCTCGGGCGCTGGACAGCGAAAGGAAAATAGAGCGTCGTGAAAGCTCGAGCCGTAGAGAGCTAAGGGATGGAACGCTGGCAGGGGGTGTAGGGGTGGAGAGCGAGGTACACACAGCAAGAACAGGCCGGTCGAGAAAAGAGAGAGAGAGAGATGACGTAAAATGCATTACACCGGGTTTAAGTACACTTTTACGGCAGCGATCGAGAAGGTTTTACACCGGAAACTTTGAAACCGACTGTCAGAGAGAATGAGGATACGAGAGGCGAAACGAGGAGCGCCGTTTTATCTTGATGAGCAGGATCAGCGGAGAGAGAGAGAGAGAGAGAGAGAGAGAGAGAGAGAGAGAGAGAGAGAGAGAGAGAGAGAGAGAGGTCGCCATAGAATCCCGGAGCCCGGGGTCGTTTCAGTATCTAATTTGATTACTAATTTCGGCCATCGCGCCCGGGGTCGAATTCTGCTTACACCGGTTACACCTCCCCTCCCTCCGGGTCACGTTCATTTAATTCCGAATCCGATGCGAGTTTCTTCCGTGACCTACAGCCGGAAATGCGTTCCGCAACCCCCCGAGAGTCTTGTTTGCGAGTGCCTTACCTATTTCCGCTCCGTATTGCACGGATCTTCGTCGAACTAAACTCTCTTTCCATTACCGGGTACAATATGGCGGCCGCCTCGAATCGCTCGAGTCGCTCGGAAACGTTGCTTTTTATTTGACAAACGAATTTCTATTGTCTGGCCGTCGACATAGAGGCTGTGGGACACGCGAAAGAAATATTAGGAAGATTGAACGCTTGGAGGACTGTGGAAGAGTATCGAGAAGGTAATAAGAGAAATAATAGACTGGCTTTAAAAAATTGACCAGTAATTACTTGGTTATTTAGATATTGCGTTATTAATATTAACCCTTTGCACTCGAAGCCGTTTTAACTCGAAAACGAGACATTTCTTCCGACCCAGAATTTCCTAGAATTTCCCTTCTATATATTTTTGCTTTCATGTTGTACAGAGGAAAATGGCGCACTTTACTAGCACAATACTGAAATTTTCAGTAATTTATTGAATACATAACTGCCGGTCCCAAAAATGACCGGTTCCAGAGTTTTTATTTTGCAATTACTGAAATGACGAAGATGCTTTCGTGGGAGATGATTAAATAAATATGTTTAGTAGAGCATTTGTTTTAACTAGACTGCGGATTTTATGCATTTATGACAAAAATGGGTAGGTGTGTTTCAGAACAGTAAAAATTTTAAAATACTGTTACATTATTTTCCACCTATGAAACATATTATTATTGTTAATAACATTAAATATCTATTTCACTCCAGTCTGTTGCAATTCCGGTAGAAAATTTTTATTTTGCAGAAAGATCCGCAGTCTAGTTATAACACGAACCGCACAAAATCCAAATGGATTCGATGTCGGCATTTTTATGAGACAACTAAATCCATTTACTATTAAATTCATTTAACACTAAACCTACCGAGCACGAAACATATGAACATTTATAAAAGTGAGAAGATTGAATATAACTTTGTACGATTTACGTTGTAATATGTGCTCAAACGAAGAAGTCAATTCGGTCATTTCCTGCAAAAGCATTTTTATAATTTCGATAATTGCGAAACAGAAAACCGGTCGTTTGACAGTGCTAGGTTAAGCGTTAACGTTTTTCTAAACGAAACGCGTCCTCGCACAAAATTCCCAAAAATTCCGAAACTAACCGGAACACCCAATACATTTCGGCTCGATACTACGCGTTACACGGGCTCCTATTACGTCACCGTCGACGTCGGCGTCCTCATCACCATAAACTGCGGCGGTACCGCCGTGTGTTCTTTCGCGTTCGCAATACAATTCCAATAATTACTATCCCGCTTAATGCGATAGGAAAATGATGAACATTTTGACCTACATTTGCACGCAATGCGGGCGACATTTCAGTTTAATTGATTCTTACGTGGTATTCACGGATCGAACGCGTGCAGCCAGTTTTGCGTATCGATTGAGACGCGTCGTCCTCGAATAGTATTAATTTTAGGATTGAAGGAGATAATAGAAAAAATTTACTCTTACTTTAACAGCAATGGTTGAGGAACGTTTCGTTATTTTAAAAGATTTTTTGGTTCCTTTTGACATGGCACAGTCATCGAGGTTAAAACTCGGTCATGTATGACTGACACAATTTTTTTTAAACTGAAACTTAGAAAATCAATTTTTACTCAAATCTTTTAGGTAAACCTTTTATTAGGATCTAGAATGTGTTAATGACATCGACTGTTCTTAAGAATTTCGTGCGTCCAGAATTGAAGGTCGTGCAAGATTTTAAGTGGAAATCTTTTTCTGTGTATCAGACATTTCATTATACCAGGTGGTTAATCGCGGAAATTGATTTCGCGACCAAGCAGAACCAACATCCCGGCGTGCATGGGTCACCCGGGACGGCGTAGTTTGTTTCGAAAATCTACATAGGATTAAGCCGAGACTCTTAACTTCTGCTACCAAAATACGTTACAGTTGTTACGGTCCATGTTTCAGCGGCTCCGTAGCTCATGAACTCTAAGTCCATTACGAGAGGGCATTTCCCCCGTCGGCCGGAGAGCGAAAAATTATTCAATTTATCTCGAAGGAAGGTTCCCGCGAATACTCCCGGGGAACTTTTACCGCAAACTCGATTGTCGTACCATTTTCGAAAACCGTTTACACGAAACTCGGAAAAAACATAACGGGACCCTACTTCTCAACTCTACTGGCGAACCTGGTAAAAGTCCGATAGTTTCAACAACGATCGCACGAAGAGTATTGCGATCAGGAGCACACTGATTTCATCCGGTTCGCGACAGGGTTTGGCAACACTTGCGGACACGTTACACTATTTATCAACGTTCGATTAGCCGGCGTGTCTCCCGGAGCCGGCATTAATGGATACTTATCGAATTAAAAGTTCGGCGTGCCGCGCAATCTCGTGGTGCTAAGAACCTAATTGGCATTTAATCCCGTTAGCGAGGGTGCGAACCGCCCTCGGATCATCCGGCCAGTTCCCCAACGCTGCCGGTGCCTGCATATGCCCTTCCGGTGATGACCGAAAACTGCATATTTCGCCGCTGTCGGGGCCAGTTTACGGAGTAATTAAATTCCGGAAAACAGGAATTCGAGTATGAACGCGCACAATTTGTCAGTCGGACGAAAATTGTTAATAATGCTCGAGGATCCCTGTCGTCGCGCAGGTATCGTCCCCGTCGATCCTCGCGCCCCGGAACTGATAAATCAGCGATAGCCTCGCTCTTTGAAATTGCTTATAATATGCAATATTGCCAGCGTTCCCGCTCGGAGATAAACGATCGATGCTCGTGTCCTTGCGAGACGGTGGACAGTGCCGTTGAAGGAAAAAATATTTTTCCATATATTCTTTCGCACAGAAATTCGTTTTCGTCAAAAGTGACGGACAGCACACTCGGTTGGAATTCCCGTGTACCGGAAATGAAACGATTCGACTGTGCGCTTGTTTAACACCCTGACTGCCAAACTAGAAACCCCAAAAATTCCATAAAATCAAAGTAAGTTATTTAACACTAGGTTTATGGGACCCGTCAAAATTGTGAAGATCCATCTACGTGGAATTACTCAACAACCTTATTTCCTTAGGTATATATTATTTGAAAAATGGCTAAATACTTGGACAGACACATTCTTTCTTATTTTTATAAAGTAATGTAAAATACTCACTTTTAGTGCTCCGTAAACCTAGTGTTAATGAAATAAAAATTGCAAAATCCTTTGTAATCCTTCAACTTTCTTGCATGTTACAGATCCTAATCAAGGTTGGTGCAATGAATATATCAACGTAAAAATTCATTTCAAAACCTGCACAAATAATCCAAATATGGGTGACGCGGCGCCGAACGTGTTAAATAGATTGTTATTAGGGGTTCCCATAAGCAATCAATTACAGTACTGGGAAAAATAAAGTACGCACCTCGAACATTTTTACAATTACGTTTATAACTTTCCCCGTTATTCGCAATGGAATGCTACAATCTTGCTTCTAAGAGCACTGACGGCTAACTGAATCTTTATTAATACGTTTATTTGTAAACATTCTTTTATCTCCAACGGCAAGAAAAGGTATCCTACGTGCAATTATTGCTGAAAGTAAATAAACACTCTATATAGTGCGTACTTTACTTTGTCCGAGGAAAATATGACAACAGACGTAACAGGCTTGGCTAATGTACGATGTTTCATGTTTTTCGAATTATTTCTCATCGAGTTCAAAAGTAGACTAAGAAACCTTTTTTTTTTGTGCAAATACATAATTATTATAACTGTAAAAACTACGGAGTTATAAACGTAATTGTATAAATATTCGAGGTGCGTACTTTATTTTGTCCAGTACTGTATTTGCAAACAATTTGTTTTGCCTTCAGTTCTGTACCGATCGTCGAAGAGGAAACGCGTATTCTTTTACAGTTTTTGGTAAAGCAGCCTGTGTTCAAAGTATTCTAAAATTTTCTTTTACAACCCTGTAATAAAATGGCGGCGTCCGTACCTTCCGAGGATCATATTCGTCGTTGCATACTTTTTCATTTTCATGCGGGATTTAATGTAACAACAAAGGAAATTTGTAATGTTTAATGGAGATGTATCGAAGGTCAACAAGTGTCAACGTTGGTTCAGAAGGTTTCCTGCTGGTGATAATGATCTCTCCGACAGGCCTCGAAGTGAACGACCAGTTCAATTTGATAATGGCACCCTAAAATCTCTAGTGGAAGCTGATCCAAAATTAAGTATACAAGAATTATCGAGAAGCCTTGGGTACAATTGGTCAACTATACAAAGGCACCCACACGAAATGGGAAAGACATACATGCAAGGAATATGGCTACCGCGTCAATTATCTGAGACCAACAAGAATATTCGTCGATCAATTTGCACTTCATTGCTATCCAGATTTCGCAGAGATCCATTTCTTAGCAGAATCGTTACCGGCGATGAAAAATGGATTCTTCATGATAACATAAAGCGTTCCAAGCAATGGCTTTCCGCAAATCAAACCGCAATATCAACCCCTAAACCTAGCTTATCGCTTAGAAAGGTGTTACTGTGCGTTTGGTGGGACTGTCGTGGCATGATTTACTTTGAGTTGTTGAAACCTGGAGAAACAGTTACTGCTCAGTTGTATTGTCAGCAATTACAACGGCTGTATTCAGAACTATTGAAAAAGAGGGCATCTTTAGTCCACAGAAAAGGTGTAATACTGCAAATTCACTATACCCGGCCCTGTACAGCGAAACTTACTCAAGAAAAAATCAAAGAATTGCAATGGGAAGTTTTATCGCAGCCCCGTACTCACCGGATATTGCTACCTCTGACCTTTTCAGATCTCTGGAGCATTGTTTAAGGAATAGAACATTCTGTAGAAGATGTAAGGAGGCACCTTGGGTCATATTTTGCTTGACGAACTCTGGATTTCTATAAGAGGGGGATGATGGCAAACTGTCCTTGATAATGATGGAGATTGAAACTTGAATTTACTACAGAGTTTTGTTTTAGATTTCAAAATAATTGATTACTTATGGGTCCCCCTAATATATCAAGCGGTTTCCAACCATCCTCTTTTTTCTGCATCCGACTTTCTAGCTCGCGCGTTACTATGAGAGGGGGATCGAAAATTTGCGGGAAAGATGGCAAACTGTCCTTGATAATGATGGAGATTGTATAATAAATCGAGAAACAAAAACTTGAATTTACTACAAAAATTTGTTTGAGATTTCAAAATAATTGATTACTCATGGGTCCCTCTAATATCATTTCACTCAATTTTCTTAAATAATGCACGGGTCCTTGAGAAACTTCATAACTAGCCACATGAGAAACGATTACAGACTATGAAGATTAAAAGACGAAGATCAAAACATTTTATTATATTAACAGTGCAAAACTAGTAATTCTACAAGGCGACCATATTGGAAGGAATCCATATAAACATAAGGTAAACTATTATCGTGTTGCTTCGAATTTCGAATCTTTAACATTTGTTTTAAGATGTCTGTGTATTTTTTAATTTATACTTCAATTCACTCTTATCTCAAAGACTCTGTCTTGAGTAATATTTTGCTCGACAAACCCTGGATTTCTATAAGAGGGGGATTGAAAATTTGCAGGATGGCAAACTGTCCTTGATAATGATGGAGATTATATAATAAATTTATTGAATTTACTGCAGAGTTTGTTTTCGATTTCAAAATAATTGCTTATGGGTCCCCCTAATATTTTCGTATCCGCGAAGTAGACAAGTATGAAACACGGGTGCGCACGACTTACGATTGTCACTTATGGTCGAGCGTTTACTATTCGGCGCTGCTGCTATTCTCCTCGATTCGGTGGATTCTCAGTGGAAGAACAGTTCGATACAAGTATCGCGATTCTCGTTCGAACGAATCGCGCCCGATAATAATTTCGCCGCACTCCGAAGAGGAATGCTATATCCCGGAGTACCGAGGAGTCAAGTACGCGCGAGAATGTTCGATAATGCATTTTTATACGGAGGAATATTTTGCATGCCCGATACAGTGTTCCCGCGTGGAACGCGCGCGGTGACTTTGATGGCGCGTCGGCCGTGATGACGCAATAATTAATCGTTGCTCGAACGCCGGAGCCTGGCACAATATCGGCTTATGTTATACGGTTACAAAGCTCCTCCACTTATTTCCCTGTTTCCTCTCTCTCTCTCTCGCTCTGGCAGAGGAGAGCCCGATCGATGAACATAAAATCTGAGGATCGATGACGAAGCGCAGCGGCGCGGCGCGTCGCTTGGCGGAAAGAAAAAAAAAGAAGAAAATAAGCACGCGTTCGATTCGATTGGCAAGCTCGGCCCGTTGTCGAGCTTTCGCCGCTCTCCATTCACGGTGTGTATTTTCCGCGTGCCCGATTGAAATCCGCCCCGTGAGAATTTCGCGTCCTCGATCGACGACGATAAAACTGCCAGCAAAACGTTTTTCTGGTTCGACGCGCGTCATTTCGAGGCGATTGGCTGGCGGCACTCCTCGGCGAAGCTTTTCGAAACGGGACGACGCGACGGCGGGCGAGTTGATTATGAGAATGCTCGCGCAACGCCGCGATGAATCGGGCGAGAGGCCGCGCGCGCTCGGTATCGATAAACGTTCACGCGGTCATGAAACTAGGATTTATCGACAAGGGATTTTACGCGTAATTACCGGATGAAATCCGGTGTCGTTCCGGGCGAAAGACGTAAATCGCTATCCGATAATCTAGCGAGCGGATTGCCGCGCCTCCGGCTGGAACGCTTCGTTGCTTAATAAATAATCGTGCCAGCCTGCGTGTCGACGTTCGCGTGTATTAATGAGAGCCGCGTTAACTTCTAATTCGAGTTAATTCGAGCCATGGAGCGCGCGACATGTGATACGCAGACAGTGATTAGCGGATAACAGAGCTTGCGAATAATTTATGAGGTGAAAACGCTCGGAACGCCGAGCGACGGTGTCGTTACCATGATGACGGAATGGTATCGCTGCCATCACGGTCCGTTTGAGAAATAGAGAGTGCGATTTACCTGACAGGCGGCCACCGCCAGCGACGAGATTCTCCAGCGTCGTTTTCGGCCCCGTTCGCGAAGGATCTTTTTCTCGCTGGGATCGGACGTCTGGATCGTTGATCTCTCGTGTCGGTCTCTCTGGGCAGTCACAGGCTGGTTGGTCGCGCGCGGGATGGAGCAGAAGAGGCAGGAGAGAGCTGTGCCAGGCGACACAGGTTGGTCGAAGCAGCGAGCGGACTGCGAGAAGATAGAGTGTGTGTGGTGGGTGGTGGCGAAGAGGGTTCAAGTGAAAAATGTTGTTGGAGGGTAGGTGGCGGAAGCGCGTTCTACCGAGTACGTGGTTGCCTACGAGAGTTCGGCGCGCGACTGTGCTACTGGGGCCAACGCGGGCTACCATCAACCCTCTTATGGCTCTGTCCCTTGGTTCCAACCCCCTCTTTACACCCCTACTCTGTACGTAGCACTCATCTCTCCCACCCCGGCCTAGACGCTCCCACCAGAATCCTGAGCGTGACACACTCTTCTCTCTCCCTCCCGGGGTAGTTTCGCTCGAACCTTTTTACTCGCGCTACCACCTTCTCCCTTGGTTCCACGGGGCCGTTCTCCACCCCCTTCTTCATCGACCTTTCTCCAGCGTCCACCTCTCCCGCGCAGCTTCATTACAACACCCTTTCCCACCACCGACTGTCCTACTCTCTCACCTTTGGCCACTTGCTTGGTTACTCACCCCTGCTACCGGCATCCCTCTGTCCCAACCCGTTTCCTCCACCTCCCCCCAGGCCTCTCCTCCGTCTCCTTCCTTTCGCCGTTCCCTTTTGTTCTAGCTCTTTTTCACGTACTCGTTATGTCTATTTCTCCGCCTGTGTGTCTCTCCGCCCGCCTCGCTCTTCTATTTCGTCGCCTGCTTTCCCTCTCTCCCTCCCTCCCTCCATCCCTCCATCCGCCCCCCTCGCCTGTCCGTTCAATCCTCTTTCCACCGAGCATTCCCTGCCGGTCCCTTCCTTTTTTCTTCCCATTTCGCTTTTTCCTGGTCTCGGTGTTTCCCTCTCCCTCCAACCCTTATCCATGCCCCACCGTTTCCTCCTTCTCCGTCCCGCGCTAGTCGCGTTTTTCTCCAACCCCCATCCCGTTCGTCCTTCTTCCCCTTCTCCATGCTTCGACCGCCTCCCGTGCTCTCTCTCTCTCTCTCTCTCTCTCTCTCTCTCACTCTCGATCCCTCCGATTCTCTCTCTCTCTCGTCCTTGTTTCCGTCTTTCTCGTGCGAGCAACCCCTTCCTCTGACCCCATCGCGAAATCACCAGCGACGAAGACCGGCGGTTAGCGACGGTGCGCGCGCCGCAATTCAAAACTGCGGTTAGAAGGGGTCGTCGAAGATAAGGATGAACCCTAAATATAGCGACATAGTGCTTAAAAGATCCTCGCGCCCTCTCCGCCCTCCCACCCTCCCTCCCTCGGGATCGTTCTTTTTCTCGCCTTACGTGCTCCTCTTAGCGCCGCCGACGACTCATCTCTTCCTGCTCGGACATCCCCCCTCACCCCCTCTCACCCCCTCCCCACCCCCCGGAAGACAATAGCTCCGTTCGATGCTGCGTGCCGCAGTTTCGAATCGCGGAAGCCGACGCTTGTTAATTTTTCAATCGCTCGGTAATGGGAGTCGATCGTCGGCCACTCGGCGGACGAGTCGGGCCGGGCCGGGCCGGGCCGGGCCGACCGTCCGGGGACCGTCGCCACGCCTGATTCGATTCGAACTTTCCTCGAAACCGGCCGCGAATCGGTAACTGGCGATGATTCGATGCAAAGTGCACCCAGCAGCGGCGAACGACCGAGGAAACTCGCGGACTTATTACGCAATGGCCCTCCCCGCAGGATTTAATAAAAACTTGAGCATGATGGCACAACATGGTAGTCGAGCATGCTCGTGGAATGACCGGCAGGATGCATCCCAGCATTGCGTTTCAAGGAGCAATTGGAAATTTAGTACTATAGGACTTTTCATCCCTCTTTTCGTGAGGGCCTTGAGTTTAGGGGTCGAGGAAGCTATATTTCAGGCGTTTGTGAGAAAAATGGGTAAGCAGAATTTAAAATGGTGGACATATTAACGCGTTGACTGTCATATGTGGGTGACGGATTTGTCCAGGTTTTGTACTTCAAGTTAATATATTCATTGTACCGAATTTGATTGGGATCTGTAAAATGCAAGAAAGTTGGAGGACTGCTAAATATTATACATTTAATTTTTTTCAATTTTTATATCATCAAATAACTCACTTTGATTTTATGGAATTTTTGAGGTCTCTAGATTGACAGTCAGGGTGTTGAAAAGATTTAAGGGCAGCAGCGTACTGGTTTCAGCTTAATAAAATAATTAAAAATGGAAGGAAACAATGGAATTTTTATTTCGCTCCTGGGTCTTGCAATCAGTGCAAATATTTTTTATTTTGCATACAGATCCGCATTCAGTTGTTTTGTAACCTCCTGGAATATTTTTGGATGGTCCGCTGTGATAATGGCCCTTATTTCGTCATTATCAATTGCAGAAGGACCTCCACGACCCTCTTCATCCTCGTCACGGAATTTTATCAACCAGTGCTGAATTGTACGCTCGTTAACACCAGGTTTTCTAATATTTTTAATTCACGATTACCGAGATTGTAAAAATGCATCCACGAGAAATTATTCAACAAGGATGTATAATTTAAAAAGGAATAGCCAAAAATTTCGATAGATAAATTCTTGTTATTTTTACAGAATAATGTAGAACAGTAATTTTTAGCAGTCCGTGAACCTAGTGTTAATAAATAATAACAAGCTTTTTCTCGATTTTCATTTTGACAGCAAACATAACCGAATAATAAACAGTAGCAACGGAACGCAAATCAATAGATGGAGTTTCACAATTTTCATTGACGTACCACTACGAATGCAATGAGATAATAAAACGTCACGTCAGAAAAATCAGTTTGAACCGATGAAAATCGCAATTATTTTTACACCGAACAAATATTTTATTTTCGAATCTCCCAAACCCAATGCATATTTGACTAATCTACAATTTAGCGTACCACACGAAACTCGATTTCATCAGGCTAATCCGAGTTTAATATAAAGTTGGAACTCGGTAGAATTTTGTGCTCTCATCCTGACTAATTCCGCTTAGTAGCTTTTAGAACTTGTATAGCACAATATATGTATATATATATATATATATATATATATATATATATATATATGCCGTGCTCTACGATAAGTTTATCGCGAAAGAATTTTCAGTGAAAAAAAAAAGGGACGGTTGACTTCGACCAACGGCAAAAAATTATCGACGTGTGACGCGCGTCACAGCGTGACGCATGTATAAATAAAGATCGGCTAAGCCTTGTTCTGTCCTGTAATTACCATGGAACTAAGCCGGGTATTCTGCGGATCGGTGATCCTTCGTCCTGGGCGCGGCAAACACCATAGGATTTCCGCTCGGCTAAAACCAATTTGGAATTAATGTAACGTCCTGCGAAATTAACGTGGTGTCCGTCCGGGGATGCTGCAGCTCTTGATCTTTGACAGAACGCTCTCGAAAAAATCTCTCAATTTGCCCGCAGATTCTGCGCTCCGGATCAAAGACTTTCGATTAATTATCTTCCTAACGGAAAATTGTAATCAAACTAATATTCCCCCTTCTTTCACACCAGAGCTTAAGTAAATTATTATTGTCACCAGCTTGCGGATCTTTATGCAAAATAAAAATAGTAATATAACTAATATTTCCCCTTCTTTCTCAACAGAGCTTAAGTAAATCATTATTGTCACCAGCTTGCGGATCTTTATGCAAAATAAAAATAGTAATATAACTAATATTTCCCCTTCTTTCTCAACAGAGCTTAAGTAAATCATTATTGTCACCAGGTTGCGGATCTTTATGCAAAATTAAAATTGTAATTGAACTAACATTCCTCCCTCTTTCACATCAGAGCTTAAGTAAATTATTATTGTCACCAGCTTGCGGATCTTTATGCAAAATAAAAATTGTAATATAACTAATATTTCCCCTTCTTTCACACCAGAGCTTAAGTAAATCATTATTGTCACCAGCTTGCGGATCTTTATGCAAAATAAAAATTGTAATCGAACTAACGTTCCTCCCTCTTTCACATCAGAGCTGAAGTAAATCGTTATCACCAGGTTGCGGATCTTTATGCAAAATAAAAATTGTCTAAGAGAATCGCAATCGTTGAAAATTGTTTCTTTCGACCCAATTGCCAATTGTACTAAAATTATTTTTATAGTCAAGGAGATATTATTTAATGTGTTATTCCTTTTATTAGTTTTGTAATTATTTTGATTACTTATGGGTACCCCTAATATTATTACTTCACCCCTTGTCCAACAATAACGCGTCGGGCTCGCGACGAATATTTCTTTGAAATCGAAATACAATTTTTCTGTGATCAATATCGAAGCAGAAAAATAATTCTAGACATAACCCTGTATAACTATACATGGTGATCGGTGGTAACTGGTGGTGCAACCGAAAAGGGGATGATTCTGCATACAAAAATAAGTCGAAAATGTAGAATAAAATTTGTTGAAGATTGCGCGAAGTTCGTGAAATTTGCGTGGCAGTTAAATAATTATTTGAAAAATTGTGGAATACACGACAAGGGTATCGTGGTCGAGTACGTTCTACCTGAAGACCATCCGGATCCAATCATCGAGTTCTGTAAGAGTTTTCTGGAACACGAGCTAATCTCTGTCAGAATTATTTAAGAAAGCTCCGAAACATTTCTCCGCGATACTTTCCCTTCGGCGCCGATAGTTCGCGCAGAGTTATTGAAGGATTAGCGAATCTTCCACACTCGAAGAACTTCGAAAGGCTGTTTTCTTTCCTTCGTTCGGATATTCCAGTCAGTCTATAAGCGCGCGCGGACTTCGCCGCTTTTTCACGCGAACCTCGTTCTAATTATATTAGGTTGGCAAGAAAGTAATTTCGGTTTTCACTAATAGATGGCTTTATATTTTGTTTGACTGATTTCTGTTAACGTTGCGTTTGTTTTCCTTCTGACATTTCATAACTGCATCTTTTAGGTTTCTTTTGAAGCAAATTACACGTAATTTAGATTAAAATTGTAGTTCTGTGTCAATTTGAACATGGAGTGCAAAAACGAACATTATAGGCACATATTGCTTTTTTATTTCCGTAGAGGTAAAAAAGCTGCCGAGGCTCACAAAGATATATGTGAAGTTTATGGTGTGGATTGCTTAACAGAACGCACGTGCCAGAATTGGTTTAAAAAATTCCATTCTAGAAATTTCTCATTTAAAGGCGACCAACGTTCTGGTCGACCATCTGAAGTTGACGATGACCAAATGAAAGCCATTATTGAATCGGATCGTCATATAACTGTCCGAGAGACTGCAGACAGGTTAAATGTCTCGCATACAACTACAGAATATCGTTTAAAAAGTCTCGGAATCGTTAAGAAGCTCGATATTTGGGTTCCACACGAATTGAAAGAAATTCATTTAACGCAATGCATAAACATATGCGATATGCGTCTCAAACGAAATGAAATCGACCCTTTTCCGAAGCGAATCATCACTGGTGATGAGAAATGGGTTGTTTCCAATAACACAACTCGAAAACGATCATGGTCCAAGCGTGATGAATCAGCCCAAACCACGCCGAAAGCTGAATTGCACCAAAAGAAGATCATGTTGTCGGTTTGGTGGGATTACAAAGGTATTGTGTATTTTGAGCTTCTCCCAAGGAAACCAAACCATCAATTCAGATGTTTATTGTCGACAACTAACAAAACTGGACATAGCAATCAAAGAAAAACGGCCAGAATCGGCAAATCGCGAAGGAATCGTGTTCCACCATGATAACGCTAGGCCACGCACATCTTTGGTAACACGTGAAAGGTTATTGGAGCTTGGTTGGGAAGTGATGTCACATCCACCATATAGCCCTGACATTGCACCATCAGATTATCATTTATTCCCAAGTTTACAAAACTCTTTGAATGGTAAAACTTTCACTAATGATGATGGCCTGAAATCGCACTTGGATCAGTTTTTCACCGAAAAGGATCAGAAGTTTTATGAGCGCGGAATTATGAAGCTACCAGAAAGCTGGCAAAAGATCGTAGGACAAGATGGAAAATATTTTATTGATTAAAGTTCGTTGCTTTGAGAAAAGAATTGGATTTTATTTCACCTAAAAATACCGAAATTACTTTCTTGCCAACCTAATAGTTAGGCTGCGCTGAACGAACGTCCTCGGCGGGGGTTGTTCGCGAAGAATTCTCAAATAATTCGACCACGTGAATGGAGCCCGAGGCGGTAAAAGAGTGATCAGGAACCGGCCACTTTGCCCGGCATGGTTGATCCTGCTAACGAATGCGAATCACGTCACTGGGTCCGATTTACCGTGCAGTAAGGATGGCGCCCGGCCGTTTCTACCGGCCATAGGACACAGGGATTACTCTTGCGAGATTAGATACCGGCTACCAGTGCGTTAAACAGAAGACGACGTCAGAACAATAAGTACTTTGTGCTACTTCACGTACGTGGCCTGGACACCAAACACACCGGCTGAACTCGTTCCATCTCTTCTCGTTAGCCCGGGAGACGACGTATTTCACGTGCCACGGGCCAGATGATACACCTATCCTCGTACACGAATTAATAATCCCGGCCGCCGCGTCGCGCCGCGCCGCGCCGGCCACCGAGATGATTTATCTCGCTAAGTATGCGCCGGGGTCAAAGAAGCGTGAAAAATCGTGTCACCTCGTGCAACACGCGGGCCTGGCCCCGCTGCTAACCAGGAACTCTACCGTTTATTTTCGAAATCGAATTTTGCGTGAACAAGTAGTCCAACTTTCTGCTCAAAGTACGCCTTGAACAGTTTAATAGCAGCAGACGTAAGGATACGAGATATATAGTGATTTCTCTATATATGTCGCCAACGCTTGGATGATAAACGTCGCGGAATTATCCCCACTACGACCAGCTCTAGAGACCTCGAACGCCTAGTGTAAACACAACAGTAGGTATGTCACCTGCAGGATACAGGACGCTGGAAAGACCCGCTTTGCTGACATATATCGAGAACTCACTCTACTGCTTTTATACTAGTTTGAAAAATAGAATTTTTCCCGTAAAGACACGACTGTTAGTAATTATTATTATCGCGAATTCATTGTTATTAACACTAGACCTACCTTAAAAATAAGTGGCACATGTTCCCTCATGAAAATGACAAGATTGATTTTATTTAAACTTTGTGCGGCTTCTGCTGTAACTCACGCTCTGTTAAATATAGCTATACAATCATTTCTTATGAAATAATTTTTGTTATATCAATAATTGTAAACTAAAAAATCTGGTATTTTGACCGGTGGTGGTGGGTTGAGTGTTGACAAGAACATGTAAGTGAATACTATCATACATAAGTGCAACGTTCTAATGTAACATTACATTTTCATTCCCAAAAATGTGCAAGAATGTCAAAAGCTGTTCGAAATGTGGATGAAGGTAAAGACAACGGATAAAGTTATGAGTTTCGGAAGAGTATGCAAGAATAATAGAGAATGTGAGCATATCCCTCTTTTCTTGTACGGTTACGTTCAATGTCTCCGTACTTCCGTGCACAATCTTGAGATGACCTACCTCTACCACGGGATCAGGCTAACTGGAGAAAGGCAAAAAGACATTCGAGGTAACTCGTTGTTCGCAGTACTTGTTTTAGATGTTTTCTATTGTCGGCTTCTCCGTCAATCCCGTGTTTCATCGTTTTTATTTTTAATCGTGATCACACGGGCGTTCACTATTCGAAACCAATCGGATTAACAGGCCGAGTTCACACGAAAGTGAGACGGAACATCGATTCGACTCTTGGTTAATAAAGCGCATTGGTGGCTCGCATTTTGCCAGTCCGTTAAGTTCAACTATACCGCACGATGGCACAATAGATTGAATATTTTTTTCGGAGCGATATGTAGATTGTGAAGATTTCGAAAAACCTAGGACGCACCCTATATAGGGTGAGGCCGAATAAAATGTACAAGAGGGCTGGAAGTTATGCTACATTTAAAAATAATTCGAGAAAAAGGAATAACATTTTTCTGCTTCCATTTCGTGAAAATTAAGTTTAAAGATCCGCGTGCTTCAGTATAAGCAGTAAGTAGAATTGGTTGGTCATGATCAGACACGTCAGACGATTTCTATCTACAGTGATTTCTCTATATATGTCGCCGAGACCTGGATGATAAATGTCGCGGAATTATCCACACTACCGTGGGGTATTCGAGGGGGTATAGTCCTGGACGATACATGACGCTGTCAAGACCCGTGTTGTTGACATATATCGAGAATTCACTGTAATCGATCGATTTTCTCGAAAACGAAGCTTCGGATGACAAAATTTTATTGCATATTTTTTCACAAGGATTCGACTTGCACTTCTGGTCACACCTTGTATACCAACAATGAGTGTCATTAAATCGAAATTAAATTTTATTTGTCCCAGGTCCATGTTTAAGCACATAAAGTAAATGTCGACGTAAACTTAAATTTTCTATTCCAACCAATACAAATTTCATTTAAATAATTGACGCAACGTGCGTTGCCATTTTATGGTCAACCGTTGTCATGATTTTGCGATGCAAAGACGTCCGTCGTTTTGTATTGATATTCCGTTATCAATGCAGTACGAAATTCATTTAACACTAAAGCTGCCAAGCACAAAACATATAAAAATGAAACGTCTTATAGACGGGAGAAGATTGAATTTACTTAAACATTGTAAAACATTGATTTTCACTATAATATGTGCTTAAATAAAGAGGTCGATTCAGTAATTTCCTATAAAAACGTTTTTACAAAATTTCGATAATTGTGGAACAGAAAACCGGCCATTTTGACCATGGTATAGTGTTAAAGAAAAATCTGCAACACTGCTCTATAATCCGAAAACCATATCGCTTACTAGCCCTTAGCACTCGAATGGCGACTGTAAAAGGCGCCACTAAAAATTCCTGTATCATTATTCAAAATATTTTTCACATTATTAAATTTGTTCGTATTTAATAAATTACTGAACATTTCAGTACTGTACGAGTAAATTGCACCATTTTCGTATGTATAGCATGAAAAATATATATATATATAGAAGGGAAATATTCTAGGTCGGAAGAAATGTTTCGTTTTAGCGTTAAAATGGCTTCGAGTGCAAAGGGTTAAGGAACCGTTCGGCCTGAAAAATTTCTAATTATTGCAACTGCGAGAACGCTACGGCAAGAGGGGTTAATGTTATATCGAACTTTATTGCACGGCGTCTTTGTTACGCGATAACCTATATCTAGCATGCACGACACAATATCGGAATTACGGAATAGAAGAACGACCGCTCGTTCGCATGAGCGATACGGGGGGGAAGCCCCCAAGAAAAGTCTCGTCGGTCTAATGAATTGTGACGTGAATAGGAATCGTCTGAAGAATGTTTAACGAGACATGTTAGAGAATCATGAACATCAAACAGAACGATGAGCGCGCGCTCATCGCTCGTCTGCAAAATGAAGCCGGTTCGCGGGAACGCGAGAGACCGGCATCCTATTTCGCATTAGGTGGCTATTGTTTCGACAGCAATTGTTTGTTACAACGGCACCCGAGTGGGGGGGGGGGGGGGGTGAGAGGCGGGTGGGTTGTTCGGTGGCGGTTCGGAGGGGTTGTTGGGGGATGGAGGAAAACAGGTTTTAAATATTCACCAATATTCTCGCTCACTCTTCTTCAGCCGCGGGGGAGGTGTTGGCGGCGAGGGTGGCGAGGGTGGCGAGGGTGGGCGGCGTCTATCTCCTCCTCGTCCCGCGAAATTGAAAAACATCGATCCGCCCGTCGTTTTCTTTCCGTGGAGAAGCGAGAGCCGGCTGATTATGCTCCCGTTCCCCGGATCGAAGCGCAGCCGTTTCGCGAAACTATAATTGGAACAACGTATAATTAGTTCGACACACGAATTTCAATTAAAGTTCCGTCTTACGCCCGCCGTTCAATCCTGGGCGCCGGGAAGGATCACTTTTCGGGACGACGAATCGAGGTTACCGGTTGCAGCGAAGGGGCCCCCGGGATCTATTTGATTTAGTTTTAATTTAATTCGCCGTGCCGGAAGTTCTTGTTGTTTCGTCTCGAAGGTGGGGAAAAAAAGAAGAAGGGAAAGAAGAGAAGAGAGAACGAAATACACAGATTCTCGGACTCGGTTTATCGACTCGAAGACGACGCGCGACGGGGCGGCGACGGCGACCGCGGGCACGAGAGAATGAAATTAGGAATACAAGAACAAAAAAGGAAAAAAAAAAAAGAAAAAAGAAAAATAGAGACCCGGCTGGACCGGAGAGTAGCCGGGCCTGGGTTTCGACGGGGGTGGGACGAGGGCGGCAAAGAGAGACGAAAAGAGAGCCGGCTCCGGGTTCAACCCTTGCTGATAAACTGACACATACCGAACTCTTTCCCTCGTCGGTGGGGCGGGCGGTGGTTTACTCGCGGTTCACTTGTCATCGGTAAAGATACAAAGATAATTGGTCATTCGGGTATGCCGTCGCACGGGACTGAGCGAGATGGACGAAGCCAAGTACTTTGAAGAGGCCGGCCACTTTGAACAGATTTGCTTTGGCCGTTGTTTCGGCCTGGTATTTTAGTTTAGATCAAAAGACTGACGCTACTGGCCAATTCAGCCGTATCTAAGCTGCCGAGTCTCTCTCTGTCTCACTTTCGTCATCGTTCGCTATGAGCCCTGTCTATTTATCTCTAAATACGTTCCTCTGAAACTCCATTGCGTCACCGGCGCCGCGCCACCTCGAATTCTGTTGCACATATGAATATGCATCCCGCCCTGTCCACTACCCCTTTGATGCATCTCGCGGTAATACGTGCCACGGACAAGGCGTGAAAGGGACGAAATTGGAATTAAACGAACTTATTTGCCCGGCTGATAAGCTTCTTTTTCTGACCGCGCCCGGGCTAATAGGCACGCGTGCCTGGATAACGCCGGCATTTGTCTCGGCGTTCGTTGTTCCCGCGTCCGAAGGGCGAGGGCGTGGGGGGAGGGGGAAGAAAGGTAGCCGGGATCATGGCGAGACCCGGCCACGGAAGGGAGATCGATTCGATGGGCTTAGGCAATCGAGGAATGCTGTCCGGTTTTAAGAGCCAAGACTCCCTAGATTCGCGATAAGGTAGAGCCACCACGTTACCGACAAAAATCGGCGAAAAATGGTTTCACGCGCCTCAACTTTTCGTCCTTATATTACATTACTTTATAAAAATAAGAATGTGTCTATTCAAGTTTTTAGACATTTCTTAAATTATATATACCCAAAGAAATAAATTTGTTGAGTAATTCCACGTAGTTGGATTTTCACAATCTCAATAATCGTACATTAAAAATATTAGAACCCATCAGACGGGTCCCGTAAACCTAGTGTTAAAGATGCCTTTCTTCCTTTAATACTAATTTGAACAGGATGAAAGTACTACATCGGGAGCCAAGACTCCGTAGATTGGCGATAAGGTAGAGCGACCACGTTACCGACAAAAATCGGCGAAAAATGGTTTTAGGTGCCTCAACTTTTCGTCCTTACATTACATTACTTTATAAAAATAAGAATGTGTCTATTCAAGTTTTTAGACATTTCTTAAATTATATATACCCAAAGAAATAAATTTGTTGAGTAATTCCACGTAGTTGGATTTTCACAATCTCAATAATCGTACATTAAAAATATTAGAACCCATCAGACGGGTCCCGTAAACCTAGTGTTAAAGATGCCTTTCTTCCTTTAATACTAATTTGAACAGGATAAAAGTACTACATCGGTACTCTTAAGAGCCAAGACTCCGTAGATAAGGTAGAGTGACCACGTTACCGACAAAAATCGGCGAAAAATGGTTTCACGCGCCCTCGACTTTTCGTCCTTATATGAGAATATTTTTCGCTCGAAAAGGGCTCATTCGAAAGGGGAAGGTTCAATCCATCGCGCGCTGGTCACGAGCTGACAAGATTATGCGGATATTTGGTAATATAAGCGTTAGAAGTAGGCCAAAAATTGACGATGCGCGTGCCGTGGAATCCAAGCATTTTTACGCCATTGGATGCGTTTTCTGGATGAAATCGAGAGTAGCGCGCGCTAGAAAATATCTCCAGCCACAAATTGATCTATATTCTGATTTGATTCTCTGCGAAATAAAGCCAAAAGCTTGAAGCAGGTTTCTGGCGTCGGAATTCATAATATCGATAATACAGAGCAAAAGATGTGACAAGTTTGGTCACAGACTTAGGACCCGTCGGATCAAGATCAAGACCGGATCTTAAGTCAGTGGCTGATGGCTGTGAACGGAAATTATACAGCAGTTACCGATCTGCTGAGTCACGTGACTTTTACAGTGACTAGCCTTGGCTCCTAACGAATTTCGTTTATCTAACAATAAGTTCGACGCGCGGCGCGTTACGGGATACCCGGAGGTCGCTCGGGGATTCCACGCTTTTCAAGAATATCCCCCCGACTCCTCTCGTATCGGCTAGAATTGCGGTATCGAATATAATGAGGAGAGGGAAGATCCGAGTAAGAGCGAGGAAGAGGCGGAAACCGATGGAAATGGCGGCGCGTATCACGGGCGACGTCCGGGGGGTGGTGGGGGGAGGAAAGGGCGGAGAACCGCTGAGGCTAGGACAGACATGCATGGTTCGCAGATTTGCATGTCAATGGCAAGTAATATAAATTACACGTAATTACCTTGCCGTTCGAGAGAGTCGTGAATTTTATTCCGCTCTATTTCGAGGCGCAGTCACTTCGACTGGTTCGGAAGATCGGGTCGACCCGAGACCCGCACCGCGCCGCGCCGGAAGCCGAGCATAATCGTTTGAAAATGCTCGCCGTCTCGCGAACGTTACGTTCTTCTCGGAATTTCGATTACGTCTCAGGACGCGGCATGGCACTTTTACTTACTGGGTCCAGGGCCGCGTATATGGCGGCAAAAATCAAATTTAAATCATCTTGTTATCCTATTACTCTGAATATACGGGGCGTTTCACCTAACTCTAGCATCTAACATATCTCGCTTGTCTTTTATGATAGAAGAAAATTGCAAAGGAAAACATTAGTTGGCTCAGAGGGGCAAATATTATGAATTTCTTAAACGTACTGATTAGAGTCAGCGAAAGGAGAAGAATTTGTATCGGTGTTTACAATTTATTGTAAGCGTGTTTACGGTCATTAGTCGAGGTTCAAGAACATGTCTTGAAATCCTAGGGGGATTATAACATCGTTATTTCACAATTTACATCAAGTGCTCTACTTTTATGAATTTTTCATACTCAAGGTTACGCGAAGGTCATAATATTACTGGTCGTTGGATTCGTCTTGATTTCGGCTATCACATAGCGATAATAAAAATATATCATTCCTTGAACAAATTTAACCTTGAACAAATTTTCTTGCCTATCATAATATGTACCTTTCTGAATCAACTAATGTATTCCTCTGACATCTTTTTTCTATCATATAAAACAAGCGAGATATTATAGATGCTCTAGTGAGGTGAAACACCCTGTATATTATTCAATTTTCACTAAAATATAAATATTTTCCTTCCCATACTTGATATAAAAATGTTGAGTCCACAGTTTCTCTTGGTACGAAAAATAGCTCGGACCTGGTGGGTAGTAAACTTGAAATACTTCCGGACCGTGAAGGGTTAACATTCGGCGATCGACGTGATGGTCGGCGAACAATCGGCGAGTATTATTGTTATTTAACGCGGACGGATTTACAATTCTAATCAACGGCAACTTCCGCGTACCGCCGCGCCGCACCGCCGTCGGGTGCTGTAAGAAAGTTTTTCGACGACTTAAACCGTCCAATTATTGTTCGCGCTTTCCAAGTATAATAATAAACATCGAGCACGATAACGAACCCCATTCCAGACGCCAGCGAGCTACGGGCGGTCGCGAACAGCAGCGTCTTCCGCCAGTAACGTATCTAGAATACGTGCTCCTCCGTTCCCGAGACCGGTTCAACGTTGCCGCTGTTATTTCGAAACGTTGTCGCGCACCACCGTAAACAGCAAAACGGCGCCTTTAATCCGTCCCGCTTTTAAGACACCTCGTCGACTCGCCTCGCCGCTTCTCGATTACAACCGCGACCTGTTACGACCGGACGACACTAATTTCTTCCGTGGTGTACGAGAAATCGATTTCAAAGCGACACGAATCCTGCATCGCTTCCACCATCGATCTGTCGCTACACGAATTAAAAATCCCCAATCTGTAAACGCACCACGACCCGATTCTCCTGAAATCGATACAGCAGAGTCTCGACAGCGGCGATTTACCTTCGCTGCGTTCCGTTGATGCGACCTGAGTGCGGTAACGCCTCGATATATACGACAAATATACGCACGATAATTGCGAAAAATTCATAAACGCTTCCGGAGAGGTGGGTACACCTTTGAGCAAGGTAATACGGAATTAGGTATAATATTCTGTGACACTGTTAACTCATGGATAAAACATTTTGGGCTTTAATTATTTCCTTGTGAAACTTTTATCGACATATCGAAATCAGACCAAATACGATACCATTTGATATTTTATATCTACTTGTTTAATCGACGAGTTAATTTCGCATGTAATACAGGGTGTCTCAGGACTTGTAACTTTTCTGTGAGAATATTTTTTTCGTGCTACACAAGAGGATACATTACATATCGTATCGCTATTATTTATTTTCGCTTTTAGACACGATTATGCACTGCAGGGCTGGACAAAATGAACGAAACAATAAAAATTTATGGGATATTGCTCGAGAAGAGTAATTTTGCCCTCAGAAGTGACAGCCGTCCGCGAAGGGTTGATAGAATATTCTGACCAGGAAGGTGTTGGAATACTTTCTACGTCTTCGACTTGAAAATAAAGGACAAGTGGATAATCTCGGCTCTTCTAACACTCCCAGCCTAATTGTTGACCATCGAGTCGCAGGAAAAGATGGCCGCGAGGAAAAACACTCGACGCACCCTCTCGCGATTCCATATATCGTCGTAGCAGGGCGGCTATAACATCGTGGCGTTTAATCTTTCAAGTTTTTTCCTCGAAATGCTTCGCGGAAGTTTTCCAGTTTGCCAAGACAGGAAAAGCGGGAAGGGCGATGGCGGGCAGGCATGGCGCAGAAGTAAGCTGAGCGGCCGCTAACTTCGACGCCCCGGCTCTTTTTAATGTTTATGCTTTCGAGGCGCTTAACGCGGGCCCATGAATATGGCTACTACCAGGCAGGCACACCGGCCGCTCTTCCCCCGTATCCGAAGTTTTACTTGCCACGGGCCGACTGAGATAATTAGAGAAATATCGCTTAATAAAATTCACCCTTTCCCCCCCCCCCCTCGAACCGTTGCTCCCTGCGCTTCCGATAGTCCCTGCCCGGGCCTCGCCGAGTTTCCACGCTGAAAACATCTACACCGAGGCACAATCGAAACTTCGCTAAGTGTCTGCCAACGGCTCGGCTTAGCCTCTCCTCCCCCTCCCCCCCTCCCCTCCCCTCCTCCTTACCTTCGAGAAACACTTGTAATTACGCGGAACTCGGAAGTTTCTCTTACTTTGATTTCAATCTGGCCTTCGCACTGCAACGCGTAAGGTGTCATTTACCAACTTCCGAACGAACAATCCATTCTCGCGAGATTATCAACCGCCGCCGCGGTCTGTCCGCGCTTATACAGTCTGTTTACAGTAATACGCACGCATGATCCCCCTCCCCCCAATTCCAGAGATGTGGGATCACGGGATCGAGCCATCGATCAGCTCGAAAGCGGGGCCGATCGAAACTTGATGCTTACACGCATCCCCCCTCCATCGGTTCAAGACGGCTCCCCACTTAGGTGTCCGCATTCGGTGCAGATTGCTGGACACTTAAGTGTACGCTACCGTGCGTGAGGAACACTGGAGAGGAGTGGCACATAAGGAGAGTGTGACATATAAAAGCAACGAATGAAGATCCAAACAACGTGTGTCCTTTGTGACCTTGTTTCACAGTCCTGGGCAAAAGGATAGCGCTAGGGTGAGGGACCCAGTTACTGTGGGGGTACCAGTTACTGTATTTCATTTGTAATGCTCGAGTGCCGATTACGATAGAATTTTGTCTCGACCTGAAAGGAAGAAGTTAGCTTTGTGTTTACTATTAGTGAATTCTTTTTACAATTGTGTCTTGAGCCTGATTCGTTACTAGGGTGAGGGACCCAATTACTGTGGGGTACCAGTTACTGTGCCTAGATTTATTGTATTTATTTTTAAGGCATGATGAATATTATAAAAGAGATTCATTTCTTTGATTAAAATCGGTTAATATACAGTCGAGGACGATGTTAAGTGGACAGTCTTAAAAATCGCATAACTTTTGTAAAATTGGTCCACATGGGTTGAATTTTTTTTTAGATGTTAGACCGTCTAGTTTACTAAGCAATGAGTAAACAAAAATTTCTTCAGATTGCAGTTGCTTGAGATGTTAAAAAAAAAATGAAGAAATGATGAGTTTTCAACTTTTTTACCTGTGCGTTCGACGATAATCTAAGAAATGTCTTTTGTACATTCCGATAACATACATACAAATACAAACGTTTAAAGATGATCACATAAGGGCGAAATTCGTTAGTTTAATAGTAAATTATTTAATAGTAAATTTAATAGTTAATTCGTAGTTAGTAGCTCATTACAATGAAATTTTCAGTATGCATATGAGTTGCCGGAATCTACAAAACCCATTTTTTAAATTATCGTTACAGGCTCAAATAAAAAAAATTTTGGAAAGTGTCATTTTCATTTGCTCTTATAATTCCTAGCAATTGCAATCTAAAGAAATTTTTGTTTACTCATTGCCTAGCAAACTAGTCAGTCTAACATCTAAAAAAAAAAAAATTCAAGTCATTTGGACCAATTTTAAAAAAGTTATGCGATTTTTAAGAGTGTCCACTTAATATCGTCCCCGACTGTATATGTACATTATATATCACTTTTTAAATATTCAATATGCTTTAAAAGTAGGTATAATTAAAATATTCACAGTAATTGGTACTCCCACAGTAACTGGGTCCCTTACCCTATATGTGCTATATATAATTTCTTGAGGACAACTTAGAATTTCTAAATGTAACAAATTATATAGTTGTTATTACGTTAGGTTTTCCTCGCTAGGTTTCTCAGTGAACAAATGAAAAATAAAATTAGTATAACTGGTACAACTGTATTTAACAATGAACCTACCACAGTAAAAATGGCCGGTTTCCTATTTCACAATTATTGAAATTCTAAAAACGTTTCCACAGGAAATTACTAAATTAACTTCTTTAAATAATTAAAATCGTACTAAGTTTAAGGAAATTCAATCTTCTCCCCTCTATAAGACGTTTCATTTTGTATGTTTGGTGCTCGGTAGGTTTAGTGTTAAGCATGACAATAATTTTCTGCTGCAATTACAAGAACCAAATAAAAATTTGTTTCTTCCTTTGTTTAACCTTTGACTGGCAATGTGTGCATACGGAAAATGTTTTCCGAACGGCCACTTGCCAGACGGGAAAACGTCGGACGACAGGGAAATGACAGGAAAACAAATGTTACAGCATAAAATAAGCTGTAACTCGACAACTAGGTCATACCGGGAACATGCTTACACGAACTTTTTTCTTTTGCTTTAGTGTCCCGAATCAATCTTTGTTGCACTTGCTCATGTTTTCCCCTCGCACTGGATTATATTTCGTGAATCACACCTTAACCTGCTAATCACACCTGCTGTATTCAAATTATTTTTTACATTATTAAATTTGTATTTAATAAATTACTAAACATTTCACTACTGTACGAGTAAATTTTACAATTTTCGTATGTACGAAAAAATATATACAGAAGGGAAATATTCTAGGTCGGAAGAAATGTTTCTTTTTGTAGTTAACAATAAATCTACCAAGCACAACACATATAATAGTGAAACGTCTTATAGAGTGGAGAAGATTGAATTCACTTAAACATTGTACGATTTTTAGTATAACATGTGCTTAAATGAAGAAGTCAATTCAGTGATTTTCTATGAAAAAGTTTTTATGATTCCAATAATTGTGAAATAGAAAACCGGTCATTTTGGCAGTGGTAGGTTTAGTGTTAACATGGCTTCGAGTGCAAAGGGTTAATAGATTTGAACGTTGTTCTCGTTCAACCAGGATCGGGCGCGAAACAAGGGTTGCGGGCAGAGGAGGAGCGACGACGCCGATTTAGAAGCTATAAGTCAACTTGGACGCGCAATTATCCCCCTCGCGTTGTCAGGAACCCTCTCCATCATCGTTCGCCACGAGATTCCTGGCGTGATTTGACCCCACCCGGTCATATTTCCTCAAAAACGGTGAAAAAAGGGGAAAATTCTAGAAAGAGAGGCCGATTGAAAGCTACAGTGACTCCCACTAATATTCGGACGCTCTTAAAAATCGCATAACTTTGTCAATATTGCACTATACATATGCACTATACATAACGTGAGAAAAATGTTTGATTAAAATTGCAATTGGTCGAAATTGCAGAGAAAACACTAAAAGTTGTATTTTGCAACTTTTTTGTGCGGGCTTGTGTTAGAAATATAAAAAGTACGTTTTGTACGTCTGTGTCAATTATGCATATTCTGAGTATTTCATCTAAATCGGTCAATGTTTCTTTACAACTTTTCTTTTTTGGTAATTTTTTTTTTTTTTTTTGAGGAACAAAGGAATCAACATCCAGGTTTTCGTGAATCTCAGCGACTCGGAGAGATCGTTGGATTGTTAACAATTTTTTTTGTCCCGAAGTCAGAAATACGCGGAGACAACATTTTGGGAACATGAAGACGGTGCGACAGGAGGTTGACGAGGACGCTGAAGAGCATTTCAGACTAGAAACTGCAGCATTGTTTTGCACCAGTGCCACCCTTAGAGCCGGGCAAATGGGACTTTTGTCTCGGGTCTTGTACTTAAGAAATCCCACACTCATTATTAGTTTCTTTCACATTTCATGAAAATAGCACCACTAAGAAACATTTTAAAAATTGAATTGATTGAATGCTCGTGAGTAGTCCCCGAATCTTTACGCAAAATAAACAGTTTGTGCATCGATTGCAGGGCACAGGAGCTAAATATAAATGTATACATTTTATACATATAAATTTATACATTTTATACATTTATATTTATTTTCTTTACTGATAATTTTAATGTAGGGAAATTATTTTTTAATACTCTTAAAGCCTTCTAATCTTTTCACTATTTTATATAATTAAATTTATACATTTTACACATTTATATTTATTTTCTTCACTGATCATTTCAATGTAGGGAAATTATTTTTTAAAACTCTTAAAGCCTTCTAATCTTTTCACTATTTCATATATTTCATACATTTATATTTATTTTCTTCACTGATAATTTCAATGTAGGGAAATTATTTTTTAATACTCTTAAAGCCTTCTAATCTTTTCACTATTTTATATATTTAAATTTATACATTTCATACATTTATATTTATTTTTTTTTACTGATAATTTCAATGTAGAGAAATTATTTTTTAATACTCTTAAAGCCTTCTAATATTTCACTGTTTCAAATTGCGCCCGCTCAGATGCAGTTGCCTGTTTCTAACTATATTCTAATTTTGATATTCTAATTTTAATTTTGTATTATTTCTAATTATATGCTAATTTTAATATTTTAATTTTAATTGGCACTGAATCGAGTGTATGCAGGATGTCTCCAAAATCATGGCACAAGCCGGACGGCGATGCCACGTGCGGGAGCGAGTCGAAAAGGAATAACATTTTTTTGTTCGACGCCTCGTTTTCGAGAAAATCGAGTTTGGAAATTGAGCGAATACGCGTACTATTAGATAGGAATTGGCCGGGACGTCTGGTCATGACCCGCCGGTACCATTTCCTCCAAATACTAGGGCACGCGAACCCGACGGATCTTCAAACTCGATTTTCTCGGAAACGAAGCGCCAAGCGAGAAAATGTCATTTCTTTTTTTTTCGGACTTTGTTTTTGCATGCGGAATCGCCACTCGGTCCCTTGTACCGTGATTTTGGATAATACGCAGCTGATCATGTAAATTTTCATTAACGATTCTCACTCCTCGCTTGTTAACCCCTTGCCCTACAATATCGAGTCAGACTCGTGATGAGGATTCTGAACAGAGTCTAATAAATATGTATGTTATTAATTTACTTTAAACCGAAATCAAAATCTACTTTGTTGTAGTTGATATATACATCCTTTGAAGAAAAGATAGACATACGATAAATATAAACTATCTTTCTTTTTCTATGAAATTCTGAACGACGAAGAATTTCTAATCATTGTGATCACAAAATAAATAGTAGTGCAAGGGGTTAAAGACTTGAATAATACTATGAAGTAGCATCGATCGAAATATCAAACGCTGCCATATTTTTCAAGCTGTAACTTTGTTTATAAATGTCTGAATAATAGTACAAGTCTTCTAAGTTTCAACTAAATCAGTGACCCGACAGTTTTGTTTATTATCTTTGTTAACACTAGGTTCACGGAGCACTAAAACCGACTATTTTGCATCACTTCATATCAAAATAACGAGAACGTGCTGCCCACATTTTTGGAAATATTTTAAAAATAATACACAGTAACTTCTCGATACATGTCAACAACACGGGTCTTGCCAGTGACATGTATCGTCCAGGAGACATACTCCTTGGCATCCGAGGCCTCTCCAGCTCCCTGGCGGCGGTGGGGATAATTCCGCGACGTTTATCGTCCAGGCCTTGGCGACATATATAGAGAAATCACTGTATACCCAAAGAAATAAATTAGCCAAATAATTTCTCATCCTTGGAATCTTAATAATTTCGAAATTAGAAATATTAGAACCCGTCTAGCGTTAAGAAGTGCTCGATGGTGTAGAACAGCAGGATAAACAAATTTGTTCAGGCAACGAAGATTATTAATGGCGACAAATCTAGAGAAATCACTGTATACCCAAAGAAATAAATTAGCCAAATAATTCCTCATCCTTGGAATCTTAATAATTTTCAAATTAGAAATATTAGAACCCGTCTAGCGTCAAGAAGTGCTCGATGGTGTAGACCAGCAGGATAAACAAATTTGTTCAGGCAACGAAGATTATCAATTGCGAAAGAATCTTGCGTAAAACGCGAAAAATAAGTTATGCGCGCGGTCCTAACGAATGCTAAGAGATCTCGTATGTTTGCTTGCGGCGGGAAGTCCACTCAGCGTTCAGTCATAAGCATTGTCACTGCAAAATTTAGAGGCGGGAAAGGGTGATACTTAATTCGGTCGAGTGAAAGCTCGGGGGGGAAAGGACTATCCTTGAACGGCGTAGCGTGACTACGTACGGCTGATATCGGGCGCAAAGTAAAGGCTTTGACCGAGGCTCCGTATGTAAATATACTTTGCAACCTTCTCAGTGATGATACCAACCTATGCCATCTTCGGACAAGGGTTCCCTATCGATCTACCTCCACCGCATTCGGGTCGCTTCAATCCGAAGAAGAAACGAAACATGCCCGTTGGGGATTTGATCACGTGACGGGAACCTATGATTCTAGATTCGCAAATATTAAAGATTCCAGGCTCGATCTAATCAATTCCATTAAAAATATTGTTCGATTAACTCTTCCAACCATCTGCCTTGAAATATTGAATCACACTCCTGCCGAAGATTTTGAGAACCTTCGATTAAATATATATACATATGTCAAATATTGTATTTGTCATATATTGTATTTGTCATATATGGTATATGTCATATATTGTAATTGTCATATATGGTATATGCCATATATTATGTATGTCATATATATGTCATACATTGTATATGTCAAATATACGTTATATATATGTATATGTCATTCTGTTCTTTTAATTCTAAATGAAATTATATTTTTCTGTTGTTAATATTTAGTCATTTAAGAAATCGTAGGCATACGATAGACATCAATGTTTTTTTTTCTTATAGGAAATTATGAGAAAGTTTTGAGCACAGTAGATGCAAAATAATTCATAAAGTACACCATAAAAATAAGGTGCTCGTGTTTAAATATTGTGTAATTGTAGTAATTAGTAATATTTGTAATAGCTTTGTAATAGGACACTTGATCTGTTTGAAGAACCGATGTTTCACGAAGGTTATGCGTCATGAATTATTTTTTATTAGCGTGAGGTAGCACTTGAACTTCAACGCGATCAAGAAAATATTTATTTATGGCCATCGTGTAATTGTGAAATTCATTTTTACGGCGATAGTAATATGTATGCAAATTTGTATTGGACGTTGTTTGATAAATTCCCTCAGTCCAGTACATATTGATTTTACGATTACTATAACGTTTTATAATGTGTGGTATTTTTACGTACAAAAAATGGTTACTTGGATTGTTACTTGTTAATTATTGTTTGACTTATCGTACAATTCTAGCAGCATGTTACTTTCCATGACTGCCATGATATTTCAATAATGAATTTATCAGTCCTCTTCAAATTTTACACATACATCGCATAAAAATACCTTTATCTTGTGAACTACAATTACGCAGGAAAAATTTTTTTAACAAAATGACAAGCAGAAATTCATATGAAGCAATAAAACAACTATTATCGATATTAACATAATTTTAGTCCACGCGGCAAAGGGATTTGTATTTTATATTTGTGTAAAATTTGAAGAAAATTGTTCAACATATTATTGAGATATCATCGCAAAGGGATGTGCTGACTAATTCAAGTGACAATAAAAAAACTGCAACTAAAATTACACTTCATCACCTCGAAATACAGTCAAATTTGTAACGCTTAATCTGTGATAACTTAACAATTTTTTATCTGATAAATTGTCTAAAATTGAAAGCTTTGAATTAGATAACCCCCCTAATTCTTTGCACGGATAGCTATTATTTTAGAGATTTACATCAAATTTGTCAGTAATGCCATAATTGTATATGCAAGAACAGCTGCAGGAAATAGGTTATTAACCTACCCTTGCCCTACAATATCGATTCATACTCGCGATGAAAATTCTAAGCATAGTCTAATAAATATGTATGTTATTAACACTAAACCTACCACGGTCAAAATGACCGGTTTTCCATTTCACAGTAATTGAAATTAAAAAAACGTTTTCATTGCAAATTATCGAATTGATTTCTTCATTTAACACGTTGAGTGCCAAATATCAACCCCAGAGATTCTTACAAAATCAGAGTAATTTAATTAATGGAACCACAACTAGAAGTTTAAAATGTATTATAGGGGATGCTGTCTTAACCCTTTTGAATTCGAAAAACTCCAATAAAATTCGGTTTATCTGGATATCTCATAATAAACATGAATTTCTAGACCCAGCCAAAAATCACTGTGTCGATCACGTATTATAACGAAAATCGTACAAACTTTAACTAAATTCAATCTTCCATAAGACGTTCCACTTTTATATGTTTCGTGTTGATATCCTTCAAACCGAAATAAAATTCTATTTCAGCATTGTTAATGCACAGCCCCTGAAGAACATACTCAATTAATTTCTCCATTTTTAACGAAATTATGAATTACAAAAAAAAAAGTTTTAATCACTGAAACCGTAACATAAATCGCAGTGTAAGGTGTTGGTATTGCACGTGGAAATAAAACTGATGTGCGTGCCTACAACGACGTCGCGGACAGATCCGAAAATAAAAGAGAGGGAACACTTCGGACCACAAAGGGTTTGGTCGGTTCATCGTTACTTCAGCATAACAAATTACGGGAAAAAGTAGTCCGCCGGCCTTTTTTTAAGGGTGCTCCCGATGTTCATCGCGTTAAGAATCCCGAAATCCACGAATAAACTCCGGCGGGGGCTTGGTTCGAAAAAAAAAAAAAAAAAAAAAAAAATACCCCGAAGGTGTTCTTAAAACCGATGGTCTATTAAAATTAAACGAGGCCGGTTAATCGACCGTTCATCTTTTTTCGTGTACGACTACGTACACGCCGATGAATCCGCGTCCCATTTACGGTCAGTTTGGAGCAACGCGGCCGGCCGAGGGTCCGCCGCGAGGGGCTAAAAAAGATAGAGAGACCACCACCACCACCACCACCACCACCACCACGCGTGTACATTCGTCCCTGGACGAGAAGAGGGTTTGGTGAATCCATCCGGAAACGCCGCGCCGGACGGCCACACTTTACCCTGCTTGCGTCATTACGCTCGCGCACCTTTTCTTTCGCACTTCCGTCTAATTGCTTTGCTTACGTTCGCGCGGAAAGAGGAGAAGGGAAGGGAGAGGGTAAGAGAGAGAGAGAGGGGTTACAAAGTCACGTGTCGGCGGTGCTATTACTTAAAACCGAGCCTCTGTGAAATTTCCCTCGTCTCCCTTTGAACGCAAAATCGTAGAAACGTACCTCCAATTTCACTCTCCGCAAACTTGTCTCCTCGTCCTGCAGTCGCGTGCGTGCGTGCGTGCGTGCGCTCGCTCTCTTAAAACCAACGATTGCCGCCCGAGTTCGTCATCCCCCTTAGCCTAACGCAAAAGCGTTCGCCGATCCGCTTGCAACGGAAGCTGCGACGGTTTCGATGCGAAACGATCGCGACCGAGCCGATGTTCGCATAGCTCGCCGGGACGCGTGTGTCGTCGGGTCAAAGGACAACGGTGGACTGACCGATCCGGCGAGCTGAACGCGGTTTCGCCGACGACACGCCGCGTCCTTTGGCAATAAAACGCGATGCACGAGAGGAACAGAAGAATCGGCCGTTCAGCTACCACTGTGTAACTATGCCGGGAGTAACCCGCGATGGGAGCGGCCTTCCGGGTGAAGCCGGATGTTCGTTGAAGTCTATTACGCGTCGCCGTTCAACATTGTGCAACGCGGCCCCGTCGTTCGGGGAGTTTGCTCGGATTTACAGGGAACCCGAAGTATGACCGACATAGAAGAGCGATCAAATGGAACACGAGGCATTCAAAGCATTGTCGCCGGCAGGCGACGTTATTAGTACAGTTTTAAACGCCTCGGCCTTTTCTTTTTTTCTTGTTTTTTCGACCGTCGAGGCAACGGATTTCACGCGAGCAGGATCTTCTTTTACCCGTTTTCGTTTAGTCTCTCTCGAGGCGTTTCATTTTTTCACCCCCCCCCACCCCTGGCCTCCTTCGCCGGATGTTATGCGCGCTTCGGCGTGCAGCTGGTTTATTATGCCGAAGCCCGGCAACTCGCGTCTTAACGATTCAATCAGAGGAAGTGTGCGAGAGCCGAGCCTGGTTTCGGTTTCGTTGGGAATTCGTTACGTCTCTTCAGGGTGGTGGGCGGAGTAACGCGCGAGCTAGGAAGTCGGATGCAGAAAAAAGAGGATGGTTGGAAACCGCTTGGTACACTAGGAAGACCCATAAGTAATCAATTATTTTGAAATCTAAAACAAACTCTGTAGTAAATTCAAGTTTTAATCTCCGTCAAGGACAGTTTGCCATCATACCCCTCTTACAGAAATCCAGGGTTCATGAAGCAAAATATGACTCAAGGTGCCTCCTTGCATCTTCTACAGAATGTTCTATTCCTTAAGGGGGCCGGCAGGCATTTGGCCTTGACTGTCACGCTATGTTACGCTGTGCCTTTTTTCTAGTCATTTTACATCTTAAATAAGTGAGTAGTCAATTAAAAATGCATACCACCATGTTTGTACATGTCTTTGTTACGCCTGTCCAGAGCCTTCTTTTCGATACGAACACTAAATCTCTCGAAATTAAGAGAATCTCTCTGCGGCAGCCATCTTGTGACGTCATACTTGCTTCAGAAAGCGAGTTTTCCGCCGAATATTACAAATTACTCCACGATCAGGTAGAAATTCGCAATTTGGGCTCCATACAGACGTAGATTGGACTTTTAGGGAACACAAGTGACCACTTTTAAATTGCTCATTGCAATATTGAAGCGGCAGTTTGTCTAGATTTTGACCCTTGCATACGTATATGGATTTCAAACCATGCCGGCCCCCTTAAACAATGCTGCAGAGATCTTAAAAGATCAGAGGGAGCAATATCCGGTGAGTACGGGGGTGCGGTCAAACTTCCCATTGAAATTCTTTGATTTTTTTCTTGAGTAGGTTTCGCTGTACAGGGCCGGGTATAGTCAATTTGCAGTATTACACCTTTTCTGTGAACCAAAGATGTCCTCTTTTTCAATAGTTCTGAATACAGCCGTTGTAATGGCTGACAATACAACTCAGCAGTAACTGTTTCACTATGTTTTAACAACCCAAAGTGAATTATGCCACAACTAGTGTTCCTGATTTTTCAACATTTTTTATTTCTCGAGAAATGAGAAATAAGACTATATTTCTCGACAATTCTCGAGAATTCTCGAGAAAAAATATTGGCAAACTTTTACCGAACTTTTATAAAGTGAAGCATTACGCTTTTGTTTTGAAGTGACTTCTTAAGAAGTAGAATGCGTCTAATGTAGAATCAGACAATCTACTTCTTTTTTTTTTGTAACAAAATCTGTAGCCGTAGAAAAATTTCTTTCATTTTGTGAGGATGTTGGCTTCATCGTATACAGCATATGTATAATTGATACAGATGTAGGAAACGTACTTTTTAAATTTTTAATATAAGCCCGCATAAAAATGTTGCAAAATACAAATTTTAGCACTTTCTCTGTAATTTCGACCAATTGCAATTTTAATCAAACATTTTTCTCACGTTATGTAGTGATCCAATTGTTCTAACTTCTCAAAAAAATTCAAGTAGTATAGTCCAATATTGACAAAGGTATGCGATTTTTAAGAGCGTACGATTATTAGTGGGAGTCACTGTACGTGTTTCCTCTTCAACGATCGGTACAGAACTAAAGGCTAAACAAATTCTTTGCAAATAATGTGTTACTTATGGGTACCCATTTCTGTTACCCCAAGTTTGTAATTTTTCGGGATCCCGGCCCGGCCCGACCCGACCCGACGCACAGTGGGAAATTTGGACAAAATCGGATTCAAAATCAAGGAACTTTGGATAGGTATGAGGTAGAGCGATGAAATTTTTTTTAAATGGAAGCTGCAACTTTGTAGAATATGGGAAAAATAGAGAGATTGTGGTCCGAACGTTTGTTAACCTCGAGAAAATTCGTTAAACGCGCACAAATTCAAGAAAATTTTCGTTTTTCCAATACCAAGCGCGGAAAAAATTTTTTTTAACATGCTATGCATCATTTCCCATAGATTTGTTCACGCTGATTTCAAATCTGGTCTAAAAATTTGTCTACGACCTCAGGATTTTGCAAAAAATAGATTTTCGTGACAAAAACTAATGAAGTCATTTTTTCGTTGAAATGATTGGCTGGTAATAATCTCCCTATTTTTCCCATATTCTACAAAGTTTCAGCTTTCATTTAAAAAAAGATTTCATCGCTCTACCTCATTCCTATCGAAAGTTCCTTGATTTTGAATCCGATTTTGTCGAAATTGCCCACTGTGCGACGCTCATGTACCCGCACAGCCGTAGCATGAGCATGAGCGCGCGACGCTCGGCCGCCTTTCGACGTCGCGTCGCAGAAATAGGAACGAGAACGGTTGCTTTCAAGCGCGGTGATAATAAATCCCGGCTAATGCGGCCCGATGTCAATCCTGCTCGGATCCCTTTGACCGTGGAACGAATCGTCCTCGTTATTGCTGATGTCAATAATCCTACGGTCGGCATAATGCAAACAAGACGTCGACGAATATTGGAAACGTATCAGGAACGGTGGCTGGTCTGTTGTTGCTTGGCCGCGACAGCGCAGACACGAAACCGAGATCTTTCCCGGTGACTTGAAACCCGAGAGAGATTAAAAAAGAGAGAAGAACCGACGGAGAAATCGCGACGTTTACGATTCGTCCTCAAAGCCACACAACGCTGCTTCCTCCCTCGCTGCTGAGTCTCAATGACATCGCGATTCGATTCATTTCCTGGTAAGGAATAGGAATATTGTTATTGAACCCCCGGTGAAATAACGGAAAGAGGAAATCGCCGGGAAAGGAACGTGGGTTAAGCTGGGAGCAACTAACAAATTCTATTGCAACTGTTCGTTTACAAAATATTGCCGCAGAAAATGGGAATTCTGTTGCAACTGTTCCCATTTTCTGTGGCAAATATTTTGTAAACGAACGACAATAAGTCGACGGCGACTGACAAGTGTTTGCAGTGTTTACTCGATATATGTCCAAATCGCGGGTCCCGCCTTGGACATATATCGGACAGGAGATACTATTCTTCGATACACTGCCGAACGTAGAAACGGCGACCGAGGCCTCTCGTGCTTCCCGACGGTGGTGGGGATAATTCCGCGACGTTTATCATCCAGGTCTTGGTGACATATATCGAGAAATCGCTATAGTGTAGGATAGATTTTGTCGATTTCGGCATCGTTGCTCTCCGTTTCGACGAAGCCAAATCACATCCACACGAAGTAATTTATTCGTCCGATAAATTCATTCATCCGCAATGATTTTATTCGTCCGATAAATTTATTTATCCGCAACGACTCGTTCGCCGTTTCTGGTGCGTATTTCGTCGTTCACTGTTCTCCTTTCGGGAGCAATACCCTCGATCTTGCAACGACGTTAACCTCGGATCCGAGAGTTCTCCGATCTTGTTAATTATATTCGAAAAAGTACGAAAGAGAATTTCATATGAAATCACGTCGCCGGGGCGCTGTTGTTCGTTATCCGCGTCGGTCTTTATGCTTCCTTTTCAAGGGATTTCCCATGAGGTAGTATCTATGGAAAAGGAGGAGAAAAAGGGAAAAGACAACTATAAGAGACCTTAAAAAAGGAGCAGAAAGGGTTTCGAAAAAGTCGACGCCGGCGGACAAGGAGGAAACCAAGGAGGTGGAAGAAAGACGGATTCATCATTGGCCATTGGCCATCCGTTTCGCTCCACTTGGAATAGAGACTTGCGCTCGACCGAGAAATTTAACAAGGCGCACGCTCCCGACCAACAATAGCCAACTTTCTAGCCCTCCCATGCTCCGATTTTAATTACTTCAATTTAAACCGTCGCCTCTCCCCGTTGTCCCCGTGGCGGGAGATCGTACAGCGATCGAGCAAAATACAAAATAATAATAATTTATCCCCGTCCCATATTAATCATTCCGTACGAGTTGATTTGTACGAAAAAAGAAAAATAAAAACAATATTTATACAGACCAGTACACGTGACGCGATGATTCGTCTGCGGATGTTTACGCAAAATTTTCTATCTGAATCGCAACAAACTCGAGTGAAATAGATAGTTATTTTCTTTCGTAATATGTTTAATCGATTGGGTATGATATAACAGTATTTTGAAAATCTTCTAATGCTTTTACCGTTTTAACCCTTAGTTAAAATATTTGTTACATTGCAAAATTTGCATTTAATAGATCACTAAACGTTTAAATATTATATGTGGATATCGGATCAGTTTCGTATGAATAAAATGAAAATATTCTAAGACGGAAGTAAAAATGTAGTTTTAGAATGAAAATAGCGCCGAGCGCAAAGGGTTAAATTACACCTACTCATTTTTGTCATAAATGCATCAAATCCGCAGTCTAGTGATGATACTAATTTTTCATTTACTCGTAACTCGCAGAATGTTATGCTTCTATGAAAGGGACCGTAAATTTTAGAAAATTTTATCTCGCCAAGAAACATACCAAACTCGAACCCGCATTTCTCGGGAAAATGTTTGGCACAGGTACATTTTAATGGAAACGTGTAATTACTTCCACGAAGAGTCCATCGACTGCAAAAGTCTGTAGGTGCCCTATTTGTTATAACACTTTTTTACGCGGAATTTGCGCAAAAATACTATTTTTAAAAACTAGTATCTCGAAAACTTTTTCTTATAAATATGATAATTTATTCGCACGATTATCGGTAGGCTTTAGAAACAAAATAAACTGTTTACTATCCTTCCTATTTCGAATACTATTTTGCCCAGCGCTGTGTAAGAGAGGCCAGCTCGAACAAATTATGGTAAATGTCGTAGCCTAAATGCGGCGAGTCTCTAAGACACGGCCGGCGAAACGGTTGACAAAAGAATTTATCATTGGCCCGAGGTGGGACGGCGTCTGGAAGAGTATATAATAATCGCGGCGCATTAGCAAATTACCGAGGAACGGTCGCTGTCAGATCGCATTGGCATTCGTGCTCCTCGAACCGTCCGGACGCGTCCCCGCGATCTTTTATTCATGCGATCAAGTTTGCATTTAAAAAACTTCACTTCCCCCGCGAGCTCCGCCACGGAATCGCAACTTTTCAAGGCGGGGGGGGGGGGGGGGGAGGGAGGGAGGGAGGGAGAGAGAGGAGGGATGGTAACTATTCTCGAAAAAGATCAAGAATCGGTGCCGGTGCTCGGGAAAAAATCGTCCGGTCGATCCTGCGCGGCGATTTTATGCAACGCGACGCGCGCGTGTCAGATGGGGGGAAAAAAGGATTGTCGAAGTTTCATTTTCTTCGCCGGACCCGAACGACAATTCCGATTATGAAAGGCACGGGGTGATCGAATTGGATGGGCCGGTTTTGTGTCTCCTCTATTTTCGTTTTTTCCTTTTGCGCTCTTTCCGTCCCGTTCTTTTTTTTTCCTTTTTTCTTTTTTTTTTTTTTTCGTTATTGCGCGCGACACAGGCGGCAGAGAAGCGTGGTTCTAGGGCGATCCGGTTCGCTACGTTCATTCGATGTACACAAGGCGATGGAAACGTGTGAGCGCGTACGTAGCTATTCACAAACGAAATGGGAAGCGCTTCCTGCCGGCCGTTCGCGCCAGTTCGATCTATTGTCGGCAAGTTTGTGACAGTGTGTATAATAGGAATGTGTCTGCTATGGGCTCTATCTCGGTGCATCTTTCTCGTCCAGTCGACCAATTCGAGCTCTATGTCTTCGTTCCTATTCCCGATCGCTAAAAATACAGCCTGCGCGCTTGTTTAAATAGATTGCTATTGGGGGTACCCATAACTGATCAATTATTTCCAAAGAATTCGTTTTGCCTTTAGTTCTGTACCGATCGTTGAAGAGGAAACACGTACGTCCCACTAATAATCGTACGTTCTTAAAATATCTTTGTCGATATTGGATTATACTACTTGAATCTTTTTGAGAAGTTAGAACGATTGGATCACTACATAACGGGAGAAAAATGTTTGATTAAAATTGCAATTGGTCGACGTTACAGAGAAAGTACTAAAGGTTGTATTTTACAGCTTTTTTGTGCGGGCTTATATTAAAAATTTAAAAAGTACGTTTTGTACATCTGTATCAATTATACATATTCTGAATGTTTCATCTAAATCGGTGAACATTGCACTGAGCTACAAACGTTTAACGATGAAAACTTAAGGGCGAAAGTCGCAGAATTTTGGCCTTCTCAGGGAATTTCGCCCTTATGTGATCATTTTGGAACATCTGCAGCTCATTGCAACCGATTTTGATGAAATTCTCAGAATGTGTATAACTCGTACAAATCTACAAATCGTACTTCCTAAATTTTCAATGTAAGTCCACACAAAAAAGTTGCAAAGTACAACTTTTACTATTTTCTCTGCAATTTTAACACATTGAACGCCAAACTAGAAGCCCCAAAAATTCCATAATATCAAAGTAAGTTATTTAATGAAATAAAGATTGCAAAAATTAAATGTATGATACTGAGTAATCCTCCAACTTTCTTGCATGTTACAGATCCTAATCAAGTTTAGTACAATGAATGTATCAACGCAAAAATTCATTTTAAAACCTGCACAGATAATTCCGTCACCCACATATGGATCGTCGACGAACGTGTTAATGAACCATTTTTCTCACGTTATGTAGTGATCCAATTGTTCTAACTTCTCAAAAAAATTCAAGAAGTATAGGCCAATATTGACAAAGTTATGCGATTTTTAAGAGCGTACGAATATTAGTGGGAGCCACTGTATTCTTTTACAGTTTTCGATAAAGCAGCCTCTGTTCGAAATATTCTAAAAAGTATAATTTTTTTTACAATAATAAAATGGCGGCCGTACCTTCCGAGGATCATATTCGTCATTGCATACTTTTTCATTTTCATGCGGGATTTAATGTAACAACAAAGGAAATTTGTAATGTTTATGGAGACGTATTGAAGGTCAACAAGTATCAACGTTAGTTCAGAACATTTCCTGCTGGTGATTATGATCTCTCCGACAGGCTTCGAAGTGGACCAGTTGAATTTGATAATGACACCCTAAAATCTCTAGTGGAAGCTGATGCAAAATTAAGTATACAAGAATTATCGAGAAGCCTGGGTCCACATGGTCAACTATACAAAGGCACCTACACGAAATGGGAAAGGCATATAGGCAAGGAATATGGCTACTGCGTCAATTATCAGAGACGAACAAGAATATTCGTCGATCAATTTGCACTTCATTGCTATCCAGATTTCGTAGAGATCCATTTCTTAGCAGAATCGTTACCGGAGATGAAAAATGGATTCTTCATGATAACATAAAGCGTTCCAAGCAACGGCTTTCCGCAAATCAAACCGCAATATCAACCCCTAAACCTAGCTTATCAATTGGAAAGGTGTTACTGTGCATTTGGTGGGACTGTCGTGGTATAATTTACTTTGAATTGTTGAAACCTGGAGAAACAGTTACCGCTCAGTTGTATTGTCAGCAATTACAACGGCTGTATTCAGAACTATTGAAAAAGAGGGCATCTTTAGTCCACAGAAAAGGTGTAATACTGCAAATTCACTATACCCGGCCCTGTACAGCGAAACTTACTCAAGAAAAAATCAAAGAATTGCAATGGGAAGTTTTACCGCAGCTCCGTACTCACCGGATATTGCTACCTCTGACCTTTTCAGATCTCTGGAGCATTGTTTAAGGAATAGAACATTCTGTAGAAGATGTAAGGAGGCACCTTGGGTCATATTTTGCTCGACGAACCCTGGATTTCTATAAGAGGGGGATGATGACAAACTGTCCTTGATAATGATGGAGATTAAAACTTGAATCTACTACAGAGTTTTGTTTTAGATCTCAAAATAATTGATTACTTATGGGTCCCCCTAATATATCAAGCGGTTTCCAACCATCCTCTTTTTTCTGCATCCGACTTCCGAAAGATGGCAAACTGTCCTTGATAATGATGGAGATTGTATAATAAATCAAGAAATAGAAACTTGAATTTACTACAAAGTTTGTTTTAGATTTCAAAATAATTGATTGCTTATGGGTCCCCCTAATAGTCGGGTCGGATCGGGTACCCGATGAGTCGAGATGCAAAATTAGATCGGAAGGTCACAGAGTTGCGTCATATATCCATATGTTTACAAAATTTCGGGATCCTCGAACCAGACTCCATCCGAGTGCAGTTTTCACCCGGTATTCGAAGTTGCGTGCACCCGAACTTTCTTTTCTGATCCCGAGTAAATTTTTGGGTTCGACCCGAACCCGAAACGTCGGGTACCTGACGCGCGTACGCTCGCGAATTCTCTGTGGTTTTTTCCGCAGCAAATTAAAACGTTTCCGCGCTAAATGTTTTGGGCATATTTGCGAACACACCGGACGAAGAACAAATCCTGCCCTCCCTCCCTCCCTCTAACCCCCACACCGGGGAATATTTTGACCGATTCGGACGTTTCGTTTTGGACGAGCGCGCCGCGCCGGTGAAAACGCGATCGATGCCTGATATTTCACGCAAATAATGATACCGAACGGACCGTCAGAAATTCCGGGCCGCCGACGCGCGTTCGTAGAGGCTTCGGAGGTTAACCCCTCTGCGTTTCGTACGCGAAACAGCCGCCGGTGCTTTTGACATCGTGTCATCGGCCTGCCGTATCGGTTACACGCACGCATTTCGCTCATTTATAAGCGAAAACGGAGGCGGCCAGGGATCCCGGGATGGTCAGTCGGCCGGGCCCGATTCACGAGTCGGTTCGTTTTTTACGCTCATTTCGTACACAAGCTCGGCGGCCGGTGTTGTGTCATCAAACGCAATTAAAATATTCATGTATTCGAAGCGACGAGACGCGGCGGCAACGAGTTCCGAAACTCCACGCGAATTGAAATAACTCGGCTTTAATGCCGCGAAATTCAACGAAAGGAGTATTGGAATATCATAAACAGATAATACGCTAACCGTGCCGCCGAAGCTAGTTGACAAATTTTTAATAAACGAACCATTCGTACCTTTTTTTTTTGCTTTTGGCTCGTTGCGTACGAAAGGGTTGCACATTTATTTCGATATACAGGATTAACGTTTGAGATCGCTTTAGCTGAATTCGGGTTGTAGTTTTTATTGTGTTCAGCGAGAGCAATCGGTGGAGCACGGAAACGGTGGGATAATTACGTTGCTTAAAACTTAGTTGTAGAATAATACTGGCGCATATACATTCGAATAGGATTTTTACAAGTAAAGATTAACAGTTGATAATTCTCCTATAAATTGTTCAAAAGCGACAACAGTTTCATTCACAATAGAAGAAATGTTTTTCATTAATATAAAAGTCTATTAACGGGTTTTAGATAGGCAAAGTGGTAAGTACAGAAACAAAATAAAAATAAACAGCTTGGATTCAAATAAATTGATATGAGAGAATTGGACTTACGCTGATTGGTTTCTGAACATTTCAAGTCAAAGTTCACGTTTTAGTTTAAAATTAATTTTTAAAGTTCCATTTTAATTTATGAATTTTCAACCGACCTGTTTACAGTTTCATGGATTTCAGAATGCGTATCAAATTTTTATACACTTTTATGATATGTTCAGGCAAGTACTCTCATCCGATATTTTTAACATGTCAAAGTGTTAAACGTATACAAATCTCCACGCGTCGAATATAAAAAAAAAAGATGGTAAACTGCAGTCAATATGTTACGTTTCCAAAAAGATCGTAAATAGTCGAAACAAAAATATTTGCTTACTGTCGATATTTCGTATATTTTATTTCTGCTAAACTAGCACCTATTGTAATAAGTGTAATTAAAACAATAACTAAATATTTATACTTATTTAAAAACTTTGAATTTATTCAATGTATAGAACAAAATAAAGTACGTTCCGTACAAGACAAAATTAAAAGGAATTAAAAATGGACTACTAAGCGGCTACAATGTGCTAGTGCTCAATTTGTATAAATCAATTACAGTATCCAAAACCGTTTTTACTGGTTTTCAATTATAGTATCCAAAAACAAAATCCAATTTTTCGATTTCAAGTGTAATTACGGGTTTGAAAATAACAAAATTACCGCAATTTTCACATTCACCATTCGTCGAAAACAAAAACCGGCAAGCGAAATTTACATTACTTAATGTCGGTGTTTCCTACTCTGAAACTTGTAATTTGATAAATATCCAGTTCAAGATGTGCAAATTCTTCGTCATCCTCCACCTGCCTCAAAGTTTCGATATCTGTTGCAACAAGTGTCTTCAAAGGTTCTGGCGGTGGTACCTGAAACGGAACAGGTAAGAGGATTGTGATGCGTCCTTGTATCGTACAATATTATAATACTCGATAGTGTTGGCTTTAATTATTCTCGGCTGTTACGCGTTTAGCGCTTCGACCAAAGATCCCGTTTAGAACACAAACAAATACGTCAGTCGGCATCCAACTAATTACCACAGTTGTTGCATTCCGTTCCCGAAGGACTTTCCTGCCAATCACATTTACCCGAATGCAGATTCGCGATAAGGTAGAGTGACCACGTTACCGACAAAAATAGGCGAAAAATGGTTTTAGATGCCTCAACTTTTCGTCCTTACATTGCATTACTTTATAAAAATAAGAATGTGTCTATTCAAGTTTTTAGACATTTCTTAAATTATATATACCTAAGGAAATAAATTTGTTGAGTAATTCCACGTAGATGGATTTTCACAATCTTAATAATCGTGAATTAAAAATATTAGAACCCATCATTTTGACGGGTCCCGTAAACCTAGTGTTAAAGATGCCTTTCTTCCTTTAATACTAATTTGAACAGGATGAAAGTACTACATCGGTACTCTTAAGAGCCAAACTCCGTAGATAAGGTAGAGTGACCACGTTACCGACAAAAATCGGCGAAAAATGATTTCACGTGCCTCAACTTTTCGTCCTTATATGAGATCATTTTTCGCTGGGAAAGGGCTCATTCGAAAGAGGAAGGTTCAATCTAGCGCGCGCTGGTCATCAGCTGACGAGATTATGCGGATATTTGCAAATATAAGCGTTAGAAGTAGGCTAAAAATTGAGCCCAGATTCTGTAGATTCGCGATAAGGTAGAGCGACCACTTTACCGACAAAAATCGGCGAAAAATGGTTTCGCGCGCCTCAAGTTTTCGTCCTTATATAAGAATATTTTGTCGCTGGTAAAGGTAAATATTTTGTACCCTTGGCTCTTAATCGCCTTTATCATTCGCATCCTAACCGAATGTCAGCGTTCGACGTTGATACCGACACCGACGTATTCGAAATTCAACGCCATAACACGATATTCCTGTCGAATTTCATTGGTAATTGACGTTCAAATTACTTCCGGATGCTGTTGAAGCCATTCAACGAAGCCGCGCACGCTCTTCAAATTCGTTATGTCCTTCCAAACCACGTCCATTGTCTCCAACTCCGCGGGAACATGATCGCACTGCAGCCAATTCTTGTGGACCTGATTTTTCGGCGGCGTGAACTGAAGTTCCCAGGGCATCTTGGTACCAAAACCGATCGTCCTCGCGGGCGTTTCCTCGGCCCTCGCGTCCTTCAGGACGTGCTTCTTCGTCATGGCAAGCTTGCCCGCGCAGGGGGTGTTTCTCGTCATGGCTACCTCGGCCGGCACCACCGGCATCTCTCGAGTCAATACCTGGACCGAAAAAGATAAAACAGGAAGCAAAAAAGTATAAAAAGTTTGCCTATTCGATTATTTGAATGCTCCCGACGAAGACCACGAGTTTCTATTTGAATCCGATTAATGCAAACGACGATGGGAGAAACAACAATTCAAAGGAAACGCACGCAATCAATGTTCCGCTTTCAAAAACATCTCTTAAACAAATAACGGGGGATAAAAACTGCCGACAAAATTCGCTCAAATATATCTAGGGCAAATATTCCTTTTTTTTTTCACCTGCATCGATCTGCACGCCTCCGCGGTGAAATCAATTTCGAACATATCCTTCAAGACCTCCTCGTCGACGGTTTTGTCGGTGCCGCCGAGAGTTTCGAGCCACCGGCAAAAGTCCTGGCATATCGCGGACATTATGTTGTCGGTCCTCATTTTGAGGGTCGCGTTCGGATCGTAGCCCTCGAGGTCGGCCTTTTCCAAAGGGCGCCATGTAATCACCTAACACAGAAAAATCTCCTCTTCATCGTCGCCTTTCCATCTCGGAGTAATCCTTTCCATTAATCCGACGATACGGCACCTTGCGTCTTGGTTTCCTTAGAAATAGAGCGTAAGGATTGTATCTGCGGTGACCCAGTTTCACCTCGCCATTGAGTGATTCGCTGTCTCTCGGCGTCGGCGGATGCACCTTGATAATTATAAAAAGAACCATCTTTGAAAGGACACAGTGACAATAACTCGAACGTAAATAGACAAACTGGAACAGACTCGCTGGAAATATAAATAGCGGACACCAAGGAATAGTGCCAGGCTGGACTATAAAAACGTTTGCTTTCCTTTCTTTTTGGTCATCCTCCTCGTCAACGGTTTATCAATAAACCTGCCTCTAAGGACGCTAAACTGTGGTCGCGGCTGGTCACCGTGACGTCGCTGCCAAGTTTCTGATCGACATCGAAGCTGAACTTTATCGCACCTCTCCTCGGCAGATCCGAATCCGGTAATCCCAGCAAAGGGGCAATCAGATTGTAGGACTGTTTCGGCAGGATTCGTTTCAGGAGTCGGGGGTTGCACGGGGGCGGCTGATTCGAGGAGAAAACTAAGTCAGAGGGAAATTTCTCGGGGTCCAAATAACGTTTAGAATCTACTAACAAACTAGTCAACCTCGACATTATTTTCTTCTGCCTCTCCACGACCGAGTCGTTCGGCATACTCGTCGAAACGCGCTCCGAAAACTCTTTGCATAAGGTCTCCAACATACTTGTACTCGACTTCTCTTCAAGGTTCTGTAGAACCTCCAGGACCTCCATTGTATCGGTCAGTGGTAGCCTCGCGGCTTTTCTCGAGTCATACGGTTTCAGGAGATCATCGGATTTTTCGGGCACATCTTCCGCTTCACCGGTGGTAGCTTTCTCGTCATAGGTGTCTCCCGGCACCCTGAAGTTCGCGACGCTGACTCCCTTCCGTAGGACGCTTTCCTTCTTCGCGACGCGTTCGAGAATCATGTCCCCGGGAACAGATTTCGCTTTGGTTAAAGTTCTACCAGCCGGGCCGCTCTTCTCCTCTTTAGTTCCTTCGGGTTCGCCAAGTTTCGTTCGCTTCTCCTCAGCCTGATCATCGAGGCAGGAACTTTTTTTCGACGAGGACTCGAGGAAAGCGATTCGGTCCTGCAGAGTGGTCGGCTTTCTGTTTCTCAAAGCCCTCAAAGGTTCCAAACTGGGTCTGAGAACCGTCGGCATGTGACAGGGAGCCAGGCATCTCGGCCTCGATTGGTCCTCGTCGATCGACACCGCGAGCGAGTCGTCCTCGTCGGAGCTGCCGCTCCGGAGCGAAGCGGAAACTTTCGATCGTTCCAGCGAGGACGCGACTCGTTCAAACTTCGCTGCGTCGTTCAGATTTTTTCCCGCTGAAACGGACTCCTCTTCGCGCTGATACTCTTCATCCTTTTGCGTAGCCGCTTTGCGCGACGACTCCGGCTCCGGAACAGTTTGCGCTTCTTCAGGGTAGTCTAGCGCCGGGGGAGTTACTTCGATTCGACTTTCCGGGATATCATTCGGCTCGTCAAACGTTACCTTCTTCGCGTCGTAATTTAAGATCCCCTCCGCCATGTTCTCGAAGTCCGGCAAGCCGATGCAAATGGCGTCGCTGTCCTCGGACGTGTCGCTAGATGAATCGACGCGGTTTTCATGCGAATTTATGATCTTTTGTAATGATGTTATTGGTAGGGAGGTTTTTCGGTTCGGGTCCGATTCGAACGACTTGTAGATGCACGGTAAACACCTGTCGCGGTGTTTCCGCGGGATACCTGACAGCTTCGGGATCGCTGATAGGACACGGCTCGAAGGACCCTCCCACGGCTCCAGGTGTGCGAATCGAGGACTCGAGCCTGATGTAGAACGCGACCCCGAGGGAATCGTCGTCGACATCTCCTCCAATTTCAAAGTTGTGCGCTGAACATCGATACCAGCGGATTGTGAATCCTTGAGCGACTCTTTCCACCGTGGAGATTCCTCGTCGCCCTCCTCGGCACTCCTTGCATCGATCGGATCGAATAACTTCTCTCCTTCGTCCTCGATCAGGGATGGATCGCTGATCGACCCGAACACCGTTTCGCGATCGAAGTTCAGCTTTTTGTTCCCTGTCACGCGCTTCAACGCTTTGTAAGCGCACCGGACTGGATACTTCGACGAATCTTTATCTAGTTCCGATTTTCGATCAGTGCGTGCAGATCTTATTTCTGGGAAACTCTTTCTTTGAGCTAATTGGGAACGGTTCGATTTGACTTTTTTGGGTTCAGTCGGCGAGATTTTCGGAAATGCGTTCAGTATTGGAAGAGTTGGAGCGGAGGAGGAATGTGATTTTGGTTTGTTTTGGATACCAGAAGAATCGTAACGTTTTTTGTCGGAGACTATTTTACGGAAACTTAGATCAAATCTGAGAGCACCTAATTTTGGGGTTCGTTTGGATGGTTCGTAAATGTTATACTTATCTGAACTTCGAGCACGAGATTCAGACGAAAGTTTCAGTATCGGCTTTGGAGATAATTCTTTGTTGTTGTTGCGTAGCTTGTGTGATTTGAACTTTGATTTTACAGGTGACAACTTATGCAAAGATTTTTCGGAATTTGTAGAGCCATCTACGCGACATTTAAGAGAAGGGTTTTTGGGAAAGGAATTATAGGATAATTGTACGGAAGGGTCTCTTACGACAAGCAACTTCTTTTCTTCGTTCCTGCAGAATTTTTCCCAGTAATCTTTTGATTTTGGAATCGGATATTCCCATCTAAAACCACAAAGATAAATTAATGAAGACAAAATAATAAGAATAAAGTCATAGCGTTGACATTGCATACCTTCTGCCGTCGATCTTCGCATTTCTATCAAATTTAACGTGTTCCTCGCAACAATTACTACAAAATTCACACATTTTTTATCAAGATTTCAAAGACAACAAATTCACACAGGTCAATGAATGCTCCAGTTACAAGATTCAGATTCAAACTAGGTATTATAACCTACATTATGAGATTCACTGAGAAATATTTCCCAGTATTGCTGCCACTATCGATCAAACAAATTTTCACTAAGTTGCAGATACACGTATGAGGGTAGAAACGATTTCCAGAATTGCAAAATGCGACGTTACCTTCCAAAGGTAAATTCCTGAATTATCAATGATCCACTTTGGCTGAAATTTAAAAAATTGGTTCCTTTCCGATAGAAACAATAATTGTAAAAAGAATTTTTGTCGGTGCAAACAGTAATATTCAAAATGTTTGAGAATTTCTTATGTTCATTTAGCTGAAATTTAAAAAAATAATAGTTTTAATTTTCAAACTAAGCACAACTTGGATAAAAACAATGTTTATGAGGAAGAGTTGTGGCAATTCAAAAAATGGGACCCAAAACTTTGAAAAACGCGTCTCACCATTTTGTTATCATCACAGACAAGATACAGAGCACATATTACCTTACGGGGTTCGTATCACTCGGTGTTGCGCCCAATGTTACCGATAGTTCAAGAATTTTGGTGTATTAGCACAAATAAGGTATAGGAATATATAGACTAGTCACCATATTGGGTTTCGTGTCTCACAATCTGCAATACCGACATCGTTGACAACTAGATTTCTTACGCCCTCTACGTTGACGAACGATAAACGTTGCAACTAGATCCACGAGAAGCTTAGACCATGTACCTGTAATGCATGGAGGGAACATCCGATCATAGGAATAACAACTTTAAGCACAACCTCACACCAGCTCACGAGACCCAAGATAATAACCCCGCAAACGAGTGCGGCCTAACCAACAAGAATTCAACAAGCGCCCAGGGTAAACGGGGAAAGCATTGAAGGCTCACCTTGGCCCATCCCCAGCAAGCCTACAGTAAATTCAGACACAAGTTTTTATAATTAGTAAGTCTTAAATTCTATTTTACAATGTTATCGCAAATTATAATTGTGCAGCTATTAGCTCGATATTATTCTCTATTTGTAAGATACTATAAGTTCTTACAAATAGAGAATAATACCGATTGCCCGGGTCTCACCACGAGGAGGTTGCTGCATAAGAGACCCGAAAGGAAGCCAGAAGGAATTCAATACGCTTCCTTCTGACTCCCTTTCTTACAACGACGGTTTACAGTCTTACAAACTAAATTTCGCAGCGTATGTCGAGTAATTATTGCGGGACAAAAGGTGTGAATTGGAGAAGAAGTCTCCGATCCACGGGAGATCAAAACCGAATCAGGCAGAAGGCTCTGATTCTTTGAAAGTGAGAAACAAAACCGAACCAGGCCCATGAAGGCCCGTGAGCCCATGAAGGACCTCCGTTCAGAGGAATACCAATTTTAAATCAGATACATAAATTTTACAGGAGGAACTTTTGAAAGTTCAGGAATAATTTTTAATTTGAAAGTTCAACCATTTTAATCAAGAATAAATATAGGGAAATTAGAACGCAACAACCTACAAGCTCGGGTCGCCCCAGGTTTGCTAATACCCGTACTCACCCACAGGACGCACCCGTGAGTGAGTCCCTGAGGGACCTCCATTCGGAGGAATACCAATTTTAAATCAGATATATAAATTTTAGAATAGGAACTTTTGAAAGTTCAGAAGTAATTTTTAATTGGAAAGTTGAACAATTTTAATAAAAAATAAATATAGCGAAATTAGGACGTAACAAACAACAAGCTCGGGTCGCCCCGGGTTCTCTAATACCCGTACTCACCCACGGCCCGGCCCGTGAGTGAGCTCCTGAGGGACCTCCGATCGGAGGAATACCAATTTTATGTTAAAAATATAATATAATATATTTCAGAATACCATTTTTATGTCAAAAATATAATATAATATAATATAATTTCAAAATACCAATTGCAAATATAATATGATAAAATTTCAGAGTACTAATTTTATGTCAAAAATATAATATAATGTAATTTCAAGAAAAGAAACTTGTGAAAAATTCCGAAGCAAATTCGAATTAAAAAGACAGAAATAATAATTGACGGCGTCCGTTGAATCAACACGTATTCCAAAACAGAAAATGTATATTTGTGTTGTTACTCACCAGCTGTTGAAAATTGACCAAGGTGAGCGGAGAGGGCTTCCAGGAACCGCTGGCCGACCGCGAGCTGCACCAAGGTGAACCAAGGTGGACCAAGGTGGACCAGGGTTGACCAGTGATGTCCACTGCAGCTCTGGAGGATCCCTGGTCCACTCGAAGGTAGGCGATGGTAGGCCAGGGTGGTCAGGGTGGGCCAGGGCAGCTCTGGAGAACCTCTGGTCAACTCCAAGGTCCTTGGGCCTTTTGGTCCCGGAGCACCACCGCTCACTCCTGAGTGCGCATCTCGACTGACGGACTGAGCACGGCCGCCGAGATCAGGTGAGCGGTGCGCAACTCCCCCACCCCAAACTACCTTCGCCAGATCTCGATCGCCGCGATGCTAATTAATGATAAATTTGTTATTTCTGGCTGCTTAATGTTTATAACAATTTCTTTTGGTAATGGTATCAACAAGCAATCCCTTGACCATCTTGCCATCTAATTTTTTAGTAAAAATACCTAATAGAACTCGAGATACAGAGTAACTTTTAAACCATGAATATTCGCACGCATTAATTTATCGAACACATTTCACTGATAAATTTATTATTTCTGGCTGTTTAATGTTTATAACAATTCCTTTCGCCAATGATGTCGACAAGCACTCCCTTAACCATCTTGCCATCTAATTTTTTAGTAAAAATAAATTATAGAAATCCAGATATAGAATAACTTTTACGCCATGAATATTCGCACGCATTAATTTATCGTATACAATTCACTGTAAAATTTATTATTTCTGAGTGTTTAATGTTTATAAAAATTGCTTTCTCTAATGATGTCGACAAGCACTCCCTTGGCAATCATGCCACCTAATTATTTAGTAAAAATAAATTATAGAAACCGAGATACAGAATATTTTTTAAGCCATGAATATTCGCACGCAATAATTTATCGTACGAAATTCACTGATAAATTTATTATTTCTGGCTGTTTAATGTTTATAACAATTACTTTCTCTGATGATGTCGACAAGCACTTCCTTGACCATCATGCCACCTAATTATTTAGTAAAAATAAATTATAGAAACCGAGATATAGAATAAATTTTAAGCCATGAATATTCGTACGCATTAATTTGTCGTACTGGTAACTCCGGTAACGCAAAAATCATTTCGGGCGACCACAGTTCTTATGTGGATTACCAAACAAAAAGTTTATGGCATTCACATAAGAACTGCTTCGGTGCGCCCGTGTCTCGGCGTTGACAGTAGCTCAGCCGGTCGAGCTCGAGGCCGGTCTCGGGTGAACGAACGGAGACGTAAACCTTTTGTTTACGTCTGTTGTCATACTTGTCGCGAGGCCATCGTTTCCCAAATTCCAAAATATCAAATCCGCTGCCCGTCGTCCTTGGCTCGCTTGATTTACCGCCTTATCATCTCGCCGTTTGTATAAACCTTACCTCCGGTTATAATATAAATGTTCATAACAATTCCTTTCGCCACTGATGTCGACAAGCACTCCCTTGACCATCTTGTCACCTAATTTTTTAGTATTTTATAGAACTCAAGGTACAGAATAACTTTTGAACCATGGATAAATGTACACTGATAAATTTATTGTCTCTGCTTGTTTAACGATTATAAGAATTCCTCTTACGAATGATGCTGTCGAATACCCTCTTGGTTATCTTACCACTTAATCTTCTTAGTAAAAATTGCTAATAGTACTCGAGATACAGAGTAACTTTTAAAGCATGTCTTGAGCATGTCAAAGTAACTTTTATGCATGATTATTCGAAGTGTACAAGATACTCGATTCTCGATTTCTAATTAAGATGCGTACTCCTATATCTCGTCTGTGATATTAGTTCCACAATATTAGTTCCGACCGATACGGTAGGATGTGACACAAAAATGGTAAGGGGATTCTGGATGACCGCGGACGTGAGACAAAAAGGTACATTGGGTGATTGTTCTAGTCCTGTACCTCGTCTGTGATATGGGGTTTCGTGTCTCACGATCTGAAATACCGGCATCGTTAACAACAAATACATTTCTTGCGCCCTCTACTCTGAAAAACAATAAATGTTGCAACGAAACCCCATATGGTTATTACTCCAATTCTATACCTCGTCTGTGATTACACTGCGTTGTGTCGGTAAGGTATGATCGTTAAATGGTAAAAATTTTTTTTCCGAATCGTCAAAAATCCTTCTCACAAACATGCAAAATGAAGCTATTTATTAAATTTCAGCTCATTTGGGTTTTGTCGGTTTCAGAAGTTTCGACAAAGGCGTCGGTGGTAAATGCGGCGAATATGAGAGTCCTACTTTATCCTCATATTGGATTTCTACTTTATCAACTTCTGGTTTGTCATACTCATTTAATCAATTGATTACATTGTATACTATTATATTCATTGTCTCAAATCTATCTTTCATAAATATTACTTACAAAATCTCAAATATGTAAGGTACAATAGCGTAGCTGTCAACAAAATTGATTAAGCTGTAATAGCTGTTTATTAGATTGTACACTTGTTAAAATAATAGTTCTAACTGGAGGGTATTCGAGTAAAATTAACGTTGAATAAAAAATTATGATGCATATCTCTACAAGACTATATGGTATGAGATGTCTGTCGAGATTTTTAATGTGCAATACTACTAAATAGCAATTCATATGGTTAATATGGTAAATTTTAATGATTGCGGTTATTGGGACACTAAATTTGTGTTAAAGGGAGAGAAAGAGCGAGAGAGAGAGAGAGAGAGAGAGAGAGAGAGAGAGAGAGAGAGAGAGAGAGAGAGAGAGAGAGAGAGAGAGAGAGAGAGAAAGAGAGTGTGTGTTTCCGCATGTGCAAAGGATAATAGAGGCGCGAATGAACTATATTTAGTGTGCGCAAATGTAGTTCTGCGAAGTAGTATCAATATTTATAATTTCGTTTATATATTATACAATATTTATATTAGTTATGTTAAGAAATAAAGTGTTCCTTTATCACAACAGTTATCTGTGTGAAAATAGATCTATTAGAGTTTACGAATTTCTTAATCCTGTAACCTTCTTCGATAGACTTTCAATTTTCATTTTCATTAACGATCTCAATCGGTTAACAGGCGAATCGCGCTGAAATTTTCTAAACTTTTCTATAATGTAAATGGGCAAGATTCATGGTCTAGTAATGAGTTTGTGACACGTGTCGTGACTCCACGGTGATTACTCTCTATTATACAGTTAATGTTTCACGTGTGCACTACTGTGCACGGGCCGCGTTTCATTCCGTGGACATTTCTAGGAAATTAACCGCGATAGCACGGGGAGTTATCCCTCCATATTTGAAATTTCTAACGGCCGTTCGTGCTCGGGGTATATGTCTTTCGACGTGCATATTTAACGGGGACGCGATACAGTGAAAGTGTAATACGTATTTTCATAATTTATCAAGGACACGTTGAAACGTGAACCGACTCGAAAATTACGATGTATTTTACACGGACCATGTGTCACGTACTGTTCGCCATTTCGTGTAAATGGAAACGTCGTAGTTGCGGTCGTCGTTGTTTCGGACTCCGTTGAATTCCAACATTTTGGACGGCTGCCCATCCTGGGACGCGAGGCACGTGACAGTAAAGGTATGTACACTACACGATGCGTGACACGTATAAATACTTCGGAACGATACAGAAATTTCGGTAAGCAACGTGCTACCCCGGTCGGACACTGGCCAATGGTCGGTCACATGGATGCAAGGTGGCATTGTTACCATCTTGCTTCCGGCGTCTCAGCTGCTACCATGTCCGGTCGAGTCGACTTCTTGCGGTGTGGAAAACAGAATGTCACAGAAAACATTAAATCAAAAGTAACCGTTTGCCGTACGATTTTCGTCAGGGCTACAATAATTAGAACCTTCTCATCCTCAATAATGTTACACAAGAGGAAAAAACATTTATCTTTATAATATTCACATTAATATTTAAATATTGGTTACAAAAGAACAGAATTTTAATCTGTCTTGAAAGAAAGGCATAACATTAGTAGATTTTATTCGAAATTTTCATCACGAGTCTGACTCGTTATTATACGGCAGGGGGTTAATACATTCACACCGAATGATGCACACATGTATGTATGCGTTTTTACATTTTTCAAACTTCTGCCTTGAAGGGATTTAACTACGTGGTGAATTATCATGATGAAAATATCTTGTACATGCGCATCAATAATAATAAGGGTGACTTGTCTCATCATTTATTTATGTTCCGTCAATGTTATGTTTATCTACGATGCCCGATAAATTGATTCGTTATTTAGATATAGCATATTGCCGGCCGAAAGCTTCGAACCTGTTTGTGAATTTATGGAAACGGGGATACGGCTGTTAATTTAATAGCTTAGATAAACACAAGCAATTGCAACCGTTTAGAAAATGTACGAATTAGGAGTTTCTGCAACCACTCCTGAACTAATTGTTCTTTGGAATTATAGGGTACATTAGAGCCATCTAATACTATATACTATACTATACTATAAGTATACTATATACTATATATTATACTATACTATACTATACTATACTATACTATATATTATACTATACTATACTATACTATACTATACTATATATTATACTATACGATACTATACTATATATTATACTATACTATACTATACTATACTATATATTATACTATACTATACTATACTATACTATATATTATACTATACTATACTATACTATATACTATACTATACTATACTATACTATACTATACTATACTATATACTATACTATACTATACTATACTATACACTATACTATACTATACTATATACTATACTATACTATACTATACTATATACTATACTATACTATACTATACTATACTATACTATACTATACTATACTATACTATACTATACTATACTATACTATACTATACTATACTATACTATACTATACTATACTATACTATATACTATACTATACTATACTATACTATACTATACTATACTATACTATACTATACTATACTATACTATACTATACTATACTATACTATACTATACTATACTATACTATACTACTATACTATACTATACTATACTATACTATATACTATACTATACTATACTATACTATACTATACTATACTATACTATATACTATACTATACTATACTATACTATACTATACTATACTATACTATACTATACTATACTATACTATACTATACTATACTATACTATACTATACTATACTATACTATACTATACTATACTATACTATACTATACTATACTATACTATACTATACTATACTATACTATACTATACTATACTATACTATACTATACTATACTATACTATACTATACTATACTATACTATACTATACTATACTATACTATACTATACTATACTATACTATACTATACTATACTATACTATACTATACTATACTATACTATACTATACTATACTATACTATACTATACTATACTATACTATACTATACTATACTATACTATACTATACTATACTATACTATACTATACTATACTATACTATACTATACTATACTATACTATACTATACTATACTATACTATACTATACTATACTATACTATACTATACTATACTATACTATACTATACTATACTATACTATACTATACTATACTATACTATACTATACTATACTATACTATACTATACTATACTATACTATACTATACTATACTATACTATACTATACTATACTATACTATACTATACTATATACTATACTATACTATACTATACTATACTATACTATATACTATACTATATACTATACTATACTATACTATACTATACTATACTACTATACTATACTATACTATACTATATACTATACTATACTATACTATACTATACTATACTATACTATACTATACTATACTATACTATACTATACTATACTATACTATACTATACTATACTATACTATACTATACTACTACTACTATACTATACTATACTATACTATACTATACTATACTATACTATATACTATACTATACTATACTATACTATACTATACTATACTATATACTATACTATACTATACTATACTATACTATACTATACTATATACTATACTATACTATACTATACTATACTATACTATACTATATACTATACTATACTATACTATACTATACTATACTATACTATATACTATACTATACTATACTATACTATACTATACTATACTATATACTATACTATACTATACTATACTATACTATACTATACTATATACTATACTATACTATACTATACTATACTATACTATACTATATACTATACTATACTATACTATACTATACTATACTATACTATATACTATACTATACTATACTATACTATACTATACTATACTATATACTATACTATACTATACTATACTATACTATACTATACTATATACTATACTATACTATACTATACTATACTATACTATACTATATACTATACTATACTATACTATACTATACTATACTATACTATATACTATACTATACTATACTATACTATACTATACTATACTATATACTATACTATACTATACTATACTATACTATACTATACTATATACTATACTATACTATACTATACTATACTATACTATACTATATACTATACTATACTATACTATACTATACTATACTATACTATACTATACTATACTATACTATACTATACTATACTATACTATACTATACTATACTATACTATACTATACTATACTATATACTATACTATACTATACTATACTATACTATACTATACTATATACTATACTATACTATACTATACTATACTATACTATACTATATACTATACTATACTATACTATACTATACTATACTATACTATATACTATACTATACTATACTATACTATACTATACTATACTATATACTATACTATACTATACTATACTATACTATACTATACTATATACTATACTATACTATACTATACTATACTATACTATACTATATACTATACTATACTATACTATACTATACTATACTATACTATATACTATACTATACTATACTATACTATACTATACTATACTATACTATATACTATACTATACTATACTATACTATACTATACTATACTATATACTATACTATACTATACTATACTATACTATACTATACTATATACTATACTATACTATACTATACTATACTATACTATACTATACTATATACTATACTATACTATACTATACTATACTATACTATACTATATACTATACTATACTATACTATACTATACTATACTATACTATATACTATACTATACTATACTATACTATACTATACTATACTATACTATATACTATACTATACTATACTATACTATACTATACTATACTATATACTATACTATACTATACTATACTATACTATACTATACTATACTATACTATACTATACTATACTATACTATACTATATACTATACTATACTATACTATACTATACTATACTATACTATATACTATACTATACTATACTATACTATACTATACTATACTATATACTATACTATACTATACTATACTATACTATACTATACTATATACTATACTATACTATACTATACTATACTATACTATACTATATACTATACTATACTATACTATACTATACTATACTATACTATATACTATACTATACTATACTATACTATACTATACTATACTATATACTATACTATACTATACTATACTATACTATACTATACTATATACTATACTATACTATACTATACTATACTATACTATACTATATACTATACTATACTATACTATACTATACTATACTATACTATATACTATACTATACTATACTATACTATACTATACTATACTATATACTATACTATACTATACTATACTATACTATACTATACTATATACTATACTATACTATACTATACTATACTATACTATACTATATACTATACTATACTATACTATACTATACTATACTATACTATATACTATACTATACTATACTATACTATACTATACTATACTATATACTATACTATACTATACTATACTATACTATACTATACTATATACTATACTATACTATACTATACTATACTATACTATACTATATACTATACTATACTATACTATACTATACTATACTATATACTATACTATACTATACTATACTATACTATACTATACTATATACTATACTATACTATACTATACTATACTATACTATACTATACTATATACTATACTATACTATACTATACTATACTATACTATACTATATACTATACTATACTATACTATACTATACTATACTATACTATATACTATACTATACTATACTATACTATACTATACTATACTATATACTATACTATACTATACTATACTATACTATACTATACTATATACTATACTATACTATACTATACTATACTATACTATACTATATACTATACTATACTATACTATACTATACTATACTATACTATATACTATACTATACTATACTATACTATACTATACTATACTATATACTATACTATACTATACTATACTATACTATACTATACTATATACTATACTATACTATACTATACTATACTATACTATACTATATACTATACTATACTATACTATACTATACTATACTATACTATATACTATACTATACTATACTATACTATACTATACTATACTATATACTATACTATACTATACTATACTATACTATACTATACTATATACTATACTATACTATACTATACTATACTATACTATACTATATACTATACTATACTATACTATACTATACTATACTATACTATATACTATACTATACTATACTATACTATACTATACTATACTATACTATACTATACTATACTATACTATACTATACTATACTATACTATACTATACTATACTATACTATACTATACTATACTATACTATACTATACTATACTATACTATACTATACTATACTATACTATACTATACTATACTATACTATACTATACTGTACTATGCTATGCTATACTATACTATACTATACTATGCTATACTATACTATACTATACTATACTATACTGTACTATACTATACTATACTATACTATACATATACTATACGCAAAAAAAGATCGGACTACGATCTTGCCGTTATATTTCATTTTTCCCGTGTCATCGTCGTGGATACTTTCTTTTTTTCGGGGCAAAAAAGGGTAAACGGTTGATAGAAACCGCGAACAAATCCCGGTACAGGGTCTCGAAACCTATCCGACAAAACATATTCCTGCGGGCGGGTCGCGAATTTGCTCGAGATCGGTATTCTAACGCGGCCTCATCTATCGGTCAATCAATCTTCTCCATTCACTCGTTCATTCACGTGGTTCGGCAATTCTCGAACGTGTCGCTGACCAAGATCGATATTTCCAAATTCTCGTCCGCGGTATATCCTCGTCCGGGTGGGTCTTTGATCCACATCGGTGCGCACTGCGGGACTGCATCGGGATACGTACTGGAATGAGTAATTCGTGGTTCGGCGGAGTTTGACAGTTCGCTAAAAAGCTCTCTGTACCCGCAGGAGGTGGCTGGCAGTCAGGAGAATGCGTTATATGTCGGTGTATCGGTGCGCCATGTCGCTTGTCCGTGTGCTTTCTGTGCGGGGTCCGATTCGAGCAACACCCGCTCTAATGCTGTGCTCACATGGATCGTGCGAGCGTCGACCACAAGGAGCCCATTAAGGGCCCGGTATAGTCACGTGACTTTTCAATTAATAATTTCCATTCACGGCCTTCGGACATAGATTTGAGATCCGTCTTGGTTTTGATCCGACGGATCCTAAGTCTGTGACTAAACTTGTCACATTTTTTGCTCTGCATTATCGATGTCATGAATTCTGACGCCAGAAACGTGCTACAAGTTTTTCTATTTTCTAGTTTTTAAATTTTCAATTTATAGCTGGAGGTATTTTCTAGCGCGCGCTACTCTCCATTCCACAGCATGCACATCGCCAATTCTCGGCCTAGTTCTAACGCTTATATTACCAAATATCTGCATAATCTTGTCAGTTCGTGACCAGCGCGCGCTAGATTGAACCTTCCTCTTTCGTATGAGCCCTTTCCCAGCGAAAAATATTCGCATACAAGGACGAAAAGTTGAGGCGTGTAAAACCATTTTTCGCCGATTTTTGTCGGTAACGTGGTCGCTCTACCTTATCTACGGAGTCTTGGCTCTCAAGAGTACCGATGTAGTACTTTCATCCTGTTCAAATTAGTATTAAAGGAAGAAAGGCATCCTTAACACTAGGTTTACGGGACCCGTCAAAATGACGGGGTCTAATATTTTTAATTCATCATCCATCTACGTGGAATCACTCAACAAATTTATGTGTTTAGGTGTATATTATTTTAAAAAATGTCTAAAAACTTGAATAGACACATTCTTCTTATTTTTGTAAAGTGATGTAATATAAGGACGGAAAGTTGAGGCGCGCAAAACCATTTTTCGCCGATTTTTGTCGGTAACGTGGTCGCTCTACCTTATCGACGATTCCTAGCTCGTCTACCGGTCACTTTCGACGGTTTCGTTCTTCTCGTTCGCGATCGCAGCTCGATGATTGCTTCGATACGTTTTTAGCCCGATCTGGCGGTGGTTTTGGAATTTCAGATACAAGCGGCTGGCAAACTGAGTAATAATTTATGGTTAGTCAGGGATTTGAGGCTTTCACGGCCCGGAATCAGGCCGTGTTCTGCTGGAATTGTATTCCCAACGTTTTGCAAGCACTGCAGCCAGCTTCATCGGGGGTCAGAAGATGCATTGATACCGTTGCGCATCCTTTGTGGTGCTCCGCTAATATAGTAGAGCTAGCTCATGTTCCGGTTCTTTGCTTACCGATCAAAACACAGATTTTCAATTGTTCCGCCCATCGATTAGTTCGCTGTAGCTGTTGGATGTATTTCGGCGAATTGGAGCGAAACGAATAGCCTACAATTTTAACACTCCTGGAGCATATTGAAAGAAGATAAAGTATTCGAGGAGAAAACTTCAAGTTGAAAAAGAATCTTTAACAGTAAAAATTGAGTACGGTGAAGTTTCCGCTTTTTGTGAAGAAATCTGTGATGTTTCTTCGTGTTGCTTTTGCAGCAACAAATGTCACAGCTGCTGCCTGGTTCCATTCGGGCCACTGAAAATCGAAGAAATATTGGAAACATGTTGGAAACCATAACAGCAAAAGCTCTTGTAGTCTGTATGCTTTTTCGTTCGATTTACATACGTACTGGGTGTTTCCGAAATCAAGGTACCAGCGGCCGGGTGGTGATTTTACGTGTAGAAATAATTCGAAAAAGCGGAATAACATTTAGAAAAAATGTTTATTTAAATGTGTAAGCGCCTCGTTTTCGAGAAAATCGCGTTTGAGGATCCATCCGGTTCGCGCGCGCTAATGCTCGCAGGAAGTAGAATCGGTGCGTCATGGTCAGACACGTCAGCCGATTCACTGAACTTCCAAGCATGATTTTCTCGAAAACAAGGCGTCAAACAAAAAAATTTCATTTCTTCTTTCCGACTCGTTTTTACTTGTAGAATCACGGCCGCTTATGCCATGACTTTAGAGGCACCCTGTATAATACATTATTATTGTCTGATAGACGTGCAAATATTTTTGGAGAAGTGCACAAACCAATGGGTGGATGCACACAGCGATCTCATTAGACAAGGTTGTAGTCTTCGATGTACAATTAAATTTTGAATTGCTCTTACAATTAATCATCTAACTTGTGCTAATGTTTACCAACAAGAGAGAGAGGAAGTTACATGACATATGCATTGAAGTAGGATTGAGTGGAAGATAATTCAAATAAGTCACACGCAGGTAGAAAATGCTTAATGTTCATAGTTTATTTCCTGAATAACTATTGCCACAAGTGGTAACTAGTCGCTTCGCTTAATCTCCCTCTTCTCCGTCTTGGAGAACTGTTTTTGTTTGAGGAACTAGAGTTCGAGCTACATAGGTATTTGTTTGGACAGGCCAGCTTAGTATGAAACTGTCAGTCGTACTTTTGTTTGTATTCGGCACTAATTAGTTTTTAATTATTCATCGCTCTTTAGGGCTCCGGAGTAATGGATTGCGTAACGGTTATTAATTTGTGTGCGACAGTCAGCAAGTAGAACGACATCTTATACATTTACTTTTGTCAGATGAAATGCAAATACTGAATCTTTTTAAACTAACTCCAACTAACTGTTTTTAAAATCTTTTTGGGTTTTTTGGAGGGTCACGACGAGGATGGACACAACGAGAAATGTACATCTTTCTTTTTTCAGATACTTTTCTCTTCTTGAAATAGCCTAAGTTGTGACACAAAATGTTACGAGGTACCCGGATTATATTTTGAGAAATTTCTTAAAAATAAAAGAAAGTCTTTCACTATCTCTTTCGAGTCTTTCGATATTTTGGCATCAAAATCACGTCAAATTAGTAACTTTTCTTAATAACTATTGAGTCTTTAACTATTGAGTTTAAAGAATATATTTATAAGACATTACTTGCTTGGAATTATAACCTAGCTCAACTAGCAGAGTTTCGTCCCTTTGAAACACACCTTCTAAGGGTAGTTTTCCCTTATGAATGTTGTTCACGTTTTTCGGTAAATTGATTATAAATAAGGTTTCAATTCCTTCCGTTATAAATTATTAAAAATGTGAGAAATAAGTTACAGACGGTAGACAAATTTCGTGTATGGAGGATATCGGGGCTGAACAAATGAAATTAAAAGTTTTTGACCTTTAAACTCCAAATACTGCTTCAATAATGAATCGAACATTTCCATTCAAGAGATTCTGTTCACGCATGTACAAAAACTTCGTGGCGATTGATGCGTCTACTCAACATAATTTCGCGTAACGTGGTTAACGTAATTGCTCGACCTGTGTAATTAATTAACAGATGTATTCGGCATGGATTAATCAAACGATGATTAAACTAATGGACTCGCACCTCATCAAAATCACCGTATTATTAATTACAGAATAACGCTTGCGGCACTGGAAGATCGACTATTGGGGATGCCGTCGATTATGATTTCCTTTCTGAAAGGAAACAACTCAGATACATTGATCGTCACTATACATCTATTTTATGATTCTGTAGAAAACTAAACCATAATTTGTTACAGCCAGATCCTCCACAGGAGCTATGGAAACGTGGCTGAAGAAATTAAAAATAATATTTAGAATTTCTTCGGAAAAAAAGAGGAAACCAGAAGTTTTATGGAACCACTGAAGAATATAAACATATTTTTTTTTTCTTAAAGTTGTCGAAAGTTAAGGGTAGCTGGACGTTATTGCAACATGGCAGGCTACAAAGGTTCTTTCTTTTTATTTTTTTAATTGTTATATACACAATATACATAATGTTTTGTAAAATTTTAAAAAGTGTCCTTCGCTGTCGATAAAATTATTCTAATTAAATTAATACTATAAGCACGCATGTAAGCTCGCATTCCGCCATGTCTGCGAGTTCTTCAGCGCGGCCGAAATTCAATCGTGGCCTCAGGAATATTTAAACAATGAATGTCTAAGCAGCGTCGGGTATCAGGATCCGAATTGTTCGGACCTCGAACGGTGTACAAAGATCGGTAACCAAATGACAATGACAGTACGAAAGAGCGTGTGTCACGGAACGCCAAAAAAAAAATAATAATAAAAAAATAATGTTTCAGATACTGTTCGAAAATTAATTATTAGCATTACAAGAGGTCGTTACAGCATGTAAAATTATAAATCCAAAAACACTTGGACGTATTAATGGATTACGCACTGATTTCACTGAAAAATACATTTTAAGCATTATTTATATTAATTTTTCAATCCATCTGTCTCATAGTTTCTTACATATTCAACATATTTTTTTGAACGGTAGGACTTAATGCTGCACATGACATTTAAGAATGTCAAGGTTGGATTTTACATTGCAACAAAGAAGCAGAATAATAAAAAGCTAATCGTTCCGTTCTAAGCTGCTTCTGGTATTGCCTAACTTATATTTTTGAAACATTTCCCCGTATAACGAACGGTTTACGTGTAATTTACGGCGGCAGTTGCGCGACTCACCGCGCATAATTTATTACGGACAGGTGATCGTCGTTGAAAAGAGAAGGAGAAGCCGACGGGTGGGGAGCGAGAGAAAAAAAAAAGAAGAAGGAGAACGAATATTTGTTGCGTTCGGAAACTCGGCTGAAGTAGTTAGTCCGAATAAAACAACCGACGGAAAAGTGAGGGCGGGCCGAGACTTTGGTATGCGATATTACCGTGGGCGCCGAGTTAACGTGCGGCGTTGAAACAAGGCGAGTGCTTTCGGGGCTCGGAGGAAGCTTTAATTTAACTGCTGCATACGTCAGACATATTAAAGATACTAACTCTCACACTCGCGGCGCCTCATCCGTGCTAACCGGGCCGGATACCTCCTCGAAACTGGCTGCTCGAGCGCCTTATGAAATTTTACATTGGCCACCATTTCACCTGAGAACATCCCCTTGTCGGACGCCGCGGAATTTTAAAAGAGAAAGACGCAGTTGTGTCGGTCCATTAGAGAATTAAAGAGCAGCCTCCGCCTGACGCGTTACGCCGCGCCGCACAAAGTGGGAAATCTCGTCCGTGTTTGCCGCGGAGCGGAGAATTTACAGTGAAATCTCGATATAAGTCACTTGCGCGATTCTGGCGAGTGACACTTAGACGAAATCTGTGGTTCTCGCCGAACGTTGCATTTGAAAGACACAGTGCACGCAGGAAATGTAAAAGTCACTATCCGTGGTGGTGTGGGTAGACCCAGTGTGACCTTTAAACGCGAGGCTCGCAGTGACTTATATCGGGAATTCACTGCATCTTTCCTCAACGCTTGCAGAAAACTCTGCATCCTTCATCATTCTATTTTAGCTATTATAATTTTACAAAGTTCGATCGATGCTTCATCGAATCAGATGAATAGAAACTAAAATCTTAGCGGCTATCTTCTAAATACAGTGAATTCCCGATGTAAGTTACTTGCGTCTGGCGAGTGACATTTAGACGAAATCTGTGGTTCTCGCCGAACCTTGCATTCAAAAGACATAGTGCACACTGGAAATGTAAAAGTCACTATCCGTGGTGGTGTGGGTAGACCTAGTGTGACCTTAAAACGCGAGGCTAGCAGTGACTTATATCGGGAATTCACTGCATCTTTCCTCAACGCTTGCAGAAACCTCTGCAGTCACTATCATTCTATTTTAGCGATCATAATTTTACAAAGTTCGATCGATGGTCCGTCGAATCAGACGAATAGAAACTAAAATCTTAGCGGCTATCTTCTAAATACAGTGAATTCCCGATGTAAGTCACTTGCGTCTGGCGAGTGACATTTAGACGAAATCTGTGGTTCTCGCCGAACGTTGCTGTTTTTCAATCATTTAAAAGACAGGATTCATAGAAGTTCAGATTAAACAATGTTCGAACTTATACTAGAATGAAATACACAATTTCCCGGTTGAACAAATTCTTGCTTCGGCATAAAAACCTCGACGGATTACGAGGAAAAGCCAAAGCAAGATGCAATAAATTTATTCTATTAAGCAACTACAAGAATTTCGCCGTACGAAAGCCCAGTATCAAATAGTGTTTAAATATAGATAACGAGGTTAGAAAATCGGCGTTTCAAGCAATTTACATGCTAAAGGACATTTTAGTCTAAAACTAAGAGAGCTCTCTTACCGTTAATACTCAAGTCTCTGCGCGTAGTGATCCACAGCAGAGTTCCACTGGAACTCTGCACAATTGCCGGCTGGCCCATAGGGCACTCCTCTGCCGGCAGCACTACGGCTAGCCTTGCAATCCGTCCCAGCTTCGGGATTCACTGGAAAGGAGCTTCAAAGCTGCCAATGCCCTTGGATCTGTGAGCCGGCCTGGGAGGACTCAAGTATTGCCGAACCGAGTGCGAAACCAAATCTCCTATTACCCGGAATCACTCGCGTGAGCATTCAAACCAAAAAAGCAACTCAATTTTCAATTACGAACTATCGCATGAAGGACCCGAGTCGACTCTCTCCTTCTGACAAGTAAATTCAACCTTTTTTCTCAACACACTCTTTCTTTGTTTTCGACCGTTTCCACAACAACGCCTGCTTGTCAATCGCGACCACCGTGAATCGCTCGCTAGACTCGCATATATATCTACATGACGCGATTATCGTCTTCCTTCGCGATGATACGATCGACATTACAAAATCGCCGCGAACAGTTGCATTTGAAAGACACAGTGCACGCTGGAAATGTAAAAGTCACTATCCGTGGTGGTGTGGGTAGACCCAGTGACCTTTAAATGCGAGGTTCGCAGTGACTTATATCGGGAATTCACTGTAGGGACATTTTCCCAAAAAGCGACTGTCTCATATTGACCTATGTTGAATGCTTATTGCTTTCTAAATATCCATCAACCTTGAAAATGAAAAAATTAATAAAATTTAATAAATACCATTACTGTAATGAACGGTCAAAGTTGGAAGTTTTGAAGACAGCTTTTCTCGAGGAAAAAATTGCGTTTCTTCTTCGAGATGCCCTGACGATCCTTTTTAATATTTTCCTTTCAATTCTTTTTTTAAATGAAAGGTTTATCTTTAAGCCGTAAATTACCGTGGTCGATTAAAAATTACTGTTCATAATGTATTAAACATGTTAAAACATGTTAAAACGAATGCAATGTAGAAAATTTTCAAAATTCTTAAGACTTCGCACGAAATATCTTCTGTGTCATACAAGATCATAGAATTTTACAAAATGGAGTATTTTCAGCATACTTTCTTCTACACAATCATTTAAGAATTATTTCCCATCTCGTCCCGTGTCACAAGTTATTATTGTTTAAAGTCGCCCGCGTTAGTTCAGTATATCTTCTAAGACACAGGAGATCATGGAATTTTACAAAATGGAATATGTTCAGCACACTTTCTTCTACATAATCGTGCAAGAATTATTTCCAATCTCGTCCAATATCACGCGTTATTATTGTTTAAAGTCGCCCGCGTCCGTGCGGCTCTGCGTATAGGTTCTCGGGTTCTTCGTCGGGACTCTTTGACGACTAAAAAACACTTTAGGCCCTAAACAAAATTTTATTTAAAGAGCGATTTTCCAAAATTTAGAGAAATAATATATTGACTAAGCTGAATGTGTTTTTAAAAGTTGTTAAATCTGAAAATATACTTAAAAAATGGTAAAAAAAGCTGTTAAATAAGCAAGAAGCATGGTACATTGTGCACCATTAACACTTTGAACGCCAAACTAGAAACCCCAAAAATTCCATAAACTCAAAGTAAGTTATTTAATGAAATAAAAATTGCAAAAAATTAAATGTACGATACTGAGTAATCCTCCAACTTTCTTGCACGTTACAGATACTAACTAAGTTTAGTACAATGAATATATCAACGTAAAAGTTCATTTTAAAACCTGCACAAATAATTCCGTCAGCCACGTATGGCTGACGTGGCGTTCAACGTGTTAAGAAAGATTACTTGTGAATATTCTACGCCCCAAATATCACTTCGACGTCTTTAATAGTTTAGAGGTTACACCAAAATATCGCTAAATTTCGCGTTTTACGTCCGACACGGTGACTGACAATCGAATAAAATTTCGCCGCGCCGCGCCGCCTCGAAAGAGGTGTTTCGGCGGCGCTGCTTCCGCCGCGCCGGTAATCCGGTTCTATCGCGTTCGAGAATGTACGTGGGAGAGTGGTTGAACGCGTTGATCCAATAATTATTCGCGGCACATCCGGTAATTAGAACTTTTCCGCGCTAATGCGGAACCGATTGGGCCAGGTGGTCCGTGTGCGGCGAGGTGCACACCGTCGCGGAATAAATTTGGGAACAAGCTGCGCGGCGTCGCGCCGCACCGCACCGCACCGCAGCGCACCGCAGCGGCGCGACGGAACGAGATTAGAAAGGTAACTTTGTTCGCCAATCAGCCGGTTCAAGAATTTCAACTCCGTCGAAGTGGATTCCTGCCGAATTCAGATAGCTCTTGTTACACGCTCCGTTTATCTCGATCGAAATAATTCGCGGCGAAGGTGAATCGAATGAGCGAAGAGGGCGGCCCGGCCCGGTCCGACCCGGCCCGATTTGTTTCGGCCCGTTTACACAGCGTTCGTTGTGCCCCTGACGCCAACCTTTAAACCGTTTCACCGAATTACGATTCCGCTCCGGGCTCCGCGGAATTACTCAGCCGCTTTCTTCCTCCTTCTACCCGGCGCGACGCGGAGCGTGGCAGAGCGGGGCAGAGCGGGGCAGAGCGGCGCGGAGCGGTACAGCTTTTCCCGGTTTCCTCGGCGAACGTCCGACGAACGAACTATCGTATCGACGAACCGCGACGTTATTATAGGATCCCGGCAGAAATTACTTTTATCGCGGCCGCCGTCCGTAGGAAAGCTAGGTAAGATCTCGGTCGGAAGTTGGCGCGAGTCATAAACGAGGAAGAGTACGTCGCTCGATTATGGAAAATCCCCTGGTGTCTCGTTCCTCGCCTCTGATATTGTCGTCTTTACCGCCTGACGCCCGCCCCCTCCTCCCCCGCCACCATGCCATTCTCCTCCTCCTCTCGACATCCCCCCTCCTCCTTCCAGCCAAGCTTCTCATCCGCCCGTCCTCGTACACATCCGAGACATAGCGAGAGACCGGACGTCTTACGCGGATCCATGGGTTGGCATACTCGCAAGTGGAACAGACAGGGTCGAGAGGTGGGGGGTGGGGGGTGGGTGGTTGAGAAGAGGGTGGGTTTGAACCGGAGGACGAGGAGAAACGGGGTGGCAGAATCAGAGGAGAATGGACCACCCCCTGTTATCAGCTTCGAGCCAGCCGCCTTCCCAAGCCGACAAATTACTACATCCCCACCACCGGAGTCCTGGTACCAAATCAAGCTCCATACCGGACGCCCATGTCTCTTCGTGTCCTCTGCTCGCCGGCGAAAGATCCACCCCTCCGATACTCTTGCGCGCGAAGAGCAGTCAAGAGGCGACGAAGATGTCAAACAATCGCGGCTCATTCGCGCCAGGCAATTCTTATTCCGCCGAGCGACCCTATCCGAGTTGTGTCGACGTTAAACGATATCGCGGCGAGCCAAATGACAGTCGCAATACGAAACGGTGTGCGTCATGGAACTGCAGTACTTTTCTCGATATATGTCGCGAGTACCTGGCTGATAAAAGTCGCAGAACTATCCCCACTACCGTGGGATATACCCTGTGAGGGGCCTCGGACCTCGAGAAGCCAAAGAATAGTACCTCCTGGTCGATATATGTCACTGGCAATACGAAATGGAACTACAGTATTTTTATCGATTTTTGTCGCGAGTACCTGGCTGATAAAAGTCGCAGAAATATCCCCACTACCGTGGGGTATACCCTGTGGGGGGCCTCGGACCTCGAGAAGCCAAAGAATAGTACCTCCTGGTCGATATATGTCACTGGCAATACGAAATGGAACTACAGTATTTTTCTCGATATTTGTCGCGAGTACCTGGCTGATAAAAGTCGCAGAACTATCCCCACTACCGTGGGGTATACCCTGTGAGGGGCCTCGGACCTCGAGAAGCCAAAGAATAGTACCTCCTGGTCGATATATGTCACTGGCAATACGAAATGCAACTACAGTATTTTTATCGGTTTTTGTCGCGAGTACCTGGCTGATAAAAGTCGCAGAACTATCCCCACTACCGTGGGGTATACCCTGTGGGGGGCCTCCGACCTCGAGAAGCCAAAGAATAGTACCTCCTGGTCGATATATGTCACTGGCAATACGAAATGCAACTACAGTATTTTTATCGATTTTTGTCGCGAGTACCTGGCTGATAAAAGTCGCAGAACTATCCCCACTACCGTGGGGTATACCCTGTGGGGGGCCTCCGACCTCGAGAAGCCAAAGAATAGTACCTCCTGGTCGATATATGTCACTGGCAATACGAAATGGAACTACAGTATTTTTCTCGACTATTGTCGCGAGTACCTGGCTGATAAAAGTCGCAGAACTATCCCCACCACCGTGGGGTATACCCTGTGGGGGGCCTCGGACCTCGAGAAGCCAAAAAATAGTACCTCCTGGTCGATATATGTCGCTGGCAATACGAAATGGAACTACAGTATTTTTCTCGACTATTGTCGCGAGTACCTGGCTGATAAAAGTCGCAGAACTATCCCCACCACCGTGAGGTATACCCTGTGGGGGGCCTCGGAGCTCGAGAAGCCAAAGAATAGTACCTCCTGGTCGATATATGTCGCTGGCAATACGAAATGGAACTACAGTATTTTTCTCGATATTTGTCGCGAGTACCTGGCTGATAAAAGTCGCAGAACTACTACCGTGGGGTATACCCAGTGAGGGGCCTCGGACCTCGAGAAGCCAAAGAACAGTATCTCCTCTACGATATATGTCACTGACAAGACCCGCGTTGTTGACATATATCGAGAAGACACTGTATGTCCCTTCTCGGTGCCCTTCGTCGAACAGACGGAGTATTGCACAGGGATCATAAGTCACCTAGCATCTACATACTGATCAGGGACGAGGGAGCTAGGCTGCTAGCTCTAATCCCCTTCGAGGAGCCTTATCAACTAGATTGTTTATGATAGCACAGTTTACGCCATCGTCTACTTGACTGTTCACAATAATACATTCGTATAGTTGGTAGGTGTTCGGCAACTTGCGATCTCTGCACGGTAAGAGGTTCCAGTTACGAGGAACTTCGTAATCGCAACTCGCTACTCTTTCTGGAATCGACTGAACTTTGCCTGAGCAAGTTTCCGAGGCGTTCGATTCGGCAAACAAAGGCCAACAGACACATACACTGCGGGCAACGTCTGCATCGTCCCTGCGGTAGCTACACGCCCACTTCCCCTTTCATTATACTGCGTAAGTCACTCAGTATGTAACACTAGAGTTACGGAGCTTAGAAAGAAACGATACGGCTTTTCTTTAGAAATATACGAGGAGTATATCATTCAAATTCTGAGTGATTTTTATTATAGCCCGTTTCCAAAGCCGACTACATTCTCACTGTTGAGATTTTGGCACTTTGGTGACGAAGCAACTGGTTAGGTTTCCCTTAAATAATAATTTATGAAAGGCGCGGGTCTGAGAAAATTTAAGGGGTGGTTCCCCATAACAATATAAGATGAAAATCAAGAGTAAACAAATTGCCATTTCGGCTTCATTTTTTAGTTATTGACGATTAAAAATCCGCCTGAAATGCGGCAACCCGGCCAGCAAAGGTGTAAGCTGCGTACGTCATAGAGACAGTCACGTATCAAGTGACAGATACTCCGCGCGTCTCGCAAGATGTCACCTGGCAAGAATTCGGATTTGGGTCATTCATTTTTGGTTCTAGTCGAATTATTGCCTAAGTGTGCGACGGCAAAGCCTAATCATTAGGTGCGAGCGAGGACCCCCTTTGATACTGGACTGCCGCGCGCTTTTATGACGTAAGCAACGTACACCTCTGTTGGACGGGTTGCCGCATTTCAGGCGGATTTTAAATCGACAATAACTGAAAAACGAGGCCGAAATCGCAATTTTTTTATTCCTCACTTTCGTTTTATATTGTCGTGGAGAATCAGCCCTTAAATTTTCTCAGACCCATGCCTTTCATAAATTATTATTTAAGCGAAACCTAACTAGTTGCTTTACCACCAGTGCCAAAATCCCCTGTATGAACCAGACTTTTTCCCTAATTTTTAGTGGAATTTTCTAAAAGTACGAGTTATTTTCCTGTATACAGGGTGTTCATTGGAAAACTTTCCAGCCTCGAATACCTCGAAAAGTATGAAAGACATTAGGAAACTGTAAAACACGTGTCCAAGGATTTCGAGGGGCAAAGAGGGAGGCAGTATCAGTTTTTTGTTTGCCTGGCGTTTTCAAGGTTATTTGAAGGTCAACTTTGTTTTTTCAAGTGGAAACCTATATTTTTTATTGTGGAATGTTATTGTACGTAAAAGGACCAGCAATTTTCGTAGGATAGTTTTTTTATCCGCGCACTAGCTCGGATCACTATTCTCCTCTACAGTTGCAGTATTCTTTACACTTTAATGATAGCCTTGACAGTTGCAATATTCTATCAAAAGCAACGTATAAGCTTGAAGAATATGCAGAACTGTATTCCCACGGAGAAGTTATAAATTCTCCGATCATCAAATCGTGACGATCGCGCAAGCGTAATGCTGGAAACGAACGCGTCAAAACGAATGTGACGAGAAGTTACACTTTTCGGTGCTTAACCCCTTAGCTTACAATGACGCCTCAGAGGCGTCGTAAGTCTATCGGGCCAAACATGAATACTACTAAATTTTTGTATTAAGATAAAAATGTTATTATTAATGTATTATTCAATTTGCAACAGTAAATCTTTTTTTTTTGTTTAATAATCAACTAATCATAGAAGTTTGCGATTTGTACAGTTTCGAACGCTCAGTCAAGCTGTGTATGTCCCTGCGCGCGACCGACCTTGGTGTCGCTTTTGGCCCGCACAGTTGGAAATTAAATCCTAAGGCAAGGGGTTAACGCTAGAACTCCCTGACCAGTCAAAATGACTGGTTCCTAATTTTTTCTTATACAATTACCGAAATTGTAAAAATGTTTTCATCGGAAATTCTTTAATGAACCTCTTCATTGAAGCACATATTACAAATAAAAGTTGTATGAAGTCTGAACGGGCACAGTTTTGTCACTGTTACGAAGGAATATACGTCAGTCGCATTTATTGCTCGGTGGTTCCAGTGTTAACAAATATTTGTCAAAATTTGTATTTCTCCGAAGAAGAAGAAGAGAAAAAAAAGGAATTCCTCTTAATTTCGAGCAGAGCAAGCCTGCCTAGCCGAGCCAGCTGATACAATTTCGATATTCCGTAAATAACGGCAGCCTGATAACAGACCGGTAGCTAGGAGTTCCACGGAGCTATGTAGCATTATTCGCAGGAGCGCGGAAGGAACGGAGGATTGCGCTCGAGTTGAAATACGGAGGAAAGCAGCAGGAGGAAAAGCAGAAGGAGGTGTTAGAGGATCCTTATCCCTCTTATCCGTGCGCTCGCACTGTTTCCATTCCGAATCCACGAGCAGGGATTACTTAACTGGAGAGATTCATCCGAGCGAAAAGAGACTGCTGTCCTTCTTCGGCGTCGGCGCTGGTTCTGCGAACCGATCGGCACCGCGCCGCGCCGGTCCGCGCCGCGGAATGAAAGTCTGCCGGCACACTTGAAAAACGGGAAGAATCATTATTTTCCGAAGAAACGAGGAACATTCGCGTCGGCCACCCGGCTCCATGAGCCAACAGTTTCTTTCCCGTCATTATATTCCTCTTCTACTTTCCCCTTGACCTCTCCTTTCTTTCCTCCCGCTGTTCCCAAGACTCCTCGGGCGCTGCATGCGAGTTAACCATCCCCCTCCCCTCCCCGCCCCTCCCCAGGAACGATTCCTGGTTGCTGCATTTATCTTGTCCGCGTGGGGTCAGTTCGATTTCGCGAACAATTCTGACGAATACTCGTATAGCAAGTGATGCGCGACCGCCGAGAGAAAGAGAGAGAGAGAGAGAGAGAGAGAGAGAGAGAGAGAGAGAGACGATGAAGAGGAGCAGGAACAAAAGGGGAAAGGCAACGAAAATGTTTCGAGTGGGAAAAGAAACGTAGACGGAGCATGTCAAAGAGTTATTGGTAATTGCGTCGGGCTTTTCGGACCATTGGTTTTGATAGCTTCATACTTTACGGAATCGAATGGGAGACCGCATTCGTGTCTAGCCCCTCTTATATACTGCCCCACTAAAATCTTGGCCCGGACAATAGATAATAGAAGGAATACCGTACCGGCCGGCTCCGGAGAAGGATCGTCCGTCGTGATATTTAGGCGGTGGCCACGCTTCCACGGACCTTCACTTCCAAACCTTCGTCCCCATAAATCACTGCGAAACGGCCGGCAGGCAGACCTCCTTCCGAGACAATCTCGTTCGCCCAGGAGAAACTGACGATCTCTCGCGATAGCCGCACTGATGTTTCCAAGTCAGTACCGTCGACGAGGAAAATGTTACTCGTTTCAGGTCGTCAGGTCTGCGCGGTTTCGACAGCCTCCGAAGCACCGGAGGATCATCGATGAAACATGAATCGAGAAACTAGCGCCGATCGAGAGACGATTCAGTCGGCAGAAAATGAGAACGAGACTTTTGTTGCTGTTGCGTACGATTATGTCCGATTTTGAATGTCGAGAAAGCTTTTGAAACAGTTATTTATACACGCGTTTTAAATAAAATTTGTTGATCAAAATTAGCGTCATCGAAATAAAATATATTTTGGTAAACTGTTGGCAGTTTTTTGATTTTGTTAAGGTAGAAAGTAGAAATTGAATTGTTCGGTAGTGTTCGGTAGTGCTCGGTGGTGTTCTTCGTTCACAAGATTGTTATCACTATTTTTGTTATTTTTCTTTATTAGTTTATTTTTCGACTAGTTTAAGCAGAACACTCGACGATCGCAATGATTAACGTTGGAATGAACTTGATTGAAAAACAAAATTAGATACCCAAATAAAAGCTGAAGATGGAGATTGGAAAAAGATAAGGGTGAACGAATGAGGGATGAAACCGCAGGGCAGAGAAGGGAAGGGAAATGTAAAGCAGTATAAAATAAGAGCAAAGGAAGAAAAATTATATGGAGGATAAATATAATGTAATTGTTAAGGATACAAGATAAATATAAATTAAGATATATTTAGTATGTATGGCACAAAGATATAGCGAATTAATTGTAGATGCACGAGAGTGAAAAGAGACGTGATAAATCAATCATTTTGGTAGCATCCTTTGTTTCATTTTTAACATTAGATTTTCGGAGTACTAAAAGTGACTATGTTACAATATTTAATACGAATAACAAGACTGTAGCTATCCAAGTCTTTAGCAATTTTTAGCATCTTTAATAATCGCGAATTAAGAAACATGGAACTCATTTTCACGGCTCTCCTAGTGTCACTTACTGCACACACGAGTATTGTCAAATATTTCACCCTTTCGTAAGGCGTCACTGAGAATTGCTGTATTATTATTCAAAATATTTTTTACATTATTAACTTTGTATTTAATAAATTACATTATTAAATTTGTATTTAATAAATTACATTATTAAATTTGTATTTAATAAATTACATTATTAAATTTGTATTTAATAAATTACATTATTAAATTTGTATTTAATAAATTACTAAACGCTTCAGTATTGTAGGAGTAAATTGCACCATTTTCGTATGTGTAACATGAAAAAAAATATATATAGATTTAGATATGGAAATATTCAAATTCGGAAGAAATGTTTCGGTTTCGATTTAAAATAACTTCGATTGCAAAGGAGGAAATTAATAGGACAGGATTAATATAGAGGAATCGGTACGAGATCCGCAGCGAATTGATTGAACAAAGGAGATTTTTATTCGCTGCGCATTCCGAGGACGTACAGCCTGCTAAAGCGTACAGATTTTTACAGAAGCATTCGGCGTTCGCAATATATTCAGCACGCAGTTAGCCAGACGCAGAAATTTCGCGGAGCCGAGCCATAAACTTTCCTTAATCCGTCCTTTTTTCCCCAAGATAGAGGCGAGCAGCCAGCGAGATACTAAATAATTAGTGAACGGTGCAGGTTTCGAGGCGGCAGTTAAGCAGGTCGGTAGGTTACACAGTAGCTAAGCAGAGGGTTGATGGAAGCAGGGAGCACTAAGCGCATCGCTATGTAAGAACCGCCCTGCCTCTCTCCACTAAGTAGATGCTTGTCAGCGGAAACTTAATTAAATATCCAAAGTGGATGCCGGGAATTACTACAATTAGTATGACGGCTCTCCTAGCCCAGCCTTATTACCCGGCTAGTCCCGTCCGACCCATTCGCGGGTATTACTACTTAATGTCTAATAAATGTCACACCGGCCTGAATGTCGTACGTTATTTCTTTCCCACTTTTCCCCCCTCTCTCTCTCTCTCTCTCTCCTCTCTCTAGTCAGTTATGCGAAGGAATTTCGAGCCCCTAACGGATGGAGATCGTGCGCACGGGGGATGAGTAACGAACAACGAATGCAAAAGTTAGTTGCCGACACCCTTGCTCCCGAATTTTTCGACCCTCCAAACTCTCTCTCTCTCTCTCTCTATCTCTCGTCGCGCTCAAAAGGTGAAGGGGGCGCGCAGGAAAATTAGCTGAAACGTTCGAAACTTTCCGGCGGAAGTAACTGCAGGCGATAGCATCTTCGAATGAAATTTTAATTAATTATCCGGATAACCGGAGGAGGTTGTCGAATTGTTTGATTAATCTACGGACCGGGCCGGGCTCGCGCGGTTACCGGAGCTCGGTTCAGCGAAAAAGAAAGGAGGAAAGAAAGAAAGAAAAAGAAAAAATCGAAGTTGTCGATCGGTCGAACGAAGATCCATCGCGGATGGATTCGCCGGGCACTCGAGACGACTCAGAGACATTTGATCGGCCGACGGTGTTACAAGCACGGGCGAGGTACTTTGCTGAACTGGCACGTAAATACGAGCCCGGGAGGACTTTCTTTCTCGTTGCGAAGTGGTCCTCCATCATCCGGCCGGCGATCGAGAAGGGGCCGGGACGAGGAGGGCAAAATTACAAAGGAGGAATGTAGAAGCCCGGACGCCTTTTGTCTCGGCCGAGATTTTTCCCTGCGATTTAATTGCGGGGAAAGAATCGAGAGAAAGGGGGGCGCGATGCGCCCCGGCCGACCAGGAACAGGGAAGGGGGAGGAAGGGGAGTGGGAGGGGAGGATAGTTGAGCGAACAACGAAGAGAGATGTCCAGTCGTTTATTGCAAATCGAAGGAGAATCGTCCGTACCGATGAATGGTCCTCGAGACACTCGGAACGATCTCGACAAACGGATGAAATTACGACCGAACTATTTATAATCGAGTGTCTGCCCGACGAGGACGAAAACGAACAAAAAAAAAAAAAAAATGAAACGTGTCTCGAAAAATTACGTGCGCGTCGTCACTGGAGCTGTTGTCGTCTTACGTTCGTAATCCGGGCGAATTGCGCCGCGGGGTCCCGCTCTGCAATCTAATTCACGGTTTCTTTAACGACGCTTTGTTTCGCGCGAATTGGATCCCGGAACCGGAACAAAACGGGGACGCGCAACGAAGAGAAAATGGAGGAGAGCGAGGGAAACGTGCGTGCTGGCCCCACGCTATAGGTATAACGATATCTATTGGCGCGGGAAAAGAACGGTTTACAACAGAATATTGTCCCGCCTAAGCCGTTCTCCAATATTTCATCAACTTTCTTATTCCTTCTTTTCGGCCGACTTGCGCCGCGCCGGTCCACCTCGCCTTTTCCCCGGGCCCGATTCTTCTTGCTACATTGTTGCTCCTCCAGGAAGACAGTCTCTATACGGGTCCCGGGGTGACGAGGGCGAAAACGAACCGTGCCGAGCGTATCCAAAGTATTTTATCAAAAATTTAACAGCGGAGGCGCCGTGCCGCTCTGCGCCCTTCGCCCTCGAACCCATGGAAATTACTCTTTCGTATTATACCGCCGAGATGAATGGAGTGTGTAATAAAGAAAAATATTCGACGAAAGCGGGAAAAACATTCCGACCTGCTGAACAGGGAAAATATATTGATATACAAATTGAATAGATCGCAAAGGGAGCGCTATAAAAATATAATTATTTTAGGACGTGAGGGGAGAAAAGGTTCAGAACAATTTTCAAATTACCACAAATTTCCTTTACAGCTTTCATAATAAATGTCAGAACTAGACTGCGGAGCTTCGTGCAAAATAAAAATTGATAATCTTAACAAGCTGACACCACACGTTAACACGTTCACTGCCATGTCACCCGTACGTGGGTGACGGAATTATTTGCCCAGGTTTTAAAATGAATTTTTAGGTTCATTGTACTAAATTTTATTGGAATCTGTACAATTCAAGAAGGTTGGAGGACTACTCATTATCTTACATTTAATTTCTTTCAATTTTTATTTCATCAAATAACTTACTTCGATTTCATGGAATTTTTGAGGTTTCTAGTTTGCCAAAGTGTTAATCCCTTGGCCTACAATACCGAGTCACACTCGTGATGAAATTTCTGAACAGAGTCCAATAAATATGTATATTATTAATTTCCTTTAAACCGAAATAAAATTCCATTTTCGCGTTGTTATGTACAGCTAGTGAAGAACGTATACACATACGGTGGATATAAATTTCCTTCTTTTTTTAAAGAAATTACGAATTACAAAAAAGTTCTAGTCACTGAACCGGTAAAATAAATCGTAGTGCAAGGGGTTAATGTTCTTAAATATTTTCAATCTCTTCATTGCTTCAAATTGCAAGTTCCACATTCCTGTCATAAAATCCGCAGTCCAGTCCCGTAATGAATATAGTATTTTTTCTTATTTTTCTTTAATGCAAGGTAAAAAAGTTATCGCAGCTATGAAGGCTTTGTCGAAATCATGCGACAAAGGGTTGGGACATTTTTCTATTCCAAATGGAGTACGTATAAACACGTCGCACGGTGGTACGAGCGCAGAGCGTAGATTACATCCCCTAAACAAATGAACGAAAGTAATCGTGTGAAACATTGCAAACCACCGCGGCAATCCCATTGACGGCCGGACTAAAATTTCAGCGCGCTATGCGTAAACCAATTTCGATATTGCGAAATTTTCCAGCGGCCAAAGAATGCTGTTGCATTAAAATGTACTTGGATGGAACAAATGAAATGACGTTCCGATGCGGCCCGACCATTTATCTCCTTCAAATCGAGTACGATAATAAAATATTACTGCTCCATTGCCCTAATTCAGTTCTCTTTTATTCAGTGTCTCTCGCAATAGACCACGATGTTTCGTCGAGAAGCCAGAGCGGGTTTCCCGTTGTTTCTCGAGGCGTTAAAAATACACCGAAACAAATGAAATGACGTTGCACCAGCATCGATCTTCTTCAAATCGAGCTCGATCAGAAAATATTTCTGTTCCGTTGTTCTAATCCATATTTTACAATCGACTACGACGCACAGAGGTCCCAATCGACGATTTAGGAGGAAAAAATACTAAACTTATTTTTTATGTTCAGCACAATACCGTTATTTATAACTTTTTTCATTCTACATTGAATGACACCATAATGATGTCGATGCGAAATTGTATACATATTTGTTTACACTTCCGCTTGAAAAATTTGCAGCTCCTGTACTTTCTAGCTTATTTTCTAAATAATTTACGAGTTAAGATTCTTGGTCATAGTCGATTGCGTAACACCTAATTCCTTCAGGAGAATAACAATGTCCCGCCGAGTTATACCACGCACTCTGTCTACAAAAAAAATTATTTCTCAGAAAATGGCAACTGAAGGCAAACAATTTTCGAATCTATATCAGGTATAAGAATGTTACTATCGCCGAAAAATAGTTTCAATTAGTAACATTTAGTAACTTGGATTCTGCACTCCACAACACGTGGAATAGCTTACAAAAGAAACGAAGACCATGTACACTACCGGCCAAAAGTAATTGACCACATATAAAAATCGCATAATTTTCTTTAAATTGAACCAAACGAGTTGAGATTTCTTAACACGTCAAATGACAAAGTTTACTAAGTAACGGGTAAACGAAATGTTGAAAAAATTGCTATTGGTCGTAATTGCGAAGGAAAAAGTTAAAGTAAATTTTTTCAACTTTTTTATCCAAGCCTGTAGTGAAACTTTAATCAATACGTTTTGTAGATCTACGTTAATTATGTGTACGGTGAAAATTTCATCTAAATCGGCGAACGTTGCTGTGAGCAATAAACATTTCAAGATGAGAGCTTCAGAATGAAAGTCGCAGATATTCGGCATTGTCAAGGAATTTCACCCTTATGTGATCACAGTTAAATGTTTATAACTCATAACGATATTAACCATAACCGATATTACAGGCTCAGATAAAAAAGTTGAAAAAATTTACTTTAACTTTTTTCTTCGCAGTTCCGACCGATACCATTATTTCATCTAAAATGTCAAGAAGTCTCAATTCATTTGGTTAAATTTTAAGAAAATTCTGTGATTTTTAAATGTGGTCAATTACTTTTGGCCGGTAGTGTATATCAAGATGTCCCGAAGTAGAAATAATAATATGAGCCATTAAATTGAAATAAATTTGTAGTTTTATATTTACCTTCAACTGTGGCATTCATATTATTATGAATATAAAAGTATTTATAACACCAGGTAACCAGAACACACGTTTTCACAAGCGATCGAGTAGCATAAAACAATGATGCGTTGCGACGCGATATTTGCGTTCGTCGTTTGTCTCATTGTTAATGAAACTAATACCAGAGGTCACTTTGTGTCTCTGTGGGATATACGAGCCGCTCAGTGCACACATCGATTAACTCCACTTTTTGAAAAATCTTAAATTTAAGTGTCAAAGCACTTGGTATAGTCGTAACTTTTTATATTTACAATAACTTTCCTGAATAATAAAGATTAGCACCATTAAACGGCAAAATTGTTTTGGCCATTGAATAATAAGTAATTTATTTCAGAAGTCATTTTGATTAACTCCATAGTCTAATGTAAATCGTTTCAGTAACGCTGTATCTGTTCCGGCCGTGCATCAACGCTTAATCCAAATGACCCACCAAGATTTTTTGTCAACAAAACCTTTAGAACAATCAATCATTAACAGAAAAGTAACCGTCACAGGGCTTCCAGTAAATTGGCTTAAAATACGCTGGATAAAGTTAGAAAGGTCCAAACCCCATCTCATACAATTCAAATCTGACTATAATGAAGATACAGAATTTAAAGCCATTAATATAAGAAAATCTGTAGTAGGTAGACCGCAAAGTTTGAAAAATATAGATCAGCCTTTATTATATCCTAAAGGTAGAACTGTGACAAGGGAAAAATGGAGAGACACGATGGACCTGCTAAAATTCATTCCTCCTGTTAAACATGATTACTATAAAAACTTGACAACAAATCGAAATGACAAATCCTCACATACTAATGAAGAAGACATTATTTATAATATTGCTGAATTATCCCAAAGAATAATGCTGCTAAAATAAAGCTGCTTTGAATTAATCACAAAAAATATATTACAACAGAACTGTCAACATTCATTTTTATGGAAAAGCTGTAATAAAAATATGTAATAACTAACTTTTTCTGTAATAAAAAACTTAAAAGTTTAAAGACCGAATGTAACTTTATTACTTTTTTCAGTTGCCAAATCGATTAACTCCACCAGTCACATAAAAACTGTAACATTACTGACGATTATTTTTTGGCTATTCTTTCTTATTAATGTTATATACCGTTAGATGAAAGCTATATCTGTATTCATGCATTCTACATTATATATTTGAATTTATATTATAACAGGAATTTTGAAAAACAATATACATTACTTCGTCGCATTTCTCAACTTTTTGTTTTCTGGAGTTAATCGATGTGTGCACTGAACGGCTCATATAGTACATAAAAAATTCACCGATACGTGTTTTCTGTTACCTTTAATTTTTAACTGTTTACCTCCTAATTCATCGATTGGGACCGCTGTGCGACGTAAAGGATCTCGTGTGCCCGTGTTTCCCCGATTGTTTCGCGACCCCTCGTACGCGCTCGCCATTCGTAACGCGGGAAAGGAGCAAAAGAATCCGGCCGGCAACCAAATCGTCGGGAAATTAAATGTTGTCGTCTGCTCGTCGGAGAATTTCCCGTGTCTCCGAGAAACAGAGAGCGTCGATTCGTTACCACAGGCATTCGCAAGACAAATGTTTTGAGTGAATGCGCGGTGGATGGTCACGGTGCGGGACAGAAGGGGAAAAAAACCGTTCCGTTGCTCCTGCTCTAGCGCTCTTCCCGTTGTCGGTACTCGTTCCCGCGTAACTTCGTCGGGAACAATAAAATTTTTAGTGCAGCTGGCCGGGTTATTGTATGGACAGCGAACGGTCTACTTGCCGACGAAACAGCTGTGTTACGAAAGTGCGGACGGGAAAAAAATTTCCCCGGTGTAATTTCGGTGGTGCGGCGCACGTAAATATACATCATCTCGTCGCGGCCGAAGTAACGACGCTACGCGCGTATGCTGTTTTCTCTCTATCTCTCTCTCTCTCTTGCTACGCGCTCAAAATATTCAGCAACAAATCCCTCGTGGTATCGCGTAAGTTCCGCGCGAAATCGCTCGATACACACGCTCTTTCGGGAAGAGGTGGTGCAAAGGGAACGAGACATAGTGAGCGAGCAAGACACCCGTTGGATTACGCGGCGCGAGGGCGGTTAGCGCGCGAGCGGAGTAAAAAACCTTGAGCTCTCTCCGCAGGGCCGATATTAAAGGCCGCTTTTAGCGGGAGTAATGAATTTTAACGGTGGATGAGCCCCCATAGCTGTTCGGGCAAACGGTGTGCCGCATACCCCGACGTAAGAAATTGCGGCCCGCGAAATTATTTCCTTTATAAATCAGCGGCCATACGTTTCGAGGTCGTATCACCTCTGTTCGGTCGCATACCGCCGTTTACCCTCCGGCAGAACGCGACGTCTCCATCCGCCGAACCTGACCGTAGAGAGAAATGGTCAGGGTTTATTAACAATACGTTATCGGTTGAAAAATTCGCGGTCGCTACGCGAGAAATTGCGCCCGGGTACCGAGGAGCGGGCAACCGGTGGTAATCCGCAACGACCAAGAAAAAGACAAGGAGAAGGATTACGACTGCTGCACCATTGTTGCTGGGAATCCTGTTTTTCCGTCTCGTTGATACCGGCCGGGATCGCCGCTTTGTTCGGCGGCCGAGCTGCCGCAACGGAACTGTACCGGCTGGAAATGGTTCGCTGTGTACATACATATATATATTAGCACCAAGCGAAACTTGTGTCGCGTCGAACGAAAGATAAAAAAATTACCTCTCGACCCACCCCCTCTTTTTCTAACGGCACGAGAGGCTTAAGGCTGTGCCTTTTTTGTTAGACATTTTACTTCTTAAGGGGGCCGGCAGGCATTTGGCCTTGACTGGCACGCTATGTTACCCTGTGCCTTTTTTCTAGTCATTTTACGTCTTAAATAAGTAAGTAATCAATTAAAAATGCATACCACCGTGTTTGTATACGTCTTTGCTACGTCTGTCCAGAGCCTTTTTTTCGATACGAACACTAAATCTCTCGAAATTAAGAGAATCTCTCTGCAATATACGTATATGAACTCGCAAGGGTCAAAATCTTGACAAATTGACGCTTCAATATTGCAATGAGCGGTTTAAAAGTGGTCACTTGTGTTTCCTAAAAGTCCAATCTACGTCTGTATGGAGCCCAAATTGCGAATTTCTACCTCATCGTGGAGTAATTTGTCATATTCGGCAGAAAACTCGCTTTCTGAAGCAAGTATGACGTCACAAGATGGCTGCCGCAGAGAGATTCTCTTAATTTCGAGAGATTTGGTGTTCGTATCGAAAAAGAAGGCTCTGTACAGACGTAGCAAAGACTTGTACAAACACGGTGGTATGCATTTTTAATTGATTACTTACTTATTTAAGACGTAAAATGTCTAGAAAAAAAAATGCACAGTAAGTGCTTAAATAAGTAAGTAATCAATTAAAAATGCATACCACCGTGTTTATACATGTCTTTGCCACGTCTCACAGTGTGACGAATGGCCTTTTTAGCTGGACAAAATTAACTTTCAAATAAACGAAAACTAACTGTGCTAATATAATCTAAAATAACAATTTTGTTGTATGTTTACAGAGCGTGTGAACTTCACCTAAAAGACGAACACCTAACCTATAAATGAACGGGCACATTTCCATACGCGCTAGAAATATGTTAAAATGTACTAAGGAGTGTTTAAATTTCCTATATTTGATGGATGTAACATCTCAAAACATGTATTTTCACTTTGGTAATTCCAAATTATCGATAAAATTCCTCTATTTTTGTAAATTAAGTGTCAAAGACGGTTCTTATTTTTCCACAGAAACGCCCATGTTACTACTCTTCGTTAATGAATTAGTGTATGGTCCACGTCGGTCCACGCGATGATTTTTACATATAATAAAGTAGAGATTCTCTACTTTAGTTAAAAAATTGGCATATTTGTTAACATTTAGTGTACCATTAACACCAAACCGATTGGGGTAGTAAAATAATCACCGATAATACCTATAATGCTTTTTGGATTTTTCATACCCAAGGTCACACGAAGGTCATTGTATAATATGTCATTGAAGAGGTCTTCACCTCTACTGTTAAATCGCGATAAAAAAAAATATATAGTTCCATTAAAGAAAAAAGTGATGACCTTGATATCTAGAAAAAAATGACCTTGAACAAAGTTTTTTCCGAATCATTATATTGCCCCTTCGGTTAGGTTAATATTGTCCTATGACGTTTTTTTCCATTACTAACACTAAGCGAGATATTCAAGGTGGTCAAGTTAGCCGGGACACCCTGTATAAAAATACAGGGTAAGCACTGTACTGAATTAATGCTTTAATTTCAAAATGTTTTGAATCCCTTGGGGATCATGGTAAATCAGAAAACAGAAGTTTATAGACTAGCGTAGAGACTAGCAGGAAAATATTATGAGAAAGGATAGAGGAACCGGAAACGCTAAGCAGAAAACAATAAACTCATAAGCCTGTATTATCTGTTGGCGATGAATGCATGCAATACCGATTTCCCGAAGTTTTTCCAATTACAGGAACAAAATGGTACAGCCACAAAAGGTATCGGCTACAGTGCGCGTACATATGAACAGCGAAGTATTTAGAAGGATAAGAACAATGTACGAGCGTGGAATAACACGGAGGGAGGTTCGCGAGGAAATTATTTTTTCGATTTCATTCAGTGTCCCGTAAAGCAGGTTTTATTACGGCGCGGAGCTCATTTATCGTCGACAAAGAACGCGGCGCTATTCACGCGATCGTTTAATTTGATTTTTGAATGCGCGCGAACGTGTGCGCGGGAACGGTGCTCTCGTGTGTCTTCTTCTGTCAGTTGGTATGCTATTCTTGTTCGGTTCGGTAATACCGGAAGCATGGAAATCTTTCAACGAGCTTTTCCACCGATTCATGATTCACGATTAAGGCCCGTCGACATTAACCGCGATGAAGATCGCTCGCAATTAAGAGGGGACTCGATCGCCTGAATGTCTTCTATAATTACGAAGGACAGGGGATCCGACTCGATCCCGTAGTTGAAATAAATCTAGCTAATGCGATTTGTAGCTCGAGGTAATTGGGGTCGCCTCGGATGATCGATAGGCTTGTACAGATGAGATAAGAGAGATCCGAACAGTTTATTACAGATGTGTCCCTTGCCTCCCGAAATATTGACAAACCGAACACGGACCCGTCGAAACCGGCTCGTGGAAACGAACACGTGAACACGCTGTGCAGACGCAGGACTTATAAAACAGATAAAACTAATTTCATTGTTGCTCGGATTCTCTGGCGGCGCCGCTTAAGAAGAATATACCGCGAGATTACTAAACGATTCCCAGCCTCCCCCGCCGTTTATCGCTTAACTTTCCGCCTTTCTACCTGCAAACTTCCCGACAAATTGTTGCTCCCAACAAAATCCACGCCGTAAGTTAACCTCGGCCTGATGAAGGTTCATTTAACGCTGTTCCACAGGTATTGCTGGGTATATGCTTCCTCGCCTGTACCATCTTTCTGTGTCGCATGAGTGTATCGAAACATTTTTAGTTCTTATGCATTTTCCAGTAATTGTTTGTCGTTCATTCTGTTCGGTGACCGAGAAGGTTCGTGCAGGTTTCGTCGAAAGTGTTTCAATTAATAAATGGTGCTTGCGCTTCTTTAAAAGCAAAAACTCAAACATTAAATGGTACTTTGTAGTTATTTACGTTGATTAATTATGTAGGAGGATCACATTAATTTTTTTTACGGTGAAATATTATGCGTGATACTTTACTTCGCTTACTTTGGCTCGATTATTCATAACGTATTAATCTTGACATATTACTCTCGATATATGTCCACAACACGGGTCTGCCCTGTGACATACATCGGCGAGAAGATACTATTCTCTGATACACTGCCATAAAGCGACCGAGGCCACTCGAATTATGGGGCCTCTCACAGGGTATTCCCCAAGGCGGTGGGGATAGTTCCAGGACTTGTATCGTCTAGCTATTTCGGACATATATCGAGAGAAGACTGTGTAGACTGTATAAGTCTGTATATAGGATATTCTTCCGCTTAAAAATCAATCACTGTGACGTATTCGAAGAGAGCATATGTTTTCGTTGTGAAAAGGTAAAATTATTAGGATTTTATCAGTTGTGGTTTTGTTAATTAAATTACGTTCACTATTGTGTAATTTTCAAAGAGATGTGTTTGGCACTATACTACTTATATTACTACATCCGACCAATTTCCAGCATTCTGGTCAAAATATCTTCTAAAATAATAATTCTTTCACATGAATAGTTCAACACTTTTTTGTAGAGAACACCGAGCTGTATCAAAAAATATATGACACTGCATAAAAAAGCGCAGATCGCCGAGAATTTATTTCGGATTATGGCCCTGTCAAAATCATTCACTTCTTGTCGTAACTATTGTTTCATATAACATATATTATTCAGGTGATTTTCGTTTAAATATTAAAATCGGTCGCCTTGAACATTCATGTATAGTATATGTACTGGGTGTAAAGAAATTGGAAAGAAAATTGTAAAGAAATTGCAAAGAAAATTGTAAAGAAATCGCAAAGAAAATTGTAAAGAAATTGCAAAGAAAATTGTAAAAGAATTGCAAAGAAAATTATAAGAAATTGCAAAGAAAATTGTAAAGAAATAGCAAAGAAAATTGTAAAAGAATTGCAAAGAAAATTGTAAAGAAATTGTAAAGAAATTGCAAAGAAATTGCAAAGAAAATTGTAAAGAAATTGCAAAGAAATTGCAAAGAAAATTGTAAAGAAATTGCAAAGAAATTACAAAGAAAATTGTAAAGAAATTGCAAAGAAAATTGTAAAGAAATTGCAAAGAAAATTGTAAAGGAATTGTAAAGAAATTGCAAAGAAAATTGTAAAGAAATTGCAAAGAAAATTCTAAGAAATTGCAAAGAAAATTGTAAAGAAATCGCAAAGAAAATTGTACAGAAATCGCAAAGAAAATTGTAAAGAAATCGCAAAGAAAATTGTACAGAAATCGCAAAGAAAATTGTAAAGAAATCGCAAAGAAAATTGTAAAAGAATTGCAAAGAAAATTGTAAAGAAATTCCAAAGACAATTGCAAAGAAAATTGTAAAGAAATTGCAAAGACAATTGCAAAGAAAATTGTAAAGAAATTGCAAAGAAAATTGTAAAGAAATTGCAAAGAAAATTGTACAGAAATTGCAAAGAAAATTGTAAAGAAATTGCAAAGAAAATTGTAAAAGAATTCCAAAGAAAATTGTACAGAAATCGCAAAGAAAATTGTAAAGAAATTTCAAAGAAAATTGTACAGAAATTGGAAAGAAAATAGTAAAGAAATCGCAAAGAAAATTGTAAAGACATTGCAAAGAAGATTGCAAAGAAATTGTAAAGAATTGCCGCAAAATTGTCCTTGGCCTCGAATTTCAAGGTCAAGTTATTGTTCATTGTCATGACGCGTAGAATATAATGCAAGAAATTTGGCCGTGAAATTCAAGGTCAAGGACAATTTTGCGGACACTTTTTCTTACAGAACCTCATCGATCCGAAGATGTAGAATACTCCTATGGCAGTCAAGACCAAACATTTTCTTTGCACCCTGTACATCGTCTTTTAATAGTTTGGTCGCGCTGTAGGGGAGTGTACAGTATTAGCAATAGATCGGTAACGATCTCTTTCAAGGACTCTCGGCGAGCGATAACAGAATTTCCATTCTATCGGCGAAGGTAAATCCTTAATGTTGGAATTGCTGCAAGCCCGAGTACACGGTAAAGGCGGAAGGAGACACGGCGTAGACCAAACAGGAAGCTCCTCGATAGCTCCTTGCAGGACGATAATTATGTCTGTTAGGTACGTGTAGCAAAGAGGCGTACAGAGAATGTGTATCCAGAGAGAGATACAATTGGATCGGCCCTTATTTACGCATGGTAACGAAGTCCGTGGCCAGCACCTATAGTCATGCTAAACAACACGTTCCGGCCTGTGCGCGGGGGCGTCACAAAGTGACGTCGGACCCTGTGTTTGCCGTCGGACGTCAGACGTCCATGAATAATTAATTTGTTTCTCGTTCTGTTTAGTAGCTGATCCCAAACAACTTGTTCATCGGCCCGGGGAACGCGCCGGACCGGCTCGGCCCGACTCGGCCCGGGACGAAACTTGCCGAGTGCCGATGACTCGGTAGTGCGGGGAAGGCAAGAATTACGTTCGACTTTCCGGCAAATAATTTGTCGAGCGAACGATAGATTCGAGCGGTTAAACGTTGCGCGAGAAGCAATTGGGAAGTCTGGATTAATTAAGGCCGTTCGTCTGTTGGCTCCCGGGCTTGGTTGCCGGCGAAAACGCGGACGGAATTTTGCAAGGACTTTACGAAAGTTCTAACACCCCCCCTGCCCCTCTTCAACGTTTTACCCGTGCCGATCTCTCCGCACACCATCGTGAACGTATTGGCGTTGTAAACCGGCCCGCTAACGATCGCGATTAATCGACGAATAATTCCGACGCGTCTTCGCGGCGAATTGCGCGATTAATTATCCCCTACTTGACGGGGTCCCTTGTTTCTCTTGTTCCATCGGACACGGCGTCGCGACGCGCGCCGATCGGAGAATCCAATATGGTCCCGGTGATAAACGGCAACTCGCCGGGAAGATAAAAGCGACCGGTCGACCGGCGTCATAAAAAACACTAGGAAACCACGAACAAATCCAGATTAAAGTTTTTATACTTTCGTTGACCGAGTCGTTGCCGCCTGGATTACAGGCTTCTCGATTCGAATCGTTGACGTATTGCTCTAATCGTCACATAAAATAGCCCCCGACCGTATATAGGGTGACCTCTGTTCAACGGATGAACTTGAGCTGCGTGTCCCTTGAAATTAGTATCCGCAAATCGTTGTTTAATCTACTCGGTGCTATTTCTATAAGAAGATAGTGGAGACAGTCTAGACTGCGGATCTTTATGCAAAATGAAAAATGTTTGCGTCGATTGCGAGACGCAGGAGCGAAATAAAGATTTATTCCTTCTTTTAATTATTTCATTAAGTTGAAACCAATATCCTTCAATCTTTTTAATATGTCTACTGTTTTAAATTGTGCTTACCCATTTTTGCCATAAATGCATAATATCCGGTGTCTAGTGATCACACATCTTCTCTAAGTGGAAGTGCTTCTGAGATTTCAAGGTGACCTCTGTTTTCTTTTGGACAGTATTATATGTTTTTGTTTATATAAGCGTATTCCACGACGGATTCACTGACCTATAACTATACTGCGGATCTTTATGCATGTATGGCTTCTGAAATTTTTCAAAAAACTCTAGAACATAACATTTAACAGAATTTAGTACAATTTTGATATATTTCAGATATACAGAGACAACTACCACTGCAAATAATATTTCATTTGGTCCCTCCTTCTCAAAATTCGTCTAGAAAAATTGCAAATTGCATAAACTTCCGCAGTCTGCATATAACACTTTCGTCTTCCAAGGTCACTCAAGGCCATCGAGTGCCGTTCAAAATTTAGCTTAGCTACGCAGACTTCCTATGATTTGTGAACACCATAAGATGTCTCCCCCGAAGCAAGGTAAGTATTTTCTGAAATATATCTTACAAAGAGCTACAGTTTGGGGAACAATTGGAAATTTCAAATGGGACACCCTGTATGCTGCCGAAGGTTTTCGCAAAAATGTAGATACACGCGAATACATCTTCCTTGTGTGGCCAATCCTAAACCTTCTTATGTCTTTGTTGCGAGCTTCTTGGGCCTCTTCAGACATCATGCCAATTGGCAATAGGCATGATTTACTTATTTCTAGACTATGAAATAAAGATCTTTTCAGACTTTCTAGTTCTGCTCTATTAAAGTCAACTAATATTAATAAAATAAAGTATGCATAGAAAACTGGTACTTAAAAAATCTCTAAAAATTATTGTAAAGGACTTTATTCACGAACTTTGTGAACATTAATGTAAACATTTACTTATGTTAATATATCGTGCATAGAAGCTTAAAGATTCATATTTATTGCTCTTACATAATTTTCTTCAGAACAAATACAAACCTACGATTTCGCCATATTACTGTTCGGAGTTTTCACGGTATTGATTTCGATACTTACATACATCGCTATTAAATGAATTATCATAGTTATAACTATGCCAAACATTCCGAAAGAAGAATATATGAACGTTCTCTATCTGACATGACTTTTTTCCACCTAAAATGTCCATTCGCGACACTATGCGGTGCCGGGGGGGAAACCTGTCAGAAATATCGTGCCGGTCTTTTTCGCATACATCGAGGCATTACCGTGACTCCGGCGGTAACCGAGTGTCGGATCGAAGAGTTGCTCGTTAAGAATGGTAAATCGCGGCGTACCGTAAAGTATCGCGCGTTAATTAACGTCCCGATTAGCATTTCCACGGGGCGGCGCGGCGGCGCCGCAACGTGTCCGTGCCACGACGAAATTTTAGATCGACCGGCTACAATTTGGACGAACGTTAAGCACCATCGTATCATGCATAATGCACGGAACATCGCGCGCCGGCTGGCCTTCCGAATATAAGTGGCTCCCGTTTGAAACGCAAGCTTTCCAGTCGTCCCGAGGCTCCGGCTGGGACCCGGTGTTTCCTCCTCTGTTTCTACCGACTCGTCGTCCCGGGTGCTAAGTACCTTGGGAGAGAACAGACGGAGGAGGCTGAACAAGCCGGATTACGGATTAGGATCAATTTCGAGTAGTTCAGGGATATGCGCTACCCCCCACCCCCACCCCCACCCCCTCCCCACCCCCCCGGATGACGACGAATTCATTCTCACGCGCCTCTTTCGTTTTAAACGCAGCCACGGTCCGTGCGACACTGCACCCTTAAGGGGGCCGGCAGGCATTTGGCCTTGACTGTCACGCTATGTTACGCTGTGGCTTTTTTTCTAGACATTTCACGTCTCAAGTAAGTAAGTAATCAATTAAAAATGTATACCACCGTGTCTGTACATGTCTTTGCTACGTCTCTATGGAGCCTTTTTTTCGATACGAACACTAAATCTCTCGAAATTAAGAGAATCTCTCTGCGGCAGCCATCTTGTGGCGTCATACTTGCTTCAGAAAGCGAGGTTTCTGCCGAATATTACAAATTACTCCACGATCGGGTCGAAATTCGCAATTCGGGCTCCATACAGACGTAGATTGGACTTTTAGGAAACACAATTGACCAGTTTTAAACTGCTCGTCGCGATATTGAAGCGTCAATTTGTCAAGATTTTGACCCTTGCAAGTTCATATACGTATATTGCAGAGAGATTCCCTTACTTTCGAGAGATTTAGTGTTCGTATCGAAAAATTGCGATATTCGAGCGGCAGTTTGTCTAGATTTTGACCCTTGCATACGTATATGGATTTCAAACCGCGCCGGCCCCCTTAAATCGTTCGGATCGGCCTAAGACGAAAGAAAACTACCCTTGAGATCGGATGGCGCTCGGTACGATGATCCGAGAAAATTTTAATAGTTTGCGGGACCGCGAATTGTCGTGACGCTTTCGTGCTGGAATTGTTTAAACGAACGCGAGAGAAACCCGATAGTCCATTGTTGATTTTATCCGCCCGGTTCGTAATGGTCAAAATAGATCGGTTTACGGACCGAGGCACGGTGTGGCGCAGAGAATTCGGAACGCCGCGTTCCCGCGTGTAGAAGTGTGAAATCATGCTGTGTATTAAGGGGAGCAGAAATCCCATCTGCTTTAATATTTAAGCGACCGAGAGGGTTAGACACGGTTCAGCTTTACATGGAATACGGAATACATAGTCAATCCGGAGTTACGGGCCCGACAACACTTTCCGGAAACCCTGAAGTATTTACGCGGAAGATAAGATTCGAAAGTGGAATTGAATCTGAAACACAGTTGTTCTGCATCGGAAACGTCTTTCTCGGCGATACGGTGCGACACGGGTGGGGATGGTCGATCATTTAATTTATTACATTTCCACGGTAATGATCGCCACAGATTCCGGGGGACGATTAATTTTTCAATGGCGCGATTGGTAGAAGTTCCTGCGAGGCTGGTTTCTTTTTGTTTTTATTTTTTTCCGGCGTGCTCGATACACCGTTCGAATGAAAAATCCGTGGCCAGAAGGAATCGCGTCTGCGCAGGAACGGCGGGAGGGCATGTTGTTTGTCATTTGGTAGGAAACGCGTGCAACGGCCGCGTTAACTAAAATCGAAGTGATTTTGCGCCGGCAGGGGGCGTCCACCGATCCAGACGAATAAACTATCGGAATATTGAAACATCGTTCCTCTGTGCGGGTGCGGTAATCGTCGGTGGATAAACGTGCACGTGCGCAAACGGCCGTGTAGCCGAGCGCGTCAACGTCCCCGGCCGCCTCTGTGTGAGCGTACGCTGCCATAGTCACGGGAAAAGCAATCATCTCGGCCGGACGCAATCAGCCTCCAACACACGTTCCGCAGTGCTTCCACACGCCGCTCTCGTGTTCCGTTCCCCGGCGGATCTAAGTCGCCCGCCACACGGGACACCCGTTATATGCCGGGACCAACGCGAAAAGAGTCACCTGGCCAGAAAGCTCTTTTGCCTTCAACGCTGTACCGGGTGTCCCGTTCGAACTTTCGCGCACAATTACTTCCCATGCGTTCATTTACAGTGGTTGGGCATCTTAAGCATTTTAATTGTTAGCACACTATTTTCTGAATGACTTCTAATACGAGCACACAAGACTACACAATGGAAGCGAGGAATTTATATTCTGTTAACTATTATTAGTTGTTTAGTTTTAAGCAATTTGTTGTCAGGAAGGCTGGCTAACGCTTACCCTATGTTTACTGGGCTTTTCTAAAACTTACTATGTTTGTGGGGGGCGTGTTATAGTGGTCACAAGCCTTCTCTAGACGGTGTTTTTGTTTCTAGAAATGTTTTTGTTTATGTGGATTATTATATTAATTATTATGTGTTTATTCAAGCGAGAGTGTGGCCCGTTCCATGACGAATTTATTGACCTATAATACGATATGGTCTTCGAAGGTCGTTCGAGGTCATTCATTGCCGTTTAAAGGTCGCTGTCCGTTCGACGCCTGTACGTCATCAGACCAGCATCAACTAAATTTAGTCTAGTGTCCAAAATAATTATTAACCTTAATGGAAGCAGAACGGCATTGAAACTCTTCCTTTTTCTTTTCTTTTCTTCTTTTCGTAGGAGCCGTGATTCGTTGTTGTTGATCTGACGTCATTCAGTGCTGTTAAATCTTGTACTGTTAAACGGGTAACGATCTTAAGATTTACCGTTCGTTGAACGTTTTTAAATTCGTTCCGTATTTTCTGTGTTCAAGAAGATAACCATTGACATTAATAGAATGGTTTTATTCTACCTGGAAATAATATTTCCACCCTCTAGAATAAAAGTGGCGTACCCTTTTCACCAAGCTTTCCAGACTTAATACCTTCAGACTTTTTCTTGCGGGATCTTGTAAAAGGAGTTTAGCATGGAGGACTAACCACCGCTGGTAATATGAAGGCTCGTTTTACAGATATCAGCCAGCAAATTGGATGTGCAACTTTTGAGAGAGTGGAAATACTATCCAAGGATTGGTCAAAATTTCTTATATAATATTAAATAGTATTAATGTTTAAGATCGTGCTTTCGAATGTAAGAAAAACTGAAAATCTCCGAGAACGTTTAACGAAGGCAAACATCCAACGGCGATAAATGACCTTGAATGACCTTCGAAGACTAACGTATTATAGATAAATTCGTCACGAAATAAGTTCTACATCTACTTAAAAACGTACGCTTCTGCATGGAAAACAATGGTCACCTAACGAAAAACGTTCCCCCTGAAATAGTAGGGTAGGCTTTATTTAAAACATTTTTGAAACCGGATTTTTTCCAAATGTCACTTCAACGTTTGTCATACTTTCATCAAATTGAGCCATGGATTTTCTTTCTTTCAATCACTGATAGAAATTTTATTCAGTTATATGTGATCTTCGTGAATTTCTTGTCATTACGAAAAATAATATTTTAACGAATTGCTCGTGCAGAATTTCGGTCTCTCTGAGGAGTGCGAAAATACGAGAAGTTTCCGATTTTTCTCAGATATAATTACTACACGAAAGATTCTAATTCTTTTGCAGTATGAATATGTAACCGACAGCTCTATGTTCCAATATTTTTTTTCAAGTCAAATGTTACAACGTCGTGAGGTTATTAATTTTTTCCAAAACCTCACTTCCTCGATCGCTGGTCGTCATTATCGCGGAATGAGTGCAGCAGCTGAAGTGAAAAATTCCCGTTTGATTTATCGACAACAATATAGTGTACTCAACATTTTATCGTTGCACGAACGGCAGTAGTTTCAAGTGGAAAAAAATGTCCCAGTTATATTAAATGAACTATTAAAATGAACCGCAGCTCGAGGCCCTGTAATTTCAAATGCTTCTGCAAATTGTAACAAGACAAAACAAACTTTGCAGTAAATTCAAGTTTTTCTTTCTTAATTTATTATACAATCTCGATCATTATCAAGGACAGTTTGCCATCTTCCCTGCAAGTTTTCAATCCCCCTCTTACATAGAAATACAGAAATAGAAAAATTATACTATTTAGAATATTTTGAGGACAGGCTGCTTTACCGAAAACTGTAAAAGAATACGTGCTTCCTCTTGAACGATCGGTACAGAATTAAATTCAAAACAAATTCTTTGCAAATAATTGATTACTTATGGCTACCCCTAATATGTACAAATTCGAATTCGTCACGGCGTAGACTGCGTGCAAACGACACTGCCGACGGGCATTGCTGTCCATTAAAATGTTTAATCAGCGGCTCCCGATCAAATAATTAGACTATGGTCAGCAAAACCGCGAAAGATTTTCGCTGCAGAGGAGAAAGAGAGAGAGAGAGAGAGAGAGAGAGAGAGAGAGAGAGAGGGAGAGAGGGAGAGAGTGCTAGGAACAGCTGGATCTCGGTGCAACGGGCGGGTCGATTTTTCACGAAATTTTCCCATCGCCTTCGTTCGCACTTTTTTGCGATGGTCCGGGGCTTCGTTTAACTGGAAACTAAGAAAATTGTGTTACGTGGAGATCGGCGCTCGAGACGCGGGCATCGAAACCCGAAGACGTCCGCCTCGGCTTGCCAAAAAAAAAGGAGCGCTCCCGAAGAAAGAAGCTGAAACGCGTGCGTTTCAAAATGGGGGGTATCGTTGATTTCGGGGGAAGAGTCGGCCAACGAAATTTCGTTTGACAGTGCACCGGAGGCCTTTGTGTCCGGGGAGGATTTTCAGTGCCGAGGCTGGCTGAGCGGAACGTTCCGCCGCGCGGCGATTTATGCTGTTTTGCCGGCCAGAAACGAGTTGATGTTTGACGCAAATAGGGTACGGCTTGCTCGCCGTCCGGGAATGCGCCGGTAAACTTTGGATGACGGCAGTTAACCGAAATCAGGCCGAATCGATTATAACGGTCGGATCGTCGGCTGGAGATAGCACGAATCGACAAGGGGAATTTAATGGAAAACTCGTCGCTCCGCGCAACGTCGCGTCGCGATGACAGCGCGGCGGCGGCAGCGTCGTCGTCGTCGTCGTCGTCGTCGTCGTCGTCGACGATGGTGGCTTCGTTTATCGTTGATAGTTCGCGAAGTCGCGTTCCTGCGATAAGAGCCGAGGGCTCGATGGGAAAAACGGTCGAGTTAGGCGAACGCGAGGGGCGGGGGCAGGACCGACACGACGTTCCAGGGAAGAAAATGGGGTAGCGACCGGGCAAGAAAAACTGGTGGCGTCTATTCGGGGAAGGGGGGGAGGGGAGGGGCGTTACGCGATGCCCTCGGGACTTTTTGCTCGACTCGTTAACGCGAAATTTCTGGAGGAAGCGACCGAGGCTCCGCCGGATGTCACGTCACCGACTTTCAATTTCCGGGACCTGGGTATCCAGGTGTGTCTTAACAGCGGCGCCCACCAGAAATTGAGAACCGCTGGCCCGTCTGGCCTGCGACACCGATGCGATGGCCTGCGTATGCTCCAAATTGATTGTCACTGCGTCGAAGGTGCAAGATGCATGTCGGTTTCTCGCGTAAATCGATTCCCGGAACAGCGAAGGGACGGGAGTCGATCTGGGAGGGGGGGGGGGGGACCGAATATTACGGCGACTCCGTTTGCGGGGACGATTCGATCGCGACACCGATGGAATTCCTCCCCACAATGGATTCCGTTCGTTCTTCCTCCTTTCTCTCTCTCTCTCTCTCTCTCTCTGGGTTTTTTTCTTCGTTTACTTACGACGCAAAAGGGACGTGACCCGGACGTTCGCGGTTCGCTTCCGGAACGGGAACAGCAAAGAATTAATAATAGCGCGCGTCGAAACGTTCGGTTTTAATACCGCGCCGACGGAATGAAACATCGATTCCATCTTCTTCTCGGCGCGGCGCGCGACGCTCTCCTTGATTTTCTGTCTCCGATGTTGCCGGTCACTTGTCGCCGCGCAGACACAACGTTGAACGTGTGAACATAGATTTTTTTCTTTTGCTCGGAAGTACGGACATGCCGATGGGAAAAACTGTGGTCCGGTGGTGACGCGCCGAACCGTTTGGTCGTGTTAAACGACGTAGTTGGAGTGCGTCTGTCTTGGGCGTTTATCAACATCGGAAATAGCTGTCCGGCGTGAACACAGCCACGGGCCAGAAAGGTCCAATTCCTCGTAGATCACAAATAGTCTGCGCCTGCACACACACACGTACACACCGCCGTCCGGAAATTTGGAAGTTGACGCAGCTCTTCGGGATAGGGGAGCCGGCGGAGCCCGGTCCACCGACATTGAAAAACCGATGGGAACGCGTAATTCACGATGGATTTGCGATAAATCCACCAACGAACTACATAATACTACCGACCGGCTAATGGACGAGCCGGCCGAGCTAATTTGACGCATGTAGCCGTCCGCGCAGCGCATCGTACATTTGTTACCGCCGAATGAATTTACTTCGACGCGAAAGACGATGCCGCCGAAACGTTTTATCGCCCGCGAGCAATGGTCGTCGGGAACGAGAAGACGAAAATACCGGGTTGTTAATGTGGAAAATAATATGATTTGCTTCCGCGGAGGAACAATTATTTTCTATGCGGTAAATGGTGTCCCGAAATGATCTGACATTTTAAATTGCGCGCCATTTTTTTTCGTGGCGAACATAGAGTACTAATCTTTGACAGCTGGCATCGGGAAGGATTGAGGTTTAGTCGTGGAGAATTACAAGATCGAGCAACGGATAGAAATTGTGAAAATTCACTACGAAAATGGTGAAAACAATGCAGTTACTGCAGACGAAGTTTCCTGGTCGTGTTGCCTCGCGCCGCGGCGCACAGTGTGACGAATGGCCTTTTTAGCTGGACAAAAGTAACTTTCAAATCAACAAAAACTAACTGTGCTAATATAATCTAAAATAACCATGTATTAAAACCCTTGAATATTAAAACTTAAAATTCTTTTGTTGTATGTTTACAGAGCGTGTAAACTTCACCTAAAAACGAACACCTAACCTATAAATGAGTGGGCACATTTCCATACGCGCTAGAAATATGTTAAAATGTACTGAGGAGTGTTTAAATTTCCTATATATGATGGATATAACATCTCAAAACATGTATTTTCACTTTAGTAATTCCAAATTATCGATAACATTCCTCTATTTTTGTAAATTAAGTGTCAAAGACGGTACTTATTTTTCCACAGAAACGCCCATGTTACTACTCTTCGTTAATGAATTAGTATATGCCCCATGTCGCCCTACGCGATGATTTTTACATATAAATAAAGTAGAGATTCTCTACTTTATTTTAGTACCAAAATTGGCTTGCGCAACGTTGCGCAACTATACTAATTTTTACAATGAAGTTACGTCGTTTTACGTACACGCTCGTGACAATCATAGCTCGGGCCGGGCGTTTCGAACGCAGCCGATGCCGTTTGCCGTTGCCACTTATTGTTAGCGGTTTGTTTAGTCTCATTCATTGCATATTGAAGGAGTAAACAATGATAAGATCCCCGAGTTTTCCTCTGAACTTTCTTCGTATGAAAATTCGTTTCTTTAGTCGTAAACCCAAACATTTGTCGTAACACAAATACGTTTAGATATATTCTGTTTACATTTGTTTATAAGTTATTAGTTTTAGTTATTAGTATATAAGTTATTTGTTCTTAGCAACCGAACGTTTCTATTTAAGACTTTGATTTTGATCTCTGTTATTTCTTTTGTTTTATTTATATTTTCATGTTATTTTTTTTATTAAAATAATAAACAATAATATGAAGTAGAATTGATATTTATAAATTGAAACCTTATACTAAACCAAAGAATAATTCTTTCCCGTTAGAATGTCTGAATCTCCAAAAAGTAACATTTACAATAATTTTCCAAAATTACATTCTTTTTGTCCATACTTAAAAGTGACGTCTTCTTTGACAATATCTACTACTTGTTAAACCATTTTGTGTTACATAGATCCATTACTAACTTTGTTGTATTTTATATTTAATTATAAATTATTTAAAATATATTGTTTAATTAGCAAAAACCAACTAAATGTTGTAAAAAATTAATAATTATTCATATTTTATGCAACTGTAAACATATTAATCGATAAATATAGAAAAATAGGCGATTTAGAATTTTGTCCAGCTAAAAAGGCCATTCGTCACACTGTGCGGCGATGTGAATTGGCCACCAAGATCCTGCGATTCGATGCCATTGGACTTTTTTGTTTGGGGTTTTCTGAAAGGAAAAGTGTACGCCAATGATCCACAGACCGTTTCGGAGCTCGAGAAAGCAATTGGACGCGGCATTACTGAAATTAGTCCGCGATTATGCCGAAATGCAATCGAAAATTTCGTCAAATGAGTTCACGTTTGCTAGCAGGGACGAGGCGGCCATTTGTCAGATATTGTGTTGCGCAACATGAAATGTTTCTACGTTATTTCAAAATACGTTTCATTAAGGAAGTACAGGGTATCACAAAATTATATGTCACGGCCACCATAGCGTGATTCTACACCTACGATTTGGTGGAAATTGACATAAAAAACTCCCCGCAAAATTGACCTTGACCTTGAAAATCAAGGTCAAAAAAACAAAATTGTTTTTTTGTTTAATCGTGTTCTACTGGTCATAAGGATCAACTTTGTGAAAGAAACCATGGGTCGCATCTCAACCGTTCTCTTAAAAAATGATGTTAAATTTCTTATAATTTCTGCAGCTTCTTTATTTGTAAATTTTTTACATCCAGCAACAATATATAAGTAAATAGCGTACTACAGTACGTTGCTCTGTCAATAGTGCGCTATGGTGGCCGTGACATATAATTTTGTGACAGCGATAGAAAAATAATGGAAAATGCAAAGGGTGTCCCAAAGTGACCTAACATTGTACAGGGTGTCACAAAATTATTATATTTTAATTTCTCGCCCCGCGACGACGCACAGTGGGCAATTTGGACGAAATCGGATTCAAAATCAAAGAACTTTCGATAGAAATGAGGTAGAGCGATGAAACTTTTTTAAAATTAAAGCTGAAACTTTGTAGAATATGGGAAAAATAGGGAGATTATGGTAGGAATGTTTTTTAACCTTGAGAAAATTCGTTAAACTTGCACAATTTCAAGAAAATTATGGTTTTTCCAATACCACGCGCGGAAAAAATTTTTTTTTTAACATGCTATACATCATTTCCCATAGATTTTTTCACGATGATTTCAAATCTGGTCTCAAAATTTGTCTACGACCTCGGGATTTTGCAAAAAATAGATTTTTGTGACAAAAACTAACGAAGTCATTTTTTCGTTGAAATGATTGGATGGTAATAATCTCTCTATTTTTCCCATATTTTACAAAGGTTCAGCTTTCATTTAAAAAAAATTTCATCGCTCTACCTCATTCCTATCGAATGTTCTTTGATTTTGAATCCGATTTCGTCCAAATTGATCACTGTGCGACGCTCCGTTTTCATTTGGAAACTTTTCGGGATGACGCGATTTCGGGGCCAGTTTTCCGGCGGTGGGAGCACCATCGATATTTTCCCGGCGATTACATCTCCGTCGTACAAGCTCCTTACACGAATCCCCGGGATGCGCAATATAATCTAATCGCGGCCGTGTGAATGCCTTTTTGCGCCCGTTTCGCCGGCACGCTGCGAGAGACAGTCCGCCGTTGTGGCAATTTTAATACAGTCTCTGAACCGCGGGGACAGTATCACGTCGCGAAATAGAGTGCCCGGTGAGTGTGCGGAGTAGATATCGTGTAAGTCGGACTTAAACCTCTCTTCCGCCACTTCCGCGGGACAACTTGCACCCTCGACGCAGGGAACCGCTATGGACCAACTACCGCTGATTCCCTTTTTTACAAACGGTATAGGGATCGCGTGCTCCCTGTGGCCTGAAAATGTTTTCCACGTTTGTCGAAGTTATTTGGATTAACCCTTTGCGCTCGAGTGGTGACTCTGAAGCGCCACTAAACATTTCTGTGGCATTATTTCAAAGAAATTGTAAAGAATATCACAAAATATTCGTTACATTGCAAAATTTGTATTTAATAGATCAGTAAACGTTTAGATATTATATGTGGATGTCGGATCGGTTTTGAGCGAATGAAATGAAAATATTCTAAGACAAAGAAATTATAAAGAATATTACAAAATATTTGTTACATTACAAAATTTGTATTTAATAGATTAGTAAACGTTTAGATATTACATGTGGAAGTCGGATCAGTTCTGTGTGAATGAAATGAAAATATTCTGAGACGGAAGAAAAATTTAGTTTTACAAAGAATAGAAATTATAAAGAATATTAAAAAATATTTGTTACATTACAAAATTGGTATTTAATAGATTAGTAAACGTTTAGATATTATATGTGGAAATCGGATCAGTTTCGTAGGAATAAAATGAAAATATTCTAAGACGGAAGAAAAATTTAGTAGACAGCAAATTTGAAAAAAAAATCAATGTTCCATCTCGAGTAGTAGCTGACCATGCTTAAAGGTAGACACATAATAAATTTATTCGTAGATTGCCCTTGTTTGTAAACGTTGTAAGCTTGTAAAAATGTTTCAATTTTATTTCTTACATAGTCCATAAGGTACTAGATTATAATTTGTAATAGTTGCTTTCATAAATTCGCGAATAGGCTAGTGTTTAAATTTGTAGTGATTTAATTTATTACATTTACATTACATTTAATTTATTTAAATTTATGTAAACGAATTACTATTTTATTTATTTATACCTGATTTGTCCTTTCTAACCTCGGTGAGTGGAGCTTTGGTTTTCTCATTTCTGAACACACTACTAATTCGTAGCAACAAATACAGCAATACATAGTGTGCTATTGTATCTGTTCCGTTTGAGCCAATACAATATACTATAATCTAACAACACTATGAAATCTAATATTTATAAATAGACAAACAGAGAGTTTATCTAACCGCTAAATTATAATCTACAAATTCCCAATAAGAATTTAATTACAATTCAATTGTAACTAAATTATAATAATATAATTTCGTTATTGGCTTAATTATGATCTATATATCCAGCATATAATTAGCGAAACATATTGTGAACAAAACCAAACCTTAATTCTGAAGAATTAATCAAACGAATTTACGGACGTAAAAATAATTTCGAATTACGTTAAAATAATTTTCAGTGGCGCCTCAGAGTCGCCCTTCGAGTGGAAAGGATCAGTACACAGTTTTCACTGATAACGTTCGGATCGTGCTACGTAATTGAAACGGCAGAAAAGTTTCGGGAACAGGTGGTGCCGAGCACCCCGAATAGTCAAAGGTGTTTTTGAGGATCTCAAGGGTTTCGGGTGAACTCGGTAGATACCAAGATACCCGATGGTTCGAGCGGATCGCACGAGAGTCGTGGGTGATCAATGTTCCAAAGGGTCTCGAAGTCTTCGAGAGTTTCAGAGGGTTCGGAGGTCTCACCGGGTTGCGAAGATCCTGGGAGTTGCAGAGGCACTAAGATTTTTGGGTTCCACGGAGACCGCAGATCCTCGGGAGAGCCCTGGTGCGCCTTCGATCTGCCGGGGTCTTCGAGCTGCCCTGAAATCCTCGGAAGCTCTAGGCATTCTCGAAACCACCCCCCCACCCCTCTCGAACATCCCCTAAAACTCTTCGAGTCCGAAACTTTTCGGGAAAAGTTCGCGGAAATTCCTTGGCAGGTACTTCTCGGGCGAACGTCATACTTTACAAATGTCCGGATCTGTTTTCCCGTTCCGATGAACTTTCCAAATCCGCGAACAAGAATGACGAACTTCACGCGGCTTCGCAAAGATAAAGTTTGAATCCGATCGACGCCGTTACAAATGCCGGCGCGTGCGTTTCATGCGCGAACCTAACGAATGACGCCCGTCATTCGTCGCGCGCGTTCTGATTGATTCCGCCAGGACCGAGTTAATGGATAGTGCATAATCACCGTTCGATCATTATTCAGCCGGCGTTATCGCGACCGCGTCGATCGCCGATTTGATCCGCGTTTCGTACAGTATCAACTGACCCCCGCACCCTGCGATAAAGAGGACGGGGGACGAGGGTGTTTCAACCCTTTGCGGACGACGACTTTTCGACTTTTTGTTCCTTTTCGTGGGGTAGCAGGACGAGGCGATTTTTGCGAATGTGTCGAGTGACTTACATGACACAATAAAACGATCTTACATACAAATTATCTGATAAAAACGTTATATTTCGATTGTTCATCTATATTCACATCTTTAAAACTATATCTTTGCAAAAATTATGATCTGTAGTTTCGCTTTGTGTGACACTTTATAAAGCATTGACCAAGATGCATTCTTGGCTTATCTGGACATGTATAATATGTCGTCTCATGTCTTTCACCTGGTTTCTTTCGAGTAGGACAAACCTTGCAATCCTTCTTTGTTCCAATAAGAATTACACGAAGTTTTCCGTTTAGACGAACTTCGTCAGGGTTGGAGGTCGTTCACGCAAAAAATCACGTTAAACAAATTCTTCTGACGCATTCGCCGCGTTCGCCAAGTCTCAACTGACGTCGGAACCATTGTCAAAGCTACACTCTTAGAAGAATCTTTCATTGTCATGTCTCTGTTATGACGTGTCATGACACACATCGTATAAAAGATCGCTAACAGCTGAGGAACCTTTCCAAGAACCAATAGTGCAACACCAAAATCTAACATATGCACCGACTGTCGCCTCTCGTCCGCAAAGGGTCAACCACTTAACGATCCTTCGTTGGCTCGTTCGTTGTTTCCTGGTTGCGACGAATTAGCGTAACTCTGATCACCGGCTCTCAAAGAGGGAACCGTTTGCGCGGGGCGTGGATCGCGTTAACGCCGACGGGAAAGTTCGCCTCGACGAATTTCTTCGGGGAGCAACGGGGGTGGGGTTGGGGGTGGCACAACGTCCCCTGTCACGCGAGGGGAGAGCGTTCCGATTCGAAGTCGGAGGGTCAACTTTGATTTCGCACGGAGTCGCGAGCACGGGTCACGATTCCCGAAGTTCTGATCAGTTGCGCGTCCCGCGAAACTTTTCCGAGAAATATGTACACGGGGTGGAAACCGGGTTGCACGTACGAGCGCGTATTAAACACCGAGAGAGAGAGAGAGAGAGAGAGAGAGGGAGAGAGAGGGGGGGGAGGCTAAAATAGCAGTATACGGGAACCGGAGGTTCGCATTGTTGTTGAGGTGAGCTCGCTGGTAATGAAAAGAACTCGAAACTCTGTCTCTGTGTGCTTCACCCTTTCTCGGTTCTCCTCCCCCGTCGGCCCCCATCCCTCGTGCCACCCCACCGATTCCTCCCTAGCAATGTTTCCGTAACTAGTAGCCTCTCGCTTTCTGCTATGCCGCCGTCTCGTTTCCTCCTGCTCGGCCATTATCCCGAGGCTAGCCAGCGGGTAGGAGAAGAGAAGTGCGGCAGTGCCTCGGCACTCCGGCAGCCGGCTCTCGTTCTCCCGTTCGGCTCGGCCTCTTGTTTTAATCACGGCGCCACAAAGTACGCCATTGTCTTCCTAGTATCGGTCTGAGAAAGTATCTCAGGAACGGGGCGCGCGGGCGCCAGGCATCTCTCTATGCGCTCTTGGTCCGGTTCGAGCAGATTGTAGAAAAATCCGTCTGGGAAACCGGTTGGCTCATCGCCGAGGATGCACCTGTTTCCTTGCGGCTGCGGCTGCGGCTGCTGCGGCTACCACCGGTAATCCGGCTAGATCAAACATAAACCCTGGGGGGGGCGGGTTGAGCGAGGGCGGGGGGAGGGGGTATTGTTGTTCTGACGGTCGTTTCATTAAATTTCCTCGTTTCGACATGGAACGACTCTACTCGCGCGCGTTCCGCGTCCTCGTCGACGGGATCGGCGACGACAACGACCGGCCGTGTCCGTTTTTCGATCGTGCGCGTGTCATGAATGCCGATTCCCAGCCCCCATTCCTCCCCCTCTCGCTCTGCCCGTCCTCGTGGCAGTTCGAGTTGCCGCGTGTAAAATCAACGGACGCAAAATCGAGAACGTAAATCGTACAGCAAATAGAGGAGCATACGTGACGTAAAACGTAAACGTGGGTAAAAGGTGGACGGGACAGAGGGAAAACGGGCACCGTCGGGAACGAGCGGCGAACGATCGGCCGATACCTGGGGAAACTTGTGAAACGCTCGGCTACCGGTCTGTGGACACAGCCCCCCTGCGAATCGGTTTGTAATTTCATTTCGATCGCGGCCAGCAGAACGATTCGTGCGGTCGCGAGAACGCTGCGGCGAGCCGACGATGTCTCGCTGTTAGGAGCTGTTCAGGATTTTAGACTCGACGAGGAACCAGAAGCGAAATGATATACAGGGTGTCCTATGTAACACCTTTCACGATTTTTCGAGTACTCGCGACTTGCTGACAAGCAAGTATTTTGAACAGAAGAGCATCAGTTTTCTAATGGCTATAGATTGCAATAAGAGAAAGTTTCTTTTTAGTATTGTCAAGGTCACCTGCACTTTTTCAAATCGCATTTTGTATTTTCGACTTAACAGTATTATAGCCCGTGTCAAGACGAATTCAATGACCTAGTATACCTAGCCACCTTCGGATGACCTTGATGGCAAAGAAATGGAAATTTTAAGAAGAAATGACAGAATGTCTGCTGCAAGGTCATCCGGAGGTCATGGTATGCTAGGTCGTTGAATTCGTCTTGATGCGGGCTATAATACTGTTAAATCAAAAATACAAAGTACCATTTAAAACGATAAAGGTGACCTTGACAATACTAAAAAATAATTCTTTTCGAACTTTTCGAACCTTGATTAAACAAATGCAAACGATTTCGTGAAAAGGTCACATCAAATGTTCGAAATGTGGTCCATGTTGTAGTAAACACAATTCCGTTCTACGTAGTAAGTTCTCATTGGTTGCTCTTACGATACTGTCAAAGAAAAGTTACGATAGATTGATTACGTTTTTGAATGGCTATACATTGCAATAAGAGAAAGTTTCTTTTTAGTATTGTCAAGGTCACCTTCACTTTTTTAAATCGCATTTTGTATTTTCGACTTAACAGTATTATAACCCGTATCAAGACGAATTCAATGACCTAGTATACCTAGTGACCTTCGGATGATCTTGAAGGCAAAGAAATGAAAATTTCAACAAGAAATGACAGAATGTCTCCTTCAAGGTCATCGTATGCAGAATGTCTGCTTCAAGGTCATGCGAAGGTCATGGTATGCTGGGTCGTTGAATTCGTCTTGATGCGGGCTGTAATACTGTTAAGTCAAGAATACAAAGTGCCATTTGAAAACATAAAGGTGACCTTGACAATACTAAAAAATAATTCTTTTCGAACTTTTCGAACCTTGATTAAACAAATGCAAACGATTTCGTGAAAAGGTCACATCAAATGTTCGAAATGTGGTCCATGTTGTAGTAAACACAATTCCGTTCTACGTAGTAAGTTCTCATTGGTTGCTCTTACGATACTGTCAAAGAAAAGTTACGATAGATTGATTACGTTTTTGAATGGCTATACATTGCAATAAGAGAAAGTTTCTTTTTAGTATTGTCAAGGTCACCTTCACTTTTTTAAATCGCATTTTGTATTTTCGACTTAACAGTATTATAACCCGTATCAAGACGAATTCAATGACCTAGTATACCTAGTGACCTTCGGATGATCTTGAAGGCAAAGAAATGAAAATTTCAACAAGAAATGACAGAATGTCTCCTTCAAGGTCATCGTATGCAGAATGTCTGCTTCAAGGTCATGCGAAGGTCATGGTATGCTGGGTCGTTGAATTCGTCTTGATGCGGGCTGTAATACTGTTAAGTCAAGAATACAAAGTGCCATTTGAAAACATAAAGGTGACCTTGACAATACTAAAAAATAATTTTTTACCGAACTTTCTTTTTATTGCAATGTATAGCCAATCGAAAACTCATCAACTTTCGTTTAAAATATTTGTTTATTATTGTAAGTACCTGAAAAATCGTGAAAAGTGTTGTGTGGGACACCCTGTATATGTCGCCAAGGCCTGGATGATAAACGTCGCGTATACCCCATGAGGGGCCACAAAGTTCGGGAGGTCTCCGACGCCGAGGAGTATAAACATAATACAACGTTCAAGGTGGATCAAAGAATAGTATCTCCTTGACGATATATGTCGCTGGCAAGACCCGTGTTGTTGACATATACGATGCAGTGGCGAGTAGTGAAATAAGGGAGAGGAGACAGTTTGGACGGTAATGGGTTAAGGTAAGTAAGGTGTGGGACACCCTGTATACTCCGAATTGCGTTATGTGTAGTCGGAAAAATTTTACAAAAATATGTTGGTAAAGTTCTGATAAAAACACAGTGATTAATGCACAGGCAGTACAGCGTGAGCAGAGTGGTGTGCAATTTTTTGCTCGCGCGCAAAGCGGAGTTTCCATAGTTTTCGCCGACACAAAAATGTGTTCCTCGTTTTTTCCATTTTGAAAATCCGCAGAGTTTCGTTAGAGTTGAAATGGGGCGATCGAGTGATACTCATTGTTGGAGTTTGTTCAAGAATTGGGATACTCCGCGATATAATAACGGAAACTGTTGAACTCCGAACGATCGTTCGACCGTTCCCATTTACTTCGTTCTGTTGTTCCGAGTTCGCGTGAGATTAACTAAAGCGTACACGGATACTGTTCTTCCTTGGTTAATGGGAATGCGAACATGGTTGGTAGTAAATCCTATCGCTATAGGAAACTCCCTGCTCTATTTCTGTTTAGAGGATTTCCACTTACGGACCGGCGCCGCGCCGTTTTCGCCAAAGGAATCGTTTGCGTACGCGGTGTTGTTCAGGGTTCAACATTAAATTAGCCGCGACGTCCTTCCGGATGTCATTTTCAAAAATTGTAAGTCTTTCATTCGACAATTTACCGACCTCATTCGGGATATTTATTTCAAGCACTAATTCATTGACAGATTTTGCTTTTGACCCTTGCCACTGTGATAAATGCTTGTTCATACTAGACTACAAATATTTATGCATTTAGAGCACATTTGGCTTGGACAGAAAGAGTTTTAAAATATGAGAAGGTACAAAATTCAAAAATACAAATATTTATACATTTAGAGCATACTTGACTTGGACAAGAAGAATTTTAAAATATGAGAAGGTACAAAATTCAAAAATACAAATATTTATACATTTAGAGCTCATTTGACTTGGACAAAAGAGTTTTAAAATGTGAAAAGGTACAAAATTCAAAAATACAAATATCTATACATTTAGAGCACACTTGACTTGGACAAGAAGAATTTTAAAATATGAGAAGGTACAAAATTCAAAAATACAAATATTTATACATTCAGAGCACATTTGACTTGGACAAGAAGAATTTTAAAATATGAGAAGGTACAAAATTCAAAAATACAAATATTTATACATTTAGAGCACATTTGACTTGGACAAGAAGAATTTTAAAATATGAGAAAGTACAAAATTCAAAAATTCTGCACAAGGTCCAGGTATTATAGTAACAAAAATTCTCAAAACCTGAAAATTGCATAAATCTCGACGTTTTAATTAAGCATTACAGTGTTACATAACTCATAAAGAAAATCACGGACACACTCGGAACAAAGAAATCGCCTGATCCGATAGCCAGAAGATTACAAATAAACTCTCAGCGTTAATAGTCTGCTGTCAACCGTTGCAAAACGTCAAGGAGCTTTAAGCGAGAAAGTTTTTATTGAAAGGTACAGATACCTCGTTGGAAATCTTTGATCGTGTACTGCCAGGGGGGGGGGGGGGGGTCGGGATGGCAAAAAAAAGAGATCGTAGGGTTGGGAGACAAACGCCCTTAAAGGAAGTATCTTCGTAACTTGGAGGGGCGCAGAAGCGCGAAGGGAGCAGTAAGCGTTGGATTGGTAGGGGGCAGGAGAGGACAAGTAATTTCCTTGGCGGAGGCGTGAGAAGCATGCCGAAGGGATGGGTCGAGCGCGAGAAGGTGGCCCAAACTAAACTAAATAATATTGATGGCCAACGGAAATTGAAAGCCGTTAAGGTCTTCAGCGTTGCGCCGCGAAATGGGGCTGCTGCATAAATAAGACGACGCGTATTAGGATTAGACCAGTGTCTCTCATCGCCCGATCGGTTGCATTCCGATTCCGAGAATTTGCGAGTACGCCATCAAACTTTGATACAGGAACTTCCGTAGCCTAACGTTTCGCGCAAATTTAATTTCCTCTCCCGAAGTTTGGCCTGCTGTGATCTATTATTATCGCGTTCGACAAAAATCTAACACCACCTCGCGCCGTCAATCTGTATGCGCACCATGAAATGGGTCTTAGGTGTTAAGAACCTTCGGTTGCAATACTGCCCTTAACAACCGCCTTATATCAAAAATTTTCTAGGACAGTCGATAGAATTGATGAATTCTTCTTTAGAATTGGTCTAAAGAATGTGGAAATGTATGGCACATTTTTCATTTTACTAACAAAGAAAATGCTTAATTTCCTCGGTCCAGCTTTTTCATATGGCTGACACAAGAGCGATAACAACGAGATAAGTGTATAATTTCGGAAAGACTTTCGCTGACAATCTATCTATCCTCCCCCTTAAGTAGACACGGAACACAACCAAGCATCTCTCGCTTTGGGAATGTTCTACATTGCCCAGGGGGCAATGTTTCGGAGCAAACGTCGTCACAATAGCAAGCGGTTCTCGATCTTGCGAGATCAACATTGATAGCGACAGCCCCCGACAATCTATCTTGGTTCCTCCGGATGGAGTGTCCTAAGTAGGTATGGTTTCGTTGGTATCGATTTCAATGGAGTCTGAGTAGTGTCCCGCGGGACAATTTGCGTCCATGTCCGTTCAAGAGTTTCCCTTGTTCGACCATGCATTTAATGAAGGAGTGAGTATCCTCCCTCCTGTACCACGTATGCAACGGTCTGAACCGTTGCCGGAAACGGTCCACAGAATTCCCCCTTTAAATCATTTCAAACTTCGGGGTCGATGGTCCGAATATACTAACGTCGACATCTTCATTTTTGTGAAGGTTTTGCTTCTTCAGCAGGAGCTATAGTGTGCGAGAGAGAGAAGAAGAGGAAATGAGTGTTTTGTCCTAGCCTCGCTAGAGGACTCGTCGGTAAGGTCATCATCTAGCAGGCTCTGCCTTAGACGCTGGGACACAGTGTTGCCAGATCAAGACTTGTTCCCCCACTCTAAGTTCCCCTTCTACCGGGCGCTATTTCCCCCACGCTTCCGCGGCCCGGTCACGTGACCGTCTTTCTCGTGGATACTTCAGTACTGGGGTAGAGAGAGGGTAACTTTCTTTATTTATCGCCTTAATTCCTGCTCCCCCTCTCCTCATCAGAAGACACTGCTTTTGGAAACCAGAGGTGTGGTCAAGATCAACATTCGTTCTTCCCCAACTCTAATTTCCCTTTCTACCTCTCGTTCCGTCTCTGTGTCATGCTTTCTATTGCTATTGTACTGGGCAGAGGGAGGGTAACTTTTTCCCCCTTAATTTATGCTCTCTCTCCTCATCTGGCAGTACTGCTTGAAAACCACAGTCGTCAGATCAAGACTTCTTCTTCTTCCCCCACTCTAAATTTCCCCTTCCTATCGCGCTTCTTCTCTATTCCCTAATCTCCCGTCGCGTCCCAGCCACGTGACGCGCGTTCCGTGTCTCTGTTATGCTTACTATTGCTATTGCAACTGAGCAGAGGGGGAGAGTAACTTTTTCCCCTCAATTCGTGCTCGCTCCCCTCATCTGGCGACACTGTGCTGGGATATCGGAATGTGATTGAAGACGGTATATATACAAATCGGTGAGGGGGCAGGTAGCAGCGAGAAAGGTGATGACCGTTTGGCCATCTGTTGGCGAGCGTAGGAAGTAGCCGCCACGCTTCTGACTGAAGAAGTCAGTATCCTCTCATTATGTATCACTTTAGGCCAACGGTCCGGGTTTCCGTGGTCCGCGCAGTCGGTACGAACAGGACGCGTTATTATAGGGATTATGATCCAGCCAAGTGACGCAATCACGAAGAGTTGCGAAGGAGAGATACAGAGACTCTGTGGCCGTTCGGACGACTTTACACACATAGAAACAGGAAAAGTTTCCGGGAACAAGACTGGAATCGGCGGTTCATGCAAATTCGACGTAGACGTATAACGTAAATGCTGAAAAATGGCCGGCTTAAAATATGCGAGAGTGTACGGCTGGCGATAGGTGAAACTCCTAGCTCGCAACAGGCATAATAAGTCGGTCGATGTTTCAGTCGTCGGTCGTTTTCTTCGTCGTTCGGCCAACGAATGTTCTCTCGCCACGAGTTCGCCGACAGTTCAGAGAGCCAACGATTAATAGATTAAACGGTGAATACCGAGACCGCGGGAATATTTTGCGTTTATTTTCTCGCGGCTAGATCGAAAACGTGACAACTTTGTGAACACGCCGCTACAGAATGGATCGCGTGAGACTGAAAAATTTAATGAATGCAGAACCACGGAGAAACAGGGCGTTCATGGGCGGTCCCATGATTAAACCTTGATTGGGCGCATTTGATTTTTACGTTAAAGTATGCGGCTTTTTATTCAATCGAATGTACACGTATATCCTCGTTAGAACACACACAAGCGTACACGTGGCTTCGTGTCATTTTTATTCAAAGCGTTTTTATCTTTGAATCCGACAGACGTACAGCCGTGTACCCGCACGAGGCTCGATAGGGTGAAGGACCCAATTACTGTGGGGGTTCCAATAACTGTGTCTAGATTAGTTATACTTATTTGTACGTATACATATTTTTTTATTATTACGTATATATTAATTTTTTAAAGCACAATGAATATTAGAAAAGAGATATATAACGTATATATTAACTGATTTTAATGAAAAAATTTAATATCTGTTTTTAATATTCATTATAGTTTGAAATTATGTATAATTAATGTTGGCACAGTACCCCCACAGTAATTGGGTCACTAGTAAGGAAAGTTTAAAAGATTGAGAAAACAAACTCGGTTCCATCATCAAATCGCGTTGATAATATTATTTTTAGGTCAAGGCCGATCGGAACTATATTAAAAATCTGTTCTACGTTTACAAATTTGTAAAAAAAAAAATCATAGATCGTTTCGCGTTTCTTCAAAACGATTGAAATTTTCTGGTAGGTCGTGAAATGAGATTCAACATATGTGGAACCTTTAAAAACAATATTTATATTGAAAACTATTCGTTGTCGCTGTCAATTAAGTTACTTATGGGATTAGACGCAAGTTCTTGTTAAAAGTAGATCTAACACACCCTTCGGTAGCGAATTTGTATATTTTTTTTGCGATATCACCCTATAATAATTTATGATGGGATCAGAAATAATTAACAGCGTTGCTATTAAGTCATAGTTTGTAGATACACGCGAATTCTTCCCTGTGTGGCCAATCATAAACCTTCTTATGTTTTTGTTGCGAGCTTCTCGAGCCTCTTCTGTGCATAGAAGCTTAAAGATTCATATTTATTGCTCCGACATAATTTTCTTTAGAACAAATATGAACGTACGATTTCACATATTGATTCCGACACTTGCATCGCTATTAAATCAATTATTACAGGTATAATTACGCTCAGTAAACATTCCGAAAGAAGAATATATGAATGTTATATCCACTTTCTGACATGTCCTTTTTCCACCGAAAATGGCCATTCGCGACACCGTGCATCGCCGTACATTTATCGTTCGTAGTTTAATAGCCGAAAGTGACGTTCAGAGAATAATTACTACGTCCAGACCGATTACGTCCGACAATATTTGCAGAACGATCGCGCAGGGGAACGTTGTCGATGGTTTTTAGTTGATCGACGATCGCCTGTCGGCGCGCCGATAATTAAGATCGACTGGTTAATCAGTATCAAACGTTCCGGCCGCGGAAGTCTCTGCGCCGTTGCGACCCGGTATCGCGGTAGGCACGACACACTCGAAACGCGTATTTTTAAATTTTATAAACGATCAACAGGTTAGCCGAGCCGAGCGGCTCGGCGCGCGTTCACCGTGCGTTTCGCTCGGTGCGCTTCTCCCTGTCCCGGATGTATATTCCGAATTAATATTCGATCCTCGTGATCATACGTTATCGCCCGTTTAATATTAATTACAACTGCCGGTGATTCAATATCACGACTATCTGGGCCGATCGTTCCGAAAGGATTTCGCGCGTTTTCACAGTACGGGGGCCCGCCTATGTGAATGAATCGCGTTCGCTGGTTCACTCGCTCGCTCGCTCGCTGCTAGCCTCGTACGTGCTTTCAGCCCCAAAGGAATCTCACAATCAGTCATTCGAGATATCGTTTGGCCGCGGCGCTGAAAGGGGAGAAATCTCGCCTTGGCTTCATTATCCTGACAATGGTCGAGGCCGCGGTCCAAAGCGCAACTCTCCGTAGCCTCTTTCCGACTCGTACCAGTAGCTTTCCTGCCCCCCCTCTCCCCCTCCCCCAACCCTCTTTTCCCCGTCTGTGCTGCCTGTACCACGTCGCTCTCGCCCCTCGAGCCGAAAACCATACTCCGGCATCTTCTACCCTCGTCTACCCCCCTCTCTCTCTCTCTTTGTCTTCTTTCCTCTTTCCCCTCTCCTCCTTCCCCATCGCGTATCGACGTCTCGGCCGGCCGATGCACGCATAATAGCAGCGAAGCTGCGCCATAAAGCGGTATCCCATCATAAAGGCCTCTTCAATCCAGGACGAGAGGGAGGAACGGGAGAATCGGAATGAGAATTCCCTTCGTCCTTCTATCCCTTTTCACGAGTCACCGTTTTCTTCCCTTCGTCTTTCCACGTTCTAACCGGGTCGCGCTCTCTCCTACTCTCTCTCTCTCTCCCTCCTTTCGTTTTCGGTCCTCCGTCTACCGATTCTTTTCTCCTCTTTTCCCGGCTGGAGCTTTCGCCTGGGTTGCGCGGGCCGGGCGCAGGTTATGGCATTACTCGAAGAAACCGCACGAAGGTCGAGCGCGAAAGGAAGAGCGACAAGGAGGGTTGAAGGGGCGAAGGGGGATGGGCACAGATAGAAATAACAACGGGCTAGGAAACGCAAGGGAATTCTTGATCTTTTAGCGGGCTGACGCTTTTAATTCACAAGGACGGGGCTGTCTCTTCTTAATTGTGAGCCACCGTCACCGGCACCGGCACCGCCGCCATCGCAGCCGCGACGCGCCTCTAATTCTATGTTTTGAAGTTTCTTTCTTCCCGGCGGCAGCTGCTTCCGCAGTTTTTCATCTGAAAATTTTCTATTTTACGCCGGCCCCGGGAACATTTTCTACGGTTCCGTTTCTCTCTTCCTCCCCCTCTGCGTTTTCATTCCGTGGCTGTCCCGCTTTCCTTTTTTTTTTTTTTCGGCATTTTCGGTTGCCGACCGACAAACGGTCGCGCGCGACAGCCTCTTCCGCTTGCGTTTTTAATTCCGGCCGATAGAACGATAAATCGGGGTACGGTGCGTGTCGCGGGGATACAATTTTCAGTGATATTATATTCCCCCTGGGGGCGGGGGGGGGGGTAGAGTAAAATTTTTATGCAACAAGATAGCTCGACCCGCGGGGAATAAATTCAGCTCGACGGCATCGGTATCACCGGGCTAGGAGGGTGTACGCGATACGGATAACCCGGCGGTAAATGCCACAACCTTGTCCTTGTCCGTGTTCGCGGCCCGTAATAAAAGATCCGGCGGAATTCACGGGGAAAGACGAATAGGCGCGCGTATAGCGACGCGAACGGCCCGAGCATAGAGCAGCCGCGACGGTTTTCCGCCGCTGTTGTAGATAGGGACAGACTTACGAGCGGCTTATGTTTCAATTTGTTCAACCTCGAATAAAATCGCGTTTTACGAGGCATCGGGACACCGTCGTCCACCCGAGCACCCTCGTTTCCTCGCCGAGAACCATGGAGACCATTTTTTCCCGCCGTTAATAGACCCCCCGTTACGAGTAACTACCCCTGGAAATCCACCGGGCCGTGGCTGATTCTTCTAAACTGCTAACTCCTCGGGCGCCGCGACGCGGCCAATTCATTTGCGTATCTTCGTCTTCTTCGACCCCCTCGGAGAAGAAAAAAAGAAACGAACCGGCGCCACAGTGCGACGGATGGCCTTTTCAGCTGGACAAAATGAAGGGGGCCGGCAGGCATTTGGCCTTGACAGTCACGCTATGTTACGCTATGCCTTTTTTTCTAGACATATTACGTCTTAAATAAGTAAGTAATCAGTTAGAAATGCACACCACCGTGTTTGTACGTGTCTTTGCTACGTCTCTATGGAGCCTTTTTTTCGATACGAACACTAAATCTCTCGAAATTAAGAGAATCTCTCTGCGGCAGCCATCTTGTGGCGTCATACTTGCTTCAGAAAGCGAGGTTTCTGCCGAATATTACAAATTACTCCGCGATGAGGTAGAAATTCGCAATTTGGGCTCCATACAGACGTAGATTGGGCTTTTAGGAAACACAAGTGACCACTTTTAAACTGCTCGTTGCAATATTGAAGCGTCAATTTGTCAAGATTTTGATCCTTGCAAGTTTATATACGTATATTGCAGAGAAATTCTCTTAATTTCGAGAGATTTCGTGTTCGTATCGAAAAAAAGGCTCTGTACAGACGTAGCAAAGACATGTACAAACACGGTGGTATGCATTTTTAATTGATTACTTACTTATTTAAGACGTAAAATGTCTAGAAAAAAAGGCACAGCGTAACATAGCATGACAGTCAAGGCCAAATGCCTGCCGGCCCCCTTAACTTTCAAATAATCGAAAACTAACTGTGCTAATATAATCTAATATAACCATGTATTAAAACCCTTGAATATTAAAACTTCAAATTCTTTTGTTGTATGTTTGCAGAGCGTGTGAACTTCACCTAAAAGACGAACTCCTAACCTATAAATGAATGGGCACATTTCCATACGCGCTAGAAATATGTTAAAATGTACTAAGGAGTATTTAAATTTCCCATGTATGATGGATGTTACATCTCAAAACATGTATTTTCACTTTAGTAATTCCAAATTATCGATAACATTCCTCTATTTTTGTAAATCAAGTGTCAAAGACTCATTAATTGTCTTTAACTTATCCTCTGAAATTGTATATCCGCCGATAAAAATAATTCGTGTCAAATATTTTTAGCTCTATTTTGAATGTCTAAAGTTTCGTCAAAATCCGTGATTGACGTGATGAATCTTATGTCGTGTCTTGTTAGTATGAACTCCTAAAATAAATCGCTTACTCGATTAAAAATATTTTGTCGGTTGTGGAAATGTTAGCCTATATTCCAGTTTTAATTTAATTTAGTACTCTCTTCGAGGTAACCTCCAATTTCGTGGGTACCAGAGATCGCAAACATTATTTTTAGCTGTTTAGGTCAATTTCAATGCATAACGTGATACGATTTTTCCACACTCAATTTTGAAACATTTATGTACAGAGCGTACACTCAAGAGCACCATCTTCTTTGCGTTTCCAAGGGTCTCATAATAATTGTTTGAAACTTGGCTATAAATTGTAATAAAAATGTTTTTCTAATTGTTTCATTTATTGGAACTCATTTTAGTAGTAAAATTCTCAAATTAAAAGGTTTAGGAAATATGTGGAAACAGTAAGCATGACAGCAGATAAATATGTAACACTTTTAGTGACTAATAAATAAATTGCTTGCAACAGACATTGAAATAGTTATTAAGCGCAAAAATTAAAATTCAACTATTTTCGGAAATTTCAGAAATAGTACAAAATTACCGCGAGAAGCTCAGAATTCCGGAAGTAAAGCAGCACAGAGAACAACGTTTATAATTTGCTGAGAAACGAATACGTTTGAAAGACAAACGTAAAAAGATGATACGTATTAACAATGAGAAGAGATTTAATTGAGATAGGTATAATGGTTTTCTTTACCGCTACCGTGATTTACGAGAAGCAAGAGAGTAAAAACCCGACGGCAAATGGACGGTGGTCGCTTTATGATTTTAGCTGGGAGCAAATATAAAATGGATGTGCATTTATTGGGGAACGAATAACAAAAGTTGCTTGTATTTAGTAAAAGAACAAATAATAAATATCCAGAGTATATAACCGGGGGCAGATTAAATTCCCAACACGGTGGTTCTACGTTTGATTGAACAAAAATTAAATAAACTTTACAATAGAGATCGTACGTGGTACGTCAACCGTTCTGCCTCATCATGCATACTCTCTGCGTTCTCTTTTTAAGAAGAAAATCCTTGAAATATGATACTTCTAGTCATAATAACTGTTCGTACCGCTCGTGTTACATCAGACTGGCGATACTCGAGTGAAATGAATTCTTTCAAAGGACAGATTATCGATTTAAATATGTTTAAAAATTACTAGGGTAACTTTGGACTCAGAGTGTACAAAAATAAAAAGCAATTTGTCAATCCTGAGAAACAACACTAATTTACTATAACAGAATGTAAATGTTTAAATGATTGAAAATAATGATGACAATATTCATTAAAAATTTAAGGTTACATACATTATTTATTTTGGAGTATGCACGTTCAATATATATTTAATATGTGACATTTATATCCTACTCACACTTTGTCATTATCTTTGTAATTATGTTATCATTTTGCTCGCAGAATTTGTGTATTTACTTTTTCTATCTTGAAGGTCAGTGAAGGTGACCCAACAGAATAGCAAATTCCTTATTCCTGTGTCACAATATCTCCGTGTTGTTTGCTATAGTTAAGAATCCTAAGTTCTCATTGAGAAATTGCAACTAGTACACGCATGTACTATCATTTTGTCTGGGATTGCGATAAGTATGATTAAAAAGCCCCCAGTCGTTACTCATTCGTTCTACGAGTATAAATTAGAAGATTAAATTTGGAAGAGAATTTATAGTAAAGCCAACAGATAAACCTGCAGCAACGCATCGTAAATAAATCCCGCTGTTGTCAGTCGGGAATGAAAGCAACAGAATAAATATAAACAATGGTTTTTAATCCGCGCCACTATAAAATCCCCCATTCTGAGCTAAAATATTTGCTGTGCTGTTCAAGCGAGTTCATTCTGAGTTGAAGTAGAACCCTGTTTATGTGAAAGTGGTTCCGATAACTTCGTAAAGCATATAATAGGCGCTTTTTCAGTTTCGGTGAATTCATAATACAATGAATGTTCGATATATGTCAGTAACGCGGGTCTCGCCAGCGACATATATCGTTTAAGAGATTATGTTCTTGCCTCTCGAGCTTCGGTGACCCTCACCGGGTATGCCCCGCGGTAGTGGGGATAGTTCTGCGACTTTGATCTGCCAAGCATTTGTGACATATATCGAAACAAGACTTCATATATGAAATCGAACACACTTTTGCTTAGACAAATTGAGTACAGATAACAAAGGTTTATCGTACTCGTTTAGACTGAAGAGCAATTGTTTCAATTCTGAAATGCACCCTATAAATAAACTTTTAGTAAACTTTAAAGTCATGTTCCCAAAACACTAGTAAAAAAATACTTAATAGCGTGCCTAAGTACATATTTCGTATATAATATAATAAAGTACATATTATATATTTTGTAAATAATAATTCCATACGAAATTACTGTTATGGGGGTAAGTTGCTGATTCACGATTCGAATTGCTATCGGTGTTGAAGGGTCTATTAAAAAATCCTAGTACCAACCAAAGCATGTTCATACTTTCAAGAATTATTGAATAAAAAATTTGAAACAGGGAGTAGGTTTAGCGTTGAAGGCACACGAAACATAGTACGAGGTAAAACTTCTCCGAAGTGGGACAAAAATTTAAACTTTTAGCGATAAGAAATCTGTCTGCTGGATTCTTTGGAATATCGCGGCGACTTCCGCGGCTGCGAAGCCTCCGAATCGGAAGCGATCACTATCGACTATCAAGCTATATCTTGCGGGTACAATCAACTGTGGAAGAGCGATCGAGATCGTGCGCGAAACGCGAGATCCTCGTGATCGCTGCCGCCTGGAGGCATTCGGTGATCGGTCCGAAGTACTTCCGTCTTCGTAGGTAGCGTCCTCGAGATCCAACACCTCCGCAACGATCGCTTTCGGTCCCTCGTGATCGAGAACGCCCGAAACCAGGGTGGAAAGGGTCGATCGATCTGTCCGAGGATCTGGTTCCGTTATTCTATCGTCCCGTTACCATTTTCACCGGTCCAAAAAGTTGAATACAGTGATTTCTCTATATATGCCGCCGATTTCTCGACGATAAATGTCGCGGAACTATCCCCACTACCGCGGGGTATACCCGGTGAGGGGCCACGAAGCTCGAGAGGACTCGGTAAACATAACACTAGTCAGGTACGTCTCCTGCACGATACATGACGCTGGCAAGACCCGTGTTGTTGACAAGTATCGAGAATTCGCTGTACAAAACAATAGTGCGAGGCGAGGGTTCATTCGATTTTTTGGTGGGCGCACAGTGGGCCAAAACGTGGCCAAAATAGGAAGGAGTACTTCAATTTTATAATTACAAAAAAACAAAATGGCGGATTCAATATGGCGGATGCGTACCCAAAAAAATTATTGGACTTTCTTAAAAATTGGTATTCTCATATTTTTCGGGCCGGCGAATATGAATCTGATGTCAAAATTACAAAACACAAAATGGTGGATTCAATATGGCGGATGCGTAACCAAAAGAATGATTGGACTTCCTTGAAAATTAGTATTCCCATATTTTTCGGGCCGGCGAATATGAATCTGATGTCAAAATTACAAAAAACAAAATGGTGGATTCAATATGGCGGATGCGTAACCAAAAGAATGATTGGACTTTCTTGAAAATTAGTATTCCCATATTTTTCGGGCCGGCGAATATGAATCTGATGTCAAAAATACAAAAAACAAAATGGTGGATTCAATATGGCGGATGCGTAACCAAAAGAATGATTGGACTTCCTTGAAAATTAGTGTTCCCATATTTTTCGGGCCGGCGAATATGAATCTGATGTCAAAATTGCAAAAAACAAAATGGCGGATTCAATATGGCGGATGCGTAACCAAAACAATTATTGGACTTTCTTGAAAATTAGTATTCCCATATTTTTCGGGCCGGCGAATATGAATCTGATGTCAAAATTGCAAAAAACAAAAATAAAATTTTTTTTAAACAATAAAAAAGTTATTGTTAAAAAAGAAATTGTTGTATCGGAAAACTCTATAAGTGGAACCATACAATGCTTATTTAACAAATTTTACTATAACTTCTAAATTTCTCGAGAAAACATGCTTGTAACTGGTACTATGACTACCTCTGCGTCACAAAAATGAATCGCATTACGGAAGGGGCAGTTTTGGGCAGCTACTTTTTCAAAATAATGTTAAATAATAGTATCTACTCCAAGACTCGACAAGAATCTCCGTGGAATATTGTGGAATATACAACTTTTAGTATACATTTGTAAAATCTGTGCGCTAAGTATTATCGTTCACTTCATACATTCCAAACATTAATTAATATAAATCCAATATTATTATTATGTATAGTATTCACTTCCAGGAACAGCATCCATCGTACACGCACAAAAAAAAATTCAATTTCCGTGAAATTGTAAGCTTGGCACCTTTTTTTTCACAACGTAGTTCACTGCACGAAAACTGCGAGACGACTGTATGGGATATTTGTACTCCCACCATTTAGCAGGTATAGGTAGTAATGCCTTTTTACCTTCGGCTTCTTATACAGTCATTACCTGAGAATTCAATACGGCAAGAGCCATACCCCTAATGTGAAATTCATTTTTTGCATTTTGGCCACGTTTTGGCGCTTTTGGCCCACTGTGGGGCGTATTGTCTCTTTTCGTGATCAACTCTTCTTTCGCGCGTTTCGGCATCCGAATCCCGATTACTCGCGTACCATTTACCCGGCGACATAAGCGATCGAACAATGGAACGCCGCGCACGTTTTACGAGGGCCGATTGAATGGCGGCTCGCGGACCGATCTTCAACAGGTACTTCTCCCGTGATTTGACTAACGTGTGTGAGACGGATTTTCGGAAGAGGATCACGCGCGTTCCACAATGCGGTCTCCGGTTTCGCGTGCGCAAACAATGCGGGATCGATGCGAAATAAACGCGGCCGCCGAGCCGGAATAACAACCGGAAGGAATAATGATGTGGCGAATGTGCGCACCCGCGGGCCGTGAACATTTTTCTCTGCGTACCGGATATATGATTCGGTAATATACCTCGCGTAACAGACGGATCTGCGTCGAGAGCGATGTTCACTGTAGATAACGGTCATGTGCTTCCGTCTGATATCATCCTTCGCGATGTTTTCCACCCCCGAGGAAATATGATTAGAGGGGATGTAATTTCTGCGGCGGATCAGGCACTGATACTGTACAGACGGTTACGTAAAGTCTAGATACGTCTAATTTATTTCGGACACCAAAAAGAAAACAACTGATTCTCTTTCCGCAACACTTTTCAGTAATCAGCATCCTACTTTTTTTTTTTAAATTTCTCTCTTTTATTTTTTCAGTAATGTAAAATAATTTCTATTCTTTTTCTGTTCTATTAATAATACTGCTTTACTAATACTGCTTTACCGTAAAATAACGTAGAATACGTATGTACGTGTGAAGAAGGAATGTACTTCTATTCACGAAACCAATGTAATTATTTGTTATACAGGATGTTTCACGTAACTCGAGCATCTAAAATATCTCGCTTTTTTAAGATAGAGTAAAATTTCACAGGAAAACATTAGTTGGTTCAGAGGGGCAAATATTATGATAGGCAAAAAAATTTGTTCAAGGTTATATTTTTTGAGATTCCAAGGTCATCGAAGTTTTTTTAAATGGAACGATATATTTTTACTATCGCTACATCATAGTCGAGGTCAAGACGAATCCAACGACCTGTAACATTATGACCTTCACGCGACCTTGAGTATGAAACAACTGCGTCCACTCTGTGTAAGTAGAAACGGTAAGTCATAACCGGACACACTTAGCATGCGCAACCACGAAACTTTGAATCCTGTTTATTTTAATAACGCAGCCTCGAGTTAAATAATCTTTTGGCAGTTATTTAATATCTTATGGAAATCTTGAAACGAGTACTTGCAATTACACACGTAATCGCCAATACCAGGAGTAAGTACTTTTATGATTTATGAATCGTGTTATATCGAATCCTTTTTTTAGAGTACCGTATTATAGAAGGGTTGGAGTTTTTACAAAAGTCTAAATATACACAATTTTTTACTTGACTCGTAGAGATTTATTTTGACTCGACAGCGGATTTTATGCATTCATGAAAAATTAAAAGGAATAGATGAAATACAAAACTGTAAAGCCGTTAGAAGAGTTCGAGAATATTGTTACATTATTAACCGACTTGCTAACATTATTAAAAGAAAGAGTACATTTATATTTAATTCCAGTTCCCGACAACTGATTCAGAAAATTTTTATTTTGCATGAAGATCCGCAGTTGAATGATTAAACTTCAAAAAAGCCCGTCCTCAATTGAAAAAATTACTTCGGGGGACATTTTGAAAGCATAAATATTCTCAGTTTAACTAAATCAGTACCATTAAATCACTTCATTTTCTCGTGAAGTTACATTCAACGTGGATACAGTGAAAATCGTAAAATGGGTCAATAAGTGACCCAACACCGACCTACATTCCCATTTCTAGTTGGCCGTTCGAAGATCCATGAATAAATAATTGCGCGGAGACCTTTCAGCCGGCGGAATATTGAACAAATAATATAATTACGGAATCCCACAAGAATCCAAGTGTCTAAAAATTGGAGCCATCGCGATGTCAATATCACCTGAGATACAAATTGCCTTCGTATAATCAGCCTAGAGAATTTCAACTTACTTCCCCGCTCCCACTTTCCGGATTCTTGCGAGTGGAGTAACTCGACGAACTTTCATACCTTTCTTTTGCGCCGGGCCGGATAAAAAGGGAATCGCTATTCATGGTGAAATCGGCTCCCCTTAAATTCCTCAATCTCCGAAGACAATTTTTTCCCGAAAGTTCTTCCGGGCAGGGCCCCCGCGGCTCGTGTGTGTCAGCGAATTCAATGCGGCGCCTTAAATAATAACCGTTAATACCGCGCTGATAAACAAGATTGTCACCTAAACAAGGAAATTGCGCGCGCGATATTGCGACACTTTCCATCCACGGCCCGGGGCGGGACCTTTTTCTCCAGCGGCGTCCTCCTCTCTCCATAAACTTTCTGTTTTCACCGGTCTCGCGGACCATACCTGCTCTCCTTCCTCCCGCATTATCATCCACGTTTTACTTCCCGTTCCTGCGCCTCCGCCGGCGCGCGACAAGTGTCATATTTGCGGAAGATCGTATCTTCGGGTCACTTAATAAATTCCACGAGCGTCACGGTATCATCACCTCCATCTCGGATTCTATTAGCGGGTATAAAGTGATCCGGACTTTTATCCCGCGCTGATGTAAAACCGATCCGAGCGGTTTCCCCCTGGAGGATCTGACGCGAGAAAGTACCGGCTCGAGTAATGGAGGATCGTATTTAAGCCACGGAATCCACGATTTTAAGAATAAATTAGTCCGACGATGGCACAGACAAGAGACGCGGCAAATGCGAAAGTCGGACGAACGTCTGTCTGAATCTTTGACGTCTTATTTTGAACAGTATTCCACTCCAGGAGAAGAAAATATGATTGGCAATAAGGTTTTGGGAATCGGTACCCAAGGGTTTTGCAAGGCTAGGGGAATATTAGTTATTTTTAATATTGTTCTGATGTAATGCCTAAATTACTTGCGGATGAGGAAAATCACTCGCCGGACATCAAGCAAATCGGAGACCTAAAAGTTCGATCAAGATTGTCCACTAGCGCCCTAATTAATGAGCAAGGTCTTTTTAAAGGTACTTTTAATTTTATAAGGAGGATAAGTCATGCTTCACTGGAGTTGGATATCGAAAAATATTAGTTTTATTCGAATTGTTTGCGCGACAAGAATCATCGTGGAATAACCCTGCAATCACCCAGTCATTTGGGACCCACGCAGATATTCACAGTTTTCTTTCGATATAAGACGATTGCTAGGGACCGGTCTTCGTCGTATTTCGGATGGAGAAGAAGAAGCGGGGACAGCGAGTTTCTTATTTCGAAATAAAACGCGTCATCGTATATCGGAATTAAATTGTCCATATCGACGGGTCACGAATGACCCCGGCATAGCATACGGAGGGTTAATAATGGGTAAACAGGTTAGAAGTGATGAAGCGGAGACAGCGATTTTCTTATTTCGAAATAAAAGGTGTTATCGTATATCGGAATTAAATTGTACATATCGACGGGTCACGAATGACCCCGGCATAGCATACGGAGGGTTAATAATGGGTAAAGAGGTTAGAAGTGATAAAGCGGGGACAGCGATTTTCTTATTTCGAAATAAAAGGCGTTATCGTATATCGGAATTAAATTGTATATATCGACGGGTCACGAATGACCCCGGCATAGCATACGGAGGGTTAACAATGGGTAAATAGGTTAGAAGTGATGAAGCGGAGACAGCGATTTTCTTATTTCGAAATAAAAGGCGTTATCGTATATCGGAATTAAATTGTACATATCGACGGGTCACGAATGACCCCGGCATAGCATACGGAGGGTTAATAATGGGTAAACAGGTTAGAAGTGATGAAGCGGAGACAGCGATTTTCTTATTTCGAAATAAAAGGCGTTATCGTATATCGGAATTAAATTGTATATATCGACGGGTCACGAATGACCCCGGCATAGCATACGGAGGGTTAATTATGGGTAAACAGGTTAGAAGTGATCCTGTACTGACCGACCGAGGGATAGTCCTTTCCAGCCTAATGTTGACATTGACTTTTACACTAGTTAGTAGTGCATTTGCTTATTTTACTGCCTTACATTACATTCTAATTATAGTACTAAGAATAATTATGGTACTTCTAAACTGTTCTGAATAGGTTAGTAAAGTTGCACACGAAAATACAGTGACTTCTCTGTACAGGGTGTCCCACGTAACACTTTCCACGATTTTTCTAGTACTTGCGACAATCTCGCAAACAAATATTTTCGACAAGAGTTGATCAGTTTTCGATTGGCTGTACATTGCTATAAAAAGATTTTTTCAATTTTGTCAAGGTATTATAGCCCGTCTCAAGACGAATTCAACGACCTAGTATACCATGACATTCAAATGACCTTGAAGACAAAGGAATGAAACAAGAAATGACAGTCTGCAGAATGTCTGCATCAAGGTCATCCGAAGGTCATGGTATGCTGGGTCGTTGAATTCGTCTCGATACGGGCTACAATACTGTTACGTAAAAAATACAAAGCGCCATTTAAAAAAATAAAGGTGCCCTTGACAATACTAAAAAATAATTCTTTTCGAACTTTCTTTTTATTGCAATGTATAGCCAATCGAAAACTGATCAATTTTTGTTTAAAATATTTGTCAGATTATCGCAAGTACTTGAAAAATCGTGAAAAGTGTTGTGACACCTTGTATATGTCTCCAAGGCCTGGATGATAAACGTCGCGGAGATATCCCCACTACCGCGGGGTATACCCCATGAGGTGCCACAAAGCTCGAGAGGCCTCGGACCCCGAGAAGTATAAAAATAATACAAAGTTCAGCGTGGATCCAAGAATAGTATCTCCTGGACGATGTATGTCACTGGCAAGACCCGTATTGTTGACATATACGATGCAGTGGCGAGTAGTGAAATAAGGGAGAGGAGACATTTTGGGACACCCTGTATACTCCTTATTGCGTTAAGTTTCGCCTCGCTTCAGTCGGAAAAATGTTGCCAACGTTCAGCGTGGATCAAAGAATAGTATCTCGTGGACGATGTATGTCACTGGCAAGACCCGTATTATTGACATATACGATACAGTGGCGAGTAGTGAAATAAGGGAGAGGAGACATTTTGGGACACCCTGTATACTCCTTATTGCGTTATGTTTGGTCTGGCTTCAGTCGGAAAAATTTTGCCAACGTTCAGCGTGGATCAAAGAATAGTATCTCCTGGACGATGTATGTCACTGGCAAGACCCGTGTTGTTGACAAATACGATGCAGTGGCGAGTAGCGAAATAAGGGAGAGGAGACATTTTGGGACACCCTGTATACTCCTTATTGCGTTAAGTTTCGCCTCGCTTCAGTCGGAAAAATGTTGCCAACGTTCAGCGTGGATCAAAGAATAGTATCTCCTGGACGATGTATGTCACTGGCAAGACCCGTGATGTTGACACATACGATGCAGTAGCGAGTAGTGCAACAAGGGAGACGTTTTGGACCGAAAAAAGTTCAGGTAAGTAATCGCGAGAAAACGAACAAAATGGTACAGTTGAAAACGAATCCGCACCTCTTTTTTTTTTTTTTTGTTGTTGCGTGGCATTTTACCAATGCGCCTTTGTTGATTCGAGCGAGTTTACTTTTCGATGTACTCGTTGTAGGTGGCAAGCGGAGCTATCGCTAGATACTTGTCGTTCGCATGATGCTATCTAAAGGAGCTTATCCAGACAAGGAGAAAAGGAACGGGCCGGGGAAAAGGGACAATGGTTCGGGTTAGAAAAGAACAGCGAACGATAAGGTGGAGAGCGAGGGGTGGCGGGAGGGTGGCGGTGGCGGTGGGGGTGGGGGTGGACGGAGGGAGCGAGGCGAAGACTGTTTAGAGGGAAATGAAGGGAGAGGCCGAAGAAAGGACGAGAGATAGCCTGGAAAGGAATGGGAAGAGGAGAAATTGGTAGGGGGAAGGCGTTGGTGCATGCGCAAGAATTTCACACGTGAGCCCGCGAATCCGCGAGAGGCTCACCTCGGGCGGCAGACGTCCTGGCGGTTCAGTGTCGTGCGCGATTTCGTCCGCAACGGTTGGCCACTTCCGGCCGTGACGGAGTGTCGTCGTGCCGGGCCGGGCCGATCGTTCTCGATCTGCGAAACACCGAGAAGGGAACGTTCTATAGTTGACGAAAACCTACTTCTCGCCGTTCAGAACTAATTCGCCCCGTTGAAACAATGAGCGAGAAACGAAACCGGAGACCCGCAGAAAACTCTTGACCCGGAGAACAGGTCTTGACCGACCGAATGACCGGCGCGAGTAAAAATAAAACATGAAAGAAAGGATGAAAAGTAATTAACCAGCATGCCGCAGCCTTTGAAGAGCGGCCCGAGAAGTTCGCGAATAAAATATCAAACTGCCGGTTCGGTCGTGAGAGGGACCTAAAAGTGACAGACGCGAAAGAGAGATAAAAGAGAGAGAGAGAGAGAGATAGAGAAAGAGATGGGAAGAGGGAGAGGGGAAAAATGAGAACGGAGGAATAAATTCTCCAGGGGGATTGATGGTAACGCGTTCGTATAATTAAAATCGCTAGCAAACGCGGGTTCTCGCGGGCACGGAGCGGTAAAATAAATTTTCTGACAGATTAAACCGAGCCGCGGCAGTAATTCTCTCACCGGCCGGGGCAAACAGTGCCACTCGCGATTCCACCACAGGAACACTTGGACTTTTCCTTGGATCCGTGAGCTTTCGGTCCCGGGAAAAAAATTAGGGTGCTCGATAGAGTGCGGAATGCGAGCTGCCGGCACGAAGGATTCGTGATTCGCGCGGTTCCGAATCGATTACGCGAATCTCTTCGGACCGGGTAACGGGTGCTATCGCGGCCGGGTCCGTCCGATTATCTCGGGTCGTTACTATCGCGGCGAGGAGTCGTCCGAGGACTCGATATAACCGCGCATATTTCGATCAGCCGGACGAGCGAGCGTGGCGCGCGGCGCCGTTCGCTGGCTGTCCCTGTGTGTATGTGTGCAATACATGTGTGCTACACGCCGGAATATCTCGCGTAATGACTCGTAATTGCGCGAAGGAGGAGCGAACGTCGTACTGGAACGATTTAAGGAACACCGGGGTCGCCCACCCCTCTACACACCTCCCGGCCGTCTGGCCGGAATGATTAGGTGCACGCGACTTCAAGGATTACCTGGTTGAAGTGTGGTGAGCCGAGAGGATAACGGATAACGGTGGACGACGTATCTGAATACGTCCCGTCTTCGCGGGCAGAGATAGGTTATCGGCATCCACCGAGCATCCACCTGGTATCCCACGTAAATTACAGATCGACCGTGACGTTGTTACCGCGGGCCGACCCTTGTACGCGCCCGAGGAGGATTCACCAAGATTTAATTAAGGGGTACGTGTCAATTCCACCAGACCGCGTCCTACTGTGTTCCGTTCCGTTCTCGCCGTTTCTTTCCCGTTCGGGTCTCGTTCCGCTTTCCACTCTCACCCCTTTCCACCCCTCGTTCATCCAACATCCACCGGTTCTCGCGTCGCGTGTCTGCTCGGGTCGTGATCGCGCATCATTCCACTCAATGCCCGTCGACGATCCGTACGTCTCGTTGAAAAACGTACCGCTCGGTCGACTGTTCTTCTTCCTCACCTTCTTCATCTTCTTCCTCTTCTTCTTCGAGTTGGTTTTCCTTCGCACGTATCTTCTCGTTTCGCTTCGCGCGAGCTCTTCCTCGCACGCGTTTCCGCTAACGAGCCCGATCACCCCCGTCGGATTTCTTTACGACGACGATGACCCTTGATCATCGGAGACAACAGTCTTCTTTTTCAACTTCCTGTCAAGCTGTTTCCGCTTTCACGGATGGCACCGCGGTATATTAGCGTTGTCCGGACGCGGTGATAATCGTTGTTAACGGCGAGGGTTCGGCGGGAGCGCGATAACTAGTTCGACGATGAAACGAGTGTATTCCCGGCACGCGGTCGATGCAATTAATTGCGAGTATAGACACCGCCGTTACCGGCAATTATCGGAATCTAGAACTCATATTCCGTGCCCGGTTCGCTCCACATTTAAATATCGCCGGCCTAACGACGTGCTGGAAAATTCTTGCGGAGACGCCATCGCGAAAACCGCACTGAAAGCTTGCTGATGCCGCTCGAAATTGCCCCCCGGTACGGCGCCGGAATTAATAAGTGTCTCGCGTCGCGCCGCCCTTCAAAAATGCGCTCCGCTCGCGTTCATCCTTTCTGTAATTGGGTTCATTAAACCGGCGGAATTTGCTGGGACCGTCTTCCGCCTTTGCCCTGAACTTTATTAAAATCGATCGGTGTCGATTAATTGGAAAAATGAAATTCTTCGACGATCCAACTTGCGGTGAACTTGTGGCCAACCTGTGGTCAACCTGTGGTCAACTTGCGGTTCGTTTTCGGTTTTCAGATCAACATGGACACGTCGCCGACGCTGAGCATCGGCGGATCCCGAGCCAGGGCGGCCCTTCTGACTACCAGCGGAACCGGAAGCGGAAGCACCGATAGACGCGTCGTGTTTTTAGCGAGCCAACCGGCCGTCGGGAGCACCCACGAGACCAAGACCTGGCCGCACCATTGGTCACCGCACACGGTCAGTCCTGCTGTTATAGTTCTTTCGACGGACCCCACTTTTCTAATCTCTTCGGTACCAACACCAAAAACTTTCGAAACCTGTTGCACTTTCTATGAATCACCGTAGAATCCTTGGTCGTCAAGTAGTTCTCCGTTCGGAGAGAGATTCTCCAGTTTGAAGCAGGCATGGACGCAGAACGCCGTATTATTCAGGGCAGTACGGTTGTTCGGGGTATTTTCCGTTCGGAAGAAGTAAAATATAGTAATGCATGGCCAGTTGTCGGCCAAAAGTTTGCTCGGTATACTAACCGATAAACTGTAACGATATATTACAGTCGCGCCACGGTCTACGTCCTGTTTAGTCGTCTTGATGTAGAGGGTGTTCTACTAACGAAGGAACGTACCGAACACTGACTCACCGATTTCGATGCGAGTTATGCGAGCGGTAGCTCCTGGAAAAATACTTGACACGGAGTATTCGTTTTATTGGCAATCGTCTATGTTTCAAATTTTAACTTGTGGTCAACTTGTGGTCAACTTGTGGTCAACTTGTGGTCAACTTGTGGCCAACTTGTGGCCAACTTGTGGTCAACTTGTGGTCCACTTGTGGCCAACTTTACTGGCAATCGTCTATGTTTCAAATTTTAAACCTTAATTTAAAATTATAAATCTTTAATCTTGAGGATTAAAGAGTGTAAGAATGAAGAAGTCTGTGTTGCCATAACACGACACTGTCACTCAAAATATTGTGAAAATGTAACAACTACCGAACAAGCGATAATAATTTTCTATGTACGAGGTAGAAAATAATCTGATAGAAAATATAAAAAATTGAAAACACTACTATTTCGATTTATATGTAGCATATATTATACATACGCGTTTCCATGCAAAAATTATAAAACTTTCCATGTATTCTTTGGACAAACAATTAATCCTAACCCAAATTAAAAAAATATGTGGTAAAATTGTTCCGAAGAACTGTCTCCAACATCATCAAAATTAATTGGGTTCGATTTATTCCCTCCTAAGCTTGTTGCAAACTAATCTAGGAATTAACTGATGGTATCAGGGTGATGCTTCTTAGGTTTATTGTATAAAGGGATTTGTTATAGTATGCGAATAAAAAATCCGAGACCCACTCCAAACATGTGAAATGTGCGTTCAATATATTTCCCGACGAATTTCAGTGGTTTATTAATTACATTCTTGAACACACCTAGTCGAACACCCTATGTAGAGGCAAATAATCGATACAAATACAAATGAAATTGTCGAGAGTATACGAGATTGTATGAAAGTATTGCATTTGCGTGTGAAAGGGCTCTGACTGTTATTTTGCCCTGGAGATGGTACTCAGAACCACAGCGTGTGGCTATCTTTGCCTTCCTGTAAAAACGTTCTCACGCAGAATTCCGGTATTCTCGACGCACGGTATTATGCAAAAACCTTCATTTCAGAAATAAGAAAGTATTCAGTTCGACCCGAACAGAGGAAAAAGGTTTTTCTCGAAACTAATGGCGTGTACCTATCCTCGTTACATAGTTCCAAGCAAATACCTACGAAATTTATCGTGTTAAGGTGAATGTAGAGTCACTTTGATTCGTATAATAAAACATTTTGTTTAGTAGAGACAATAAAGGCATATAAAAATCAACAAACTACCTCGATTTTTCAAAGATGCAGTGTAACCGGATTTGTTTAGTTTACAGTTCCTTTTATACAATAAAGTTCGAAAGAATGATCTCGATATTATTAGAGGTTCCGCGATGTGAGATTGTAACATATTTAATGGAGCACCCTGTATAATGCAAAGACGTACTCCAGTGGCATTGTTGGTTGTAACAAGTGGTGGAGACAGAAAGCAAAAAAAATCTTTTCAAAAAACGCGACAATTATGAACGTGCTTAATGTACAGGGTGTTCGGCTACAGGTGGGAGAAAATTTGAGGGGTGGTTCTTCAAGACAATATAAGACGAAAATGAAGAATAAAAAAGTTTCGATTTCGGCTTCATTTTTCAGTTATTACAAATTAAAACTGCGCCTAAAATGCGGCAACCTGGCCAACAGAGGTGTACGTTGCTTACGTCATTATGGCGCGCGACAGTCACGTATTAAAGAGAGTCCTCGCTCGCACCCAATCAGGCTTTGACGTCGCACACTTAACCAATAATTGTTGCGAGGCGCGCGGTGTATCTGTCACTTGATACGCCACTGTCGCGCGCCTCCGTGACGTAAGCAACCTCTGTCGGCCGGGTTGCCGCATGTCAGGCGAATTTTTAATCGTTAATAACTTAAAAACGAAGCTGAAATCATAATATTTTTACTCTTCATTTTCGTCTTATATTGTTATGAAAAACCACCCCTTAAATTTTCTCCCACATGTAGTTGAACACCCTGTACAATAATAATGATAAAACACTTTTGTTTCCACTAATTATTGTAGGAGACTTTTACGAACATATTCGTGACACTTTTTTAATGGAAATAAACTTATACGCAATACAGTTGGAATCATATTTACTTGTTTAATTCACGACGCGTTAGAAACTCAATTAACCCCATTGATCAATGAAACGAATGTTTGGATAACAGAATATCTAGCTGCAGTGTTAAATGAAATCGTGACTTGTACCATAAATCGTGTTGCATAGGGGTCGTTTTAGACTGCAACCGTCAATTAACACTGCCAAACTAGAAAAATCAAAGATTCCATAAAATCAAAGCAAGTTATTCAATGAAATAAAAATTGAAAAGATTTAAATGTATGATATTGAGTGGCCCTCCGATTGTCTTGCATTCTATAGATCCTAATCAAATTTGGTACAATGAATATTCAATTTTATATTCGTGAAAATTCTCGATATAAGTCACTCGCGCGGTTCTGGCGAGTGACATTTAGACGAAATCCGTGTTTCTCGCCGAACGTTGCATTCGAAATAAACAGTGCACGCTGGAAATTTAAAAGTCACTATCGGTGGGTAGTTCCAGTGACCTTTAAACGCGAGGCTCGCAGTGACTTATATCGGGAATTCACTGTATTAACGTAAATAATTCCCACGTGTGGGTGGCATGGCAGTCAACGTGTGAAATGAGTAAACGCGATTCAAATTGTGTCATGTTTGGCACCATTTGTTTGGACATTTGGAGATGTCCCGAGCATCGATTCGGATCGGTTCGAGGAGAAAGCTTGTCGTCCATGCCTGCTCGAAAGCCACGATATTTAGATTGAAAGGGAAATTCCGCCTGTTTGAAATTTCCAAATGAACGTAACTTTGCATAGTGAGCTCTCCCCACTGCATCTTTGGCTTGTAGCTCACGTACACGTCGTACACGCGATCCGCCTAAAAGTCCACGCGAGCTCCGGGCAACATCGTCGTCGTCGCCGTGACACGCGGTCCACGCGGAACACGGGCCGAGAGAGTTAAGCGCCGCCGGATCGATATCGTTCTGTCGATGCCAAACGCTGTTCATTCATATTCAGCCGCGCCAGATATTCTTCCGGCGTCACGAAGTAAATTATTTTCCGTTGAACGATGTCGATTCGTTCCGGCGTTGCTCGCAGCCACGAAGATACGCGACCGGGACAGGCGAAATCAGCGAAACTCTGTAAATCCCGATTCCGTAAAATGCTTGAACGCGCGCGACCATCTCGATCCACGCGGATTTTCCGCGAAGCGCAGTCGTGTCCGCGCTCGGTTGCGCTCGGCTGCGCACAGGTCGAAATTAGAACGATTGACCTATCGACACGCTTACACCGGCGCGACCGTAACCCTTCGATTGCGAACGCGGAAATATGCGGTGTGTACGTGTAAGCCGGCTGACACGCCGAGATGGATGCCGGATCCAGTTGCAATTGATGCATGGACGCTGACGCTCGAGATCATATGCGCCGCTGGGAAACAATGAGGTCGTCGTTTGCAAGTGAAATCCTCCTTTTCTACCGTCCCAGCGTCTTCCCGCCATCTTCGTCCCACGATATTTTCGACGTACAGTCGGAAACAACGGGAACGTATAGCAACGTGGGAGGAATCCTTACTTTAACTCTCATTGGCCCCTCAATTTAACAAATCGATTTAACAAACGTCAAATTTTCGATTTAACAAATTTTTCACGTGCAGGGTGATGTTATTCTGCCATTTGTGGAACAATCGATCCGAAACTTTGCGACTTTTACCTTTCCATATGAAATAAATATATTTTGTATTGATTATTTACTACGAAATCTCACAGAATCAAACGAATGCAATTAATGCAATCCAAACTGGAAGGTTATATCATAATAACTACTACTACAACTATTTTTCACCCCATAAACCCTAATAAAATGTATTTCATTCGAGTACAGTGTTTACTCTATATTTGTCACAAATGCCTAGCCGATAAAAGTCCCAGAACTATCCCCACCGCCGCTGGGTAACCCCATGAGGAGCCATGAACCTCTAGAGCTTCCCTGTCCTATAAAGAATAGTATCTCCTGGCCGATATATGTCCTCGGCTGGACCCGTGTTTTGGGCATATATCGAGTAAACATTGTATACAGTGAATTCCCGATATAAGTCACTTGCGAGGTTCTGGCGAGTGACATTTAGACGAAATCTAAATACACAGGAAATACTCTGGAAATACACAGTGCTCGCTGGAAATGTAAAAGTCACTATCCGTGTTGGTGTGGGTAGTTCCAGTGACTTTTAAAAGCGAGGCTCGCAATGACTCATATCGGGAATTCACTGTACCAGGCAAAAAAAATTCTATACCTGTTCAAATTAGTGTCACTCACACGTGACCAACGTGGTAGTCTACGTGTTAATAATGCGAGAATGGAAAAGACAAAGTTTATCATAACAAATGATTTTTGGTAACATTCTCGCACCTTGTTGATCCTAAAAAAATGTTTACTTAATAATTTTGACAATACAAAAATTGTGGTGGTTATTCAGGACCTACGTGGCACTCAAATTTTTAATAAATTATTTATGTACCATTGGAGTAATGGCGTGTAGATAACGTGTTAACATTGACTAAGATCATGAGAAAGTGGGCAGAAAAATCTGTTCAAGAAAATCGGTACGTAAAGATTCGATCCAGCTGTTTGCCATAGACGTAAAGATTTGATCTAGCTGTTTGCCATAGGATTGTCAGAAGCGTGTACCATTCAGAGGATAAAGAATAGGGGTACTGTCCTTAAGGGTTTGGCCACGAAGTGGGGAAAGCGAGGGTGCTTTCGGGTAAGAGGGCTGTGATTGACTGCTCAGCACTTACCCCAGAACCATTGAGGGATAACGTTCTTATTAGCTCAGTCAATTTGCATCAAAACTCGCACGAATTTCTAACATGTACATATTGATATAACTCTTGTCTGGGCTAATAAAATTAGGGATTGAAACGGTTCCGGAAGTGACCGTTTAAAGCTGTTATACGGAAGCAACGTCTTTCGGAATAACTGATCAAATTAACCGGAAATAGTACCTGTTTCGATTACGGTTTATATTTTGGTGTCTACATCAGTTCTAGAGATATTCGATATCCGGTGGTACAACCGGAAAATGAGTAAATTTAGATCGAAGAAGTCCAAAATCTGGGATCAAATTTTGTTATGCGATATTTTTATTTATTTATATTATTCAGTACTATATTATTCGGCTGATACGTCTGACCATGACGTGCCAATTCTACTTGTAAATTCTAACGCACGAGGACACGATTAAATGTGCGAAAGAGCAAAAAAATAATTAAATAAGAAATTAAGGAATATTCCTTAAACAAGGAATTATTTAATAAGATTTAATATATGCAAGTGAGTTATTATACTGCACTTTTATGTTTCATTCTTCATATCACCTACAATATAAAATTACGTAAAAATTGAAAACAAGAAAATTTCTATTTATTGACGTCCCATTCTGAAAAATATATTTTATATAAAAGTGAAAAATATGTAGCTGGATTATTTATTTCAATACTCTGTCAGAAATCAATAAAAATGTTTCGTTTCCTTCTATAATGATTTTGTAAGGAACGTGTACATGCACAGTAAAACGATACAAGAATCCATCCTGGAACCGTCTCAAAATCGATATACACATAGAGGCGGAAAAATAATGACTATGAAACCGATATGCGAATCGGGATAGGAATCGTGACCGAAAGAGATAATAATTGGAAATTTTGGTTTTTGATCAAAGTTATTCGGAATAGAGGTTCTTCATTATCGATTTGTAACAGTACTCAAGCTCTGATTAAATATGTATAAAACTTTCATATTTACAATTTTTTACATACGTTCTTATTTTGACAAAGTTGTCGTGTAACATTTTCACGCGAACATAAATCATTGAAGGAACTATTAAGATGCAGATACATTCGACGTTAGATTGTGAAAATTAGCGTAATCGAATTCAACGATGCAACATAATGAATATTGGGTCTATGGAAAAGACTTTTTTTCAATTTTCTTTTATTCTTATATGTTACCAATCGATATTGAAGTTGATTATTTAGACAAATAAAATACAGTTGTACTAGTTCCAGCTCATTGAAATGATTTTAAAAAGATATAAATGTCTAATTATAATTATAAGTCATTATTAGACAGGGGATCTTTCAGCAAAATAAAAATTTTCTATCTGAATTGCAACAGACTGGAGTGAAATAGAACAATTTTTTTTTATAATATGTTTAATAGGTTGAAAATAATATAACAGTATTTTTAAATTCTTCTAATGTTTCCACAGTTCTAAATTACACCTTTTTTGTCATAAATGCATAAAATCCGCTCTCTAGTCATTATGCATGATCGATTAAAAAAAAAAAAAAAACTAAAGCTATGCGTAAACCTATTGATATTCGAAAAGTAGTAGAAAATGTGCAACGTACAGGAAAAAATAAACGAACATGGCAGACTCTGCACAAGAGTGACGTTTGCCACGAAATGAATTCGGAGTGAACGATGATGAAAATGCGCTTCGGTATCGATTTGAAAATGTACGGGAAATGAAGAGGTGGTATGAAAAAAATGTTACAATTCATTTCCGATATATTTTTGCACCGCCGTAGGTCCGCCCTTTTTTCCGTTCCGCGTCATCGGTTGAACAGGGCGCTGTATCATTTTGTCCTCCCGCCAATGAACTATTTGTATTCCGCCGTAAACGCCGCTCGATATTCATACGGGCCGAGAGGACGGAGTCTACAATCGTTTCTTGTATTTTATTGATAAACGCCGAAACGCTCGAAGGTAGACGTATTTGTTCGGGATGAATAAACCAATATGAATTTTCGCCTAAGTCTACATTGAATTTGACCGTGCCGCGTCGCGGACCTTGGTTACTCGTCGAGACAGTTCCCGCGAAAGGATACGAAGTTCCTGTGCACGTTTGTCTTATTCCAGCCAGCGTTTAATACACGCTGATGCATCTCGATTCGGTTACATCTTATTTGGAAATAACTTCCGCGTCCACCAACCATACGTTTGCTTAGGCATTTCATGCATCGGTATCGCTTCAATTCTCCCGTAGCCACGGCGAATTCAATTAACGACGCGCACGGCGTCCGAATCGATTACTACAAATACGGGGGAGTAAGCAACCTCGATGCTGTTCATATTTTATTATTTGGTAATGCAATGTATAGAATGGAACGGAACTAGCCGGATTTATCTTGCCCGCCATCAGTTCATTACGATATCAAACCGGCGCCCGTTAACAATCTCGCAAAATCAAATCGATTTATTTCATAAAACTGGGAGAACTGCAAAGTCTACGTTCATCACGGTTAGCTATTTTAATATTCTTCGAGTATCGTGCACTCTTCTTTCGTGTATTCTACAGCTGAAAATAAAATTTAAATGCCATGCGACGAGGGAGGGTGTACAGTAAAGTCTTGATCAGAGCCGCACGGAGCTACACGATCTTAGTCAGTTCGCCTGTCCCCTCCACTGGGGGTATACACCGCGAAGAAGCTTTTCAAGGTCATTAGAAGGTCAACTTTGTTTTTTCAAACGGGAACATATATTTTTTATTGTGGGATCTTATTGTACGTAAAACGACCAGCAATTTATCAAAGAATTTGTCAAAGAATTTTACACGATAATATGCCTCGCTCCACTTCTGTTTAAATATCAGCGAAACTAGTGCGCGGACAAAAAAAAGTATCCTACGAAAATTGCTGGTCCTTTTGCGTACAATAAGATCCCACAATAAAAACTATAGGTTTCCAATCGAGAAAACAAGGTTGACCTTCAAGTGACCTTGAAAACGCCATCCAAATAAAAGACTGATACTGTCCCCCTCTTTTCTCCTCGAAATCCTTGGCATATCTTTCATACTTTTCGAGATATTCGTCCGTAAAGTTCTCAAATGTATATATAACCCTGTATATATATATATAATGTATGTATAATGTATATTTATTTAATCGTGGTTCAGGAGTCAATCAAGCACGCACTGAACCAACACAGTAACTATAAAATATATAGAAGTGTAATGGCTTAATCTGTATAGATCCTACATAATCTAAGGGCTTGGGAAACTATACGATGACAAAGACGAACGTTGAAAAATGACCGACGTGGCAGCGAGCGTGTTGAAAAATTGCAAGATCGCGCGAACAGGTCGAGGAATGGGAGCACATTTTCGAAAAGTGCTCGACCAGCTATCGGTTTAATTCGATCGCGTGCGCACGCACCGAGAAGAGATCTTAGATTTCATTGAAATCACTGGCTTGTTGACCGCTTCGGGGACGATCTCGCGATGGAAAACTGATTTCTCGTGCGCCGTGCTCGTGTTCCCTGTTCGGAATGGGGACCCACGAGGGAGATGGAATGATTCGAGCTCACCTTGTCGAGTGTCCTCGGTGGGGAGAAAATGGATGTTATGCGAGAAGATGTTCGATCCCCGACGTGGAAAGGCGGAATCATGCTCGGGCCAAAGAAAGGTCTCGGTAACGAGTGGTTGAGGAAGAGAGAGAGAGAGAGAGAGAGAGAGAAAAGGTCAATCTTGACCGCGTGTGCCTTTTATGACCACGTTTCCTCGTAACTCGACCGCGGTATAGGGTGCCATCAGAAGTCTCTGTTCAACCTGTACAGAAATTTGCATAGTTATTCGCCGCAGAGGATGAGGGTTGTTATAGGTAAGCTCGGAGAATTCCAAAGGCAAAATTACTCGAACCAGATCGTCGCATTCGCCTCCGCCCGTCGGTTCATCCAGCTGCGACCGAGTCGCTTCTCGCGGAAAGTTATAATGGTAAATTCGCAGGGCCGTGGTGTCGTTCGTTTCGAGCGTTCTATTCTTTTCTTTTTTTTTTTTTTTTTTTCACGAACCGCTGTTCATAATTCAGCAAGTCGCGGAACGAGCTGCGGACGGATCACGGTCATCCAATAGCGCGGCGCGATTCATTTTTGTTTCGCGTCACTCGTAAAAACGGATATAAAGATTCGGGATGCATTTTTCCGCGGCCGTCGGACGCCCGTTTATGCGCGTGTTAAAGTATTCACCTGCCGCGCCGCGCGTCGTCGTCGACGTCATCGGATTATTCGTGGCCCGGTACGCGTGCAACGATATTCAGAAATATTTAATTGGAATTAACGATAATGAGCCTGTCGGCGGACCAGTAAAGAAAGACTGGCCGAAAAATTGCCGGGAACGACGGGCTACTGATGGCTGCGCGGCAGGATGGTTGGGTATTATTTACACTGTTAGGCAAACACGAGCATGATAATCAAAGACAAATGTTGTTTGCCGAATACATTACCATGGCAAAGCGCTTTAAAGTGAGCTGTGTAAGCTTGTTTTGCTAATCGGTCATTAACTAGCTAACTGTATGCATTTCTAGCTTACCACACCCACCCACCCCCCCATACGTGACAACATTGGCAGAATCATTAACAAAGTGGGTTACCCTGAGATCGCCGACAACTCATTTCACCGATACGATTTCATCGACATTAACTTTCGTGGACAGTATGTTTTCATCGACATGGTCAGATAGCCGAGAAATATTTTCGTCTACACGGTTTGGCCGACACTATGCTTTCATTGACACGGCCAAATAGTCAACAAATGTTTTCATCGACAGTCTATATTTAGCGACAGAATTAAGTTCATTCGTTCCACTGACATAATCCGCTGCATTTCAAATTACATAAGTCTTGGCTCAAAAAATATTTAACTTGTAATCCTCGTACAGGGTGTGGGCTTGGGGGGGAGGGGCGACGCCCCTAAATAAAAATACTGTCTACGCTCGGTGGTCTGCCATGGGAAAGGGGATGTCATATTTTTGTATATTGTTTTAGGCCATTATCTAGATCTAGAATATGGAATCGAAACAATAATAAGAATAGGTCTGGGTCAGATTTGAAATTGTGGCTGTCGATAAAGTACACATGATACAGCAAAGGTACAAATTGGGAAGTGTAATAACAATTTCTTACGTAGCTATCAGTTCGTGGAAACGAATGAACTCAAACCCAATACGGACAGTGGATGACAACAATTTGTTGACGATGAAGTGGTCGCTAATGACCTAGCCGTTAATGCGACCACTTTAAAATAAACGTCTACAAAAAAGAAAAAAAAAGTTTTGTTGACGATTTGACCGTGTCAATGAAAGCATAGTGTCGGTCAAACCGTGTAGATGAAAATATTTCTCGGCTACCTGACCATGTCGATGAAAACGTACTGTCCACGAAAGTTAATGTCGGTCAAATCGTGTCGACGAAAACGGTGTCGGTGAAATGAGTCGTCGACGATCTCATCCGTAACCCTAACAACGTATACACGCGTTCCATCTTGCGCGCGAGAGAGTTCGTTTGCGTTCCCATCCGAAAATAAATTTCGGTGGCTGCGGCGACGGGGGTCGAATAGTTTTGTCTTTTCAGGAATCGTCCTGCGAACTGTTCGCAGTTTCCATCCGTCTCGACGTCGGTTTCCCTCTTTGTCCCTTTCCCTCCACTGTTCCCGACGTTCCCGTTCCCGTTCCCGTTCCCGTTCCCTTTTTTCCCCGTCCAATGAGGCGATCCACCGCGGACGTCAATGAAAGTTCCGATTCCCACGAGTAAAAATTTCTGAGTTTCCGCCGCGGACACGAAGTTCGCCGCACCGATTTCCCTGTGCTGTAAATCAGGATCGCTCGATGACATTTTTCCACGACCATGTTCGCCCGCTATCTCTATCTCCTCGCCGCTCACCCGGCCGCCCTTTTTTCACCCCCCATCCCCCATCCCCTCATCCGGCCTGCCCCGATTCTACCGGCTCCTCCACGTTCGCGGATATTTTTTCTCTTCCTTTTACAATCCTCTCATATCCTTTTTCTTTTTCTTTTTCTTTTTTTTTTTTCATGACCCTAGGCTCGAGACTTTCTCTCGAACTCGCTCTTCGGGGGCCGCCGCGTTCCGCTCGCCTCTCGTATATCCGCCAACGTCCATTCGTATTCCGCCGGCTGCTATATCTGCCGTATCAACTGTTTTGTCAGTTTTCACTAGGACCGGTCGATGAATGGGACTTCTTCTTAAACTTCTTTCGCCGTTTCTCCTTCGTTAAAATTATCGGCAACGGCCCGTGCTGCCTCGACCGGCAGCCGCTAATGCAAGAATAATAATTCCGTTTCGTTATGGATCCGACGTGGATCGTTGCTGTGCCCCCTCCCCGAATATTCTCGTTGCCATTAACGAAATCCAACGTCATTTTCTCCCTATAGCTCTCGCGCAACGACGGCGTTTCTTTTCAGAGCAACTCGAAACACTTTCACGAATGAAATCTTCCACCCTCCCCTTGCTCTTCTTGAAAGTTTTCTGTTCTTTGGATATGAGAAAAAATATCCCCGGGAAATTCCGAGCGTCCTAGAAATTTTGAGTCCTGGATAGAGATTTTCCTCTACGCTTACGTAGCGTTCTCATCAGGAATTACATATTGTTGTGTTTTCGATAGAAGAAGTTGTCAATGTAAAATATTTACCAGTCGACTGCAAAAATGTTACGTGCGATGCTAAGGGTCTTGGTCTGATTGAAGTACCAGGGATTATCAAGTTTTGGTAATTGGATTATTAATCCTTAGCCCTGGAATGGCGACTGTAAGGAGTCACTAAAAGTTGCTGTATCGTTATTTAAAATATTGGTTACATTATTAAATTTGTTTGTATTTAATAAATTACTAAATATTTTAGTGTTGTACTTAGAAACTTGTTTCTACTTGGAATAATTACACACAATCTGTGATTAAATGGGACACTCTTTCCTCTGTTATCAAGTGTTTTATATTTGACAGAATCATTTTATATTTGATGGAATTTTATATTTGAAGTGAATTAGGAATAATACAAATCTCTGTTGAAGTGCTTGGAATATCGTGTTTTATCGTCGTTTAAAAATTTCTCAAAATTAAGTACATTATACCATGTTGCTCAAAAATGATAATTACAAAAAAATAACAAACGATTTATACATAAAATCGTCTAATTTTTAAAATTTAACTTTGTACACTCCATGCCCCATGCACACGGTTCGATCAACGGAAAAGTCTGCGTCCAAGGCTAGTAAGATTGCAGCTATGTTACCTAATGCAGAAACAATGTAACTCTGCGCCGTATGTAATTGTGTACAGGTGGGTCTCGATTAATGTGAGTAATAAATCTTAGAAATTGTTTCCACTATTCGAATTCGCACTATTCGAATACTTGAGAGTTGGTTCTAATTTAAAGAAAATATACAAGAAAAATGTTTAACGTATTAATAAATATTGAATTACAATAGCTTAAATCAAGAGAAATTTTTTCGATAGTTCGGTGCAACGAACGATTAGAATTGTTGCCCCGAACGATTAGAAAATCTAAGCGGGCAGCCACGTCTAAATCGAGCTGATCGTTTGTTGCCCTGAGCTCTTCAAATATGCATACTATTTTTTAACGTGATTCTGGTTCTTGTAATTGGTGCAGACAATTCTCATTTTGCTTGAAACTCCATAATCTATTCATGATATTTCGGTACTGTAGACTCAGACATACCGACAACTATCGTCCCATTTTCAATAACATCGAATATTTATTCTTTGTTTCATATTTATAGTTTCGCCATTTGACTGTTTTGCCATATTAACAAAACTATTGTGTACAATCGCTATATACACACTGAAGTTCTTAAAACGAATTAAAATTTACTGATAAGGGACGCAAATCAAAATACGCAAATTGTCTTCGTAATTGTTGATTTTAGGGAAAAATTGTTTCGCACAAACCTTATTCAAGCTTATTTTAAGTGGAGCATCTGACGAAGTTGGGACATTTGCTATCAGTAGACAGCAGATGTTTATGCAAAATAAAAATGTTCCGCCTGAATTGCAACAAACCGGAGTGAAATAAAAATTTTTTTCTTAATATGTTTAATAGGTTGAAAATAACATAACAGTATTTTTAAACTCTTCTGTTTTTACTGTTTTAAACTACACCTACTCATTTTTGTCATAAATGCATAAAATCCGCTGTCTAGCTATCAGTATTAATTTCCACGAGATTTTCGTTCATCCGCATCCTTTTTAAAAAACAAGTTCAGAGACCGTTTAAGCAAAACCAAATGACTAAATATTTCCACAATTGTACCGCATAAAACCAAACTCGCGAACCCCGTATTAATTAAATTTCCTTGAACTGACCTATCACTTTATAATTCGCACTAACTCGAATACAGTGAATTCTCGATATATGTCAACAACACAGGTCTTGTATCGTCCAGGTGGCATACCCGAGTTATGTTTACACTCCTCGGCGTCCGAGGCCTCTCGATTTTCATGGCCCCTCACGGGGTATACTCCTCCGTAGTGGGGATAATTCCGCGACATTTATCATCCAAGCCTTGGCGACATATATAGGAAAATGACTGTACCGCGCTATTCGAACTAGCATTAATCGAGACCTACCGGTACTCGACTAGATCGATCAGCCGCGATTTCAGGGGCGTTGATATATCGGTACCGATTTATTCGGATCTCGATCGAAGGAAAGGCGATGTCTTCGGTACAATGCTGCTTCAAGTGGCGTGGGTACACGAAGTTCGGGGTTGACAAGGAGACCAAGGGACAAGGGTTCTGAATTAGTGCCACTTGAGTACGACTCGATGAGATTGATGATCGGCCGCGAGTCGATCCTCTCTCCCCCCCCCCCTCCCCTCACCCCTCCTGCCTCGTCGGGACTCTCTTCTAAATGGCGAAGGAAATCGACGTTTCGCGTTGGATCGGACGTCACGGGTTTATTGAGCCTTTTAGAGACGGTGCAATTGGCCGTTTCATATCTGCCGATCAAAGGGGACGACATTTCGGATATTATACACGGATCCCGAGACAGGGCACAATATATTTGTTTTGTCAAACAGTCGTTTCGCAGTCGTTCGAAACATCCTGATCGAAGCGGCGCGGCCTGCTCGAAATATCTGCGGCGCGTTCCCGGATCGCGGGTTCAGTGGACGTGTCGACAGGGGTGGCTCGTACGGGGAGAACCCGGAAATTATATACCGATAACAATAGCGCGCGGGCCACCCTCTTTTTCTCGGCCGGTAATAAACCGGTAGCATTATTATCGCAGCACGTTCCCGGCGAAGCATCTACTCGTCTTCCGTATCTCACCCCCCGGCTCCATCTCTCGCCGAATGGGCATCTCTTCATACGCGTCTTATTGATCCTTTTACCGCGCGTCGAATAATATCGTCGTAAGGCAGGCGACTCGCGAAACTGCCATACTTCACCGCGGCAAGTTTAGAGATACTGGAGGGAAGACGTACACCGGCGATGTTTATGCGAGGACGCACGAAATTAACGCGTCCCACGGAATATATTGCGTCGTCGTCGACTCGTCCCCGTTGCCTATTCCCCTCTCTCCCCCCCCCTTCGGACCGCAATATATCGATGTCTCCTCCCACCCCCTCCCCCCGCAGGATATCACTATGGTATCAGAAGACCGAGTCCGCCGAACCGTGCCAGTCGGATCTATATTTTTACCTTTACATCTATAAGAGCCGTGCAAGCAGGATAGCTTTTTCGAATAAAACGGCAACTTCTTGAAGAGCAGTCTCGAAATGGAATTCTTCGCCGTCCGAGAATACAACGGGGAACCAACCACCCCTTCGTCCCTCCCACCCCCCTCCCCCCACACGCTCGGACGGCAAGGATCCAGCTGGTAGAATGAGTCGGCTTTGGCCCCCTCGCCCCGCCAGCACCCCCGGCGAAGCAAATTGAAAATGGGAATTGGTCCTTTGAAGTTCGAGCAACGACCCGTCCATAATCTTCTTAATAACTTTCCCTCGCTCTCTTCGTGCTCTCTCGTTCTCCAAGGATCACCGTGACTCAGCCCCGGGACCGTCTCTTTCTCGGAGATTGCTCCGGCTACATGCTCTTTTTGGGAACGCAAGCTCCCCGCGCGCTACCGTCGGATGCTAGTCGAACAGTCGAGATACACCCACCGTAACCGTAACCTTTCCGCCGTGGAAATTCTGATTCGACCTTCCGCGAAAGCACGGATTCTCGCCGGGCTTTGGGTTTCGCTAGAAAGAGACGTTACCTGCGACCGCGTTCACGCGCGGCGATGTTTTTCTTCCGAGGAGGGCTTCCCCCGACTCGTTTAACCGGTTAACTGCGGAGTTTGATTTGAAAAATCCCTCACGGCGCGGAATTGAAATCAAGCGATGAGGAATATACACGTCGAACGCGGGCCGAATGCCGCTATTATTACGAAAAAGCGAAATGAGAAAGAATAACGTTTTTATTGGAGATGATATTAACATTTCATTAACGCGTTCACTGCACCGCAATAGAGTTTTCGATTGACGTGTATACAGTGAATTACCGATATAAGTCACTTGCCCGGTTCTGGCGAGTGACATTTAGACGAAATCTAAATACACAGGAAATACTCTGGAAATACACAGTGCAAGCAGGAAATGTAAAAGTCACTATCTGTCGTGGTGTAGGTAGTCCCAGTGACTTTTAAACGCGAGGCTCGCAGTGACTTACATCGGGAATTCACTGTACGCGTCAAACGCGTTTAACTGGTTGAGCGGTAAGGTAGAGTGACCAGGTTACCGACAATATTAGGCGACAAATGGTTTTACGCGCATCAACTTTTCGTCCTTACATTACTTTATAAAAATAAGAGGAATGTGTCCATTCAAGTTTTTACCCATTTTTTAAATGATATGTACCTAAAGAAATGAATTTGTTGAGTAATTCCACGTGGATGGATTTTCACAATCTGAATAATCGTAAATTAAAAATGTTACCCATCATTTTGACGGGTCCCGTAAACCTAGTGTTAAAGATGACTTTTTTCCTTTAACCCTTTGCACTCGAGTGGTGACTCTGAAGCACCACTAGAAATTATTGTGGCATTATTTCAAAGAAATTACAAAATATTTGTTACATTACAGTATTTAATAGATTACTAAACATTTAAATATTATATGTAGAAATCGGATCGGTGTCGTGCGAATAACATGAAAATATTGCAAAACGGAAGAAACATTTAGTTGTAGATTGAAAATAGCGCCGAGTGCAAAGGGTTAATACGAATTTGAACAGGAAAGTACTACATCGGTACTCTTAAGTGTTCGGTAAAATTAAGCCGGGATCGAAATAAATTGGCTGGCAAGGCGATATAACGGGGTATCCGTGGACAACCGATTAGAAAGCAATTCTATATCCAAAAATGAGCTGAAAAGAAAGAAAAAAAATTTTTTTGTTTTTGTTTTCGAGAAAAACGAAATTCAAGATCCGTCAGGTTGAAAATGGTTTCATTGGTTCAATTTTGCTCCTCACTGTACACAGAGTGAGGCATTTAAAACAGGCTGGGTTGCTATTGGTGATAAATTACTGTCATATAAATATTTATTGCTGATTATTTTTTTTTTTTTTTGTTAGATTTTTCTGGTGAAAAAATTGTGTCAGTCGAAGTTGATTGGATTCGATGTATGGGACAAGCTCGTGTTTATCATGTTTTTGCAAGTGAACGCGTAGAGGACATGTGAAGGTCAACTCAGAGTAAAATAGTTTCCATTGCAGTTCGCAGTTTCCATTACCTTCGCTGACCTTGAACGACCTTGAGTCGTAGGTCACTGTATGCACCTTAGAATGTCCTATCAGATGGTACATAGAAAAATGTATCGTTCGATTAAAAAAAAGAGAGTCGAAGTTAAAAAATATGACAAATACAAAGCCAAAATACAAAATTTCAACTTAGCCAAACTCGCTCACAAAAAACGAATAGTTCGTTCAGATTTACAATTTGGATGGCACTCGCAACTTTCGCGACTAACAATTAAACGAAAGTCGATCGCCGCGTCGAAGATATTAATATAATCTTGAACACAGAAGAAGTTCTAGACGAGTGCAATTCACTATTCGACTGGGTCCCGCGCTAGAATTCCGCAGGAGAACAAAGGATCTAATTAACATCTATTTAATTAATTTCCCTGACGGGAATTATTCGTATAATTTTCTGAGGTATTTATTAAATGAGAAACTCGCATAAACGTCAAGGAGGGAGGCAAGCAGCGCGTTAAGTGCGACAAACGCTTCAAAGTGATTTATTAATGGTTGTAACGTGCGTACCATCAAAGCCGGGCCCTGCGAAACCCTGTCGCCGTCCTCTTCGTCCCTCTTCAGGACTATTCCACCCATAGCGTGTACTCGGACGAGCACGCTCGCGGGCGCGCGCGCGCGCTCTCACCCGGTACACTCGAAGGAAGCATTTTTTAACGAGCGCAACATTTTCTTTTTTACCGCCTTGCTAACGACTCGCCGGTACCGGGGAGAAATTAAAAACGATTTTACCTAAGAAACGGTTTTTTACTGTTGCCCGGTGGGAGAGGTAAAGCGCGCCGCGAGGAAATAATGCAAGGGCGAGGGAAAGAAAGTAACCTAGTTCTCGAATCCGTTTCTTTTCTCCCGTAGCCTTGCGTGCTCGACATATTCGACGAAGTTTACCCACTCCCACGCCCCCCTAATCGTGGAATCATCTCTCGCGACGAGAAATTAGGCTCCCCCTAATGGTTTAATTCACGAGACTGCGCCCGGGGTCGTTTCTCGGGGGGTTTTTTTTTTTCTTCTATCCATCGACCATATATTTTGTTCGATCAAACGTCAGGGACCGGAGCACCGTTGCGTCTCCATGGAGTTCCTCGCCTCGGGACCTCCGGTCGATTCTTTTTCCTCCTGGCTCCGTCACGAAAAACTCGGCTGGCGCATATACGCGTCCTACTCTCTCCTTCTCTATTTTCATCCTTCGCCCCACCCCCCCCCGCCCCTCCTCCCCCGATGCCGCGACAATAATAAAGTATCCGGGCGAAGCGAAGCCTGGAAAATAGGCATCGTAAACCGAATTCATCGCTCGGCGAGGCCGCGCGGCACGGGGCTTGTCGTTAACACAGCGGCCTATTACGACCCACGGCCATCTTTTTGTATGCACACGTCGTATGCACCCCCCCCCCCCCCCGGCGCGGACCCCGCAGCTTTCAGGCGACTTCGTGCCGCGATACTTATTTCAAATTCCTGTCGCCGAAATGTGTCAGAAAACGATCTGTCTTGCACCTGTTCGGAATAAGTGAAAGATCTCGGCTGCGTGTCCCGTTGCGACCACAGCAGTTTTTGCATTGTTAGGGTCGCGTTGCAGTTGGTGTATTTTTGAACACGAGCCTGTTAGTAATTTTAACGCTAAATGATTTTTGGTAGTACAGTGAATTTTCGATATAAGTCAGTGCGAGCCTCGCGTTTAACGGTCACTGGTACTACCCACACCACCACGGATAGTGACTTTTAGTGCACTGTGTAGTTCAAATGCAACGTTCGGCGACAACCACAGATTTCGTCTAAATGTCACTCGCCAGAACCACGCAAGTGACTTATATCGAAAATTCACTGTATTACATTTAATTCGAATCGTCCCCCGCCAAACAATACCACATAAAACTTCTTTTGTTTCGTTTATTATTTTGTTTACTAGGGAGACTGACCAAAGTTTAAAATATTTTCTATTGTAATAATATTGGAAACTACTTTCTTCTTCAACTGCGAGAATCTAGAACTATAAAGTTTGTTCTTCCGTTAATAATTTTAATAGATTCGGTATTACACATTCTTAAATTCTTTAATCTTCTTGCCATTTTAAATTCTGCTAATTGTCATAAGTGCATTGTCATACTGTTTTTTAAAAGGTGGTTGTACAGTTTAGAAAACTAATGGAGAATTGTTAATTTTATTCCTGCTTTTTCACTACCCTATCACATGTGGAATTCAAGCGAAAACGTTTCTGCCTTATTTTTGTCATAAAAAAAAAATGCAAAAGGAAATTTTTCGTTGGTTTAAAAGAAGATCGGAATTTTGCAGAAAGATCTGCTTCGTGTACTTGCAGATTCACCTAGACAAATGTATAAATTAGTTCGGTTGCGCGTGTACGTGTGTGTGTGTGCGCGCAGCTTACTTCGGAAATAAAGAACAGCTGTATCGATTTCGATAAAATTTTCACTGTCGGATAGCTTATACTTCTGGGAGTAACGTGGGCTATATTTTATCCCGCTTAGTTATTACGGAAGCGAGCAGTGATGCTAAAAGTGAAGTAAATCGAAGAAGAACGACCATCTGAAAGCCTTTTATTGCATTCCCCAAAGGTATATCAAAATCATATACGAAAGAATGGTTAGCGCTAAAGTAGGTTACAGAATGAGCATATTTATGTTCGGGTTTCCAGTAAAATGTCTTTCGAACCATTTTTCCAAATAAACCAACTTGTATTGCATTGTCCTCGTTATGTTATATTTCCGTATGTATTTAATATGTCAACTACATATATGAGACATGGTCCTATTAATGACAGTGTTCTCAATACACGATTTTTAATAATATAGAATGTTGTCGACATGGTATTACATCCGGAAAGAGTCTGTATGAATAATTAAATAAAAAATGGAGAATTCTCGATGAATTTTCAAATTCAATTTTCTTGGAAACGAAGTTTCGGGCATCAGAGTATTACAGTGAATTCTCGATATTAGTCACTTGCGCGGTTCTGGCGAGTGACATTTAGACGAAATCTAAGTTGCATTTGAAATACACAGTGCACGGTGGAAATGTAAAAGTCACTATCCGTGGTGGTGTTGGTAGTCCCAGTGACCTATAAACGCGAGGTTCGCAGTGACTTATATGGGGAATTCACTGTATTGTAAATTTTCAATTTGCCCATACAGATTCACCCTCGTATAATCTATCGACTCGATAATTTTAATTAGAGTGGGATCAAACCAAAAATGTGGTACACAGTGAAATTACGTCGTTATTTTTGTACTTTTCAAACAAATTTTCCAAGTTTATGTAAACAATAGAGACGTGACGAAAAATAGCGAATTCTATTATTGATTTCCTGAGCACCGGCAGGTCGGGTCGCCGCGATAGTTGCAAATAAAATTTTAGTGGCGTTACTCGTTTCACCTAAATTAGCTTGAATGTCTCGTTCCATAAACAAAAAAAAAAAAGAAAACACTCCCGAGATATTGCTACCTGAACAAGCAAATTATGGTACGCCCTAAGCTACCTGACAAGAACCAAGGGTTGAATTATGTTATGTGACTTTCTTTTGAGCTTCCCAAAAATAGAACTTCCCCGAGCAGGCCGATGAAATATTTACAAGTTGTAAGAACCTATTATAAGTAAGAGTTATAAGAACCTTTATAAGTTGTAAGAGCGAAGTTATAAGACGCCTAACGTGCTTGTTAAAATTTCTATTTCAACGTTGCCTGATCGTCGAATACGCTAATGTCTTCTTTGCTGCTTGGACGCGCACAGTATTTGACCCGAGAAACCGGATAAAACTATAGTGAAGTTCGCTTAATCTTCCAGTTCCCATATTAATTATTATATCCCCATAAAATATTGTGCATGGCGTTTCTTGAAATCTTGACGCAGAACATTATAGTCGAAGAATTGATAGTTCTTTTTAGGCAACATTTTCTCTATATTTCGTAAGAGATTCGGTAACATTTTCTAACTATTATAATTGGGCTGAGGATGCTTATGCAATTTTCAAATTTTGGAGAACAATTTTAGGATAGTGGAAACAAATAAAATCTAATTCTTAGGGATAGTAGCCTTTGTAGGTCTGGAATAAATAAAAATAGTACTCAATTTTGTGGAATTTTATATTGTAAAAATTTTTGACAATTTTCAGAAGCCATAAATGCATAAAAATCCGCAGTCTAATTATACTTAATCCACATGAAAATATAGTCGAAGAATTGATACCTTTTTCCAGGCAACATTTTCTCAATATTTCGAAGAGATTCGGTAACAGTTAGTAACATTTTCTAACTATTATAATTAGACTGCGGATCTTTACGAAATTCTCAATTTTTGCAGGCAAATTTTAGGAAAGCGGAAACAAATAAAATCTAATTTTTAGCTGTAGTAGCCTCTGCAGATCTGGAATCAATAAAAACAGTACAAAATTCTGTGGAATTTTATATTGTAAAAATTTTTAACAATTTTCAGAAGCCATAAATGCATAAAGATCTGCAGTCTAATTATACTTAATCCAAGCGTTGGTAGCGAGAGTGCGAGGTTATGTTCGCAAACGTGTTGAACGTGTTGAGATATTTCGGACGAGGGTTAAGGATCGGTATAAATATTCTTCGCGACAAAATCGGCCAGCGGAAACAATGCATTGGCATTTAGCTGTTGCTATCGCGCCTCGGCGTGTACACGACGTACCTGTGTATTGTTATTTCGGCGGCTGTTAATCTTCGTTACGGCGTGCCTGAAAATTCATTAGCAAGGGGCAGCGGCGCGGGTTGTTTTCGGCAATTATGCTCGAATACAGCGGCAAGCATCTCAAAATACATATATATATATACATATATATACATATACATATATATAGTTATTTTGCGAATAACTGAGCACGCGTGGCACAGCCTCTGGCGTGGAACACTATGCTCGGAGGAAGAACGACAGGCCGAACGTCTGCCGTTCGGTATCGCGGTCGGGCAGGTACGAGCGAATCGTTAATTTCATTTAGCGCGAACCACGAATTCGATTTGCGTCCCTGCCTGACAATGGAAATGATCGCCGACACCTCGACATTGGCTCCCATCGAATCGGTTCTGCTTTCCATCCCGCGTTTGTCTGAAGCCCTCGCGTTTCCGATATTCGTAAAATTGTTCGCGAACGCTGCGGGACAGTATACCCCCGATGGCCAAACATATCAATCGTTTGCATAATGGACGGGCAAGTCGGCCAGGATACCAAACCGTGATTGCTTTCATTAAGCACTGCGTAAAGATCTGACACTCGCATGCCCCCAGCCCTATAATCATACCGTTTCCCCGCGCACTTTAATGCGGGATGAAATTCAACGTCGCGTCGATCACTCCCACAGCCGTTCTTTCTTCCAATCGTTACGGAACCGTCATTAGAGAGCTGATTTAGTTTGACGTTGCCTGGCAGCGGTCGTTTCAAATTATAACGATTGGTAATATTGCCGGGAGAACACGGTAATTATTTACGAACGTTTAACGTCGGTGCAACCGAGCACCAACGATGACTGGTTTATTGTATTCCTTTTTTACGAATAATGTAACTCCGTTGTTCTGTAATAATTTTGGTTAAACAGAATCGGAATGGAAACGCTGAACGTGATTAACATGTATCGTTCCCAGAGATTCTTACAAAATCAGAGGGAACTAGGGGAAATTAATGAAAGGGCAATTAAATCTTTAATATTTAATATTTTTTATTTTTTTCCGGGTAATTTAATTAATGAAAGCGAAACTAGAAATTTTAAACTTTTGAATTCTAAAGATCTGAATAAAATTCGGTTTATCTGGATATGTCACAGTAAAAATGAATGTCTAAACCTAGTCAAAAATCACTGTCACTCATATGTGACTGACATGGCAGTTAACGTGTTTTACGAATTTTAAGAATTTTCCTAGTTCAATTTTTAAAAGAACCTACTAAAAGTTACACTCACTATTTTCTTCGCAATTCCCGGCAATTGCGATGTTCTAAAAATTTTCTTCACACCTCACGTAGTAAACTAATTCTTCCTTATGTCATTTTTTTGCCTGTAAGGTCATCCGAAGGTCACGGTATGCTAGGTCGTCGAATGCGTCTCGATACGGGCTACAATATTAAGTCAAACGTACAAAGGGCCATTCAAAAAATGAAGGTGACCTTGACAATACTAAAAAAATAATTCTTTTCGAACTTTTTTCTTATTGCAAGGTATAGCCAAACGCAAACTGATCAACTTTTGTTGAAAATATTCGTTTGTCAGGTTATCCGAAGTGCTTGAAAAATCGTGAAAAGTGTTACGTGGGACACCCTGTACATGTCGCCAAGGCCTGGACGATAAACGTCGCAGAGATATCCCCACTACCGCGGGCTATACCCTATGAGGTGCCACAAAGCTCGACAGGCCTCTAACCCCGAGAAGTATAAACATAATACAACGTTCAGCGTGGATCAAAGAATAGTATCTCCCGGACGATATATGTCGCTGACAAGACCCGTGTTGTTGACAAATACGATCCAGTGGCGAGTAGTGCAATAAGGGAGACGTTTTGGACGGAAAAGGGTTGCGGTACGTAATCGCGAGAAAACGAACAAAATCGTACAATTGAAAACGAATCCGCACCTTTTTTTGTTGCATGTCATTTTACCAATGCGCCTTTGTTGATCCGAGCGAGTTTACTTTTCGGTGTACTCAACTTTTGTGAAAAATATTTGTTCGTCAGGTAATCGCAAGTGCTTGAAAAATCGTGAACAGTTTTTAACACCCTGTATATTACAACACGAGCAACGACGTGTCCAGATAATTCATCTTTGCGTGCGACGCGATAAACTTATTACTATCGCGACTAAGAGTGTTGGACGTCTCGCAGATCGTTCCTCTGGCCCGTGATCCATCAGCAACGCCGGCAAGTGTCACGTGGCTCAGTCACCGTTCGAACGCGAACTATTCAGACGTTTCTCACCTGGATAGCCATAAATTCCAGGAATGACCGGGTAGTTTCTATTTCCGCGGGCTCCCAGTCTCTCATATATCACCCCCTTAATTTTTATCCGAGTTCGGCTCGGCCTCGGGACTCTGATACGTCATTACCAGCACACCAAGTCGGAATTATTCCTCCCCTTGGCGCGCGGGTCTCTCGGTGTTTCGGAAAGCCGGTTAAACAGACCGCAGGGGAAAAAAGAAGAGGATAAAACAACAAAGGGAGAGAGAAAGAGAGAGAGAGAGAAAGGGAAGAAAAAGGAGCGATACGACGAGCAGCTATTTGCACGTAATGTTTCTCGGGCCGTATCCGCTCGGACCGGGGCCGACACAGAGGCGTGTCGATCGACGCCGTGCTTGACCCCGGAAGACAGGTCGTTAATTTTTTACACGCCCCGGCAACGAGTCTGCAATGCAAGCGCCCCCGCGACGGACGGCCCCCTCTTTTCACGTACCGTGAACCGCGGTGATTAAAGATGCACATGCAAAATCCTGCGCGATAGCCGGAGACGCGTGGAGAATTCCGCGCGGGAACCTTATCCGGTGCGGCGCGGTCGAGCGCGCGGGGAGGGTGCTCGATGTCGCGGCATAAATCATTCGGCAATTCGAAACGGCTCTGAAAAGAAATCCAACCCGTCCCTTGATTAATTCCATTCGTTAAGCATGGACGAGGAAGGTTTATCGAAACCGTGTTCCTCGAGTAACAGAGCCCCGACACGGGCCCGCAGTCACGAGACGTTCGACGGCTCTGGATAGAGTCGCCGAGATGCGAGCATAGTGCGCACAGCCGTTCGATAAATAGACGCGATAGCAACTCCTGAGCGTGGATGTTCGAGTCATTACTCTTACGAGAAACACTGTTCTACCGACGATAAAATCGCACGGATTTCTTTTTATGCTGACTGCGGCCGAATAACTTGTATGGCAGGGGACGTGATATTGTGCAGGGTGTATAAAAATTATGTGTCTCTGGATCGGTGGAAATCTGTTTAAAAAAGCCACCGCAAAATTCACTTTGACCTTGGAAATCAAGGTCAAAGTGTCGACAAATTTTCTTTTATTGCGTCGCATAGCATCGTATTGCATCACTCAAATTTTTCGACGCTTTGACCTTAATTTTCGAGGTCAAGGTTTGCGGTGCATTTTTTTCACAGATCTCCACCGAGCCGGAGGTGTAGAATCGTGCGATCGTGGTCGTGACATATAATTTTTGGACACCCTGTGCATGTGTGAATTCTCGATATATGTCAACGGAACGGGTCTAGGCAGCGTCGTGTATCGTCTAGGAGACATAACCCGAGCAGTGTTGTGTTTACACTCCTCGGCGTCTCGCAATAGTGGGGATAATGCTGCGACGTTTATCTGATCCAGGCCGTGGCGACATATATAGTGAAATTACTGTAGATATGAATCGGAAAAAATGGAACATTTTTGCATTTGAAGCCTCCTTTTCGAGAAAATCGAGTTTAACGCTAGGTTCGCGGAGTACTAAAAGTGAGTAGTTTACGTTATTTTTTGAGAATAAGAAGAACGTATCTGGGCAAGTTTTCAGCCAGTTTTTAAACAATATATACCTTAGGAAATAAATTTGTTGAGTAACTCCACGTAGATGGATCTTCACAATCTCAATAATCACAATTTAGAAATATTAGAACCCGTAAACCTAGTGTAAAGATCTTGTAAGATGTAAAGAATGCTTTAATATATGCAGTAAGTAGAATTGGTCGGTCATGATCAGACGCGTCAGACTTTTCAAACTCGATTTTCTCGAAACCGAAGCTTCGGATAACAAAATTTGATTCTATATTTTGTTCTTATTTTCTCATAAGGAATCACCTTGCATTTGTTTTCCGGCCGCCCCTATATAAATAAAAAATACAAGGGTCAGTTAAGGAAAGAGTTACCCACCCCCTATAATTTTAATTTTGAGACAGGTGCATCTCCACTGATCACTGACTAGATGTCCCAGGACAGATGGTGCAAGGGGGCGTTAAATAATTTTACTTGCAAAAATAAATAAAAAACACCTACAATATTTTCTCGGATGACGTTTTGTTTTTTGAGAAAAATGAGTTTGAAAGTTCAACGGACTCGCGTGTCCCAGCATTCAGATGAAGTAGAATTGGTCGGTCATGATCAGACGAGTCAGACCATTCCTATGGAATAGCATGCGTATTCGCTGCATTTTCAAACTCGATTTTCTCGAAAACAAAACATCGACCGAAAAGGTTTCATATATTTTTTAAATTTATTTTTGCGGACAGAGTCTCGTCATGCCCATTTGCACCACCTGAGACACTCTGTACAAATTAGTATTCGCAAATCGAAGGCTGTGTTCTAGAACACAATTATTCTAGCGATATTTGATGGTATAGTATTACAAATCGGGCATAAGGCTGAATGTCGGAAAAACACCATTTTCGACTACTATTTTAACCCCTAACGGTCCGGAAGTATTTCAAGTTTACTTCCCACCAGGTCCTCCAAGCTATTTTTCATACTAAGAGAAACTCTGGACTCAACATTTTTATATCAAGTATAGAAAGGAAAATATTTATATTTTCGCGAAAATTTATTAATATATATTCAGAGTAATAGAATAACAAGATGATTTAACACTAGATCCACCGAGTAATAAATACAACTGATGTATATTGCTTTGTAATAATGACAGGACTATTCAAACCTCATACCATTTCTGTTCTAACATGAGCTTCGATAAAGAAATTCATTCAAAAATCTCTGATAATAACATTTTCACAATTTCAGTGATTGTGAAAGAAAAAATTCGGAACCAGTCATTTTGACCGGGTCGGTAGTACTAGTTTTGAATTTGTAACTAAACCGATTGCATCAAGTAAAATATTTTATTTTCAAAGTCGTACGCACACTTTCCACCAAGTAGGATTATTTACTGGCGTCAACCGCCCTGATCGTCTCCTAATGCGTGCAAACAAACTCCGTCCTTACTGCCAAGTTGTCAAACAGCAGCTACATAGCATCACGGGACTCGGTGTAAGTTACATCGGTCACGTTCGGCCGCAGTACCAGTAAAACCGGGAACAGCTCGGTAAAATCCGCCTCTGATCCTAGCCTAATCGTATTCCCGTATTTCCTGAATCGAGGGATCGGCCGGTGGTCTCCGACCCGTGCGCACGTTCGAAAATTGCTTCGATCTCGATCGACTAGCGCCTCGAATTTGCCACGGTGAAGCGTCTCGATTGTAGCGGCCAGCCTGGGACATCTGGTTATGGCATGGGTACTGCTTTACGCTCTTGGAACGTGACTTTGGGGATTTTTAGAAATTAGGTACGGAGTGGCCTTGTCACCGTTTTAGCTAATGTCCCATTCCTGTCCGTTCCCAGGGCGTAGCACTTGTATATAGCTTTCTAGGCCCATGCCATAAATCTGCCAGGGGTCCCATCCTGCCCTTCTCTAGTTTCGCACTTGACGATTGCCAGACGCCCTGGGTCTTTCCCAGGCTCTGGCAACTCTTCACCCGTGGTGAGTGGTTGATGGCCCTTGGTTCATCAGGATGGCCTTGGGGCCATCAGGATGTTCCTCGGTCCCATCTTCCACTTTCCATTGGTCCTCGCCTTGGCCAATCCGGGATATCTCTCGGCATCCAGGGAAGGGAGGAAAATCCCGAAGTAGAGGGAGGATCTACCCTTACGGGGGTTCTTGGCTCGATCCTCCCAATCAATTGGCTTCCAAGCACGCTAGAGAAAACGACGTTTTCTAGCTGCTCTCCTGTACGCTATTCATTTTTGTATTCGGTTACGGCTCAAATCAATCTTGTAAATACAGTCCACTGCTCTAGTTTCGTTACACTTGGTCTCCTTTCTTACAAGAGGAAAACTCCCATCCTTAGTCGACACATCGCGTGTAAATATACATCAAAGGCTCGAACATCCTTCGGGATAATCACGAGCAATCAACACGATCGTTTCCTGGATCCTCGGGGCTGATCTTCTTTTTCGGCCGTCAAACAAAACTCTGCTCGACGCCGTCGCGCTTTAGCGTGGCGGTTGCCATTCCGCGGCGGATTCCAGCAAACAGAATCGTTGGAACGCGTTGGTTCGATCTCGACCGGAAGAGGAGTAGGACGACGACAACGGAAGAAGGAAGGAGACGGGGGAGAGGGGGGGAGGGAGGGACCTCGCTCGACAGCGAGTAGTTAAGTACCAGCGAAGGGTAGTCAGGTTTAAGCGCCACCTGTGCTTGTCAATTAAGTTTACGCGTCTCTCGACCCAACATTGTGCAACCTTCCTGCCACTGTGCTCCCTTACCATCACCCTTAGTTATTCTCGGTCTCGACAGTCGAGCAGTTTCGCCTGGTTCGAGCCTCCCCGGCACTCCCGCGAGCTTCTGTTGCCCTTTCTTCCAGCCCGTTACTCTTCCCGCCCCCTCGTTCTGCAACGGAGTCCCTGCGACTTGTCCCGCTCACCGATATAACGCCCCTCGTCCCTCCTTATCCGCCCTCGTCCCGGCTACGGAGGAATTCCGCTCCGAATTATCTGCCCGTGAACGTAAAAATGAAAGCGGCTCGTACGGCCGGCTGTGAATCGCTGCCGGGTAACGCGGTCGCGGCTAGCTGCGGCTTCTTGGCTGGCCGCTCAAGTGACCCGCTTCCGCGGCTTTTACGCGCCAGCCTAATGAACGCCGCGCGGAGCGTAAAGCCCACCTTAATAACGTGCCGTGGCCTCCGGATTATACAGGGTGAGTCACCAAACGTTAGCACCTCAAATATCTTTGTTGTTTCTAAAGATACGTAAAATACGACACAGTTGAATGGTGCAATGGGGCTGACACGATGCAAAAAAAAAAATTTTGTTTTTGTGTCACTTTTTTGGAGATATCAAGGTCAGCTTGACTTTTTTTAAATGGAACCACCCTTTTTGAAACACCTACAATGATAGTCCCTTTCATTAGGAATTCAATGACTACGATTAGTCCAAGGTCATTCAAGGTCAAGGACAGAAAAACGTATGAAACTAAAATATGGAAGCAGAATACCTGTATTTTATAAATGTTCGAAACGATGGCCGTCTGCGTGGATACATTGTTGTAAACGAGCTCTGAAGGAATGTTGAACTCTGATAAGTGTATCCGACGTGATATTCGTACATGCTGTGATGATACGCTGACGGATATCTTCAACTGATGTTGGAGCATCCGTGTACGCGGTCTCTTTTAGCAGACCCCATAAAAAGAAATCCAGTGGATTTCAATCAGGCGAACGTGCTGGCCACGAAACTGTTCCGCCTCGTCCAATCCATCGGTTTGGATATCGAGAATCCAACGTTTCTCTTGCTACTCGTGCATAATGAGCAGGACAACCGTCATGTTGGTACCACATATCGTGGCGATTTTGTGAAGGGACATCTTCTAACGAAATTGGCAGATCTTCTTGCAAAAATTGAGCGTATTTCTGTCCCGTCATCATTCCGTTAACGAAATATGATCCAATTACTTTGTCGTTCAAAATACCACACCACACATTACGCTACCGTCTTTGATGATCAATTTCTCGCAGCCAGTGCGGATTATCCAATAATGGGCGTTCCGTAGATTAATTGAGCCATGATTAGTAAATGTTGCTTCGTCCGTACACAAGACATTAGAAAAAAATGAATGATTTTGAAGCAATCCCCATTGACAAAAGTTAATTCTATTTTGAAAATCATTCCCGTGCAATTCTTGATGGAGCGATATGTGGAACGGATGATATTTATGTCGGGCCAGAATTCGTATTACGCTACTTTGACTTATGCCTGCTTCCCGGGCAATTTTTCTCGTACTCGCGTGAGGATCGACAGCTATAGCTGCTAAAATATTAATTTCATTGTCTTCGTTAGTCGTGGGATTCTTCCGTTTGTACTGTCTTGCATGTACACTTCCAGTACTTCGAAACAACCTGTACGTATTAGTGAAAGTATGTCTAGAAGGAGTGTTTCGCTCGGGGTGCCTTTCTTCATAAAGTAGTCGGGCCTGCACTGCATTTTTTCTACATTCACAGTGAATCGTGATCGTATCACACTTTTCAGTCATCGAATATAACATAGCGGAATCGCGTTTGGAAACATACCGATAGTAAATAAGAATGCTGAATAACATTGAAGGACCTCAGTATGTTTACTTTAACTACGACCCTAGTATGTTTACTATTTCCCACAAGTCTCAACCGTGATAAACGTATTCTGCTTCCATATTTTAGTTTTATACGTTTTTTCTGTCCTCGACCTTGAATGACCTTGGACTAATTATAGTCACTGAATTCCTAATGAAAGGGACTGTCATTGTAGGCGTTTAAAAAAGGGTGGTCCCATTTAAAAAAGTCAAGGTGACCTTGATATCTCAAAAAAAAATGACATAAAAACAAAATTTTTTTTTGCATCGTGTCAGCCCCACTGTACCATTCAACTTTGTCCTTGCCATATTTTACGTATCTTTAGAAACAACGAAGATATTTCAGGTGATAACGTTTGGTGACTCACCCTGTAGTACTGGTTTAAACATTTGTTTCAATAATAAAAATTTATTTGTTTAAACAATTGTTTAAATAATAAAAATGTATTGGTTTAAACATTTGTTTCAATAATAAAAATTTATTTGTTTAAACAACCGTGTAAGTAATAAAAATGTATTGGTTTAAACATTTGTTTCAATAATAAAAATTTATTTGTTTGAACAATTGTTTAAATAATAAAAATTTATTTGTTTAAACAACCGTTTAAGTAATAAATATGTATTTGTTTAAATAATTGTTTAAATAATAAAATTTTATTTGTTTAAACAATTGTTTAAATAATAAAAATGTATTGGTTTAAACATTTGTTTCAATAATAAAAATTTATTTGTTTAAACAACCGTGTAAGTAATAAAAATGTATTGGTTTAAACATTTGTTTCAATAATAAAAATTTATTTGTTTGAACAATTGTTTAAATAATAAAAATTTATTTGTTTAAACAACCGTTTAAGTAATAAATATGTATTTGTTTAAATAATTGTTTAAATAATAAAATTTTATTTGTTTAAACAATTGTTTAAATAATAAAAATGTATTGGTTTAAACATTTGTTTCAATAATAAAAATTTATTTGTTTAAACAATCGTTTAAGTAATAAAAATGTATCGGTTGAAAGATCTGATTAAATAATAAAAATTCATTTATTAAACAGTCATTTAAATAATAAACATTTACCTATGTAAACATCTGTTTAAATAATACAAATCTATTTGCTTAAACAATCGTTTAAATAATGAACATGTATGTGTTCAAAGATTCGTTTAAATAATACAAATTCATTGGTTTAAACAATCGTTTAATTAATAAATAGTGTTTGAATATTAATGGGAGTCACTATACCATAGTACGTACTTGCATATTACAACCTAAGTATTATGACTTGGCAACGTCGCTCGGTCTTTTATCCGAACTTCGAATACAATTTCGAATAAAAGATACATTTGAGTTTCATTTATTCCTCATGCTCGTCTCGAATAAAAAATCGACTAAATCATCTTCCCTACATCGACCATCCGAATAAATCTCAGGTCCACGCAAAAATCGTACGTCGAAAATCAAAGATACATTCTGAGTTGCGAGTATCTGCCGAAATTGACCGTCGAACACATGGGGGCGCTGCTAAAAACTATCGAATAAAAATCAAAGATACTTTGCAACTCATCAGCTGTATCTTCGGATACATTCTCTCAAATAAGAAATCTCGCCGCTAGAGGCGTCGGATACGCATAGCCGTTGCTCCGCAATTCGGATGACCCACGGACGACAAATGAAAATCGTGAAAAGTATCCGACGGATAGACTGTGTGGTGAATATGTATCCGAGAGAAACGAGTTCGAATAAAAAATAGACTTCATTTATTTGTATTCGAAATTTTAAAATAAATCTTTGCCCAACTCTGCCCTGTACACGAAGGGATGCGCTCCGCAGAACTCCTCGGAACCGGCAGACACACGCGGACGGCGTTTTCACCCGTGGCAACGTGGACGCGAAAAGACCGTCGATGAAACGGAAAAAAGTGGGTCGGTTTCGGATCCGGAGGCTCGCGTTACCCGTGTGATTGACAGAAATCACCGCGTCGAACCACACCGCCCGTATCGTTGGACAATTGCGCCCGGGACTCGCCTATGAAAAATCCCTCTCGAGCAGAATTTTGAATTTTGAACCGCGCACGCCGGCCGCCTGGGCTTTTTTCGGAGTTCTCTCGTCCGTGTCGCGCGGACCCATTGTCGTTCCGAGGTTGAGGATTGTTAGACCCGGTGATTCCGCCCTCTTCCCTGAGTAGTTACCGGTCCGGCGTCTGTTTAGGGGCGCTTCGCGTGATTGTAAAACCCGCCATTTCCGGGGGCCGGGTCGAGCCAAATCGGAAGATACGAGCCTTTTACGATGCAAGGAATCTTGTGTATCACCGGGCGCCCCGGGCTGCGAAGTAAGTAAGGGACGTGGTTACGCGTCGTTTCGCGGCTGCCACGGCGCGGCGGCGCCCTGTAATTTTTCGTCGCGTGGCACGTTCGTGAAATACGGTCGAGCGGATGCCACTCCGCCCGCTACGGTTCCTTTCACCTGCGGAGATTTTTGCGGATGACAGCAGCCTTCGCTAAACCATACAGCCCCTACCTTCTCTTGCTCCCGTCGCGTCGCGATAAAATGCTGTTTTGCACAGCAGGCTTTCTCGAACTCTCTACGACGCGAAATCGATGGCTTCCGGTGTTTAATTACCGTGTTCGGTTTGCAGATTACGAGTACGGATTTTTATAGAAGTGTACAGTGTGTCCCACCAGCTCTGACCACTTGAATGTCTTGGTTATTTCAAACAATACGAGAAAGTGTTACTTACAGAAGTTGTAGAGTTTCAGAAACTACATAATGAATTATATTCTTGCAAGTGGAGGCGTAGAGAAGATGTAGAGGTCACCTTCGTTTTTTTAAAATGGTGTGTCCAATTGTTATGCGCGATTTCGACGGATTATTCCGAGTATAAAAGTACTAAGGTGTATTTGTCCTAAAATTTACCGTTGCTCAGATATTTGACTGTTTTCATGAAGAATGTTCGAAATGTCGGGCATCCGCAGCGATGCAACGTTGCAGTCTTTGAACTGTTGCGTCTCTTACGCGTCTTATTGTTGGAGCGAATGAAAATTTCATATGACTGTTCACTAACTGAGGAACTGACTGACACCGAGAGACGTCGGAAGCCTACCAATGTTTACATTGGACGTAGTAAGCATATCCTTGAATACGTTCCGTAATGGAAGTAATCGAATGAATCAAATGTCTGAGCAACGGTAAGTTTTAGGACAATTACACTTTGGTACTTTTATACTCAGAATACGTCAATCTATCGAAATCGGGCATAAAAAATTGGACATTCCATTCAACACTAGAACTACCGAGCCCTAAACGTGACTTAGATTTATCCCTTCATAATAACAGCAAGATTGAATTTGCTTAGGTTTCATACGATTTTTATGGCAACATGTACTCCAAACAAGAGATATATTAAAAAATTTCTCGTGAAAACGTTCTCACAGTTTTCACAGTTTCAGTAATCGTGAAAGAAGAAATCATCCACCAGTCATGTTCACTGGTCCGGTGGTTCTAGTGTTAAAAAAGCAAAGGTCACCTCTACATCTTCTCTACGCCTCCACTTGCAAGAACATCATTTATACCATATTTTGTAAACACTACAACTTCTGCAAGTAATATTTCCTCGTATTGTTTGAAGTCACCAAGATATTCAAGTGGACAGAGTTCGTGGGACACACTGTATATTCTGAATATTGGATATGTACATGTGATTCTAAACATAACCTACAAAAATCAAATAAATCAGGTAAATCTTTGACGAATGGCATGTGATTAAATAAATGCACTGGAAAAAATAATGTCGAGCACCATTTTTGGCAACAAACCGGGAAAGTCAGTAACAATTCAAGGTAGTATTGAAATCGACGTTTCTATATTATTCCCTCTGTCCAATGATAATAGTAGCAAAAGAAAATGAAATATCGAACGCAACATTGATTATAAAAAAAACTAGATTAAATTGAAGAATAAATTAAAAATATTACTCCTAATTTTTATTTTGAGTGTTCAGATAGTTTCTAGATTTTTCACTAATTTCGTTACTGCATCTTAAACTTGTAGGTAGGATCCCGAAGCTTTGCTTTCCCCGTATAGGTGAGCTTAAAATTACTCGAACCATCGTTCTTCAAACCCTCTTTATCTCATTTTACTTTTACAATGGGATGATATTCAACTGAAACAAAACAATTGATTTCTATCAACGAATAAAATTAAGAAAATAGTTATGATTCGTAATAATTAGGTTCACCTAAACATTGAAAGACATGTCAAAACAAATGACAATTTTGCGCCACAACATAACTCACAGCTGCATTCGCCAATAATTCCCGTTTAAATATTCACTTGCTGCTATTATTGTGGGACAAAGGGGGCACAACCTACGAATTTAGGCTTATTCGCTTTTGTTCATTACTCGTCACACTGTGTGCCGATGGTAACAAGTGACACGAACATTCGTTTATATAACAAATGGATCGGCCGGGGTAAGAAGAGAGCGGGCGAAACGAGAGTAGGCTGAATCATAACGTGGAAACAAAGACGAGAAGAGAGCGGAAAGACTTTCGACGGCTGGTGGAATCAGAAATCGATTGTTCGGCAATAACAATTCGGTGCACTCAGCCGTGGCGGAGGAGGAACACTAGTTTCGTCTCGGTGCAATATCAGTGAGTGCATTTTTCCGGATATCGATGCAGTCCGCGCGTCGCCGCCGGGACAGGGCCTTGCATACGTGCGCAAGTCCTCGGCAATAACAAACACCGATTTTTCGCGTGTGCGAAAGTAGCTGAGCCAACAGCAGACCGCAAAACTGGATCCCACACACGCGAGGCCTACTGGCCATTATGCGCCGGCTACAATACGCGCAGCGTTATGCGCGTCGTGCGAATCGCGAAAATGTGCGCGCTTTACAATCAACCGCAGACCTGCTTCTTGTTTTTTTTTTTTTTTTTTTTTTGGCGACACGAGCAACACGAATGCTATTTCGGTCGCCGAACGGATCGATCGGCGGGACCGTTTTCGCTCAACCCGTGCTCACGCTAATTGCCAGAACAGTGGCCCACCTTTAATCACCCTCTTCGGTATAATTAGATTACACTTCAGTACATTCGTTATCGCATGAACCAGCACGTCTCTCCGTGTACTCGGACCGATGTCAACTTTACCGGCGACGGTTCGCAAGTGCGTTTCGAAAATATTAACTCGCGTTTTTGTTTTGTTTCAATTTTTTTAAAAAATTTTTTACCACTTTGCCATTTTGTTTCGGCACGGTTCCGAATTTTTGTTCCGCCCCGGAAATAGGTTGCCGATTATTCTGGCAGCCCGGAATTTTCACTTTCAACTTTCAACCACTTCAGAGAAATACCTTGCGCACGCTATTTCTCGACCATGCAGTCGGAATTCAGGTCCAGAAATAGTGGCGTAGAATTAAATAATTACTATTCTGTAACGGCGAATAAACTCGAAGGACTACGTAATTATGCTGAAGTTATGCATCGCGTAATATTCATTTAGGGAACCGTCGGTTAGCGAAAGTTATATTTTCGGAAAATTCGACCTTGTTTCCCGGCTTAATGATGGAATTTGATAGCCCCGTGCATTATGGTTCTCTCTGCCGCGCGATGAAAGCGTTTAACCAACAAATCGAAACAAATTGAACGCGCGTAGCAACTTTTGCTGTTCCGTCAAGTGTGATCGATGTAATACGTGTAATCACGTTTACTATGAATTTGTGGAAATGTTTTCCACGTGGAATTACAACGTTATGCGGTAGCAGTCTGTGTTTTATCTTGATGCCGTTTCCATATGTATTTTACGCGTATTTCCTTTCAATCGGTTAAACAATTTGTGTCTTCTCGATGTTCATAAAAACAAGAAATATTCACACGAAAATACACAAAGTACATTCAGAAGTTAAATTTGTTTTTAGACTCGTCTTGAAATTGTCCCAAGAAACAGAATTTGAAATTTCTTGTAACTGCCGAGAAATTTATAATTTCTTGTTCAATAATAATAATAATCACACTATTTTGATTTACGTTAAAATAAAGCAAATCGATAGAAGAACCCTCAGTGAATAAATTCACGATTATTTTTCGCCCGGAGCCAATTTTAAAATTTAAAAAAATGCCTCTGGTACATACGTGTCATTTATATTTATAACTACTGGCCGAAAATCATGAATAACTAAGATTCTCGCCATGAAAACCAAAAAAAACCTATTTAACAATACAAAAATAGAAAAGATAAAATTTATCACATGATTTTTTAAACGTTCTCACAGCTCACAGATCTCGAATAAAATTTGGTTTATTAAACAGCTTGTAGTAACAATTCATTTTCACATTTGATTAAAAACAAAAAAACTGTTTCGGATGCTTAAAACCGACACGGCTCTCAAAGCTATGATAATTGTTTGTGATTTATGGCAACATTAATTTTGGTAAAATGGTCACATAACACGGACCTGCAAAACTTTTTTGAGTGTTCAATAGATAATTTTTCACGTCATATAGTAAACGGGTCCTTCTACTTACTCAAAAAAAAAAAAAAAAAAAAAAAATACGAGTGTACATTTAGTCGAATTTTTGAAGAAGTTATTCTCTCTTAAACAGTATCCGAATATTAATGGAAATCACTGTACGTCGCGTCGCTGAACAATTTTCCGCCCAATAAGAGGAGCCCCTCGTTGAGTGAATGTTCCGAACAACGGGTCCATGAAGTTCGACGGACCGAAAATAATTGCAGACAAATAATTAATTAGTTAATGGACTTTAGTGCTTTTAATTGCGACTGTCTTCGATCGTCGAACCTGGTCCGCCGGTGTTTCCGGTAGACGGTCCCGGCCGTTCATCGGGACGAAGAAACCAAGCGTAAAATGGCGCGAAGACGTGTATTTCACTTTTAACAACGGGCTCTGTGACGAACGCCGGGGTCGCTTTCGCTGGCCAATATCGTCATTTTAATTAACCGTTCATATTAATTATCCATCATTGGGTTCAGCACCGTGGATCATTGGGCACGCTCAACCGAATAAAATAGAAACGAATTAAATCTCTCATCCTCTGCGAGTTACCGCATCGGCATCAATTACACAAGGTTGTTAAGCAAGGTTACACAAGGTTTCATTTTCGATTAATGCACGCAACACAAATTTAGACTAGTTTTTTTAAGGAAGTTAACTGAATGGCTATGCAAAAGGAAGCCAATATATAAACAGATTATGACATTGTTTGCGTATGCTCGAGAGAATTAACAATATTAAACGTACACATTGCGAAAGAAATTTTTGCGACCACCTAACAAAAAAAAAAAAAAAGAAAATGGACATTCCCGTGGTCAAGCGCTAAGACAAATTGGCAGTTTATTTAATTTTAATACTGACTGGACTTCTTGCCTTCAAGAATTATTTATTATTGTCGGATCAGTTAGGTAGTAGAAATATTAACACTAAACGTACCGAGCTATAAATGTAACAGGTACATGGTGCCTTATAAAAATGACAAGATTTAATTCATTTAGACTTTGCGCGGTTCTTGTTGCAATGCGTGCTCCATTGAAGATATTTATTGAATCATTCAAAGCTTCTTTATAATCTCAAAAATTGTCAAATATAAAATCTAGAACCAAACAGGTCATGGCCCATGGCCCATGGTCATTTGTGGTGTTATGTTTAGTGTTAATTACTTTGCCGTTTCCTCAGTGACATTTCTAAATTATCATAAGACAAATTTCGTAAAGATGTGAATGTTAAACTGCCTTTCTTTATGTCTCAGTTTCGAGCATAATATCGCTCGCCAATATCGCCGTTGTAATTAGTCGTTTATACTCATAGTCGGTCATTAAGTTTGGCTGGTTGGGCACGTCCGACAGAATGAAATAGATTTAAATCTATTATCCCCCGGCGAGTTACCGCATTGGGATCAATTATACATTGCAAAGCAGCGACGGTCTTGGAGAACAATGCTTCCAGAAAAATCCGATAATCCGGTGGCCAGGCGCGAGCGCAAATTGGCAGCTCTGCCAACGGGTACAATTTTCCTGGCGTTTAATCGAGTCATGTGTAAACAAGCTCCTCTACTTATCTGTCGAAGCCTGTGAGTGTATCACACGTGAGAAATCGAAACGGCTGGGCTGGGACAGGAAACTCGTTTTCCACCCCCGGCCCGGCCCGACCCGGCCCGGCCCGCTGTTTCCCGCTTCTTCTCTGTCCTCGCGAATCGCAACGTGTTCGGCCACCCCCACGCTCTGTTTTCTCACTCCTCTCTCTCTCTCTCTCTTTCTCTCTCTCTCTCCCGTCCGATGTACCTCTTTTTCGGCGAAAGTCGACAATCTGATTTATTTACGCGCGAGCAACAACCGTTGCGATCGATACCGTTCGAGCGCGTACAAACGCCGTTTGTCCGCGCAGGGCTCTCGCCGGTCGTACAAGGGCTTGTGAAATTATTCGTAATATTTGTGGAGCCGGACGAGTGGCCCTTGACCCTTGACTTTCGTTTCATCTCGAATCGGTTTCCCCCCCGCGTAAAGTTCCGCCGTGATCCTTCTGTGCCCGAAGCTCCGGGGCAAAAGTTTCGACGAAAGTTGAGACTCGTTACGATTTCAAGCGAAACGAGCCAACGCTATGCGACTACGTGACAATCGATTCAATGGGACCATTTGTCGGACACGGTCCGCTACGAAATATCCCCCGTGGTGTACTCGTGTCGATACAGTTCGCGTCTTTCCTCGAGTCGCGTGGTCGTCAAGATTGTTAATCCGAATCTTGTAATTGCCTATCCGAATTTTGTAATCCTATAATTTTTAAGACTCCGCCGGAAATGTAAAATACCGGTATTGTACCGGGAGTATATCGGTTTTGGTATTGCAACGATTTCGGCATTGGTTTCGGTGCAGCCTTGTCGGTGCACTACCGATATCCTAATCTAAAAATAATATCGATGCACTCTACCGATATCCTAATTAAAATCCTCGATTTTAAGATTTGAATCCGAGTCACTTCTTCCGAATTGGACCTAACGACTGAAATCTCTTTTTGGGAATTAGCGGGATTGATTTACGGAACGAGGTGCGAAAAAGATTTTGAGAAAATTGCGATTGGTAAGAGTTGAAGGAAAAATAAGAAAGACACTGTTTAAAATCAGAATAGTTTATTCACACTGGGTTTAAATATGCCTACTCTGCATTAATTTATAAAAATAATGGAAATGTATCTGTCCAAATTTTTAGCCATTTCTTTTACAATATATGCAATGAGTGATTGAATTATTTGTTGAACGTTCGAGGATTGTAGAGAATAACAAACTGAAAAGTTTCACTGTAAAAATACAAGAGTTTTTATTAACTAAACTATTTACCTGAACTATTTACAATGGTTACGAACCTGTAAAAATACAAGAAACAACGTTCAGAGTTTGTTCTTCGCAATCTTGTTCCTCGTATAAACAATTCACTTTATTATAAAAAGAATAATTAGTTGAAGATCATTAATTGGCAATATTCACACGTGTCTGCCGAATCATTGTTTTTATTTCTCTGCCGCTACTGCGGACCCTTGCTTATCGACTCACTGTTTTGAGCGGGAAGATTTAAATCAATTACGGAGCGCACTCCTTACATATATACCCATAAATTTCTCATTCGTGCAGCCTTGCAATTTCGGTAATTGTGAATTAAGAATTCTAGAACCCGCCATTTTGACAGTAGGTTTACGGGTTACTGAGTATGCCTACTCTGCATTACTTTATAAAAATAACGGAAATGTATCTGTCCAAATTTTTAGCCATTTCTTTTACAATATACACCCAGAAATTTCTCATTCGTGCAGCATTCGTAGTACTATCATCCTGCTCAAATTAGTATTAAACGAAGAAAGGCATCTTTAACGCTAGATTTACGGGACCCGTCAAAACGATGGGTTCTAGTATTTTTAGTTTATGATTATTGAGATTGTGAATGGCTAAAAACTTGAATAGACACATTCTTCTTCTTATTATAAAATAATGTAATATAAGAGCGAAAGGTTGAGGCACGTAAAACCATTTGTCGCCGATTTCTGTCGGTAACGTGGTCGCTCTACCTTATCGCGAATCCACGGAGTCGTTCGACCACCAATCAGAATTTTTCTAGAAATTTTATTGGTCACGCGGACCCACGGTGGACATTCTACGATTCCGAGTGGTTGAGCTTTTCATTTTTGATCGGTAAAATCTGGTCATCCAGCCACCATAGATCGGCCGTGACGTTTGTCGTTCGATGAATCCGCTCGGCGTCAAATTTTGAGGTGCCGAAGCTCGCGCGGCGAGCACAAGAAGAAGAAGAAGAAGAAGAAGTGGAAAGGGAATGGGGGAAGGGTGGGAAAGTTCGGGACACACTTATTTCGGGCGGCGTAAAAAATATCACCGGCGATACTCTCCCGCGTTCGTATATCCAGGCGCTTTAGGTACGATCAGCATCAAACTCGATTTCGCCCGGGTATAAATCTCGGAGGCCCCGACAAGGTGTATCGTGCTTTTCCAGAAGGTTATAGGGAGTCTTCGTGCCGGTTACATGGTGGTGGTTGTGGCGTCGAAACGACACGAGACGCGGCCGGATGGTAAGGGGTTGGTAAAAGGGGTTCGAGGCGATCGGGGGTGAAAGAGAGAGAGAGAGAGAGAGAGAGAGAGAGAGAGAGAGGGAAGGGGGGGAGAGAGAGAGGGCGGCCGAATATAGATGGCAGGTACGTGTTGTCCTGGGCGACCAAGCCCCGAGCTGCACTCGACTGATTTACTACCCTCGTCTTTGGCTCCTAGGGTATCGGATTCGTCGAAGGTCCGGCCGAGGGTGCCAATCGAAAGTTGTATTAAAACGACGATGCCTCACACGATACGCTCGCGCGGCTCTCTCTAGCTCCGTGCTTCATGGAAATCCTTCTTCCGCTGTCACTTGTCCGGATCCCATAACGGAACCGTGGAAAGAAGTTTTTCACGAGGGGAAGTTTTTTCCGGTTACGACGGCCGATACTGCGACGCCGATCTGCTTCCGCTCCCGGTTTTATTGTGGGAAAACGGATCTGTCAAACGGTCCCCGGGACAATCCACGTCCAGGCAAACACTCGAACGGCCGGATTCATGGTCCTGAACGTGATCCTCGGCGACGTGTCTCACGATCGACAGTTTTCCCGAGCTACCATTAGCATAGACCGATTCCACTGACGGCGCAGAACCTGGAGATAACATTTACGAGTTGAGGGAAAACAAGGGAGGGTTTATAATTATTTTACTGATTTTTTATGGACACAATTTCTCGGTGGTTACAACCGTCCGTACCTTCCGAGGATCATATTTAATCAAATTTAAAAAGATCAGATTTAATGTAACAACAAAGAAAATTTGCGATGTTTATGGAGATGTATCGAAGGTCAACAAGTGTCGACGTCGGTTCAGGAGGTTTGCTGCTGGTGATTATGATCTCTCCGACAGGCCTCGGACGACCAGTTGAATTTGATAATGACACCCTAAAATCTCTAGTGGAAGCTGATCCAAAATTAAGTATACAAGAATTGTCGAGAAGCCTTGGGTCCACATGGTCAACTATACAAAGGCGCCTACACGGAATGGGAAAGGCATATACGCAAGGAATATGTGTATCGCATCAATTAGACCAACAAGAATATTCGTCGAAGTTTGCACTTCATTGCTATCCAGATTTCGTGGAGATCCATTTCTTAGCAGAATCGTCACCGGAGATGAAAAATGGATTCTTTATGATAACATAAAGCGTTCCAAGCAGTGGCTTTCTGCAAATCAAACCGCAACATCAACCCCTAAACCTAGCTTATCGCTTGGAAAGGTGTTACCGTGCATTTGGTGGGACTGTCGTGGCATAATGCACTTTGAGTTGTTGAAACCTGGAGAAACAGTTACTGCTCATGTTGCTTTATAAAGGTTATTTATTGTTTACAGACACATAAAAGTAAAAAAGAAAACAAAGACTTAATATTATAATAGTATAACCGCTTTCTTTAAGTAGCCTTTTCCTCGACCACGTTTTCACACCGTTCAAACGCCAGAAGCCCGCCAACTTCACTCTCTGCACACTCTTTCAAACTTCGCTCACTCGTACCAACTTACACCGCTCACTCGTACCAATCCATATCATTCATTCATACCAACCCATACCGCACAGTCGTACCAATCCATTCATACCAACTGCTTCACAGTAATTATTCTCAACAGCTCAGTTGTATTGTCAGCAATTACAACGGCTGTATTCAGAACTGTTGAAAAAGAGGGCATCTTTAGTCCACAGAAAAGGTGTAATACTGCAAATTGACTATGCCCGGCGCCGTACAGCGAAACTCACTCAGGAAAAAATCAAAGAATTGCAATGGAAAGTTTGACCGCGCCCCCGTACTCACCGGATATTGCTTCCTCTGATCTTTTCAGATCTCTGGAGCATTATTTAAGAAATAAAAGATTCTGTAGAAGATGTAAGGAGGCACCTTCAGTCATATTTTGCTTGACGAACCCTGGATTTTTATAATGGATTGAAAATTTGCAGGGAAGATGGCAAACTGTCCTTAATAATGGTGGAGATTATATAATAAATTAAGAAATAAAAACTCGGATTTACTACAAACTTTCTTTCAGATTTCAAAATAATTACTTATGGGCCCCCCCTAATATGTTGGCCGCCACTTTAATCAAATCCGGCGAAACAATTCTTTCACTTATCCGATACACCTTGCACCTGAAGATGTTAGGAGGCACCTTGAGTCATATTTTGCTTGACGAACCTTGGATTTCTATAAGAGGGGGATTGAAAATTTGCAGGGCAGATGGCAAACTGTCCCTGATAACGATCAAGATTATATAATAAATTAACAAAATTTGTTTTAGATATCAAAATAATTGTTTACTTACGGGTCCCTCCATTATTTCTATACCCGATTCGAACGGATTAATTATTCGGTGTACGTTCTCGATCCGCGCGATCAGAAGTTGCTCGAATTACTGGAGGAAACGGAGAGTCGCGGGGGCGGAATACAAACGTGCAGAAATAATTCGCGAGTTGTTCCTTCCGGCTTCTCGGAGCAGAAAAATATTCGCGCTGAAACAAGAGACCGGCCCGCGAGATATTGCTCAGATATTGTGGAATGGAGGCGAAAGAATATTTTCGAGGGAAGAATGCGGAATAACCGGGATGCCTGGCGAGAGGATAGATAATTAAATCGTTTAAAACAGTGTCTGTCCCGCAATTCAGAGTGGGGGTTGGGGAGGTGGGGGGGGGGGGGCTTGTTCTCCCCCGTTTTCCGTTTTTCTTCAAGGCGTTCAGACCGCGAATGATCGAGTGGCCGATGTCGCGTCGTTAAAAATTTGCGGCCACTGCCGGACGAATGGCCGCGATCCTTATCGCGGGTTATACAGGCCGCTATTAACAACCGCCGCAAAAACCTGCAATCTGAGGTCGAAGATAAATCGTTGCTCGTTGCGCCGCGATCTTCTCTGTAACTTGACGTAGCCGCCATTTGTTCGGTGCTACGGTTTTACGTTTCACAGACCGAAAGAATTCGCACCGCTCTTATCGTCTCTCGTGTCGGCGGAATCGCGATGAATTCACCGCCGCAGAACAAGGAATAGATATTGCGGATAACAGAGCGATGTCTGCACAATGCTGTTCCCCTTCTTTTCTTTTCTTTTTTTTTTGTTTGAATTACAATATCTGGAAATCAGAAAATTGCTGCCGGCCAGCGAGACTGCCGTCGCGATTAATATTAATACTACTCGACGCATTGTTAATTCTTCTCTATTATGCGGAGGGTATTTTTCCAAATCTATCGTACAGGTGGAGACTAAAACGTGTGTACTGCGCCTTAACCCATTCAGCGGGAACGAATTATTAACCAGTTAACTGTGGAATTTAATTTTAAAAATCCCTCACGGCGCGGAATTAAAATCAAGCAATGACGAATATATACGTCGAATGAAGGCCAAATGTCGCTATTATAAATTTTACGAAAAAAGGAAAGCAAAATGAGAAAGAATTACATTTTTATTCGATAAGAAATTAACAATTCATTAATGTTAACCGCACCGCAACAGAATTTTGGATGACGTGTATACGCGTCAAACGCGCTTGGCTGGTTAATATTCTAAGCGGTGCTTTAATCCAATCTGTTTTCTTTAATTTTTGTGCTTTGTTGCTCCGATAAACTGGTCGAAAATTTACTACTCACATGTGTAATGTTCAATCTACTCATTTATTGAAAAATAGTTAAAAGCTCGAATGCATTCGTTCGAAGCTCAGTAAATCGACCGAAAAAACAATTGTACATCAACTTTCAAGAAATCTTTCCTTTGAGAGCAAAGGGAGATTTTCAATCTTCAGATCTATGGTGGATTCCATCAAAAGGAAAATTTTTTAATATTTTCATTGACGTTTTAATGTGTATATAGCGTTTTCGGGACAGCACGTGTCCTCAGTTTGCCACCCGCTGTGTGTGTGTGCGTCTAACATCTTTGTGTATCATTCAACAGCTTTATCTAATCGAATAGTTATCTGAAATGAATGAATATATTCACTCGGCTCATCGTACCACAACTTATTGTGAACTTATTGTGCCAGCACAGGTGGTTGAAACATTAAATCACTCCAATTCAAAATATCCTCAAGTCGGGGAAACTGGAGAAACAATGCATAATAGGATGTCTCCGAAGCGACGAGATCTCGAATGCGGTGACATAATAGAGCCTAACGTTCAGAATAAATGTTTTTAGCCAAAAAATCTGCTTGTTTATTTAACCGCAACGAGCACACTGCTAATATCGATTCACTCGAGAATAAAGTTTCACTGCAAAAAATGGGTCCCATGAAATTACCAACACAGGTCTCGACATCACAGTTGTCTGACTTAACATGCACTTTTCACGAAAAGGTGCAGTGAAACCTCGATATAAGTCACTTGCACGGTTCTGGCGAGTGACATTTAGACGAAATCTAAGTTGCATTTGAAATACACAGTGCACGCTGGAAATGTAAAAGTCATTATCCGTGGTGGGGTGGGTAGTCCCAGTGACTTTTAAACGCGAGGCTCGCAGTGACTTATATCGGGAATTCACTGAATCTTTCCTCATCGCTGGCAGAAATCTCTGCATCCTCCATCATTCTATTTTAGCGATCATAATTTTACAAAGTTCGATCGATGCTCCATCAAATCAGATGAATAGAAACTAAAATCTTAGCAGCTATCTTCTAAATACAGTGAATTCCCGATATAAGTCGCCTGCGCGGTTCTGGCGAGTGACATTTAGACGAAATCTGTCGTTCTCACCGAACGTTGTATCCGAAATACACAGTGCACGCTGGAAATGTAAAAGTCATTATCCGTGGTGGTGTGGGTAGTCCCAGTGACCTTTAAACGCGAGGCTCGCAGTGACTTATATCGGGAATTCACTGTATAGCGTGTAATTACAAGTCAGAAAACCTAAATTAGAAGCGAATCGAAATGATATTCTTCGATTCGAGAGTGCGAGATAGCGTGCGCATTTATTTGTGAATTTTTTCGGAAATAAAAATAAAGATTTGAAAAGCAGCCAGACAACGATGCTCGATGTCGTTGCCGGTCAAGTATAGTGTCGGTGAAATCGTCTCGGCGTGACGGTAATTTCAATGGCACCTCCCCCAAAAAAAAAGAACCTTTACCGTTTCGATTTATTTATTCGCGTAAGTTTCGCGAAAACGCTTGGAAGTTTATCCGAGAGCGCTTGTGCCCTTTGAGAGATGAGAATGGATCAGCGTGGAACTGTTTTGACAGTTAAAAACGTGCGAAACAAAGAGATATGTTGATTTGCGTTCGAATATAGGGGTTACCGTGACGCGTTCCGAATATTATACAGACACCATAAATAAACCGGAGAGAGGGGGGGTGGGGTGGGAGGAAGAGAGAGGGTAGAAGGGTATCCCGCTGCGACGAAATATCACCCCGAGATGGCTTCTGCTAGGAAAGCCAGATTAGAATTCGGATGCAGTCGTGGCCTCAGTCTCGTGGGATGCGGCCTCGGCGGAATAGGCTGGCGGAAAGGTTCTGCGAGTAAGGTCGGTCGTATTATAAAATTTCCTCTCGACCCGAAACGCGTGGGAAACACCGCGTTGACCTTTCGGGTGAGCTCGTAAATAAATCCTGATTTATTCTTGGTCAGCCTCGGACGGTCGGAGCATTGATCTGAACGTGACCGATGGAAATTCCTGCGTCGAGAGACCAAACAATGTAACAAACGAATCGTGACCTGATAGCTCGCGTACTCTTCCTTTAACGCTTTACCTACCGGCAATTCTATATTCGTTTGTTGCACGGTGGAATGTCCGGCTTTCAACAGTTACCGAACAATTGTTCCATCAAACCAAAGTAATTCAATCATTCTGCTGTAATTGACACTCTGAAGTTAAAGCTTATCGCTTGACTGCGGACATTTATGCGAAATAAAAATCGTTTGCATGATTTGCAACAAGCTAAATAGAAATTTCTTTCTTATTTTATGAATTTTAACTACTTCATTTTTACGCTTGCTTTATACTCATTTTTATCGTAAGTCGTATAGTACTCGTGTAGAGTAGAGAAAATGTGGAACAAGTTCATCTGACTCCTTCCCGGGAAATTTGATTTTCAATTCAAGTCCAATTTGAGTTTCAAAATTCGGCGAACACGCGTGCTGTTGAATAGAAATCGTCTGACGCGTCTGTTCATGACCTACTACAGCGATTTCCCTATATATGTCGCGAAGGCCTGGATGACAAACGACGCGGAATTATCCCCACTACCGCAGGGTATACCCGGTGAGTGGCCACGAAGCTCGAGAGCCCTCGGACGCCGAGAAGTGGTCACCTGGACGATCTATGTCACTGGCAAGACCCGTATTGTTGACATGTATCGAGAATTCACTGTAATTCTACTTCTTAAGAATTCTACTTCTTTAACACTAGATTTACGGGACCCGTCAAAATGACGGATTCTAATATTTTTAATTCACGAATATTGAGATTGCAAACATGGATCCATGAGGAATTATTTACCAAATTGATTTCTCTAGGTATATATTATTAAAAACATGGCTACAGATTTTGATAGATACATTCATGTTACTTTCATAAGGAAATGTAAAATAATCATTTTCAGTGCTCCGTAAATCTAGTGTTAAACTCTAAAAATGTAAAAATTTATTCTATACTTTCGACGTATTTTCTCATGTAGAACCAACCTCTCCGCGTTTATATAGGACACCCGGTAGACATATGGAATAAAATAGTTCAGGAAACGTTAAAGTTGTTTTTTAATAGAACGGTTTACTCGGGACCTATAGTTCCTTTAAGTCTTTTGTTCTTCGCGATGAGTACCGTAGGGTGCAACGAAATAATTTGTGACCTTGAGAAACTGGTCAAGGTCAATTTTGCGGTCCACTTTTTTTTCACAGATCTCCACCTATCCACAAGTGCATAATCACCCTGTACATTCGCTGCAACACAAAATAAGTTGAAAACAGTGCGTCAAAGTTCGTAAATTCGTTGACTCTTTCAAACTCTCGCCTATTCATTTTTGCCGTGAACGCATAAAGACCGCGCACATGATCCTCCAGGTAATTATGGTTGTGCTTGAACGCTCGGTCTCGTAAACGTTCGAAATCGACAGTTTCGAGTGGTAAGGTTGTCGGAGTGATAATGCGAAACGGTGGCAGTAGTGGGGAATGACACGCGGAGAATAATGCAGGAATAAGTCCAGTTCCCACAGGCTATCGGAAGCCGAACATCGTGGACAATAAAATCGGAGGAATTTTCGGTGCGAAACGGAGTTGAGCGGCAGTAAAGAAGATGCGATCTAACTCTCTTAGGAGAGTAGTTTCAGCGCCTTCGGTGGCGGGTTGATACGGGCATTATGACGGGTATTCAAAATTAACGATTATGTCTAACACTGGCCGAGGCTTTTCGCGGGATAAAGGGGTGACTGTGACCGATGCGCCGCGTGGATCTTCCGTTGATGTGTGCCGGTAAACAGGATTGCGGCGCATCGTGCGGTTAGGGTTACTACCCGGAAGCTATTCGTGGCGATTCGAAGCGGCAGTGCAGCCCGATACGATAAAAAATACTTTTACAAGAATTATCTTTCGATTTTTAATCCTTACCATCGTCATCCCACACCTCTAGAATATTCAGAACTAGAGTGTGGACTTTTTATGCATTCATAGGGTACATACAGTAGCGGACATAAATTTAAGACGATGATACGCGATTTCGATTATACGCGTAATATACAAGTACTGTCTTTCTATTCTGTTTGATATTTCAAAGTAAGACAGGTATATGTTTCATCTCCTTCATCTCAATGTTGTGATCGTCAAATGTAAACAATGTTGAAGTTTCAGTCGTTTGTTTCTACTGAACGTTTGTGCGCAGCGGACATTAGTTTAAGACGATCTGTCTAACAAGCAACATCTATTACGTTCTTTCTATAATTTGCTATATAAATTTTGAAATCGGAGTCTGGCATACCTTTCGTTGGTTGAAGTTTATATACAGTGGAGAAAAGTATGGGTAAGTCTCGGAGTTTGCTACCAAACGAAAGAGAGCAAATTGTAAGACCGCGAAAAGAAAAAATGACATTTTCCAAAATAGCAAGTCTTGTAAATAAATCAGAAACGGCTTGTAAGCAAGCGTGGTACACATTTTTAAAGACTGGTCAATATTCTGATCGATCAAGAAGCGGAAGACCTCGGAAAGCAACTGCGAAACTGGATCGTCGGATTCACCGCTTATGCGAAAAGGACCGCTTTCGTTCTGCAAGTGTTATTGCAGTTGAAATAAACACGAACAGTGACACAAACATTAGTGCTGGAATTGTTAGAAGACGTTTGGAAAACTTCCATTTAAGAGGACGAAGACCCCGGAAGAAACCAATGCTCAGTTCCAAAAATCGGAAAATGCTACTTGCATTTGCTAAAGCTCACGAACATTGGACGAGTCAAGATTGGCAAAAAATACTATTTTCAGACGAATCAAAATTTAATCGTGTTGCTTCTGATGGGTTACAATATGTAAGACGCCGAATTGGTGAAGATTTGAAACCACAATGCGTTTTACCCACAATTAAACACGGGGGTGGTAGCGTTATGGTGTGGGCGTGTTTCTCTCGCAACGGCCCTGGACCAATACGTCGTATAGATGGAATTATGGACCGTTTCCAGTATATAGACGTGTTGAAGAATACCATGTTACCATATGCACACAATAATATGACTCATAGTTTCATATTCCAACAGGATAATGATCCAAAACACACAGCTCGAGCTGTGAAAAATTTTTTTCGTGAAGAAAATATTAACGTACTACCGTGGCCTTCGCAGTCACCAGGCTTAAATCCAATTGAAAACTTATAGAATATAGTAAAGAAAAGTGTGGCAAATTATAAACCAAAAAATCTTAATGAACTTTACTCTATATTACAAACGGCTTGGAATACCATTCCTGTTGAAAAATGTAAAAAATTAGTATATTCGATGCCGAAAAGATGTGCCGAGGTGATAAGAAATAATGGATTTTGGACAAATTATTAAAATAAAACAAATATTTCACACATTTTTCGAATAAAATGTTTCCTTTATACATAGTCTTAAACTTTTGACCATATGAAAATATAATATAGATTTGTTTTTCTTTTGCATATTATTACTATTATGCTCAGAAACATAATAAAAATTTTTGTCGTCAATATGTAAACAAACTATTCATCTGTTATTACCAAAATAAAACCACCGTATTTATGTTTTTCATGTCAATTGAATTAGTACTTCCTTCTTTTCTTTTCGTCTTAAACTTTTGTCCGCTACTGTAGACATTCATTTTTGACACGCGCGTGTTCACAACGAGAGCGCCCGAATTTGATGAAATTTTCATTTCCGCGGCTGCTCGTACAATACCACGAACCCCTGTAAAATTCTGCAGCGTACGGTTCGACTTCGTTCGATGTAACTACGTAAATTATTGCACCGAAGTGAGAGGCTGTTCTCGCTCGCATTCGAAATTGGTAATCCAGGCATTAAGAGATTAAGCTATCAAAACGCGCACCCGGAACTTAACATTCAACACTTTAACCGGCTGCGCAGCGTTTCATGTTACCGGCCCCCTGACGCGTTGCAAATATTCGATCCCGTCCACCGATGAATCATTCGTTCTAATGGACGCCGGTAATTGAGTCGAGGAATCTCGGTTTCTGATGGTCGAGAGGGCAACGAGGAGCGAGGTTCTTTGAAGCGACGTGGGCGGGGATGAAGAACCGCGAATCCGGGGATTCCTGGCGGGTGCACCATCGGGAAGACGACCAGGGTTGGCGAGCATGGTGTCAAAGCGAGCCTCGAAGAGGGACGCTCGTGGCTAACTCTTTGGGAGGACTCGCACGTCAGAAATCCGGTCACGTCTTCGGATCCCGGCGCGAGACACGAGTGTGCCTCAACCTTTCTTGCCCTTTTTTCTCTCTCTATCTCTGGCAAGACTCTCCGTCTTCGTGCAATCGGTTAAGACCCTCCCCGAAGCAGCCATCGCGTGTATCGTTGCGCTCCTCCAGGTCGTGGCCGCAGCCCAGATGCCAGGGGAAGAAAACGAAACGCGGCGGCCACACGGCCCGCCTCCTCTCTTCCCGGATTTCCTCGGTAACTTCGCGATACGTTAAGTTTCAGTTTCACCGTGCCCGGTACAGTCTGTGTCGCGGCACGGAAACTTTCCTCCGATAGAGACACGCGGACCTCTCCTCTAAATAGAATGGAATCACGTACCGCGTTTTAGGTTGTTGTCGGCGCTGTATTAGATCGACCGGCGTCGCCTCGGGCACCCCCTCGATGGAAGTTTAAAGAGTTGCGGGAGGCGCGAAGTTCCCTCCTCGTTTCAGCCGGCCAGCGTGATTCACATGACAGATGTTTTCACCTGCGAATAGAAAACACCCAGAGAGCAGCAGCAAACTTTGCCGATGTCGAGTTTCTTCCGGCACGGAAAGAGCGAAGTAGCCTAATATTAGGGGGAGACCCATGTTCAATGAATTATTTTGAAATCTAAAACAAACTTTGCAGTAAATTCAAGTTTTTATTTCTGGATTTATTATACGGGGCGCGGGGCGAATTAGTCCCCACGATTTTTCAACCCCTTCGGGCGGTTGGACAGAAAAGTGTTTGGAATTTTTGAAATTAAAGAAACATCGGTTTTCAACAAAACATCAAGGTCGCTGTCATATCTTTTAATGGAACTGGGTATTTTTAATTTCGTAATGTTGTGGGCGACGTCGAAATCTATTCAACGACCTGTTATACGATCACTTTCAGTTGACCTTGAAAGAAAATATCGCCACGAATCAATTGCCAAAATATTTGAAATATTTCGACGGTACGTAATAGCAACGCCTCGCGTTTTGAGGTAAACAAATGAACGTAAACATTGCTTCAGAACGGAATTTACAAAGAACCAAATTTACAATCAGCGTACCGGTTCATTGTTTTAACGTATCTCACAGTTTCATGTAATGAACTAACAGGTCTTGCGACACAAACGTTGAGGAAATGAGCATTCACAATGTTTACGTTCATTTGTTTACCTCTAAAAGCGCTATTAGGTTGCTATTAAGTACCGTCGAAATATTTCAAATATTCTGGCAATTGATTCATGGCGATATTATCTTTCAAGGTCATCTGAAAGTCATTGTAAAGCAGGTCGTTGAATTCGTTTCGACGTCGCCCACAATATTATGACGTTAAAAATACCCAGTTCCATTAAAAGATATGACAGCGACCTTGATTTCTTGTTGAAAATCGATTTTTTTAAAAATTTAAAATATTGCAATTTCTTGTCGGTTGAATACTGATTAACTTTGGTACGAAACATTTTTCTGTTCGACCATCCGAAGGGGCCGAAAAATCGTAATCGTAAAATCTCGAAAAATCGTAATCTAAAGGCAAAACAAATTCTTTGCAAATAATTGATTACATATGGGCACCCCTAATAGAAGACCGCTCCTAATAAAATGAGACCACTGTTCATCCCGGATACTGAACTCTCAAATTTAACTGTTCTCTTTCGCAATTAAATATCCGTTAATTGCTTTATCTGAACTTGTTTTTTTAACGCAAATGAGCAGTCTGAAAGTGCATGTTGCAAGTGCAACGTCTCCGACCGACGTTTGCAGTTTCCGTTTACACTGAATATTGATTCGTAAACCGCCACTGCTGGATTACGGATTTTAATATTCATTTATTGTACAGTATCCAGTTATAACAAACGCGAAGTGTATGGAACGCAACAAAGCCGGAGCTTGAACTGAGCTAAAGCAAATATTTTATTTATCCGGATTTCGGTAAAACGTTTCATTCATCAAATTTACGCAAACACAGGAGTTTGTTTAAATATCTGCAGATTGGTCATTATTTATTTGTTGTCTGCCTCATTGTCTTTCCACTGAGAATTTGTGATTTCAACAGTGGCTGGTATCCCTGAAAGTGACTGATATCCGTTGCTTTATTAAAATTGAAAAATTCAATTTATTTAGACAGTACGCAATATATCTAATGGCATGTGATCGAATGAAATGATTCATTCGATGACTTTGAACAGAAGCATTTTGGTGATTTCAATGACTGTGGAACCAAAGATACATAATTGGTCATTTTGTATATTTATTGTTACACAGTATATTAGGCACTAGCATAATGGTATTTTAATTTATTTGTATACGACGTACGAGTTATGTTACCAGCCGATAGTGAAAATTGCACAAAAAGATTATAATTAATACGGGAGGTTATAACCATTATTGTTGTAAAGTCACTATGCGCGAGCGATTGAAAGAGACTAAAGCGTTTGCAGGTAAAACTTCACTTTGGTAACCCAGAAATGTTTAACTTTTTATTATATAAACTTGTGCATCTTGGCGAGAAAATGCCAAAAATCGAAGTTTTACGGCGAGAAATTCACTGGTTCAAAAGTTATGCGTGTCTAAAGTCGAGGGACTTTAAACGTTTTCGACAGGTAGGGGCGCCGCCATGTTGGTGTGTGCTCGGCATTGCACGTCGCTGAATGAACGGAGCCGCTGGATGGCAGCACAAGCACGCGCTCATGTCAATAACGTACATTTGCAAGCTCCCCGAACGACCTAATCACAGCCAACCTGGATTATACCTTCTCTTTGAGATCCCGTATATGATTGAATATCCTAATTACTGTTCGATGACAGCTTGTCCCAAAACAAACCGTAATCGCTCAACTTTCAACACGCTTAACTTTCGAACCAGTAAATTCCTCGCCCTAAATCTTCGATTTTCATCAATATCTTGTCAAAATGTACAGGATTATACTGTAAAAAATTAAAAATTTCTGGGTTGCAAAGGTGAAGTTTATACATATACAACAAAAATGAATAGGTGAAACAGAGAACATTTTATTTCACTTAAATATCCGAAGTCTACAAATAACATATATGAACTGGTTGCAGCTGGACGATCAACGACAGATTAATAAACAATCGCTACGAGATCAGTTGTTAATCAAAATATTCATTGAATCGCGGATTTCCGTGCAGACATATTAAATGCATAAACGAATGAAACTCGCTTTGTAGTAATAATTCTTTTTTTTCCCCGGAATAACGTAGGACGTTGGCGATTCGCATGAAATTGGACGGGAATGAAAATCCAAGGAAAAAGGGAGGGGAGAAAAAGTCATTGAAAATTTTCCGTCGCCAAAAACGGACACGGAATTAGAATTCGGAATGGATTGATACGTCGGACGGGGAAATAACGTTTGGCCGGGAACGTAGCGGCGTTAATTCAGAAATCCGGGAAATAGACATCCGGCGTTGTAGAGCCAGCCGGGAAAAGTCGAACGGTTTTTGGGAAAACAAGGCCGGACTGCTTGTTCGAGCGGTTATTTAGTGACGCTGGTCGGCTACGTTATTTGAACGGACACCCTCGGTTTGTTTAGCATTTTACAACTGACGGGCCCGCTGCTCACCGCAAATGTATACGTTAGCGTAGCAAATTTTGCAATCGTTTCTCCTGCCGACCCCATTTACAAAACCTGTGATCGCGGTCAACAGCGCATTAATAATAGTCGAGTTTAATAACGTCGCCCCGGGGCCGGAACGAAATTATTAATCAATCATGTTTACTCTTTTTAACTACTGCCGCGCCGCGCCGTTACGATTTGAAACATTATAGAAGTTTAGGGGGGGGGGGGGATACCGGTCCGAAAAATCGTTTCTTTTATTGTAATTTTTTTAACAGTACAGAACCCGAGAAATGCTTTCCCAAAATTCTATGCTGAAACTCACTGAAATTTTTACGAGAATAACAACAATTGTATAGAACTTGATAGAATACTGATAAAAATATGAACGCTGTTTTTCTAGTTTTGTTCATGAAGCTTTGTACGCATAGAATACTAAACTGAGCTAATAGATGTGTAGGAAACGAAGTATTAAAATATTCCTCCCGCATTTTTCGGAATCGAATTGTTGTGGGATTAAAACGTTCATTGTTTCGTTCCTAGTGTAGCGTCCATCGTAATAATACGTGTAATTTAAAATATGGAACTGCTTTTTATTTTGTCCTGAATATCGGGATATATATATCGTTAGCCGTTTGTTGCACGGTTTTTCGTCACGCTCGAAATCCTTTGATTGAAATTTTTGAAATCACTTTTGTATCGCGGGCGGTGCGGTTTACAATATTCGGCAAAAAGCACGGCAAAAATGTTCGTCTAGCTCTGCGGGAAACTTCTCTGTTCGATATTCGCGCGAATTGCAATGTCTAATATGCACTAAACCGCGGGTCACAACCACGGAGTTTTCGACAACAAATAATATTTTCAGTAATACCGTAGTATCTTTTTACAGCGGAATTTTGGACGGCTAGAATATACGACCGCTTGACCTATTTGTAAAATAGGGTGGAGTTTAGCTACACCTAGCGGGAAAGTTTTTGCGGGATTTTTTCGCACCGCCTCTTTCAATTATTCCACTTAAGAAAATCATTTCAGTAAATAAATTAATAAGACTAATTGGATCGAGGTATCTCCACGTTAAAGTTTAAGTTAATTTCTTATATTATTTGTAGTGAAGGAATTAATAATTGACATTTAACACATGTATATGTGTAATACAGTGAAATCTCGATATAAGTCACTTGCGCGTTTCTGGCGAGTGACATTTAAACGAAATCTGTGGTTCTCGTCGAACGTTGCATTTGAAATACACAGTGCACGCTGGAAATGTAAAACTCACTATCCGTGGTGGTGTCGGTAATCCCAGTGACCTTAAAACGCGAGGCTCGCAGTGACTTATATCGGGAATTCACTGTATTGTTGTAAAATAGAACCAATTTAGGGGCGTGCTGAATCTGTCATAGTTGAAAAATAAGTCTATTGCGAAAACATTTGCGGAAATCATGTAATCACCGAGATATTTAGCGGGAGAGTTTTCCGATTTCGTATCGTTCGTATGATTTTTTTTAAAAATATTTTCGAAAAGACTGTTACGCGTGTCGCTGGAAAAGCGCATCGTACACGATTTTTTTATATCATTTAACGAGTTCGAGTGCAAGCGAACGCGAGTCCGGACAGCCAACAAATATCCTCGCTCAGCCGTATTTTTGAAGCGTTATCGAACCGTTAAACCGGGACTGGTTAATTACCACGGGGTATTAAGTTTTGCAATTAATCCGATTGTCTTGCAGCGCGTTAATAAATATAATCAGGCTACGATTGTATAATCTTTGGAACGTACCCGCCGCGGATTCGTTCAGAATAAATTATATTCCGTTCCGCTAACAATTGTTTCGCTAATGGAATTGCCGGTGTTGTTAGAATAATTTCGCGATTAGTCGAACGAGCATCATCGAGAAATTACGCCCGGCAGATCCGTGACCAGGTAATTGGTATTTCGATGACCGGGGTAAAATAGAAAGAACTGACATTACGTTGGAAAATATGATAATTATATAATCATCATCGATCATCCTCGTCATCGATCTTGATCACCTTAACACATGCTGCCTAGGTCAATATTCCGAACAACTTTTCCATAAGAAAATATATGGTTCCATTTAGAAAAAACAAAGCTGACCTTCATACATCCTTGGCACCTTAATCTATGAAAATACTAATAATAGCAGTACGATCATCGCGTGAAACCATATCACCCCCATGCATACATTTGTGAATGACTTTTTCCTATACAAGAAAATTTATGGTTCTGTTTAAAAAACCTAAGTTGACCTTCATACGTCCTTGACGCTTTTACCTATGAAAATACTAATTATACCAGTACGATCATGTCGTGGAACCATATTATCTCCATCCGTACATTTCTGAACAACTTTTCCCTATATATGTTTCCCTATACAAGAAAATATTATTAAATAATAAAAATAATAAAATATTACTAATCGCAGTACGATCATCTCGTGAAACCATATTATCTCCATCCATACATTTCTCAACAACTTTTCCCTGTAGAAGAAAATACATGGTTCCATTAAAAAAAATCAGAGTTGACCTTCATACGTCCTTGACGCTTTTACCTATGAAAATGCTAATTATACCAGTACGATCATCTCGTGAAACTATATTATCTCCATCCTTACATTTATGAACAACTTTTCCCCATACAAGAAAATATATGGTCCCATTTAAAAAATATAAGAGTTGTCCTTCATACGTCCTTGACGCTTTTACCTATGAAAATACTAATTATACCAGTACGATCATGTCGTGAAACCATATTATCTCCATCCTTACATTTCTGAACAACTTCTCTCTATACAAGAAAACATATAGTTCAATTTAAAAAATCAAAGTTGACCTTCATACGTCCTTGGCGCTCTAACCTACAAAAATACTAATAATACCAGTACGATCATCTCGCACATTTCTGAACAACTTCTCTCTACACAAGAAAACATATAGTGTCATTTAAAAAATCAAAGTTGACCTCCATACGTCCTTGGCGCTCTAACCTACAAAAATACTAATAATACCAGTACGATCATCTCGTACATTTCTGAACAACTTCTCTCTACACAAGAAAACATATAGTGTCATTTAAAAAATCAAAGTTGACCTCCATACGTCCTTGGCGCTCTAACCTACAAAAATACTAAGAATACCAGTACGATCATCTCGTGAAACCACGTCCACTCCATCGAATTTCTCGCTGTGAATAATACCAATGACGTAAACCAAGGTGGTAATATCTGGTGGCCTGTATAATAATTGCCAAAATTATTATACACACAGCTGTGTAAGGGATTCGCGGTCTCCGACGGCCGTTTGCCCCGCCGTTCCAATGAATTAATAAGGACACTGCGACCGACATTTCGTTTCATAGCCGTCCCGATTCTAAACTTAGAAATGCACTTAGCGAAATCGAAAAGCACGGTTCCAAGTTCGCGACTCTTCTTTCTTTACTTTGCGCCGAGCTGTCTTCCCGGCTGTGCCCTGATAACCGAACGGGCCGTTCGTCGATCCGCGTTGTCCTGCTCGCGGTTAATTGGCAACACGTAAATTTTGTTTCCCGAAGTTTTCCCTCGGAATCGGAACGAAGTAGTCCGCCTCCGTCGAATGATAAAAGTAGTTACCTTTCGGGTGGATTGAAGTGGACCGGTACACTCGCAACGTCTTCCAATATTGAAAACTGTGCTTGATAGAAATTCATGCGAACCGAACATTGAATAAGCTTTCACGACCCTACGGAAACGTCTGATTTTATTCAAACAGTGTAAAAACGGTCGTTGCTTGTGAATTAACAATCGTGCTCTGAACTCGAAGATTTTATCAATAATCCACAGACTCTCGCACGCTTCTAGCATTTTTAGTGAAAATTAAATGCGACAATGTTAGCATAGTATTTTCTATCTATCGAAATTCAAGACGAAAGATTTTCTTTTTCTTTTTGGGATATGGAGAAGTTTTATTGATTTTCTATTGTACGATGAAACTGCAGAAATGTTCATAGATTTGCAGCGTATGGTAACCTTCGAAAAGTTGTGGAATTGAATATTCTGTTGAATTTAATATCGTTCCATTTCATTTCGAATTTACCGAAACCGTTCAGGATGTGCGTAGAATTTTATTGGATTACTATTACGAAATTTGCCTGGAAAAAATGTGAATTTCAACGAAGTTTCGCAGGTCACTCATGATTTATTTCGCGGCCGGGCTTCCAAGCGTGTTGTTACTTGGTAAAGGGTTATGAAGGGTTTCCGATTTGGTGGTACAATCGGAAAAGGGATAATGCTGGGTGAAAAAATGAATTGCACGTACAGAATAAAATGGTTACAAACGGTACGTAATTTTCAAGAAATTAAATTTTCAAAATCCATTCGTAAACTGCAGACCATTGTGCAAGAGGTATCGATTGAAGCATAATGAATATTAAAAAAGAGATATTAAATTAAATTAAACAGATGTTATATACCTCTTATTCAATATTCATTGCGCTTCAAAAATGAGTGTAATTAATGTAGGCACAGTAATTGGTACCCCACAGTAATGGGGTCCCTTACCCTACGTTGATTAATTACCATGTTCCGACCAAAATTCACCTAATGTTATCGTCAGTACGTTGTTTTCCCACGCATACGAAATGAAGTAGATATAAAATTGATGTGGATGTAAAATCATTCATCCTAATTAACACTTTGACTGCCAAAACTAGAAACCTCAAAGGTTCCATAAAACCAAAGTAATTTATTTAATGTAAGAAAAATTGCAAAAGATTAATTGTGTTCAACTTTCTTTGCATTTTACAAATTTTTTACAAATTTACAAATTTCTTTAAATTTGGTACAATGAATACAATAACGTAAAAATTCATTTTAAAACCTGGACAAAAAATTCCGTCACCCACATATGGGAGATATGGCGGTAAACGTGTTAAAATTGAAGATAGGAGCATAAAGGATCAGCTTCGCACCTAAAAATGATGCACCGTAAACCTGTGGACCCTAACATTATTTCCCGATCAAAAAGCTTCACAACATTCCATTACTGCAACTCACCTAATGGAAAAGGTTGCACCGTTCGGTGATTAAAGCCGGTCAACTCTCCGATCGCACGGATTCGTTTGCAACACGCGGAGACCATGTTCTCGTGATGCAGTTGGCAAAAAAAAAAAAAAGATTCGGTTAGGCGAGGCCAAGCCAGGGAAAAGTAGGCAGACTTCTCAGAATCCAGAATTCGAAGAAACACGGGCGGACGCATTGTTGGATTTTCCTCGGCGGAACGATATCTCTCCACATTCCCGGGGAAAGTTCGAGCGGTGGAGAAGACGGCTGCGCGAAGTTCGATACTAACAGCGAAACAGGTCCATCCCATAATTCGCCGAGTCTCCGGCGCAGAAGGGCTCAGTTCATTTCGAATCTTCCGGGCGAGTAGTTCGAATTCCGAACCGGCCTGGATAACGCTCTTCGTATTGTCCCGCCGATCGAACGGTGTTCCGCGTGACGTCATTACCGGCGTTATGCGAACCCGCGATCGCGGCGCGCATAAACGTTTCCCTTTGTCGCGGTAAACAACCGGCAACATCTGTCGGCCCGCGAAAAACCGGTTGTATTTTACGCGGAAGTCGATGCGTTTTTCCCATCTCTCTCTCTCTCTCTCTCTCTCTCTCTCTCTCTCTCTCTCTCTCTCTTTAAAAAAAGAGGAAACGAAGCGAAGTGAGGAACAGAAGCGGACGACGGGGTCCGTTGATTCCATCAGAGGGCAAAAGGGAGTCGCGCCTGCCCTTTCCGAGCGGGAGCGATTACGTCCGCCGGGAAAATTTGACCGGAAACGGCTGCGGCGGAACAGAGACGCTGGAGTGAAAAAAAAAAAAATAGAGAAGTGAAACGCGAACGAAAGAGAAAGAGCCGACTGTACGCGATCGCAGCAAAAGAGGAGAGAGAGAGAGGGAGCTCACCGGTGAGGGAGGAAATGGAGATGGAGAGGGACCGGGGTTCGAAAACGAGAAAAAAAAGGTATTGACTTGCAGTGGACGAGGAGATTGGCATTCACGGTTAGTGAAGCTTCGCTGGCCGCGAATGGAGAACGAGGTTTTCGACCAGGGGGAAAGCACCTATCGGGCACGGTTGGTCAATTTAAACGGAAAATACAAAAAGTAAATTAGCCGGACAGAACGAGCGTCCGGCGGTTTGGCCCGGCACACTCCGGCCCCGGCTGAATGCGAGCTGTGCGCGTCACGTGTGTCGGATCATGCGGTGCCTGCGGTTCGCGGATTTTACGGATACCCGGTATATTAATGCTACACGGACACGCCCGTGCCGCGGGAAACACGGGGCGAGACTAGGCGACGCGTCGCGACGCGCGAGGCACACGCGTGCGAGTGTTCCGATAGAATTCGACATATGTTCCTCGCACGCGCCATTTTGCATCGCATGATTTTGTACCACCGCCACTGAGACGCTACCTGAACAAGAGATTAGAGTATCTGAAGAAGAAGAAGAAATGGAGACAGTTAGCGAAGGGAGAGGATGTCATAGAGATTTTGAAAGGAAGGGAGAATGCGGACCTTTATGCAAAATAAAAATTGTTTGCCTTGTTAACAGGGGCCAAGTAAAATAATTCTTCTGATAATGTTAACACTAAACCTACCACGGTCAAAATGATATTTTACAATTATTGAAACTATTAAAATTCATTCATGGGAAATAGTGGAATAAATTTTCTTGTCGAAGCACTTTTTTATATTGCAAAATTATAGGGTTGCCATTTTTATAAGGCAATATTTATCATATACTGTTAATGCTTGGTAGGTTTAGTGTTAACAAGCTGACACCAACACATAAATATTCTTAAATACTTTTAATCTTCTTCATTGTTCCAAATTGCAACTACACGTGCGAGTGTTCCGATAGAATTCGACATATGTTCCTCGGACCCGCCATTTTGCATCGCATGATTTTGTATCACCGCCCCTGAGACGCTACCGGAAAAAACGTAAGCGCGAACGAGAGATTAGAGTACCTGAAGAAGAAGAAGAAGAAGAAGAAATGGAGACAGTTAGCGAAGGGAAAGGGAAAGGGTTCAGGGCAAAGGATGTGATTTTTGAAAGAAAGGGAGAATGCGGACATTTATGCAAAATAAAAATTGTTTTCCTTGTTAACAGAGGCCAAGTGAAATAATTCTTCTGATAATGTTAACACTAAACCTACCACGGTCAAAATGACCTTATATTTTACAATTATTGAAACTATTAAAATTCATTCATGGAAAATAGTGGAATAAATTTCCTTGTCGAAGCACTTTTTTATATTGCAAAATTATGGACAATCTTAATAAATTTCCTTGTCGAAGCACTTTTTTATATTGCAAAATTATGGACAATCTTAATAAATGTAGGGTTGCCATTTTTATAAGGCAATATTTATCATATAATGTTAATGCTTGGTAGATTTAGTGTTTACATTAAGATTGTTAAGATTGATAAATTTAGGGTTGCCATTTTTACAAGGCAGTATTTATCATATACTATTAACACTAGAACTACTGAAATTATAGAAATGTTTTCATCAGAATTTTTTGAATGAACTTTTTCATTGAAACACATGTTAGAATAAAAATGGTATTAGGTTTGTAGTCTTGTCATTATTACAAAGCAATATTCATCAGTTGTATTCATTACTTGGTAGTTTTAGTGTTAATGCTTGTTGGTAGCTGACACCAACACATTAATATTGTTAAATACTTTTAATCTTCTTCGTTGCTTCAAATTGCAACCACTCATTTTCGTCATAAGTGCATAAAATCCGCAGCCTAGGACAGGTAGAACCCTTGTTTTGGAAAACGAGGTTGACCTTCGTATGACCTTCGCGCGATCACCTACAAATTAATATCGTAATGTAGCCCCTCAAAATCAGGTTTGACACCCTGTATGTGATCCAAGCTGACGCTAGAGGAAATCCTAGGGGATGAGAGCGTGATTGATTGGCTGAGAAGGATAGCTCGGTTAAGGAAGAAGAAGGGGTAAAAGAGATTACGAAGAATATCAAATGAGAGTTACGAGTGAATTTGCCTTTGTTCGAACCACCTTTGAATCGATGCAGCCGTTTACAGTGAATTCTCGATATATGTCAGCAACACGGGTCTGGTCAGTGTCCTGTATCGTGCAGGAGACATAACCGAGCCGTTTATACTCCTCGGCGTCCGAGGCCTACCGAGCTTCGGGGTAACCCCGTGGTAGTGGGGATAATTGCGTTACGTTTATCTTCGAGACCTTGGCGACATATATAGAGAAGTTACTTTATATATATATATATATATATATATATATATATATATATATTTAAATTAAGTATACTCGTGTTATGCGTGTAACGCAAGTCGATTTCCTAACCAGGAGGTCGAAATTAAATTCATAAAAACATGTATGCGATGTCGGCCTTGACTTTCGATCACCGGGAGCCGCGTGCCACTTTATGCAACGGGAAACACACCTCGCATGGAGACCGATGCGCCCCGCTGAATTTATGAATATACAAAAAGTTCGTGCTGTAGCGACGCAACGGGGAAACGAGTTTTTTCCGCGATACGATTCGATGTTTCCCCCCCCCCCACCCCCCACCCCCCCACCCGTCCGATCGTTGTTGCTTTAACTCTTTCTATTTCGTCACCGATGCATCGATATCTCTGGTATCAGCAGTCATTTTTGTTATGGGAAGCACGGAACGGTCGTCGAAGGTAAACTATTTTTCCAGGCGTTGTTTTCGCGTTACAGATGTTGTACGGGTTTCGCTGGAAATTACACTAACACGCGAAATGATAACGCGAGGGTATAGTTCTTCGTTAGGGGGTCGTTGATAGTGTTTGACTTCGCTTTCAAATAAGATAATGGGCCGCATGCGTAAAGGCAGGTAATTTCTTGAGCAAATACAGTCAAACCTGTTTTTGTGCGGTCCTTTTCTATGCGATTTTCTTTTTGTGCGATTTGTTTTCTGCGATTTTTTTTTATTCCTTGCATTCTCGATATAAGTCACTGCGAGCCTCGCGGTTAAAGGTCACTGGGACTGCCCACACCACCACGGATAGTGACTTTTACATTTCCAGCGTGCACTGTGTATGTCAAATGCAACGTTCGGCGAGAACCACAGATTTCGTCTAAATGTCACTCGCCAGACGCAAGTGACTTATATCGAGATTTCACTGTACCACCCTTGTAATGTTCTCATCACAAGCAGATGCGCGTTTTGGACTACGAGTAGTATTGAATTGTGTGCATTTTGAAAATTTCTCCGTGTTGAAAATGTGAAATTAAATTTTTTTAAAATGTTTCCATGTGTGATTTAATTATTTATTTTGTTTGGAAAGCACCTTCTCGCTATTTCGCAAATCTTTGACATATTTTCTATGTGAGACTTCTTTTTTCCCTCTCCACCGCATAACAAAAATTTTCTTTAATATGTTGTAGAAAATTATTTTTCATAGCTATTTATGAAGTTTCTCAATATTTTTTGTTTCGGTTTCTTTTATGCGGTCCCTATCTACCGCACAAAATCAGGTTTAACTGTACTCGGTTCTGTATGCATAAAGGATCAAGTATTTACTAAATTTTATTACCCGGTGCTGACAGAAAATTATGCACAAGAAACCGGGTAATTGCTTTTGTACCAGCCTTGAAAACTTGTATTCGCAGCATCGTCGTTGTTTTAAAAAATAAGCCATCCCTTCCGGATAATTACCTATTGAGAAATTCATGATCGATGTTTAATTGAGTTCCACAAGTTCATGCAATTTTCTAAAAATTCGTACGCGTGTATAAAGCGTTTTCACCTGGCACAAAATGTCCCAATATTCTGTGCTGTTTTTTATGAAAGTTTCAATGGAAATTGTTGATATTTACTGTTGCAGCCGTCGACGATATGAGAACCGTCAAAATATTTTTGTCCAACGGTTATACATGTAATATAGGTGAATATTTTTTTAAAAATAACTTGAGTTGCAGTACTAGCTTTCAGAAAAATGATTTCTCGCGATACGCTCGACTTCTGAAAAAAAAGGTAATAGCTTTTGCAAAAATATAAAATTAATTGCTCGGAAATTAGTTTGTTTTCTTTTTCATTCGAATGCTCAGTTTCGGACGTCATATTTTAGGAAAATGCGTTGCATATTCCGGCAGTCACGCTTCGAATTTTAACGTGAATAGGTGCGTACAGTCACTCGCAATAATATTCGGACAATCTTAAAAAGACGACAACTGTTTCAATAGTGGACGACTTTAGATTGTACGACTCGGATTGTTTTTTTTTAGAAGTTAGAACAATTAGTGTACCACGTGACGCGATAAAGAACAAGATCTAAACCTTCTATTTCAGAAAATGTGTAGGAATAAAATTTCATGCTGTGCTACTTGAATAATGAATAAACGCGTTCGAGTTGCTGCAAGGCGTGCTGGGAAAAGTCTGCAAGTGCAGAGAGTTAAAAAAGAAAAAACCGAGCATGTACTCTGTGTTGCAACTGCTGAGAGGTTCAAGTTCCAACCGTTACTTTAACACTTTGCTGGAGGGAGACTGTGATCACAACACACAGGACTATGGTCCTGAATAGAACAAACGTGGAAAACAGAAGACAATGGAAGGATGTATTCCGCGACTTTACAGAAACTTGTGTTTCATTCGATTAAACACTAGTTTTCTGAGAAACAGGTTTCACTCGTTCTTCATGAAAATAACAAATAAACGTTCGATCTTCTATTTACGAGATGAAATCCCCCAAAATTGCACCTGTGAATTGTTTAGTTCATTTCAAGGTCGATAGATCTGTAATGTATTGTTATCCTAATTTTATATTAACCCTTTGCACTCGAAGCGCACCCCTTGCACTATTCAACCCCAAAACGAAACATTTCTTCCGACCTAGAATATTTCCCTTCTAATATATAATGTTTTTATGCTATACATACGAAAATGTTGCAATTTACAATTCTGAAATGTTTAGTAATTTATTAAATACAAATTGAATAATGTGAAAAATATTTTGAATAATGATACCGCAATTTTTAGTGGTGCCCCACAGTCACCATTCGAGGGCTAAGGGTTGATTTTCTATTTTCTATCAATAATTTCTATTAATTTATTTTCCAAAAATAGAACTTTTGTGTGGAAAACAGATTCGATAAAATTGAAATGTACAGGGTGTTTCATCTAAATGTCTGCCTTATTTATTGTCACATAAAAAGGCTTTCCAAGATACAGTGAATTCCCGATATAAGTCACTGCGGGCCTCGCGTTTAAAGGTCACTGGGACTACCCACACTACTACGGATAGTGCCTTTTACATTCCCAGCGTGCACTGTGTATTTCGAATGCAACGTTCGGCGAGAACCATAAATATCGTCTAAATGTCACTCGCCAGAACCGCGCAAGTGACTTATATCGGGAATTCACTGTAAAACCTTGTATTTTTCATAAAATAAACCGTCTTCGCATTGCTACATGCGTCCGTTGGAATAGTGGAACTCGTCTCGAGAATAAGACAAATATTCAGGTGATTCCATTTAGTTAGAGCTCTTAGTAGAATTCAAAAAAAATCTTACAAAATCTGAATAATTTTGTGTCATTCTGGCGGAGCAACGTATGCCATCCAGTTTAAGCGTTCGGGAGTGTCAGTGTCAAATGGAGCCGGAGTTTGCGACCATGCAAACTGTCAAAAATTCTTCATTTGGCGCGCGGTAGCTCGGTTGCTCGTTCAAACCGACAAATTGCGGGCGCAGTCAAAGGACGAATTAATAATTCGCCACGTCCCAGGAAATCTTTGACAATGTTTGTCCCCGGCGCCGTCGCATCGGCGGTTTCTGTCGAGCAGCCGCCGCCAGCCTCTCTCACCCTCTCTCACCCTCTCGGTTTCCATTCACGGTGCGCCGTGAAGCGCGAGGGATTTTATTAAGAGGGTAGCAGACATTAAACATGCCTCTTGTTTCCTCTTTCTTTCTTTGTTCCTCGAGGGCACTTTGTTCCGTCGCAGGAAAAATTCTCGCCGACCCTTTCGCCCCTCTCTCTCTCTTTTTAGTCTCTCCCTCCCCCTTTGAATTTTCCCGCCGGGTTCCCTCGTCTTAGCCAGCTGTGCCGCTGATCTTGCCGCACCACTTCAAATTCCTATAATCCGGCCGACGGATACAAATTTTTCGCCGCAGCCCCAACCCCTATCGAGCAACCCCCTACACCCCCTTTCACCCCTTCCCTCGTGCCGCAAGCGCGCCACGGCGTGGCAAAATGCTGCTCGGCCGCGAAAATAAATTACCGGCCCCGCGATTCGGATGATCTACGCCGGAGTTTTAAGCGAGCTGCTCCCCTAAACTCCGCCCAGAAATTCGTTATTGTTATAGTCGGCAATCGGAACGGGACACGGCACGGTTGCGACTCAGCGTTTTTAATATCAAATCCCCGGATCATCGGTCGTCCTCCGATGCATTCCCAAAACACAATCCAGTTTCGGCCAAAGGATTTATCCAAAAAACTATCCAACTAGAAATATTTTTCCGTTCGGACGCGATACACGCGTCCACGGGAACGATCCGCGACGATCGATGGGGGATTTCTTTGCCGTCCTCGTGTGGATTAGCGGAAGAACATTTTTCTTCGTGTTTTCAGGTTGTTGTTTGATCGACGGCTGATATCTGTGGCAGATTAATCTCTCGATCTGATTTCTTTTTGCCGGGTCCCCGCTTTTTCTACTTTTTGGTTTTTCACGCGTGAACGGCGGGGCTCGGAAACGATTTAACCTGTTTCGAAAACGCATTCTGGTGCAATAAAGTTTATACGCGGGCTGCGGGTTTTATGGAATTATGAAAAAAAATGAGTAGAACGGTAAACGTATTTATAAAATATAAAAATACTTTTATTTTATGAATACTTCCAATGAATAAATGAATGTCCACAATTTTTATTTTACATAAAAATTTATACCTCGATAAAGGGGTTGTGGTGCGGAAACTTGCGTTTAACAGTGAATACAAATATCTGAAATTAGTCAGATCACGCCGATATGTCACTACAGTTTTCTCTCGATATAAGGCGACGGCTCGGGACCGGTTTTCGTCGTATTTCGGATGAAGAAGACGAAGAGGGGATAGCGATTTTCTTATTTCGAAATAAAAAGTGTCGAGCTTATCCCCACTGCGACGGGTCACGAATGACCCTGGCATGGCACACGGAGGGTTAATCCTGATCTCTGATTCAAACTTGATTTTTTCGACAACAGATCCTCATATGACAGAATTTTATTCTACATTACCGACTTATTTGTTTATGCAGACTCTCCCCCTTTTAGACTGTACCACCACTTACCGATCACCCTGTATAATTGTAACAGAAGGTAATCTTAAATAATCGCTTGCGCCTTAGTTTCCAATTGGGTAGGAACTTTTGCAATCGTCGAATACATTATTTCGTTGGTACACACGAAACTGCCACTTAGTGTGGAAGAGTGAACAGAATGCAGATACAGTGAATTCCCGATATAAGTCACTGCGAGCCTCGCGTTTAAAGGTCACTGGGACTACCCACACCACCACGGATAGTGACTTTTACATTTCCAGCGTGCACTGTGTATTTCAAATGCAACGTTCGGCGAGAACCACAGATTTCGTCTGAATGTCACTCGCCAGACGCAAGTGACTTACATCGAAATTTCACTGTAATTCGTCCCCATCCAAGATGGGAAACTGCGGCGCTACTGCGAAGTTGGCAGCGAGCGTGTTAACGAGAGCGCGGTACGATTTGGTTGTTCCTGAACGGCGTGTTTAGGCGAATTCTTAAGTCGTATCCGTGGACGTCGGAAAATCCGTGGTCTCTTCGTCTAGTTTCTATCTGCTGACCCCGCTAGTTCGTATAACCGGTACAGGGAACATAAGAGGCCGAGGTATATTACGCCGGCTTAAAGCAAGCCCTTATACCGTCGGCGTAATCCCAATCTTCTCTCCTTTCCGTCGACCTGTCAGCCGGGTTAACCGACCGGCGAATTAATTAAACTTCTATTTACGATATCGATGAATCAGCGATATCGCGCCGCGCCGCGCCGCGCCGCGGCGTGTCTGTCTGGTTACCAATGCTTAAGGAGCAACGTAATAAATTTTCGAAAAGTGCTCCGCCCAACCTGCTTACCTTTCCTTTTTCCTCCGCCCCGTTCGCGCGCCCCGCCTGATTATCGGGCGCTTGTTCCTTTGCCCCCAAGAAAAAGACGAATCGAAGAAAGGGGCCGTGACCTCAGCCGGACGATAAAATACTGGTAAACGTCATATCGGACGGAATTGGCGGCGTCCCTTATTGGCTTTCCGAAGGATTAATGCCGATGGAAATCGAGTGAAATAGTTTTTCGAGTCGACGGATTGAAGAATTGCCCTTCTGTCTCTGCGAGCGAAGAAATTGTGCTTTGCAACATTTTCATCCGTCCGAGCGTGTGTTACAAAAATTGCGAGAGATCCGAATAAATTCATTCATCTGATTTTTATAACAAAACTTATCCCAGTCACATTCACTGCTCTATACAGTTAGTAGGGATGAACTTTACTTCAGGAAACCAAAAATTTTTAACTTTTCTTTTTGTAATCCTTTAGATTTTTGCGAGGAATTTCCGAAAATCCAAGTTTCAATACTAGGAGATCATTAGTTAAAAAGTTATGTGTACATTTGTGCGATTTTCAGTATCTTTGACAGGCAAGGGCGCCGCCATGTTGGCATGTAGTGACTATCGCGCGTCGCCTAACGAGCGGAGTCGCTAGATATCGTGCACGAGTTGATGAATTTTACAGTGGATCCATCTGTTTCGTCAGCAACTATTTCGGCGTGGTGCCACTATTGCCGTGAGATGGTTGGCGACCTTTTCACTAAGGTCCAATCGATAAGCCGAAATTAGGATTTCGGCATCTGGAAATCCGATTATAGTTCAGGTACAAAATATTGTTGTTGGTTCGTGTTAGGTTTTTTGGGGAGTTCGGTGAATGGAGCACCTAGTCACGCAATTAAGAATGGCAAGTTACAGTTACAACTTCTGTTTTATTCGTGTGTGCTGAAAAGATATTTCCTCTCAAAGATCGACGCTCTACGTAATCAGTATTATCGCGTGCATGTGGTGCCATTTAGCGGCTCCGCTCGTTAAACAACACGCAACGGTCACTACGTACCAACATGGCGGTGCCCTTCCCTATGTAAGACACGGAAAATTGCACATCTTTCTACACAACTGTTGAACTAGTGACCTCCTAGGATTGAAACTGGGATTTTCAGAATTGTCTCGCCAAAATCTAAAGGATTACATAAAAACTAGTTAAAAATTGCTGGTTTCCTGTGGTAAAGTTTAATCGCTAGCGGTGTTAACGCTTTCAGCTAATAGATCAAACCGATATCTTTGCGACAGAGTTTTATTTCCGACTTGGAAACTCCGTCTCGAAGTTAGGGAGCTATACCTGCTTCAAGTAGATCACGAAAGTGGAAGATGCGTCGAGTAGTTTTAACAGCGTTAGAGGCCAGAACTTGTCGAGCGCAGAGATCCAAAGACGTTCACGTGATCTCTATGACACCGGCCAATGGAATGTCCGGCAAACGTTGAATTTGCAAACACTCGTCCAAGGGTTCCGACTTCAAGTTTCCTTATCACGCTTTCCGTAGCGCGAGAATTTTAATATAAATATCAGGACCCGTGTAACGAGCAAAACCGCAAGCGAAACAGCGCCAACGAGCGACTGTTAATCACGTCTGGCCGCCGTACAACCGCGGCAAACGAGAACTGCAGGAATTTTGCAACGCTTCAAGAAATACGCTCCCACACTTGACGCGGACTTGCAGACGACACGAGGTAATCGATACAGTGAAATCTCGATGTAAGTCACTGGCGCGGTTCTGGCGAGTGACATTTAGACGAAATCTGTGGTTCTCGCCGAACGTTGCATTTGAAATACACAGTGCACGCTGGAAATGTAAAAGTCACTATCCGTGGTGGTGTGGGTAGTCCCAGTGACCATTAAACGCGAGGCTCGCAGTGACTTATATCGGGAATTCACTGTATCTTTCCTCAACGCTTGCAGAAACTGTGCATCCTCCATCATTCTATTTCAGCGATCATAATTTTACAAAGTTCGATCGATGCTCCATCGAATCAGATGAATAGAAACTAAAATCGTAGCGGATATCTTCTAAATCCAGTGAAATCTCGATGTAAGTCACTTGAGCGGTACTGGCGAGTGACATTTAGACGAAATCTGTGGTTCTCGCCGAACGTTGCATTTAAAATACACAGTGCACGTTGAAAATTTAAAAGTCACTATCGGTGGTGGTGTGGGTAGTCCCAGTGACCTTTAAACGCGAGGCTCGCAGTGACTTATATCGGGAATTCACTGTAATCTCTGGCAAATTGTTGGGTTGTCCGGAAAGTTCGTGCCGATTTTTAAGGGAAACTCAAACGCGGTACATTTAAATTTCGATGTACATTTATTGAATTATTATAAGTGCCATTTTTTTCCACAATCTTTCTCCATCTTTCACGCGACTTGCGTTTTTCGGCGAAGAACTGTTAAATATGATTTTTCATGTCGACCAAAGTGTTAAAAATGAACCTACCCCACTGTACTAATTTAATGAGAATTCGGATCTTTATTCATTGATATATCACACACATACACACATTTTCTAGAAACAGTAAAGTATGCACGAAGTTCAGTATAATTCACTCCAGCTTGTAATTATGTCCTAGCAGAGAATATGCTGTATGAATAATTCATGATAAATATGGATAACAAGAGATAGCAAGTCTCCAAGAAGTTAGAAGGTTTCCAAGTTTAAAAGTTAACTAAATATTCACGAGATGTGCACCTGTACGTATCGATTCGAGTGATAAAGAACAACATTAAACTTATGTATCCATACTTACCAAGCTTAAATAGATCAAAAATCATTATTATGCTACTCCTCATTTTTCGACCACATACTAAGACGGTACATCTGATTTCTGTTGAGCATAGATCGTGATATCGACTAAAAGATTTTATCAGAAATCAAAATCAAAATCTTAATACATATAACAATACGTTTCGCCATATTTTCCGTGCATATACATCTCTCACCACATCTCTATATGCTGAGCTTCAATATTTGTAAATATCCACGCATATAATAAGCCTCTTGGAAGCTATACTATTCAGCTGGATTTAATTAATATGACACGCAGCGTATCATTTTATATCGTTGCTTATCATAATCGGCTTCACCACTTAATAGGTTCGTTGAAAATCACCGTATTATAGATTATTCTGCCGTTTTACACATCCGCACAACATTTATCTTTTTGAAGGAATACCAAAATATATTAAGAAAATCTATTTACATTTTCTACGCTTCAAATTATTGCTGTTTGATCCCCCGTGTGCTATGCCGGGGTCATTCGTGACCCGTAGCGGTGGGGATAAGCTCGAGCGTCAATTTGTACAATTTTATACCCTCTTCATCTTGTTCATCCGATATAGGACGATATCCGGTCCGGAGTCATCGCCTTATATCGAAAGATAGCGACATATCGGCGTGGCTAATGAGAAACTGAAGACATGGTTTTTCTATTCAGATGCTTCAGTATTTTAAACGAGGTGTATGCTGATTATTATTCCATTCGAAAACCGGAAATTTATTATTCACATACTTTTCGGAACCAGCGTAGCTCGACAACGCACGATTTCGGCAACAGCATGATCGCAACACGAAAGTCTCGTCGCTCGACTTCCGTCGAGGCTCGAATTCGGTCGACCACCGCGCCGGTATCGATAAAATCGATAAAACGTTCGACACGAGGTCCCGCGACCCTTTCCCGTCCGTGGGATTTATCTTTTTGGTCAATTTAACGGAGCAATAAATTAGCGGGATTTTTCGCGGAGTCAATTTATAGATTAAATTAAAGTTAAACATCGCGCGCGGCCATAGTCGAGCGATTTCGCCGTTGTACTCGGTCATTTTACCCTCGGATATTTGCACGGGACGGCGCGGCACGTCCGGTCATTTAGATTTCCAAGCAATCTGACGAGATCAAATCCGCTGACAGCCGCGCGACCTGACATGTCTGTATTGGACCGGTTCGAAGCTCTTGTTATTCGTCGTCCGGTTACGTTGTCGCACGGACTGTGATATTTTCAAATGTTTTGTTGTCGCTGCGAAAAACATTGACAAATGGGAGTACAGCTGTTCGGGCCAGTTTCATCGTGCGCGACCTGAAATAAGGTCCTTGATCTCTAACAGATATGGAGCATCGTGCGACAATAAAGTTAAATTGTTATTTCCATTCTATCAGGTTGGGGAAAAAGAAATCCATTATTTTGCCGGTAGATGGCTGTAATGATCGATATCTCATAAAGTATCGATCAAACAATTTCAGATTTATGCTTGTTGGAAAGGTGACATTTCGCACTGAAAAAACTCTAATTGCTGTTTTTCGTTTGGTCCGTTCAGTTGTGAGTTACAGGGTGTTAAAAATGGAAGGCAACAAAGAGAAAATTCGGTACATTTTACGGTAGGGACCAAGACTTCTATGAGAGAGGCATTATGAAACTACCTTTAAAATGGCAACAAATTGTAGAACAAAACGGTGCATATTTGACGACAATCGGACAATCCAAAACATGTTAAATAAAGTCTTGAAGTTAACGTAAAAGTAATGGATTTGTTTTTCCCCAACCTAATATTAGGGGGACCCATAAGTAATCAATTATTTTGAAATATGAAACAAACTTTCAATTATTATATAATCTCCGTCATTATCGAGGACAGTTCGCCATCTTTCCTGCAAATTTTCAATCTCCTTATAGACATCCAGGGTTTGTCAAGCAAAATACGACGTCAAGCAAATTTTCTTTGTTGTTACCGTTGCATTAAATCCCGCACGCAAATGAAAAAGTATGCAATGACGCATATGATCCTCGGTAGGTACGGACGCCGCCATTTTATTACAGGGTTATAATTATAATTATAATTCTCAAGAAAAATTTAATTTTTCACTCATTTTGTATACCAACTGATTTTACTTCTTGATATTGAGTTCTTCAAAATAAAGAAACACAGAGGTGTATTCTTGATCATGGCAACGAATCGAAGCTCCAGCAAATGTTTCAGCTCGATTGAATCAGTTTTAAGCAGAGGGCTATCCGTTATATCGCGGCGGCGATCTCCAAAATTGTTCCTCCATATTTCGAGAAACTCGTGGCAACCACGGCGAAGTAGCTCACTGTCATTCGTCGGCTGGTTGAGAGACGATAGTGTATCTTCACAGACGTATAAAATTCCTTTATTTATCATCCAATACTCTTAAGAGGACTCGTCGAGCTCTCCAGGCTTCGCCCAACCTACATTGCGGCATCGTTTTCAATCCAATCGAATTAGGAGCCACGTTAATGGTAATATAAGTTTGGATACGAACGAACCGAATAAATCACTTCGCGTCACGTGTCCCAGTATCTAGAAGAAGGAAGTTCCATTTTCTGTACTCCTTATGCCGTTTCGTCAAGCGAACTTTTTTTTGCACCGCGGAAACTTGAAAAGCTTGATGACTGCGGGCTATCTTGTGCATTTATAGCGTTCGCAAACTTACACATAAATTACCAGGTGTGGATTCGAGATGGAAATATATTTCTTCCTTTAGCAATTCTTGAAAATCTAATAATTTTTAAAAAGTGTGTTCGCTTTTCTCATAAAACCTGCATTCTTCTGATGATTAATTCTATTTTAATTTTATTTTATTCCGTATGCTGTGTCGGAGTCATTCGCGACCGTCAATATGTACAATTTTATTCCGATATAAGACGACGCTTTTTATTTCGAAATAAGAAAATCGCTATCACCTCTTCATCCGATATACGGCGAAAGCCGGTCCCGTGCCATCGCCTTGTATCGAGAGAAAACTGTAGTGAAATATCGGCGTGGGTCAGAAATGACTCCGGCATAGGATTAGAGCTCGCAGGAGATGAAAAAGAATTTGAAAAAAGTTATTAACCCTTTGCACTCGAGTGGTGACTCTGAAGCACCACTAGATATTACTGTGGCATTATTTCAAAGAAATTACGAGAAATTTTACAAAATACTTGTTACAGTACAAAATTTGTATTTCACGGATTACTAAACATTTAAATATTATATGTGGAAATCGGGTCAGTTTCGTATGAATAGAATGAAAATATTCTAAGACGGAAGAAAAATTTCGTTTTATAATGAAAATAGCGCCGAGTGCAAAGGGTTAAAGCGTTTCTACCTTTGCTTGGGCATTTATGAAATAATCTAGGAAAATTGGTTCCAGCGTGAGAATGATTTTTCCAAGGCCTCCGTCGAGCTGTACGTAAGGGATGTGTTACGGGCAAAAAGTTGAATTCCTGAGTTTGCCGGTGGTGCCGTTTTTCCGTTGGGACCAATTACAACAATACCGATGAGTTATTGACAATATCGGCCGACTGAATTTTTTAATCGGTTTCGATAGGTCACGACAAGATTGCTGACAATATCCGCGAACGCGGACGGGGCTACTCCATTCTTTACTATCTCCGGGTGTCCTCTTCGAATTTACGGCGTGAGTCCGACGTCACGCGTAAATCTCGGCAGACGCGGGGTCGCGGGAAATTGGAAAAACCGATCCACGATTGGTGATCCATCCAGGCTGCCGTGCATCGATGCATATTTTAATGACGAATGGAAAGACTAGATCGTTTGGCGGTCCCGCGACAAATCCATCTGTCTGTTTCGTATTACACATTTTCGATTTTCTTCTTCCCCTTTTCTTTATCATTCTCGTTTCTTCGGTGCCCCCTTCGTTCTTCGACAAGTTTAATGTATCCATCGTTTTGATTCAACCATCATTTGGTCCCTCATTTTCGCAACTCAGTGTGTCCTTCGTCTGCCAAATTGACGCAATGGTAAACAAAAATTCTTGCAATACTAATTACGCTGAATTCTCGGTATATGTCAACAACACGGGTCTTGGAGCACTTTAAAAGATAAATGAAATGGTTCCCGCTTTTCACGAGAAAATATCTTACAAAATTTTGCTTGCAACAGTGGTCTCTTCGTTTAATACCGACACACTTTTATTTCAACTATACGACACACTACGTATTTAATGTACTGATGACGTTTTCCTTAAAATCATTAATAACGAAGATATTTGAACGTTTCCATGTAAGTGGCCCACCCTGTACAATGAAGTAATAATAATAATAATGTTATACAAGGTCGAGGCGCAGCCAAAATAGTTTTCAAGCTAATTTGGAAACTAAAACTGATGTCAGACTGCAATAAAACTGAACTAAACTGTAGTATAATAACTCTTCGCGGACTTCACTGAGAAAGTCAGTCCGGATGGGAGGTTCTCTGATGGAAGCACAACTATATTCAACGGAATAAACACATTTTAGGATTATACGAAAGCGTGTACGGCACAATCAATTTCATCGAAGAATTTAAAAACCAAGAATCGCGTACAGCGATATTTTAATCTCGCGCACAACTGAACACCGTTTGCGAAAGGATAATAATATTGCGTTTATTGGAATAAATTCCTCCTCGCCAGCATTCCGCCATTTATTGGTACGGACTCGCCTTTAGTTTTCCTCGAAACGTTTTAAAAGGCGCGAGCTATGCTCAATGGAACCGGAGCGGCAATCAATTTTCGCGGCGCGTGTTCCCTGATCAAACACGCGGATCAACGATGATTAATGCCGCGAAAGAATGTCTCGGGGTTGTCCTTTGCGCCTTAAGTGTACGATTATGGTAATCGCCCGCGAAACCATTACCTGTGGAAACTGCGTAACGCGTGCTCGAAGTCACATGTATGTAAATTCGAAATTTCTAGCGGCCGGCTATCGAATCATTACCCATTCGTAACGAAAGATTAGTAAGCAAGGCTTTTACAAATCGAGGCTTATTTTTAGACACGCAGCTTTGCATAAAGCAAAGATAGTCAAGCTCATTTGGCTAGTGAAAAGTAGATTCCTACTTTACCGTGGCACTTAAGACGCACCGATTTAAATGTTGCGGAAAATTGTTAAGACATGCTAGTTAAAGAAAACGGGTCCTAATTTCGAAAAAATTAAACATGTACCTTGGAAGAAAAAGTTGAACTGCTTGAAACAAAAAGCAATTGAAAATTAGACTAAATCTGTACCGAGAAAGAAAAAACTGTTGGTGGTTGTAAGACCACCGATTTTTCCTCGGAGCTGAGTTACGATCACCCCGAATACGTATCATTCCCCTCGCATGCATGGCTTCTATATTGCCATAGTGTACAGTTGCCATACGGTTACCCTTTAGTGTACCTTTTTATTGTACCATGGACTTCTGTTTCTCTTTAGTGAATTACCAATTTCTCGATAAGCTTTCCGTGTTAACCAATTTGCATTATTAGCGTATATATACGCTCAATTTTCCTGCTCACTACAGTGAAATCTCGATATAAGTCACTTGCGCGGTTCTGGCGAGTGACATTTAGACGAAACCTGTGGTTGTCGCTGTGGTTGTGCATTTGAAATACACAGTGCACGCTGGGAATGTAAAAGTCACTATCCGTGGTGGTGTGGGTAGTCCCAGTGACCTTTAAACGCGAGGCTCGCAGTGACTTATATCGGGAATTCACTGTATCACCGGAGCCGTATGCGTACGCTCAACTTCGTTGGTCACTATCATTATTTGTTAGCTACAAAATGGAAGGTGTTGGAGATGAAAGTAGTAATTTTTGTTCTTAAATATAATAAAAAAAAAAAAAGAAGCGATAAAGGCGTTCTTTTCATATTTCCTTGCGATGCAAATGGGTTAAACGAGGAAATTGTCGAAAGGGGGATTGCAGAAGAGGGGATGAAATTTGGAAAGATCGTGATCGCCGAAGTGGTCGGACGCGGATTTCCGTAAGTCGGTTCGAGTCGGTGTGCGGCGCCATTAAAGGGAAATAAACCCGGTCGGCTCGGGCAGCTGTCTTCTGATCCGGGACTGGGGCGTTAACAATGCACCGTCGAAGACGATAAATTCGTTAACACGGTCATTTACATCGAGAGAGCACCGGTAATACTGTGAATCGGCGATCGAGCACATATCCTAGCCACTGTTCCGCGCGGGCTTATTGTCAGCGCACTGTACGCTCGAGTTAATCGATAACTGCGCGATCCGTGTTCAGAGAGCATCTCTAATATTCCCATTGTCTTTTGAACAGACGTCCCCGTTGGTCTTCGGCGCACGGGGGCTTTCTATAGGATAGAAAAGACAAGGTCGGAAGTAGGAAGTTGGCATCCAAAGTTGGTCCCCGCCTAATTTCGCCGGAGTCGTTCTATTATATATGTATAACGGTCTGTGTGTGTGTGTGTATATATACAAGCGAACTGGCACAGAGTTGCCCGGTCTGTTACCCCCCCCCCCCCCCATACGTGTCTGCTGTCTCGCCGTGGATATGTGTCCGTGATACGTATCGTGTATGTGTCAGCGGGAATTTATCTGTGTACACGCTATAATATAATACAACTCGATACCGTCTTGGTTCTCTAAGTTTCTAGCCGCATAGCGTGCTCATGATTAATCCCAGTTATATGGGAGGAGTCGTGAAATCATCACGAAGCTTCGTCCAAGTTCCGCTCCGTATTGGTGGAAGAAGCGATACAGAGACCGACGACGACGGCAACCGTCGCCGTTGGTAAACTTCGGAGTTGCGACGAATCCGGTTGACGACATTAGTTGCCCGATGTCGCGATTAAGCGTTGCAATAAGCACCTATTTGCGTCCCGAGCACCCCGCGACGACGTCCTGGATGAGAAATTGAATCACAGGAGGAGAGGGCTGGGAACGACGGGACGGCGAGGCGAGGCGAGGCGAGGCGAGGCGCGCGAACGTTTTATACGACAAGTATTAGGTCATTTCACGAGTCTTCGCGTATTTCGTCGCGCGAAATATTAAACATCGCCGCGCCACCTCGGCCTGCAATCTGTTTGCCGCCGGATTATGCTCGTCGTTACGCTGGCTGTCGAAGCGGACTTCAATAAATGTGCTCGCGAGTCGCGAGCAGGCGATGTTCACCACCTTGATGCGAACTCTCATCAATGTTACGTTTCACCGTTGTGTGTTGTAACGAGAAAAAACATTTTATTAGGTTGCTGCACGCGAAACGTCCGATTTCGAAACTTTAAACAAAACGTAACTCTCGTCGAAGTAAATCTGATACGGAGAAGCGCACACTATTGTGACCAGTATATTCTGTAAATGAATTACAAATTTCTTGATTCTATTACAATAGAAATTGAAATTTTTTCTTTTGACCAAACGTTGCATAATGCTGTCGACAATATGTATATTTTTACATTCATATAAACAGCGTAAATTCCTTCTGCACTAACATCGAGTCAGACTCGTGGTGAAGATTCTGGACAGAGTCTAATAGTTAGCTATGTTATTAATAGACTGCGGATCTGTATGCATTTATAGCAAAATTGAGTAGATAAGATTTGAAATATGTAGGAAAACTAAATTTTAAATCTCAATATACTATTTCTCGTCTATTAAAATTAGCAAGTTAGGAAATAACATTCTGCTTAGTTTCTATTTCTTGTAACCGATGCAGACAACTTTTATTTTGCATAAAGATCCGCAGTCTAGTTATTAATTTACTTCGAACCGAAATCAAGTTGTATTTTGTTGTTACAGCCAGTGGAGAGCATATAGTGTTATAGTGTCTATATAAGTCGCCAAGGCCTGGATGATAAACGTCGTGGAATTATCCCTACTACCGCGGTACGTGACGCTGGCCAGACCCGTGACATATATCGAGAATTCACTGTATAAGTTTTCTTCTTTTTCTAGAAAATTATGAACAAAAAAGTTCTAATCACTTTCTCCTTTTCAAAACAAAAAAAACCAAGTCGTATGGTCCAATATTGTTAAAGTTGTCGTCTTTTTAACATTGTCCGAATATTATGTCGACCAACCGTACATAGTGGGTCCAATAAATACCGCACCAATTAATGTTTCTACATCCCATTACGAACGGTTATAAATAGTAAATGTGACGGGCATTATGTGAAGTATTATACCAGAGCAAATTAATAGCACGTTCCGATGATCGAATCGATGATCGTCGCTCTGTTCGCTGTTTCAAACGTTTCCACGGTAAAACGTATTTCTACGCTTCGTATCGACGCCTAACAAAAAAAAAAACACCTGACAATTGAACGAACGGACGATCATCGTGTCGGGTATCGATCGATAAAACGGCCTATTGCATAAAACGCTCGGTTCGAATAAAGATTTGAACATGACATGAATAGCCAAGGGTAGTCACGTGACTTTTACGGAGTCAGCAAGTCGGTATAACTGCTGTATAATTTAGGTTCACAGCCTTCAGCCACTGACTCAAGGTCTTGGTCTTGATCCGACGGGTCCTAAGTCTGTGACTAAACTTGTCACATTTTTTGCTCTGTATTATCGAGCCAATACTCCGTAGATAAGGTAGAGTGACCACGTTACCGACAAAAATCGGCGAAAAATGGTTTCACGCGCCTCAACTTTTCGTCCTTGTATGAGAATATTTTTCGCCGGGAAAGGACTCATTCGAAAGAGGAAGGTTCAATCTAGCGCGCGCTGGTCATGAGCTGACGGGATTAGGCGGATATTTGGTAATATAGGCGTTAGAAGTTGGCCAGAAATTGACGATGTACATGCCGTGGAATCCAAGCATTTTTATGCCATTGGATGAGTTTTCTGGATGAAATCGAGAGTAGCGCGCGCTAGAAAATATCTCCAGCTACAAATTGAGCTATATTTTGTCTCGATTCTCTGCGAAATAAAGCCAAAAACTTGAAGCACGTTTCTGGCGTCAGAATTCATATCGATAATACAGAGAAAAAGATGTGACAAGTTTGGTCACAGACTTAGGAGCCGTCGGATCAAGACCAAGACGGAGCTTAAGTCAGTGGCTGGAGGCTGTGAACGGAAATTGTACAGCAGTTACCGACCTGGTGACTCTGAAAAAGTCACGTGACTATCCCGGGCCCTTAATTTCGTTATTCCTGGCTTCGAAAATGTAGAATAGCCACGTCCTAGATGAGTTTCGAAGCAAACGGCCTAGGCGTAATGAAATTTCGAAGATACTCGATCGGAGACGCCGTTGCAATACCAGTCTTCCGAGCATCCCTCGTAACATAAACAAGGGTAGCTTCTCAGTCCCCACGGGTTTCTGCGACACGGCGCGGCGCGGCAGCCAAGAGGAGAAGGAGAGTTTACTGGACGCGAGTCCGCCAACGACCTCGTCAAACATCGTTAATTAACCCCACTACATGGCCGGCGTGCAAATAACGTTTCCTACTGATTAGTCCACCCCCGTGGACCTTCGAACAATGTGCATTACATATTCCTTTTCTCACCGGGCCCATGCGTAACGTATGAAAGAAAAGTTTGCGCGGTACGAAGCATCAACGCTAGAGACTATTAACCCGGGACGCGCACACACGTGCGCAAAATTTCAATTTTCTTTTGCATTTGCTGGAGGGGCAAATTTATGTAGCAAAACGCTATTTTTATTCTTTGATTTTATATTTCGTTTCAGTGTTCGTCGATTTAGCACTCTTCAAGGAGACTATGTCATTTTAAAGAAAACTCTGTTGTTTTTAAGTGGTTTTTGTGGAACGTTCACGAACATATTTCTGACGCTTTTCTGATTAAAATGACTCCAAACACAACGTAGCAGAATAGAATTAATACGGTACGAGTGTTCAATAACTCCGTTTACTGAAATCCAAATGGAAACGTAATCGGCCTCATAAATAAACACACAATCTCTCTTAAACGGCTGGCTGAAATTCCGATAACCTGTTTCTGTTATCTGCCAGTTCACCGAACAAAATAGTATTCGTCTCTGTCTCCGCCTGAAGTGCCGCGCTCCGACCCATTTTCGAGAACAACCCCGCCCGATTCGCCAATCAAGTCGGGCGCAAGATTCTCCGCGGCGAACCAGCAAATAACGAAAAAGGAGCAAAACCGTGTTCGCCCCCATTTCGCGGATATCAGCATCGCGTGGGAGACATCGTGACGGAAGGGAATGTTTCACTTATCTCGCGATCACTTAGAAAGCAATCCCCGATGCGCCGGTTACGGCCCTTCTTCATGGTAAGATTGCATATCTTGGCTGCACAGCATTTGCGAGCAAATCCCCTGACGGCGGCGTTAATAACGAACACGGGGCAAGCGTGTACATATGGTTTTTCCAGCTCCTTTCTTCCGTTTCCCTTTTGCCCTGGCCAGGCGGCCCGACCCGGCCCGGCCCGGCCCTCCGCTGAAACGGCACCTCTTCCTCTTCCTTTTGCTCTATGGTATACACCGCATATCAGGACGTGAGTGCTCCACGGCCACGTAGCTAATTATCCCCAAGAGCGTGGCGGCCCTGAAGGTGATCTATTCGCGGTAGGAAATTTCTACGAGCGAGGGAGCCTCTAGGTGCCAGTCCGTTGGAACGAGATAGCTCGAGGACCCCGGGGTGGGGTGGGGGTGGGGGAGGTGAGCAGGAGATACTCGTTTTCGCGGAATGCAAATGAGAGGTGGAAGACGAAGGAGGAAAGGGAGGGGAGGGCAGCTGAAGGACAGAGAGCGCACTAAAAGGAAGAAATGCAGTCGACTCGTTCTAACCCCGTTCCCTCGAAGGGACCGTGCAAGCACTGGGAAGAACTAGAACCGCCGCGCCGCCACCCCCTTCCAACACCCCCACCCGACGACCAAGGAGTCGGCGGGCAAGGGAGGAATGAGAGATGTAAGGTAATTAAAGCGAACGTGCACCACCTTGTAGGAGATTTAAAAGCTCGTAACTTTTTATGATTTACATTCCTTTCATTTAGTCGCACGTACCTACGGATAGACTCTTGCTGCCGTTCCATCTTCCTCCCCCCTCCCGCCGCCTCCGCCCCCACGACCCCGCCAGTCGTCTATTCCGCCACGTTTCTCGGTCGTCCTTTTTTTGTTCATCGCTCGCTCCCTCCTTCTTCGTTCCGCTTCGCAATCTCGAGATTACGCGCGACAAGTTCGCCAGCGCGTCGCGTCGGGCCGCGTCGCGACACGGGCCTCGACGCGCGCCGCGACAACCGTCCGAACGCGAGTTCCGAACTTCGGATCCGTTTCCTTTACAGACGTTGCTCGATTAAGCTTCCTCCCACGATCACCGATTAATTGAATATCTCCCCTCTTGTTACGTGATCGATCCATCCTCGGACAACCCCTCCGCCCCTACACCACCCCCACCCCACTCACCCGTCACGATGATAAACGTTGTCCGCGGAACCTCCTCTTTCGAACGAGCCCTTTCCCAGCGAAAAATATTCTCACATAAGGACGAAAAGATGAGGCGCGCGAAACCATTTTTCGCCGATTTTTGTCGGTAACGTGGTCGCTCTACCTTATCGCCAATCTACAGAGTCTTTGGTCAATTTTTGGCCTACTTCTAACGCTTATATTAGCAAATATCCGCATAATCTCGTCAACTCATGACCAGTGCGCGCTAGATTGAACCTTCCTCTTTCGAACGAGCCTTTTACAAGTGAAAAATATTCTCATATAAGGACGAAAAGTTGAGGCGCGTGAAACCATTTGTCGCCGATTTTTGTCGGTAACCTGGTCACTCTACCTTATCGCCAGTCTACGGAGTCTTGGCTCTCAAACAAATTAACAAATTGAAACCATGAAACCATGAAATCGTGAAACGATTTTTCGCCGATTTTTGTCGGTAACGTGGTCACTCTGCCTTATCTACGGAGTCTTGGCTTTCAAAAGTACCTATGTAGTACTTTTATCCTGCTCAAATTAGTATTAAAGGAAGAAAGGCATCTCTAACTCTAGGTTTACGGGACCCATCAAAATGATGGGTTCTAGTACTTTTAATTTACGATTATTGTGAAAATCCCTCTACGTGGAATTACTCAACAAATTTAATTCTTTAGGTATATATTATTTAAGAAATGGCTGAAAACTTGAACAGACACATTCTTCTTATTTGTGTAAAGTAATGTAATATTAGGACGAAAAGTTCAGGCGCGTGAAACCATTTTCGCCGATTTTTGTCGGTAACGTGGTCACTCTACCTTACCGCGAGTCTTGCCTATGAAGAATTCTCGTTATCGCAAATTGAACTTCGGATTTTCAAGACTGTGACGGGATGTCGCGTTAACCTAGGCCAACGTCAGACGTTGAGACTCTTCGCGCAAGATTTGTAACGCATTTACAAGTTTTGTTGCTAACGTTTACCTGCAAACTGTGCAAACGGTTTAATGAATCGCCACGCGTTGAATTAACCTTTCGCGAACGTTTGCTTTAAAGCGAAATTATAATGAACTGCACGAATATGTTTAACTGGACGCGTGGACAATGCCGAGTGAAAGATGCGCGTGGTTTACTACGTACAGTCACCCACATTAATGTTTGGATACGGTCTTATCTCCCTATTTGTTGCTTTGAACAAGGAGAGATGATTTAAGCACCGTGTTCCTTATTTTGTAGAGCCATTTACTGCAGCTTAACAATACGTGCACGGTTTCTTTCCAACACTGGTGAAGGAGCAATTTATGAATAGACGTTTCTAAAACTGTTTTAAAAATGATTTCCTGCATAAAATTTCCATGGTATATTCTCCTTGTTCAATATTGTCATTTAGAGGTTTATGCGTGTTGGAAATATTATTTTCAGGTATTGTGGGCCAATATGAATCCGTTTTAACGGTAGGGGAGGAGGAATCGCTGCTCCTGAACAGTGAAATAAATTATTGTAACACTTACACCGGAGGGAACACCTTAATTAAGGGGATATTCTGGTATAGCACGCGAGTAGCTTCATGCCCATCTTTCCGGAATTTTTTATAAGCAATCATAGTAAGTGTACTACACAAAATGTCCTCTAATGATTTAATTGTACTTTCAAAAGTGTTTCTACATTTTTCACAACTTCCAGCGCTCCGTGTTCGAGCTTAGAGTGAACATCTCGAGTCATGGGGTTTTTCTGACGTGATCAGAAAAAATCGAAATGCGACGATTGAACCACGAAGCAAAAGCTTGCATAAATTTTTACAATAATAGTTTCGTCCCTGCAGTATCCCCATTCGTATATTCGGTCATTCTTTCCCCAACCCCTTCGAGCTTTATGCACTGTTAAGCCCATTTTTCAAAGTGGTTCCAACCGGTTGATGAATAAATGATTCAATTCATTCAATTCGTCAAAGCGAGCACATTCTCTGTGAGAGCTAACATGGCGCTATTCAACCACCCCTAACCTTAGAATGGCTAAGGGGATAGGGAAGGCTTCCCGGGCTCGACAGTTGCGAAATATTAAAATTATACGCACACATTCGTTATTTACTTTTCTGATCTCGTGTAATATCGTGTTAATAGGCGTACCATAATTTATTGTTTGTTACCACGAACATTTTTTCACGTTATCACACGCTCTGTTAGGGGGAGTGGCTGTTTTATTAGGTACATAGAGAATAAGCCAGCTTCATGCCCCTTTTTCTCATCAATCACTCGACCAATAAATTTGACATTTTATGTGCTTTTACTGCTAAGGATGACACGTGTTTTACAGAAAGAATTTTTTGAAATTTCAACTTCAGCCGGATTGGCAAGAGTGCAAAAAATTGCACACATTTATAGGGCTGTAAAATTTTTTTCATTCGATATTTCAAGATTCTTTTTTACCATAATATACATCTAGTATGGTACTAGATGTCCAAAAAATTTGAAGCCTATAGCTGCAGTAGATGCTGAGAAAAACGAACGTGAAGTTGACCTGTTACCAAAAAATGGCCACTTTCCTTAAAACTTGAGCAAAAACCGGGTCACAGATGGTTAACAAAAATAACACCGTTCCACAAATAACTGTAACTATAACTATAACTTTTTTAAGTGTATTTATAACATCCAGTAAACTGGGGGTCCTATTTCCGACTAAGACATTTCTTTTTAATACAACCTAAACGTGAATTGATTAATTATTGGTTTGAACTAGATTTCTCCGAATGAGCGAGCAACGCTGGTGTATGTATGTCCCTGTTAATGATGCAGACCCAGGGGCAAGAATAGCACGTAAACTGATATAATCCTGGAAACCGAAAGTTTATCCGAGCTTCATAGAAATAATTGGTTGAACCCTGTATTGATCATTGTTGTTGTCAGTCAAAATTGTTATCGATGATGCCGGCTATCTGCGATGTCTGGCGCCAATGAACTTTCACCGGTGAAAACAGTATCGGTCAATTCTATTGTCAGTCAAATGCTACAGATCCACGCCGGGCGTTGAATGCCACTACTCCCGTGACGGGTCTTGTAAAAATATTTGATGACTTGTGATCCCTAACTGGTGCTGCAGTCATTCTAGGCGTGGGACAATTAAATTTTCTTCTGTGTGCTGATGTAAATTGAATTTCAACAAAATTGACACGTTTCATGTGCTTTTACTTTGACCATTAAACATACTTCTGTGCTAACAATATATTTAGTGAATTTAGTAAATGAGTAGATCAAAGACAATGAAAACATTTAAAGAATTTGAGAATACTGTTGCATTATTTTCGGCTAATTGAAATGATTCATACCTTGCAGTTAATGGAGACAATTTTCACATAAAAATCCGCACTCTAAATATAATATTGAACTGCACAAGGTGTCCCAAAAATGTTGTAGTTCCTCGAAAATGGTCAGGTCATTTGAAGTAACTTTCATGTCTGCTACTACAGTGAAATCTCGATATAAGTCACTTGCGTCTGGCGAGTGACATTTAGACGAAATTTGTAGTTCTCGCCGAACGTTGCATTCGAAATACACAGTGCACGCTGAAAATGTAAAACTACCGTGGTGGTATGGGTAGTCCCAGTGACATTTAAACGCGAGGCTCGCAGTGACTTATATCGGGAATTCACTGTATAACGTTTTACAAAATTTAATTACTGTTCAGAAACTTCGAGTATTTCATCAATATATGTAGTTTGTTGTGAGTTCATGCTTACAATAACGTGCAATCCGTAAAAATCTTGTAACGCTACGAGTTTCGAACTTAGGCACATTACAATGGCGCAGTGTACGATTCGCTGACGCAATCGAGTTGAAACTTTCCATGCAGCAACACTAATGTTTGTGTAGCCACCAACCCATTAGAGCTCCTTCCAACAGAAGTTAGGTTGTTTGTGCAATTTACTTATTGACAGATCCTCGTACATACGAGAACCAAAGTTTTCGAGAATCTATTACAAAAACGTTTTTCAAAGTGACAAATCGAAATATGCGTTGTACTCTGTTGCTTATACCTCGTGTGACGTCAGATTTATTACTAGGGAATAATTTCACCCTCGGTGCATATTTTGTTTTCGAAAAAGATTATCGGAAATATAAATGGTCATGCGCGGCGCGAGCGTACAGTCTATTTGGTTTAATTCAAGAATTTTCACGCGCGCGCGCACGCACGCGCGCACGGCTCTGTTTACGTGTATTACGTAAGGGTGAAATCGCGATGAAAAATTCGGAACGATATTTCCCCACGTCCCGCGCAGCGCATGCGAGCCTGCGTTCGCGTGTGCGCGACGCTCAAGCGGAGGAGGGCACGGTCGGTGCGTGTAATACATGTAATATATAAAGCGTTGTAATACGTTACGGAAAGGGTGGAGCGAACGTCGAGTTGGATGGGACATACGTCACAAAGTGACAGGCGGAACAAATGGAATCTGAACCAGCAATCCTCCGGTGTAAACTGCTTATGTATTGAAATCTGCTAGACATCACAGACCGATGATCTAATAACACAGTAAGTATCGAACGATTTTGCGTCGCGTTCGTCAGCATCCGAGCCAAGCTCGCTCGAATACTTTTTCATCGGTGAACAAATTAATCTCGGAAACGAACTCTTTATTGTCGATAAATTCATCTCTATATGAAATATCGTTCCTCCCAATCCGGCCCTTTGCGAACAACCTTCGTACCAATTTGATGAAAAGTTTTATTACCGCTCCGACAAAGGGAAATTCAAACTTCAGCAAAGGGAATATATATATTAGGAGAAATACGTTTAATTACTTCTACAGCAAATTTAAAAATTTCACAAAATCAAAGTACAGTGGAACTTGTCCGAATACATTATCATTACATTCCTCAGGTCATTTCGAGTAACTTTTTCCTTTACGAAAATCTTCTACGCGGCTTGGTTAAGGAGTTATTAACGAAAAAGCACGGACCAATCGGAGCGTCGTTATAGCGAACAGACTCCGCCCGCGCGCCATTTCCCGCTGAGCGCCGCGCTCTGATTGGTCCGTGTTTTTCGTTAATAACTCCTGAACGAAGCCGAGGCGAGAATTTTTGCAAAGGAAAAAGTTGCTTCAAATGACCTCAGGAACCACCCCTTACAATGTTTACCCAAATTTTTCTAAATTTACTTAATTCTTCTTCTTGTTCCGCCAAATTATGACGAACAAAGAAATTGTAATGGCTGTGACCGTGAAATAAAATGTAGCGCAGGGGGTTAAGGTTAATTTTCGCTGCGACTTTAGTTAAACGCGTTCCGTGTACGTCACGAACAACGGTGTTTTAATATTCAAGCTTCATTCCGGGTAGACACCGATTGTCCCGGGGCGACAAAAAAATTCAATTCACTGTTCGATCGTCTACAAAGGTGGACCTTATAAATATAATGCAATCGAACGAATTCATCCGGTATAAATTCATCGTTCCCGCGGAGTTTTCGCCGGGTAGATCGGAGGAAAATGGTGGCGGGAATAGAAAGGAAAAGTTCGATCGCGTTTTTATTGCGCTGCGTCTCGCATCGAGTCGAGTTAAGTCGAGCTATGGGTGATACGATTGTAAAGGGGGCAACAGGAGCGCGGAACAAAACGAAATCAAAGTCGTGTCGCGATCGTCGGTGACCTCGTTCCTCGATCTCTTTCGGATCTTTCCGAAGCCTCTTATCCGAGGCTTCCGAAACAAGACCTATCCGCGTCCCTGGTAGTATACCAGTCAACGTCGGCACTGTTCTCGGATATTATAGCGACGCGCATAACAAGATGGATCACGGACTCGTCTTTCATCTTCTCGCCGCTGCGAACAGTCAGATTTCGCGAATGCGGCCCGGGTAACCGAGTTGATAAATTAAGATGGGAGAGATCCGGCTCTGAATCCGAGGGAAAATCGATACCAACAGTGCGTCGTCCAATGGCAGAAAAGTCCGAAAATCCGAAGTGTAAGATTTGGAAATTTGTCTATCCGAAAATGTTCGTAACTTAGTTTCTGAAACTACCTTCAATTTTAACGGAATACAATAGGGAGTAAAACTGTATTCACAGTATTTGAATCAGCATAACCTTTTTCAAATTAGATCAAATGACTTGAGTGTTTTTGAGAAGTTAGAAGAATTAGTTTATTAGGTGTAAAAAAATGAAAAAAGAAATTTGAATTGGTCGGAATCGCGAAAGATAGAATAAAAATTCTTTTTTACACCTCTTTATCTGAGCGAGTATTAAAAATTTTTTAAATGTGTTTTATTCGCTCGGATAAATTATATCCATGCTGAAAATTTCACCGGCATTGGTTAATTCGTTTAGGAGTTGTAAACGATTAAAAGTGAGAAAAATTGCCATTTTTTACGATTTTCGACTTATAATCGTTTATAACTCGTAAACGAATAATCTAAAATTTGTGAAATTTTCAGCATGGATTTATTCGAGTGAATAAAACACATGTTTTAAATTCTCAATACAGGCTCGGATAGAACAGATGGAAAAATCAATTTTCACTATTTCTTTCGCGATTCTGACTAATTCAAATTTTTTTTCAAAAATTGTGTTCGCCTGGTCTAATAAACTAATCCTCCTAAGTTTTCAATAACATTCAAGTCATTTGATCTAATTTTTAAAAAGTTGTTTCAAATAGTGTGAACTCAGTTTTGCTCTCCAGTGTAAATCAATTTGTTATTAAAATTCAGGCTGAAACTTTACTCTCAAATTCCGTACATTTTTTCAAACATGAGTCCCTCGCAAGCTGTATGGTTGTTTAATTTAATTTTTACAGGGTGTGTATTACAAGACCGTCCAACTGCAAAAATATATTTTTGAAATGATCGCAATTTATCCTAAATTTTAATGTTTCACTTTTATCTACGTTGATTTGAGTTTGAAAAAAAGTACCAAAAAGTGCTTCCCTGAATTTTTGCACGTTAATTGGTAGCATATTAAACTTTTAATTCACGTTGTTTTAATTTGTACATATTTGCGCAAAATAGAGAAAGGAATAAAAATCCGTATAGTACTATGATGTTTTAGTTAAAATTGTAAAACACTTTCTAGTTTACTATACACTGTACAATCGTATATATATTGACTGTGAATATTGTTCTAACCTCAAAATGTTTTCTCATGACAATGTGTTTCATTTTTGCTGTTGAATTTTTACACAGACTAAAGTTAGAAATATATACAGATTACAATTTTAATAATTGCATTATTACGCGACAAATTCCGTTTTCATCGTAAAATAATTATGGTAATTATTGTTAATGAAACAGAACGGATCTGTTCGTTTTTCGTTCCTGATGCTAGTCCGCTGGAACTCTCCTTTCAATTCGGATTTCGCATCGAGACTCTCAACTATCCCATGTATTCGCGTAATCTCACGAGTAGACTGCGGAGGTTGTGCATTTATGGCAAAAACGATCGCCTGAAATGCGAAGCAACAAAAACATCGAAGGGACTCGGGAATATTATTATTTCCAACGAGCTGAAATTTTTCGTACAAGAACCTGCTTGCAAAAATTTTGATTCTGCACAAAAAGTACACGGCATAATCATAAAATTCTGTAATTTTTGTTTACCCTGACATCAATAAACCATAAACCAAACAAGAATCATGACAAACATACTGGACACAAATTTCAATATTCAGAGATTATTTTCTAAAAACTACAAATGGGGAAATATCTATGTGCGGGTCTAAAAGGTTCCGTATACTGAAAACAAGCTAGAAACGTGGTTGATTTTAGTTACTGTAAACATTTTCAGAAACGTGGTTGATTTTAGTGACTGTAAACATTTTCAGAAACGCTAGGAAGCTTTACAAAAAAAGATGATAGTGCCCGAAGATGATTCGGTCGCAGGAGACATTGGCATTGTCCAGCCGTTGTGTTCTTCGACAACGTCGGCTGTTCTATCAAGTGCCACGATACGTCGGGATTGCAACAAGGGAAAAATTCTCGAAGCAAGGACACTTTTCCTGATCGACTTCTCTAAGAAAACAATAATCCTAGAAGGCTAAGGAGAATTGATCAAGAAAGCTGCTGGAGAATCGATCCTGCCCCAGAAGGGTCGCCGGCTACACTTCAGTTGAGGATTTAACGTATCCTAGGCTGCCTCTTATTGAGAGCATATACAGGGTGGAACGGAAATTTTAATGGCGATTCTACACAGAAAAGTAAGATAAGTGGTATATGACATTCTTTCATCGAAACAGGGTGGAACGGAAATGTTAATGGTGATTCTACACAAAAAAGTAAGATAAGGGGTATACAGGGTGTCCCAGCTAACTTGACCACCTTGAATATCTCGCGTAGTGTTAGGGAAAAACTTTTTTCAAGGTCATTGTTTTCTAGATATCAAGGTCATCAATTGTTTTTTGTTTTAATGGAACTATATATTTTTGTTATCGCGACGTAATAGTAGAGGTGAAGACCTCTTCAATGACCTTCGTGTGACCTTGGGTAGGAGAAATCTAGAAAGCATTATAGGTATTATCAGTGATTAATTTACTGCACTAATTGGTTCGATTGAACTACTCTAGTTCCATTAAAAAAAAATTGATGACCTTGATATCTGGAAAAAAATGACCTTGAAAAAAGTTTTTTCCGAATCTTTATATTGCCCGTTCGGTTAGGTTAATATTGTTCTATAACGTTTTGTTCTATTACTAACGCTAAGCGAGATATTCAAGGTGGTCGAGTTAGCTGGGACACCCTGTATAACACTCTTACATCCAAACCTACGTTTCCGCAGAAAACCTGCCTACACAAGTGTTTATCCACGAAAGCAGCGAACGCTCATCAAAAGAAACCATCCGATAAACTCGACACCCTAATCTCGTTCGAATTAGACAATTTCCGCTTATCATTTCCATAGGAGTGTTCTGTATCTTCACCTAGAGAATGGTCCTCCGTTTCCAGTGGCCGGGATCGGGCGTATCGGACGAAGGATTACGACAAAACAAACACGGGGCTTCTCATATCGCTCGGTCCCTTGGCGGCGTCGTCGTCAGATAGGGGGATGAAACAATCGTCGTGAATTAGCGGCGGGCAAATCGGCGTCCAGGAGGACAATGGATCGCGGGATGAGCACGCGAAAAGGGGATACACCGGGGCAGAAAAATATGTAACTTGTTGACACGGCTGAACCCGCTGGGGCCCGATGTGATTATGCAGTCAAATGAGATTGTGGCATATGCATGAGCCTGGCCCTGGATCTCCCATCGTGACACTGCCTCCCTCTCGATTTCACCCCGCTCCTCCTCCCCCGATGTCAGTTCCATTCTCTCAGACCTCTGTGGCCTCTCCCTTCTTTCTTCCTCTGTACGTCTCTCTCCCTCTCTCTCTCTCTCTCTCTCTCTCTCTCTCTCTCTCTGACTCGTTCCGTAGCCGGAGCCTAACCCTCGCGCGCCAACCTCTATCCTTTTCCGGTTGTTTGTGCATTCGGGGGTGTCCTCTCAGTCGCGAACTCTTAACGATGCACCCAGGTGTCGTTAGAACAGTGACGATCTATGCCCCGATCCTCTTGACTTCCAAAGGATCCTCCACGGTTAAGTTCGGGCTGTTAAGTTCCAAGTAGTTCGAAACGAGGACTGGTTACGGGATTGCAAGAGTTCATTATTGCGTGAAGTTGCCGCGGCGCGGCGCGTCGCGCGGTTGAACAAAGTCGCAGTAGGGGAATCGTATTATCCCCGTGTTTACATGGGAGAAACGCGAGGAGTTTCGGGCTCGTTCGGCTGCCACGCCGGTTCTCGACCGTCTTCGACAACGGCCGACGCATAGACGCGGTTTACCGGCGGGCTCTCCCAGTTTTCAGATTGTCCACCGTGACACCACAGCTGCGGTGGATTCACGGAGTTCTGCGGTCGCACCGACGCGGTTCCACGGAATCCGAAGACGAGACTCGCAGCGGCTCGCGAAAGTATTCGACAGCTAGCCATCGGAACGCAAAACAATCGTCGTATGGCGCGTTGGAATTCAGATCTGAAAATAATGTTGTAGGGTGACTTGTTCGGTGAACGATTGTACAGTGATTTCTCTATACAGGGTGCTCATTTGATATCTTTCCAGCCGAATGTCTCGAAAAGTATGAAAGATTTCGAGGGGGAAAGAGGGGGACAGTTTCTTATTTGGAGGTCATTTGAAGGTCAACTGCGTTTTTTCAAAAGGGAAGCTATATTTTTTATAATGGGATCTTATTGTACGTAAAGAGGCCAGCAATTTTCGTGGGATACTTTTTTTTTATCCACGCACTAGTTTCGAAGATATTTGAAGAGAAGTAGAGCGAGTCATACTTATACTGCGAGAATGTTTGTAATTTCTTTATGACTGTAACCAATTTTCTAAATGCTCCCCGTTGTTTTCTAAACAATAATACGGACGATTCTCAAATTTTGGACTAGTATTGAACTAGTAGGATTCACAGTAAACTGTCCTATAATTTCGATTCGATCAGCAGCTTTTCTGAATTTTGGCTAGTTTCTTTTTAGATTTGCCACCTACCCTGTTTCCTTAAACTTTGCAACTAATTGTAACGCGTACGTATGAGAAACATGTGTATCAGGGTGTCTCTCATTAAACGTAGCAGCAGTTTGATGACCACACTCATCGGCTCCATAAATTAAAATGATTTCTACTCGTTCTTCTAAAGAATATACCATTTTATACAATTAATTGTACTACGACATAGTATCTCTTATTACGATGATTCCCACTTGACTAAATAGTACAATCTTATATTGACAGACAGACGACACAAACAAGAGATCAATAGAGGACAATTTTGTTTTCATACGGTACGTGCAACTGGAAAATATGAACCATTTGCGTCAAAGAATTTTACACAATAATATGCCTCGCTGTATTTCTCTTTGAATATCTCCGACACTAGTGCGTGGATAACAAAAAAGTATCCTACGAAAATTGCTGATCTTTTTACGTACAATAAGAAATATAGAAATAAGAAATACAGGTTTCCTTTTGAAAAACAAAGTTGACCTTCAAATGACCTTGACAATGCCACGCAAATGAAAACTGATACTGCCGCCCTCTTTCCTCCTCGATATCCTTGGACATGTGTTTTACACTATTTTAATATCTTTCATACTTTCCGAAATATTTGACTGGAATGTTTTCAACTGAACACCCTGTATATGTCGCTAAGATTCTGGATGATAAACGTCGTGGAATTATCCCCACTACCGCGGGGCATACTCCGTGAAGGGTCACGAAGCTCGAGAGGCCTCGGACTCCGAGGAGCGTAAACTAAATATCTCCTGGACGATACATGACGCCATCAAGACCCGTGTTGTTGACATATATCGAGAACGCACTGTAGTTCACGGTAAAAGAACGCAGAAGATTTACTGTAAACACCGTATCATTTCGCGGGATACGGACAGAAATTTCCATATGCCCGTATTCGAGATCTTGATAATTAACAGTTCAACGATGGAGACCCGACTCTGTCTAAAATTATCAACGTGCACATACGCTTCTGTTAACGAATCGATTAGATCGGGATCAATGGCCGTAACACTTTGATACGCTCGCTCTCTATCAATTAATCAACTAAGAAACCGATTCGCCGTCCCGATACGATTTACAACGCGCGGAAATTCGGATCGTCGTTCCGCGAGTTCCGTTAACCCCCCACCCCAACCCGGGCTGTTCAATTACCGACGAGGTTTCGTCGAGTCGACGACGCGACGCGCCGCGACGCGACGGCTGCTTTAACGAATAGGATTTCCATCGTGTTACCGTCGCGATATCGGCGAATCCGATTGGCTCGTGTTTTCCTCGAGACATCGTTCACGGAAACAAAGGTAAACCATGATTTATAAGGTGCAGCGGGGACGCGAACTCCGACAATGGTTTACCGTGGGACGGGCGGACCCGAGAGTAGAACGAAGGAAATGCTTACTGGAGGAAAATCACATTCGTATACACGGGGAAACTGATGGGAGGAAAGAGGTAGAAACTTGTCGCCTCGCGGTTTCATTACGGTGATGTATCATTGCGTCAGACTTATGTTTCTGCGTACATGCACGTGCGCACGGCCACACGTGATACTTCGCGCTCGTTCGCACTATGGTTGTTCCGCGTTCGTACAACCGCGACGCCGACAGTCCGGACGATGTTCGAATCGATGAACACGTTCTAACGTTCGATCCGGAAACGGAACGCAGCTGCAAACAGGTCAAGTGTTAATTAGGCTCACCTGCTGGGTTTCCTGCGGCGGTATCCTCTACGATCGCCACTCGACAGTTTCAAAATTGAGGCCGGAGTCTGTCCGGAATTCCAATGCAAAGTGATTCTTCTGACCTTTTCTTGACCCTCTAATGGCGAACCATTTTCACCGATACAGTGTTTTCTCGATATATGTCGCTAACACCTGGCTGATTAAAGTCAAGGCAGAATTATCCCCGCTACCGCGGCGTATACCCGGTGACGGTACAGCGTGGACTAAAGAATAGTGTTTCCTGCACGATGTATGTCAGTGGCAAGACCCGCCTTGTTGACATATATCGAGAAAGCACAGTTGACATTGCCCGAGACTGTTTATGCGGCATATGATTGTGTGAACTTTTATGTTCATAAATTATTGATAAATGTCGAAGAACATCGTCGCGTATACAGTCAGTGCAAAAAGTATTCGTACCTCTTTTTAAACAGAATAACCTATCAACAATTGTACCTAACGACCTGATTTTTTTGTGAGCAATTAGCTGCATTGGTTTACTAAATGAGGTGCAATAACGATTTTGAAAATGATTTTTGCAGACTTTTCTTCCCATAAGGTAATAAATATTTGAAGTATAAAGTTGTCACTTACAAAATATGTTTAGGTAAACGTGTACACGGAAAATTTTTTCGAAATGATTACCTCGAGAACATCTTTCAAGGTCATTAACACTAGACTTGACGGGACCCGTCAAAATGACGGATTCTAATATTTTTAATTTACGAATATTGAGATTGTAAAGATGCATCCGTGAGGAATTATTTAACAAATTGATTTCTTTGGATATATATTATTAAAAAGATGGCCATAAATTTTGAGAGATACGATCATGTTATTTTTGTAAAGTAATGTAAAATAGTCATTTTTAGTGCTCCGTAAAGCTAGTGTTAAAATCCGTGGCTTGGCCATGACTGTGAATAATTGTCGTATTGAGTAATTACGAATATTTTATGTAATCCTTCGGCACAACTTTCATTAGTTCCTCTCCGTTTCAAGACTTTTTACGGAGTTGACGTAAACGCGACGGAAAATTACGTGGTCGCGTATGTCAATTATCCGGTACGGATCACCTCATAACACATTCCATTACAATGGAATAAAAAATGGCGGGTAAAACAGCCCTTGTAAGCTCAGATCGACAAATTGGTTGTCTAATAACGCAGGTATTGCAATAGTGGCGTTAAGAGGGGCATAATTTGCTTGGCAGAGGAGCGTGTGTGCGTGAGCACTTTTACGCGAATGTAGATCGATCTCGGCGGGCTGGAACGAGCGCGAGTGGTTCGATTTACGTTGACTCGCGCGGGAATGAGAACATCGTGTCACCATCGAATTTATGTGGAACAATCGATTCCGTTTTTTGCGACCGTTTGCGTCATGCTCCTATTCCCGGTGAAACATTTTAGAAAAGGTCACGAGGTCCTCGCCAAGCTTAGAATCTGTTTTACTAAATAACTTTCACAATCTCTCTCTCTCGATTTCAAAGATTCGACAACCCTTCGTTGATCACACTTCTCTTTAATAAATAAGCAAAAGAAAAAAATCTACAGGCATTGAAAAATGTACGATTATTACAATTCGGGCTTACCATTGACCTAAATCGCAGTTTCGCACCTTGAGACAGGTGTGGAACGCGTCCTAGATGAGATTATATACAGGGTGAGATACCTAACACATTTACCATAAATATCTCCGTTGTTTTCAGTAATACGGAAAAATGTTTCGAGAAGAAAATATCCCTAGAAAAACCCTAGGGATATTTAGTTCCTAAGAACCCTAGTAGAGTACAGTAAGCACGAACATGGTCTTCGTACGTTAATGCTTTTACGTCTTTATGCTTGTTCGAGAATAACTCCTTCTAAGGTCGTTTGAAGGTCAACATATTATACACGGTTCAATTTGTCTCTTCGTTAGCTATAAGACATTCCATATTAACATATGTCAATATTTACATTAATGTTCACAAAGTTCGATAATAAACTCCTTTGCAATAATTTTTAGAGATTTCTTAAGTACCAGTTTTCCATGCCGGTTAGCTGACTTTAATAGAGCAGAACTAGAAAGTCTCAAAAGATCCCATCTTGAAATTTTTATTGCATTAAGTCCAAACTATATAGAAGGGATTTCGACGAAAATCAGCTGCAGATATCTGCTAACCTGCCTGTCATAATTTTTTCAAATCTTTGCAACACCGTACGGTGGACCGAATGGCCATTCTAGGGAAGCAGGAGGAAATGGCTCCGCAAATGATGGTAACGCGGCTAGACGTTCACTTCAAAAACTTTAATATTATTTTTAAGGATTCCACATATGTGAAATCTCATTTCACGAGCTAACAGAAAACCTCGATCGTTTTGAAGAAGCATGAAACGATCTATGATTCTTTTCCACGTAGGATGTGCATTCGCGACGCTGTGCGTCGGTTCCCACGAGGCGACGGTAATCGTAGCGGACGAGACGCGTTCGAAGACGTTGCGGTGAATCTAAACGATTCGATTTTACGACGGTGTCCGTGAGATTCTTAATTGGAGAACAGCATCGGCGTCGTTCCGTGTCGTCCCTAGATCCCCGACCGGCACGGAAATCGAAACTTTGCCCGGGGTGAGTCTTTGTCCGCAGTAACGCCGGCAATTTTGGGAATTCCTCTCGACATGGTAGGAGTATACCGAACGAGCAAGAACTTGCCGGGATTCTAACCGAGGCGACACGACGCGGCCCGCATTATCTAGCCAAGCGGGACACCAAAGTCTCCGAGAGCCAAGACGATTCTTGTGCCGATGGCACGGGGATTTCTGGGCCGCGCCTTTAAGTATCCATTGGCCGACACCGGTTCTCCGTTCTACGACTCGTCTCGATCGATGGTTCATCGAAAACCCTTCGTCCGGATCGGGATCGAATCGGGATCGGGATCGATCGAATTTCTTGTCCTGGACCCGGGCCCCGTCTGTTCCCGCTCATGAATCACCGTGTTGCTGCCCGAGAGTTCGGTAACTCCTGCTCGTTTACGATCATTGCCGTCGTCGATCGACGAAGAAACGCGCGCTCAGGAATTTCTACAGTCGTGTTTGATCATTCCCTCTTTTACGGGATCCCGGCCACGCTAAACCTAAACGTGCTGCAGATAAACGACAGAACTGATGAAGTTCCAAGTAATATCCCTTTTATTGCTCTAACGTCGATACACACTCGCCGGAGTTTGAATTAACATTACCGGCGAACGTGGGGACCGGTAACAGCTACAGTCGATCCGAAAAGTATTTAGTAAGAATCGATGGTGTTTGGGACAATACTATGCTTTATTTACCAATTTTTTAAAACATGTGTTTAATTCTGTTTGCAGACACGTTAGTTCTTTTATTGTTCCTGATATAACAGCTGGTCATTTAATTAATTCGCCAGAAATTGGGTAATTGAGTAACGATTTTGTTACCCTGGGTCAAAATTGATCCGGTCTTCGCTGTCGGAGGATCAAGCACTGCATTTCCGATTCTCGGAAAATTGTCGATACTTGAATCATGATAATTTGACTCAGTTTGAAACTTGAAGCCTCTCTGAAGCAGTGCTCGTTTTCCTCTAAGATATTGTTACGGAATATAACAGGTGGGGACCCATATTTCCGAAAAAATTTTGCAAAATCAATCGACCAGAAAAATTTTTCTCCCTACCGAAACTGCCCTAGATTCGATGATTGAGGTCTCCTCTTTACAGCGACTCCTTAAAAATTAATGTACGGTTTTTCTCACCGTTTCCGTGGAACAATAATCAGGAACAAATTCGGTTTTGTATAGACTTTTGAAAATATTTTCATCCCACTTGCCTGAATCTGCCTATCTATCGAAGCTGTATCCCCGCTGTAAATTGTTGTAAAAACCCGTGAAAAAAGTCCGACAGATCTGAATTATCTGTTTGCAATGTTAAAGTACGAGGGAAATTCATTGTCAGGCTGGGAATCTTTATGCGTATATAAATTTTGTTGCAGTAATTGAGAGAAATGGTTCGTCGAAACTTTAGTTCTATTTAAATTGCAAATTTTGTAGCGGGTATATAAATGTTACGTTCCGAATAAAATTTTATTTTTTTGCTCCCGTCCGGAAAGCGTGGAGGTAACACTATAGCATTTTGAACTCCCTAATCGGTCGCACTAACAGACTAGATATATAGGGTACACATATATAGGATTATAGGGCCCCATATGTAAAAGTTCTTCTTTCCAAGTTATATATTGATAACTATATATTGATAGCATTCTTCACTTAAATTCGACGAGGTCCTCCATTGGAATTGCGTCCACGAATCAGTAAACCAATCATTCGAAATCCAAAATCCAAAATCCGAAATCCAGATATCCAACGTGGAAATAAATTCGAGTATGCGATCACATACACGATTATCCACGCTGGGAGAATATAGGAAGGTAAAAGAAAGAGTCAGATGGAAGCAGAAAGAGAACTGAATGTCCTCGCATCTGCTGACTACCTAATTAACATATCACGGTTGAGCGCGCAGAAAATTCGCTGTCTAATTCGCTAGATGGCAGTAATGCAGTGTAAACAATTTTGGAATTGGTCTGCTTTGATCCTCGCGTATGATAAAATATTGGACATATAGGATAGAAGATCCCGCTTTCGTGTCAAATAATTTTCTATGCTACCCGAATTCTTACGAACACGATTTATTTAACACTAGAACTACCGGCGAAACTGACCTTTTCCTGATTTACAATCAATCAATAACAAATGATTTCAATCGATTCATTTCTTCAATCGATTCATTCGAAATTATGAAAATGCTTCCGTGAGAAATTTTTCAATAAACTCCAGCTAGTATAAAGAGAAAACCGTATAAAAAAGTGAATTTGACTTTTTCAAGTCTATAAAGCTGCAGGCACCAATCGCTTTGGTCTCTTGTAGATCCTTTTTCCAGTTTTCTTTTTTTGAGGATGGCGTATGTGACCCATCGATAATGAGGTTGGCTACGTGGACAAACAAACAATTGCACAAATATTTTTTCGAGATTATAAACATTGCAATTATAAGCAATTATTATACTGCAGATCACTGCAGAGATTGCTGTCATGGCAAAAACGAATACGCGCAATTCAAACGAGTACAGTGTTTACTCTATATATGTCCGAAACGCCTAGGGGATAAAAGTCACAGAAGTATCCCCACTGCCGCGGGGTATTCCCCGTGAGGGGCCAAGAATCTCGAGAGATCTCAGTCGCCTCTAGATCTTCGCTTTTCTGGATCAAAGAAGTATCTCCTGGCCGATATATGTCCCCGACCCGTTTCTCGTACAAATATCGAATAAATTCCCCACAAGCATCAAAAGAGTTCGCAGAAGTCCTCACACCGTATTTACCTACTATTAAATTAAACTCATTACGGAAACAAAGAAATGTTTACAAACGTTCACTCGGCTCCGGTATCTTGCGATCTCCGCGCACTTCATTTCACAGATCCGTAATCTAGTCATTACGTATGAACGATTGGAAAAAGACATTTGCATACACACCCAATTTCCGTCGCGCGTGATCCCATAGAGATTCATCGGGACGGGAAACGCAGTTTTCTATAGAGATCAAAATACCAACGATCTGCGTAGGGGAGGGGGGTACATCAATCGTGCGCATAGATCGGCAGGAAAAATCGCGGCGCAGTTGATCAAAGACCTTTCACCGTGGCCGATGCGACGGCTGATATCGCACGAAGAGTCACGATCGTTTAACGCGATGAAATGCAAAAAGCAGCGGCAATGAAGTTTAATCAATACCCGATTGGGCTTGATTGCGCCGATCGATCCGGTTACAATGTACATACGCGCGACCCTGCGCCCGTACGCGCGTATGCTCGCTCTCGTAGTTCCTGCCGCGCATTTACAAATTGCTCGGCGCGGTCGACAATTAGAGCCGCGGCTCGTTTGTTTCCGTTTTACGATTTGCTCGGCCGCTCCGCTCCGCTCTGCTCCGCTCCGCTCCCAGCGGATCCTCCGTCGAAGAATACATTATGCCGCAGGCCCCCCGGGGTAATTGGAAACCAAGAAACGTCTGATTAGCGGCAAACGGGAACGCGATTTTCGTCGGAAGCGAAGGTACGACGTATGGCCCGGGGAACCCTTGAACCCGAGCCGAAGCACCGATCGTCGCGAACACGCGCATGCAGCAGGGTCACGGGATTGGTCCGGGTTACGACTCTACTCCGGGAGAATACCAATAGCGGTTTAACCCGCGGTAGCTATCCCTGGTTAGTAAATTTACGGTCAGCGTCCAAGTGTTATTATGTCGACCGGTTCGATTGTACAACGCCGGGAATATAGACTGCGACGAAATTTACGGTGGCTCGCAAATACGTCCGCATTGTTTCACCACCCCCGGTACCGCAGCGTTGTTGTATATTTCTTTTTTTCCTGTTTTTAGTTTTATTATATTTTTTTTTTTTTTTTTTTGTTTGTTCGAATTCCGGTCAACCGAGCGTATTCAACACTTTCCCGAGTCCGGACGCGCGCCGGTGAACAAGCTTCGATGTAGAATCTAGCAGATAGACGATGCGCGGAGGAGGAGGACCGCGCTGTCGCCGAATAGCGAAAAACAAAAATTCCATCGGGAATGAACAATTTGTTGCCCAATCTATCGTTCTTCCTGTCTCTTGATTTCTCACTTTGTCCCGGATTCGCGGGACTGTTACTACGCCGGACGTGCTCCGATGGAGGAGATCGTTCAATTTTACTGGACCCGCGTCCCGTTCTTCCCTCCCGCCGTAATTATTACGTCCTGCATGAGAACAGAAGTTTCTTTCGTTTATACGCGACACACCAGGAATTTTACCGGTCGAACGTGAAGTTGATTATTTCGGTACATCGGTAGGAAAAAAGAAACAGCGGGTACGAATCATTGCCGGACTCCGGATTTTGGACATTTGTGACTAAAATTGGTAGTCGGAACATGAAATAGCGAAAATATTAACACGTTCAGTGGCAAATGTCGAGCCTAGAAATTCTTAGAAAATCAGAATAATTTAACACTGGAACTACCTGGACCTAAACTTGACTTACAAGGGAACATATTCAGATGCGAAAATCCGATTTTGATGAAGCTTATGGGAGTATAAATTAGATATCTATTGTCCATAATTATATTTTCATTTGCAAAGGAAGTAAGGTAAGTATTTAATTTTTTAAACCTTTGTAATTAGCACCGCGTCACGCTGCTACCTGCGCTAGATTCTTTAGCTACTAATGAAACAATAAACGACACATAACCCAGTGGTATTGTTTAAAATAGTATACACGTTTATACTAAATGCTTATATTTCGATAAAACAAGCCAGAATTCCTTCCTACGCACGCCGGGTGTAAGACTATTTTCCATTATGCATAATTATTGTTAAATGGCAAAAAAAAAAAGAAAATCCTGAAACATGTATCCTCTATTTTGGATCAAAGATCACACACCCAAATTTACATTAAAATGAACTAACAATAAATAAGAGAAACTGCAAAAAAAATCAAATTTTTAATATATTGTTTAAACGAAAAACTTTTGTTAAAATTTTCTTGCGCGACTACATTTCCCATTGAAAAATACACAATTTAAAAAAAATTCAAATTTTTTCGACCTTTGGTTTCCGAGATATCTCAAAAAATATGGTTTTGACCTCCAACTTTGAGGGCTGTTTTCACCCCTTCAAAGTGGATGACTGCCGATAAAAACAATACGTGTCAAATATTTTTCAAAGAACTATAAGCTCCCATAAGTTTCATCAAAATCGGATTTTCGCATCTGAATATGTTCCCTTGTTAGACTTATCCCTTTATAATAACAGCAAGATTGAATTTTCTCAGATTTCATACGATTTTTATGGTAACTTGTACTCCGAAGAAGAGATATATTAAACAATTTCTCGTGAAAACGTTTTCATAGTTTCAGTAATCGTGAAAGAAGAAATCGTCCAACAGTCATTTTGACTGGTTCGGTAGTTCTAGTGTTAATTAGTGAAACCACAACTAGAAATTTTAAATGTATTATAAGGGATGCTCTCTTACCCCTTTTGAATTCGAAAGACTCCGATACAATTCGGTTTATCTGGATATCTCATGCTAAAAATGAATTTCTGAACCTAGTCAAAAATCACTGTCAGTCGTGTGTGACTGACGTGACAGTTAACGTGTTAAAAACATTTATCATCGTGTTGTTGTGGAAATAGATTTTAATTGAATTGTTTCCTGCAATGCAGAAGATTTTTATTTCGCATGAACCTTCTGATCAAATTTTGCAATTAAAATTTGTTCATGAGTTCTCACAATGATTGACAGTTCTTGTTCATCGGATAGTGTACAATCGGAGATGAAATTAATTATTCGAGATGCCAGAAGGATTAGTTTACTAGGTGAATGTGTGAATATTTTTATTTGAAATTGATATTGCTTGGAATTGTGAAGAAAAGACTGAAGATCAGGATTATTAATGTTTGGTCCAATCTTAGAAAAAGTTATTTAGTCTTTGAAGGGTGTCCACTTAATTTTGTCCTCGACTGTACATATGCATAGAGCGTATTATGGTGCCCTGTTACTTATACGGAAGGGTGGTTTCGGTGGTTTCGGTGGTTTCATCCCTTAAATTTGAGTCTTCGCTGATAACAAAATACGTGTACCATAATTTTAGGTAGACTACATATCTGCGAGATTTCATCAAGATCGGAGTTTCTTGTTAGAGTTTAGAGAGGAAGCATGACTTCTTGGGAGACGCAATACGTTTTTTAGCATGTCTTCCGATTTCTTCGAAATCGATGTTTTTGTCAATCTGTTTATATAGGGTGAGAAAACTAATTTTACTCATAAACTACTTGTACGAAAAAAGGTTTGAGGTGCAGGGCACACAATGTATCAATTATGACAACAATGAGCAGATTATATTGAAAACAGTGAAAATATTCCAAGAACCTAAAAATACTGTTGCATGTTGATTAAGAATAGAAATAAATATATATGCAGCTTCCATATATTGTACTAGATGCAGACAGTTTTTATTTTGCAAAAAAATCTGCAGTCTACTGGCAATTAGTTTTTCGCTGTTTTACCAAGATATAAGAAAATATCGAATACTGAGTAAAGCTACCCAGTACAGCTATTTCTGCTCATAACCTAGTAATTATCTAAATAACAAATTTTCTAACGAATCCTGAGTGTATTACTCAAACTGTTCAGAACTTTTGCGTCAAAAATACAAATGCTGGACGGACATGTCATTAACAAAAATTTCATCATTTTCGACTAATATCCAGAATATAATCTACAATATATTCTGTATTTTCAGAATTGAAAAATTTTTGTTAAAAAATGGTTAAAAAATAATTTCACACAACAGGTAATTTATGAATAAATTTAGGAGATACAATTAAGTGATTCGCCATGTTGTGGACATTGGAAAAATGTATGTTTCCACGGTTTTCCGGACTGTCGTTAACCAGACCGCCGCGGTGTCATTCATCTATCATTATAATCCGACGCGTCGGCATTTCTTTCGCGTTCGCGATTTGTTGAAATTCATGGAAGTCAACCTCGGTGGGAAAAATACGACCTGGATCATCCCCAGGGAGCCGGAGTCATTTCGTACACAGAACCTTTAAGCCCGGGAGCAAGGATATACGAGAGCGATATATCGGCGCGCCAGTTTACATCGCGATCCACAAACGACGCGCATTACTTATACAACGACGTGTTCCGTCTTTTTGATTTGCCTCGAGTTCGCTTTTGCTCCGTTAAAGCTGCGCGCCGCGTCAACTTTCCGAAGTGAATTCCGCCCCGGTAAGAAACTGTTTTTTTCCCATCGCGCGACCCGCGGGAACGCGGTTCGCAACTATGGCAAATCCACTCGCGGTAATCTCCGCCGGGGAAAAAAAAATCTCACCCGGATCTCGAAGACGGAGAACGATTCCTACAATATCGGGAAGTTGAACGAGTTTACAAAGACATCTGCATCGGATAACTGAAAGAATTGTTTCGCCGGATTTGATTAAAGTGGCGGCCAACATATTAGGGGGGGCCCATAAGTAATTATTTTGAAATCTAAAAGAAACTTTGTAGTAAACTCAAGTTATTATTTCCTAATTTATTATAAAATCTCCGTCATTGTCAATGACAGCCATCTTCCCTGCAAATTTTCAATCCCCCTCTTATAGAAATCCAGGGTTCGTCAAGCAAAATATGGCTCAAGGTGCCTCTTTGCATCTTCTACGGAATGTTTTATTTCTTAAATAATGCTCCAGAGATCTGGAAAGATCAGAGGGAGGTAAAAGGCAAAACAAATTCTTTGCAAATAATTTATTACCTATGGGTACCCCTAATAATTCTTCCAGAAACGCCTAAACGTGTTTACGAAAGTCCTTAAAAACAGCAAGTGGACTTCGAGGTCCCCTCACTGCTCGTTAAGTTCTCAGCAAACCTCTTCCTGAGCAATGGTTCCAGGGATCGTTCGCGTTATCAAAGTGTCCGGAAGTTCTTAATGAACCTACATCAAAGTGATCTAGCAGTCGATTAAATTACTCTTGCAGCCATTTTCAATGGGTTTACCAATTAACTTTGTATTCATTTCGAGCCGAGTGACGTTACACGGTTTTCCGATGCAAAAGATCTTGCATCTCTTATTACACTAGGTTAGGTCGATTTTTATTGTCGATTTTTTTCCAGCATTCTACATTCAGAAAGAAAAATAAAGCGCAGTAAAATACTGCGTTTGGGTTGTCCGGACTGGATTCTCGATTTTTCTTCCATGTTGTGATTGCATACTGACACATAAATAAATATTCTGGATAACTAAAGACACTGACAGGGGCAGGCAGTGCTGTAAACATTGAAATTTACAGTCACTATAGAATGTCGTCCTAATATTATTATACACATACAAGTGACAGATAAAAATTCAATCTAATTATTCTTGCGTTATATATTATTAATAAAAAGTTATATACAGAATCGAACAAAATGTATCAAAATTGATACGCGATAGAAATTGTGAGTAGCCATAGACGGTCTATAGTACTCTGAGTTAACTTAATACAGTGTTTTCTCGATATATGTCAACAACATGGGTCTTGCCAGCGACATGTATCGTCCAGAAGATACTATTACTTGATTCACGCCGAACGTCGTACCCGACCCGTATTATGTTTGCAATCCTACTTACGTAGTGGGGATAGTTCTGTGACTTTTATCAGCCAGGTGTTTGCGACAAAAATCGAGAAAAGACTGTATAGTAAGTTTTTTCATTTAATATTTCCTGAGAGTATGAGAAACCATTTTGTCACTTCAGTAGTACATTAACGGACATGGTCTACCAAAAAGGTTCCATTTGGAAAATATGCGAAGCCATGCTACTCGTGGAAATTAATAACAGAGTGCACCAAGCTATTTTCTATTGCAAGACTTTTTATACGTGGCGGTTGGTTAATTAATCTTTTTCAGCGTCCGATTAACGTTGAATAGAAGCGCATTTGTTTCCGAGTCTCGGGTATTCTGTCATATAAAAGGTTGTATCACTGAATATTTCGAAGGACGCCGTTTATCACCGGCGCGAGACAAGAGCAAGAGGAGCCGGCTCCGAAAGTTTGATGAAAATTAATTGATTACGCGGGAAAGTTATTAAAATCTGTAACAGCGAAGGGGTCAGACTTCCAATAAGTCTTTCGAAGGAGATTGTCGGGCGGCGATTAACCGGAACCCGACGACAAACGTTTCGGCGATCCGCGCAATTTGTCCCCCGATTTTACCCGGGAAAGAAAACCGGGCAGAGGAGAGACGCGGAAAAGCGCGCGAGCACGGACGATAAATTAGGCGGTTGAATAATATATAAACGTTCACGAAGTAATAAAGCGGTGTCGTTCTCGTGCTGCGAGCCTGCCAGTCGATTTCGCGAGAATCGATTATCGATATATCGCTCTGCGACATTCTTCTCCGCCCAGCCGACTCTCTGTTCCTCGATCCCTCTCTGTCACCAGTTTTTTCGCCCCAACCCCCCTACCGTCTCGCTCCCTCCGTTTCTGCTGATGGCTTCTTGCTTTCTCTTATTTGATCTCCCCACCACCCCCGCCATTACCACCCCCTTCTTCCAATAACGCCACGCGTAGGTGTACACACGTCGGCGGTCGTCGTCGTCGTGACTCGAACTTCTGCTGAAACTTTCCAACCCTAGTTGCACGCGCGCGCGCACAGACCGGATGTACCATCCATGCGAATGTGTGTACCGGTCATGAGACGTTTCACGCGGCAGAAAGTACGCAAAAGTTTACTGCTGATGGAGTGGCGCATTCTTCGATTCCGGCTTTACGGTCAAACGACGAGGCGGCAACCGTCTTCCCCCCACCCCCACCTCCATCCCTCTACCACCACTTCGACCCCGTTTCGTCTTTCCTCCAGATGCAACGGCGTGCATCTCTTCGCCTCTGATCGCCGCCCCTACTCGAATACTGCCATTCCCTTCGTGCCTTCATCGCTCGCGAAATACGACCAGGGTCGCCAGATCAAGACTTTTTCCCCCACTCTAAATTCCCCCTCCACTGCGCTGTTCCCCACGCTTCCTCTGCGGTCACGTGACGCGTTCCGTCTGTGTCGCGCTCCCTCCCCTCCTCCGGTTACACTGCTTGAAACCAGTGTCGCCAGATCAGGACTTGTTCCCCCACTCTGAATTCCCCCTCCACTGCGCTATTCCCCACGCTCCCTCTGCGGCCCGGTCACGTGACGCGTTCCGTCTGTGTCGCGCGCCCTCCCCTCCTCCGGTGACACTGCTTGAAACCAGTGTCGCCAGATCAAGACTTTTTCCCCCACTCTGAATTGCCCCTCCACTGCGCTGTTCCCCACGCTTCCTCTGCGGTCACGTGACGCGTTCCGTCTGAGTCGCGCTCCCTCCCCTCCTCCGGTGACACTGCTTGAAACCAGTGTCGCCAGATCAAGACTTTTTCCCCCACTCTGAATTGCCCCTCCACTGCGCTATTCCCCACGCTTCCTCTGCGGTCACGTGACGCGTTCCGTCTGTGTCGCGCTCCCTCTCCTCCTCCGGTGGCACTGCTTGAAACCAGTGTCGCCAGATCAGGACTTGTTCCCCCCACTCTAAATTCCCCCTCCACTGCGCTATTCCCCACGCTTCCTCTGCGGTCACGTGACGCGTTCCGTCTGTGTCGCGCGCCCTCCCCTCCTCCGGTGACACTGCTTGAAACCAGTGTCGCCAGATCAGGACTTGTTCCCCCACTCTAAATTCCCCCTCCACTGCGCTATTCCCCACGCTCCCTCTGCGGCCCGGTCACGTGACGCGTTCCGTCTGTGTTGCGCTCCCTCCCCTCCTCCGGTGACACTGCTTGAAACCAGTGTCGCCAGATCAAGACTTGTTCCCCCACTCTAAATTCCCCCTCCACTGCGCTATTCCCCACGCTTCCTCTGCGGTCACGTGACGCGTACTGGAAGAGAGGGGGTAACTTTCTCCCCTCGGTTCCTGCTCCCTCCCCTCATCCGGCAACACCCCCTACGATTTCGCCTTTATCCCATGAAACACTACCATCCAGGAATATTTGAATTTATATTACAGTCAAGGACAGAAAGATAGACAGAAAGATCTATTAGTTTGTTAATTTTTATCTGGTTGATAACAGAAATAAACTTGTACGTAGATCGTTTTACACTGTTTTCGTTTATTTGGCTCAGTTGGTGAAACGAAAGCGTTGTTACTCCGCATGACTTTGTCTGGGAAAAGTAAAACAAATTCACGGGAGCAAATAATTAGTAGGACATGTGTTCGAAAAATGGAGTGTATAAAAAGAATCTTTACCAGTTTCGTTTAATATTCGGTATTTTGTAAGGACTACTTTACTATTTATGTTTGAGGTGTTGAATCGTGGAAAGGTAAGATATTCTAGGGGTGGGTTTCTCAAGGGTGGAAAAGGCGCCAACCCCAGTTTTTTCAAATGGGATGACGCATTAACTTTACGATGCTCGGAAAGATGTTATCTAACCTAACAACTTTTATCTGAGGCACTTTTTTTATTGTGCATAGTTAAGACGCTACAGCGGAAAATACGGTCGTGTAAGTGTTGACATTTATCAAGTGAAATGCATCTGTCAAGAAAGCTAAGTTCGTTTGCTCATACTAATATTTGAGAAGTCTAACAACATAATTTGAGTTTGACGTAATTAGAAAATTGCGAATCTCAAATGTTTTCACGGTTAACAATCATTTTTATACCCTAAACATTTGTTTCTCTCCAGCTTCTCCTGTAATTTGTGTATTATTTCAAACAACGTGCAATTCATTCAGTGTCGTAGCATGTATGGTATGTCTATGATGTAATCGAAAGGTTAATTAAAATTACCGAGTTAATTGTTTGATAGTTGATCGAATTTAGGAACTTGTTGGTGCCACAAGTATGTTTCAATACGTATAACAAATATATTGTGTATACACACACTTGTATTACACCTAGTTTACGTGTTTATTTGTCGTTGAGCGTGTATAATGATTGGCTGTAACAAGGTTTGCGTGGATGCTGGTTATGGTGGAGTCAGTTAGTTAGAGAATTTCTGCGGTGAGCAATTAGTGCACATTGGTCTCGCATTCCTAGACATCAACGGTTTAATAATAATATTAATATTTGTACACTATCTGCAGATGTCCAAGAATTCCAGTTTATTGTTGTTTGAGCGTGCTTGACCTGGCCAGAAATGCTGATGACTGTTGCGAATCTCTGTATTGAATTGTTTCATATTAAACATTACATTCTTCATGTATCAGAATTAACAAATTTATTAAAGAACTTTGTCTTGTAACTTTGATTTATCATTTTCTAGAAACAAATAATCGCAACGATATTGCTTCAACACAGCTTACATCCGTCACAAATGTTATACATTATTAAACTGCAGGTTTTATGAATTTATGACAAAACTGTGTACATAAAATTTCAAATTGTTATTTAGAAATTCAAAATTGTTGCTTGGTTTTTAATTGAGATAATATCTCTCACCAAATTTGAATTGTCTCTGTACGTAAAATTTCAGATAGTTATTTAGAAATTCAAAATTGTTACTTGGTTTTCAATTGGGATAATATCTCCTACCAAATTTGAATTGACTGTATACATAAAATTTCAAATAGTTATTTAGAAATTCAAAATTGTTACTCGGTTTTCAATTGAGATAATATCTCTTACCGAGTTTGAATAAAGCTTGACATTTTGCGTAAAAGATTAAATAAATACTTATCGAGATATTCTCAATATAATAATCTTGTATTATTAGAAAATAAGATTCAGCCAACATGATTGAACGGAACTTTATTTACGACGGCAGGTCATGTTCCCAAACACAGGTTTTATTAGATTTTAGTCGATATCAGTATGAAAACTTAGTGTCCATTAGGATACCATAGTATCTCGTGATACAGTTTCGGTAATAGTAAAATTGATATTGTCAAAGTTATTGCCGAAGCTATTACGTGCAATTTCTATTACCACGTTCAATAACAGTGAAAACTGCCACATGATAATCGCTCATCGCGCGTGTGATGAATTTCCCGTAAAAACAAAATGTTATATCGACCTAAATATCCTGATCGAGATAATCCATACTACCCATCAAGAGCTATATTTAAAACAATACTTTGTAAAACGGGCACAATTTTGTGAACACAAAATACAAATGACACTTTCGCAAAAACCGTTCTATAGACTGATAAAGTTGCATATACAAATCGTCGAGAAGTGAATGTAACGCAATGCACGCCGGCCCCTCGTTAACGAGGGATTACACCGTGACTATATGCACACATTAAACATTGATACTCACCTGTTATCGCTTCTTTCATTTTATTTTCACGTTTGTTTGCTTTTTGATATCACGCATATACCTTCTTTTTAAACATAATTTTAAAATAGCACTGCCCAAGAAATACCACTCTCTTTTCAAAATTTGTATTTCTTCCATTGTTCATCGTACTCGTTTCACACGGTCCATCTCTCTAATGAGGACAGGGATTATAGTCCGTATAGTTAGCTATACTTCATCGAAACAATTTTTAAATGAAAACCTAGCTTTCCTGAAATCTCGTAATTTTTAAACGAGGCACCACCGACTGCTTATTAATAATAACACAATCGGAAGCAATGTTGGTAAGATAATGTCACCAAAAATATATTTTCTGGCTTCAATAATTTCATCATCCACCGTGCTCGAAGTCGCGGCGTTGCGAGCATCAACCCATTTACATATCGTAAATTCTTCGCGGCAATGGCCGTCCGGCGAGGACAATTGCGTTCGAAATTACGAGACGGTTAAAGTGTTAAATGGTCGGATCATAAACCCGAGTTCGTATCATACTTGGACCGCGCAATAGTCCTCTGACGGCTACAAGTACGCGGCGACGTCCGATGACGCGGTTCCGGGGGCTGCGGATTATTTGCAGCACGGTTTTGCGGAAAAATTCGAAAATCGCGGCCCGCAGATGGGAAAGTTATTCCATTAATCGGGCGTATTTTTTATTAAATCCGAACGGGAAAAAAACTTGTAGCCCGGGAATGTCCATTGCGCGGTGCAGGCCTTTAGGTGGGTCAACAATTCTCCGATGACGGAGATTGTTTTCCGAATAGTTTTCGATGGCGGACACAGAGTGAGAGAGAGAGAGGGAGAGAGAGAGAGAGAGAGAGGATGCCCCGGATCCCGTGTATCGTGTAATCGTTAATTTTATCGATGTTGCCGTGCAATTGACAGGCTCGGTAAGCCGCGCCAGCTTGCTAATAATTCGCTGATGTAAACGATCGCGCGGCGGGTGGAACGATGGCGGCGGCATTCCGCCACCGTTGCCGGAGATCGTCGATTTTACATGAAGTCGCGTGCGGTGTAACCGGTGAAATATTAAACGGCGACAACGAGCCACGGATACGGGCCAAGCGCGCAAAGTACGTCTGATGTAGATCCGCCATTAGCGCCGGGGAAACATTCGACGGCTGAACGACGCCCGCGAGTAACCCGCGCACTTAGGCTAGGCAACCCTGCAGCGGTAAACAATGCTCCGACAAACTCGCGCGCGATGCAGCCCGCCTGATAGAAAATCCGTACGAATTAATTTTTTACCAAATGGAACTGTTACGCCACTGCATCCATCCCCGGCTTCACTTCGATTTTTGTCAGGATGAACGTTACGCGGGAATCCTGTCTCGGGTGCATACAAAATAATATACTCGTTACAAGTTCGATTATAATTAAAACTGGGGACGCAGGCGTTTAAATGTTTACCTACGGCGTTGCCGGCACTCCCACACGTGCCCTTTCGGCTGATTAAAGGGGAGGCGTCTTATAGAAAAATGAAGAAATTAGAAGCTAGGTGAAAATTTTACAGATTGATACACAAGGGCATAGAGAAGTGACCTGTGATCAAATTTTATATGATGGCAAGGAAACTGAGAGATTACGATTTCTTCTTTCTTCCTTTTTTTTTTATCACCCGCGTCGTCAGAAAGAAACGATTTTATAGACACCAGAGACAGTTTCCCCGTTCGATTAGGGAGTTTCCATCCATTTTAGTTTGCTTACGCATTATCGAGTCACGGTGCAGCCCACGGACTCTGTCCACTTGGTTATTACAAACAATACGAGAAAATGTTACTTACAGAAGTTGTAACATTTAAAAAAACTACATAATAAATGATATTCTTGCAAGTGGAGGCCTAGAGAAGATATAGATATACAGGGTGTCCCACATAAATGGGAACACCTAAATATCTTTCGTATTTACAGTCCTATCAGAAAACTTCAGAGGACAAGGCGACACTATTCCAGGGGGAAATATAATGGTGAAGAAAAAAATTTTTGATGTCGTGTTTTCTAATGAAATTTCAAGGTCACCGAAGTTTTTTTAAATGGAATAGTATATTTTTTTTACGATAGCATGATAGACAATAAAAAACTGAATTTAGTGGATACCACCTTTCTGACCTTGAAATGACCTTGAGCAAGAATAATCATGTTGAAGCGGATGAAACGTGGAAGTTTAAAACTTACGTGTTTTGCGCCTCACTAATGACCATCGAAGTCACGCGAAATCGAAACAAATTATTCAATAACGGAAGAAACCAATATTTATCTGATTGCAGCGTCTCGCAATTGCCGCTGAAAATTTGCATAAAGGTCCACGGTCTAATTACAATCACTTCTCTATACAGTGTGTCCCATGAGCTCTGTCCACTCGAATATCTTGGTTATTTCAAACAGTACGAGAAAATGTTACTTACAGAAGTTGTAGGGTTTGAGAAACTACATAATATAAATGATATTCTTGCAAGTGGAGGCATAGAGAATGTCCAATTTTCAATGCTCGATTTCGATAGATTGCAGTAGTATGAGTATAAAAGTACCAAAGTGTATTTGTCCTCAAACTTACCGTTCTTGAGACATTTGATTAATTCTATTATTTTCGTTATGGAGCTTATGCAAGGATATGCTAACTACGTCGAATGTAAACATTGGTAGGCTTCCGACGTCTCTCAGTGTCAGTCAGTTGCTCAGTTAGTGAACAGTCAATACGAAATTTTCATTCGAAGAACAATTAGAGATGCTTCTAATTTATGGAGAAAGTAAGAGAAACGCAATTGCGGCTCGAAATTTGTACGGTGAAAGATAACCGAACCGCGTATGCCTTTCGCACAAGATTTTTGAAAGATTGTGTAAAAAATTAAAAGAAACTGGAAGTCTCGCTGTTCGTAAGATCAATCGTGAAAAGCCTGTAGTGATGAAGATAATGAATGTTGTTGCAATGGTACGTCATAATCCTCGTATCAGTGTGCGTCGGATTCAGCGCGAATCTAAAGTCAGCAAAAGTAACGCATCACGAGTTCTCACTCGTCGCAAATATCATCCGTGCCACATTAGCCTTCGCCAGAAATTACATGACATGGATTATGTGAATCGTGTTAGATTTTATGGATGGGCTCGAGAGCAGCTGCAAATCAATCCACTTTTTTCTCTCTTTAATACTATTTACCGATGAGGCTACTTTTACCAGCACTGGGCGTGTTAATTCACATAACACGCGTTATTGGTCGGTACAAAATCCTCACTGGCTACGAGAAATTGATGATCAAAGACGCTGGTCCATTAACGTGTGCTGTGGAATCATAGGGCAACAAATAATTGGGCCTTATTTCATTGACGGCACTTTTACCGGTCAAAAATATGATACGTTCTTAAGAAATGCATTGCCAAATTGATTAGAAAACGTGCCATTAAGCGGTCGTCAGACAATGTGGTATCAGCACGATGGATGTCCAACACGCTACGCTCGAAGGGCTAGAAGTACACTTAATGAAATATTCCGAAATCGATGAATAGGACGCGGTGGCACTATTTGCTGGCCAGCTCGAAATCCAAATTTAACACCCCTAGATTTTTTCTTGCGGGGAACATTGATAAGTATTGTGTATCGAGATGCACCAACAACTCCGGAAGATACGAAGCAACGAATTATCGCGGCGCGTGCTACAATGGACGCTCCGACAATAAGACGCGTAAGAGACGCAACAGTTCAAAGACTGCAACGTTGCATCGCTGCAGATGGCCGACATATCGAACATTCTTCATGAAAACGGTCAAATATCTGAGCAACGGTAAGTTTCAGGACAAAGACACTTTAGTACTTTTATGCTGAGAATATGATAATCTATCGAAATCGATCGTAAAAAATTGGATATTTACGCCTCCACTTGCAAGATTATCATTTATATTATCGAGTTTCTTGAACCTTACAACTTCTGTAACATTTTCTCGAATTGTTTGAAATAACCAAGATATTCAAGTGGACAGACCTCGTGGTGCATATTGTATAAAGTAAAAGAAATTTTGTTCGGAACGTATCAGACAAATCTGGTTGGCCCTTTGTGCGCACCGCGGGGTGAATTACTTAATTCCGCGTGCCGACAGACAATGCTTGCGGGTGAAAAAAGCGGGTCCGTTGTTCAAACATTTTTCAGCATCGAAATGTAATTGGACAAGAGCGACACCGGCGCGCCGCGTTATACAATGCGTAATTTTATATATGACCGGAGCCGCGCGGCGGTGCTATTTCTCGTTTAATTTCCATATTAAATAAAAAGCAAATATTATCGACTGCGCGAATGTCGAATCGAGTTTTATCCGCGTCCGTTCCTCCAATGAAGAGACAAACGCCCTTTGACTGTCGCCGGGCATGATCGAGTGTTACGGAAATATTCCGCGTTGCCGCGTGTAACGCGCGCAAACGAAGGAATCCGCTCGTTCGTTTATCATGGTTTTCTCAACTAGCGTAATTCCCGGGGCCGCCGCTCTCTCTCCTCTTTTATTCCGCCGCGTCGCGTCAGTCCGGGTTCCCGTGGACGAGCAACTTTTCGCCCCTTTTGTTTTATTTACACGATTACCCGATATCAACGCCGATATATTTATGAATTCAATACGGCCGCGTCCGCGCGAAAAACCGAAAAGAATGAAAAAGATGAAAATGGCACAGGGGAGGCGGCCGCGCTGTCTCCGCCGGCCGATTTTAATGGGCGGCCATAACTGCGGAGCGGTCACCGCGTAAACTTAAAAATTTTACAACGGCCCACGCGCTTGCTCGCACAAGGACAAGGTTTAGAATAGCCGGGCGTAAAAAGCGACGAGTTCTCGGTGGCGGCCAGGTCAATAATTGCGCTTCCGTTAATGGTGGCCGGCTCGCGTCCGGTGATCCGACCGGCGGGAAAAGTCTGGTCCGACCGCGGGCTTGATTAACGCGGTTAATTTGTTGCAATTTGACCGGGCCAACGCGACGGCAGCCCCGAATCCAGCCCGATCACCCCCGCGCGCGTTCACCTTTCAGCCGGCCCGCGTGTTAGTAAGTAATTTACGAGTTGTAATTGTAATTTTGTATTGGCCGTTGGACGCCGAACACGCCTGTCATCGCGAACCGGCTCCGAAACAACGAACGATGACACTAATCAGAAATGTAAATGCGCCCGATGGATTGTCATGCTCGGATAGACTGGGCTCCGTGCGAATTTCTGCTTTTTGTGTAGGATATTCACCGAGAAGAGAAACGAATGAACAATTTTATTTGTTTGTCGAGCGATTTTTATTGGCGACTATGCGGTGAACATGACGTTAATGGCCGGTAATGTACGCGTCACCTTGCGGTACAGAGGGGGGGAAAATTGGGTACACTCTTTTCTCCGTGTGGAAATATTGCGTGGTGACGTGAATTCACTATAATCTGTTCGGTCATTAACTTTAGATTCACGGTCCCCTACAATTGTCTATTTCACATTACTTCACAATAATCACGAGAATATATTTATTCTGAGTTTTAGGGATTTACATTGTAACATATGCCCCAAGAAATAAATGATGATGTATTTTTATGTGATACAGACGATTCATTTTTAGTAGGCGATATTGCCATTCTTTCCTTCAGTTTTCTTCTCTCGTTTTCCCAGTCTTCTTCGACAGCATTTTTAATCTAAATTTTCATCGTCTTTGCGGCATATACCGGGTGAGTCACCAAACGTTAGCACCTCAAATATCTTTGTTGTTTCTAAAGATACGTAAAATATGGTAAGGACAAAGTTGAATGGTACAATGGGGCTGACACGATGCGATACAAAAATTTTGTTTTTATGTCATTTTTTTAGAGATATCAAGGCCACCTTGACTTTTTTAAAATGGAACCACCCTTTTTTAAACACCCACAATGATAGTCCCTTTTGTTAGGAATGCAGTGACTATATTATTCCAAGGTCATTCAAGGTCAAGGACAGAAAAAAACGTGTGAAACTAAAATATGGAAGCAGAATACCTGTATTTTATAGATGTATAATTGGGCCATGATTAGTGAATGTTGCTTCGTCCGTAAACAAGACATTAGAAAAAAATGAATGATTTTGAAGCAATCCCCATTGACAAAAGTTAATTCTATTTTGAAAATCATTCCCGTGCAATTCTTGATGGAGCGATATGTGGAACGGATGAAATTTATGTCGGGCCAGAATTCGTATTACGCTACTTTGACTTATGCCTGCTTTCCGGGAAATTTTTCTCGTACTCACGTAAGGATCGACAGCTATAGCTGCTAAAATATTAATTTCATTGTCTTCGTTAGTCGTGGGATTCTTCCGTTTGCGCTGTCTTGCATGTACACTTCCAGTACTTCGAAACAACCTGTACGTATTAATGAAAGTACCTTTCTTCATAAAGTAATCGGGCCTGCACTGCATTTTGTCTACATTCACAGTAAATCGTGATCGTATCACACTTCTCAGTCATTGAATAAGACGGAATCGCATTTGGAAACATACTGATAGCAAATAAGAATGCTGAATAACAATAACATTGAAGGACCTTAGTATGTTTACTTTAACTACGACCATACTATTTTTACCATTTACTACAAGTTTCAACCGTGATAAACGTATTCTGCTTTCATATTCTAAATCTTATACGTTTTCTCTGTGTCTGTGACCTTGAATGACCTTGGAATAATTATTGTCACTGAATTCCTAATGAAAGGGACTACCATTGTAGGTGCTTAAAAAAGGGTGGTTCCATTTTAAAAAGGGAAGGTTACCTTGATATCTCTAAAAAAATGACATAAAAATCAAATTTTTTTTTTGGCATCGTGTCAGCCCCATTGTACCATTCAACTTCGTCCTTACCATATTTTACGTATCTTTAGAAACAACAAAGATATTTCAGGTGCAAACGTTAGGTGACTCACCCTGTACATTTATTCTGAGTTTTAGGAATTCACATTGTAACATGTGCCCAAAGAAATAAATAAATGATCATTTTTTTTTTTTTTTTTTATTAAGCCATAGAACCCCACATGGGATTATTAGCAGCATGCACATGGCTGTGCATGCTAACATTACATTACATAGGTGACTTAAAAACTAGTTTTCTCAGTCTTCTTCGACAGCATTTTTAATCTAAATTTTCATCGTCTTTGCGACGTATATATGACCGTAAACGTTCATGCTCAATGTTCGGAGATCTGAAGATCTTTTTCGAAGGAAAGCAGTTTTCACGAAAAAGGAATCCACCATACATAACTTTACACACACACACACACACAACTTTTGATCTAGCGATCTCCTAGGATTGAAACCTGGATTTTCGGCGTTTTCTCGCGAAAATCTGCAGGATCGCCTAAGAAAAACCGAAAGATTTCTGGTTTCCCGAGGAAAAGTTCAACCGCAGAAAAATGATGCCAGCCTAAGAATAATTGAGCGCGCGTCCTTCTTTCGCTGGTAAAACGGTTAAAAGGTTAATAACAGCGTCGGCGAATATCATGTATATTCTGTGGGGGGGGGGGGGGGAGGGAGGGGAGGAGTTCTAATAAATATTTCACGGTGGTGGAAAAGGTGAGGTATAATCCTGTTCCAGTTCGGTCGAATAAATTGAGGAAAGGCACAAGGATACGCGTGCGTCGATGTGAGTGGTTCCTTGAGTATTCCTGGACCGACACATCGGCGAATCCACGGTCTCGGATCTCTAATTGCGAAACATTAATCCCTGCGTTCCAATTCCTTAGCCGGAGACCTCGGCACCGGGAGAGCGAACGAGGCGGCAAGCAGTGTCCTTTGGGAATCTCTTCTCGGGACTCGAGTCCCGACACGTACATATACCGTCGGATCTGTGTATGCGAGCGCGGAATAAGATAGAGGTTGGCCAGAGCGACGGAGACAACGGAATGGCGGAATCTTCTCACGTAGCGCGAAAGGGAAAGGGACAGGAAGGGTCGCCAGGTGGAAAAGAGGGTCGGGAAGGGACCGGGCGAAGACGATCGTAAGAAGAGCCGGATCTCGCTGTGATCTTCGGCATTCCGCTGCCAGAGAATTAACTATCAAAACGTGCCCCCCTCCCCCCTCACCCCCCAACCCCGGGCCGTTCTTTTATCTCGAGCGTTAAATATCTCGCCGTTTCGTTATTAATAACGTAGCCGACGGCATAATAAAAGTATACGTGCATTATCTCAAAGCGGGATTTCACGGAATCGTTTTTATAATAAATCCGCAACGGGCGTAATCTCTCTTGCGTTTAATATTGCACCTACCGAAACAAACACTTGCTCGCACAGCCTGAACGATACACTGTAGCGAATCCCTAGCGAATTATTACCACTCGTAGCGTTTCCCCTTTTGTATTCGTGTACCGTCTTCTCTATTTCTTTCCTTTGTTTTCTCCCGAGCACCACCACCACCACCACCACCAGCCCCGGCTAACCTTTCTTCATCTCCATTGAGAGGTTGGCCACTTTGGCTGCTTGAAAACAATAGCTATGTCTGGAATTTTTTTATCAGGAAATGAATAACTGTATCGGAAACATCCCACTGGAGCCTCGCAACGTCTCACGGAATCTGATTTTTTCATGAAGACGTTTTATTGTAACGTTTCACCGGGAATTAATCTCTTCGAACAAGCCTGTATACTCTGTTAGATTAATGTGTAATGTTCGCTTCAAGTTCGAAATTAATTTGGTCAGAAAATGTGAAGATCTTGTATGCAGGGTGACCTGTCCAGTGAACGAACATAATTTGTATTGAACGAAAAAATAACATTTATGGCGCCCTCTTTATGTTAACATTTATTCGGTAATTCTATTGAAAATTTACAGATGCCAACGAGATAAAGAGATGTTCCTGTTACATTGATTTATTTAGCCGGGGAAAGACATCTCACGTGTTCAAAGTAAGTATTGTTAACGTGAGATCAATAATTTGTGTTTCGAGGTGGATTAATTAAGTTTAATTGCGTGTTTATCGTTCATTGGGGTAGCTCTGTTCATTCATCAGTAGACTGCGGATCTTTATGCAAAATGAAGATTAACTAAATAAATGAGCAACGAATAGAAGTTTTATTTTTACACTTTACAATTTTAATAAGCCGAATCTAATGCATTGACGTTCTCAAATTCTTTTAATTTTCCAAGTGCTTTAAATTATACATGAATCCATAAAATTCGCGGTCTGCTCATTATAAATTCATGTTCATTCATTGGTAATCTCACCCGTTTTTCGTTCCATTCTGTGCCACATTTTTAATGGAAGCTGTAACCATCGTTAAAATTGTAAGATCTCATTGACACAGCGGTTTTATAGAAATAGCACCTGGAAAATTCAATAACGATTTACTAATACTAATTTCGGCTTAATTGTTCCTTGACTGGACAGGTCGTCCGGCAACACCGTGGACAAAGAGGTTCCGAAAAAATTTCATAGCAAACGAGAAGGAGATGTTCCAGTGGAGGTGTTCGATTCGGTGTCGCATTTTCTGAAATATTAGGGGTACCCAGAAGTAATCAATTATTTGCAAATAATCTATTTTGCCTTTAGTTCTGTACCGATCGTTGAAGAGGAAACACCGGAAGCCTGTACTCAAAATATTCTAAAAAGTATAATTTTTTTTACAATAATAAAATGGCGGCCGTACCTTCCGAGGATCATATTCGTCATTGCATACTTTTTCATTTTCATGCGGGATTTAATGCAACGGTAACGACAAAGAAAATTTGCGATGTTTATGGAGATGTATTGAAGTGTCAACGTTGGTACAGAAGGTTTGCTGCTGGTGATTATGATCTCTCCGACAGGCCTCGAAGTGGACGACCAGTTGAATTTGATAATGACGCCCTAAAATCTCTAGTGGAAGCTGATCCAAAATTAAGTATACAAGAATTATCGAGAAGCCTTGGGTCCACGTGGTCAACTATACAATGGCACCTACACGAAATGGGAATGGCATATAGGCAAGGAATATGTGTACCGCATCAATTAGAGCAACAAGAATGTTCGTCGAAGTTTGCACTTCATTGCTATCCAGATTTCGTGGAGATCCATTTCTTAGCAGAATCGTCACCGGAGATGAAAAATGGATTCTTCATGATAACATAAAGAGTTCCAAGCAGTGGCTTTCTGCAAATCGAACCGCAACATCAACCCCTAAACCTAGCTTATCGCTTAGAAAGGTGTTACCGTGCATTTGGTGGGACTGTCGTGGCATAATTCACTTTGAGTTGTTGAAACATGGAGAAACAGTTACTGCTCAGTTGTATTGTCAGCAATTACAACGGCTGTATTCAGAACTATTGAAAAAGAGGGCATCTTTAGTCCACAGAAAAGGTGTAATACTGCAAATTGACTATACCCGGCCCTGAACAGCGAAACTCACTCAGGAAAAAAACAAAGAATTGCAATGGGAAGTTTGACGCACCCCCGTACTCACCGGATATTGCTCCCTCTGATCTTTTCAGATCTCTGGAGCATTATTTAAGAAATAAAACATTCTGTAGAAGATGTTAGGAGGCACCTTGAGTCATATTTTGTTTCATGAACCCTGGATTTCTATAAGAGGGGGATGATAGTAAACTGTCCTTGATAATGATGGAGATTATATAATAAATTAAGAAATAAAAACTTGAATTTACTAGAAAGTTTGTTTTAGATTTTAAGATAATTGATTACTTATGGGTCCCCCTAATAGATGATAAACGATAAATATTGTCTTTAGATGGCTGGGGAGTTTTACTTCCCAGAGACAATCTGTAAAGCTGGTCGAACGATAACGTGTCTCACAGCTGTTTATTCTTTTCTGCTTTCCGAACCAGTTCTGACTCGCAATCGCCCTTTTGGATGTAAGGGACCATGCTTAGCGTGTAACTCAAAACCCCGTGCGTGAGCTTAAGGACCGACCCGGACGAAGACAGCCGCTTAATCCGTTTAATCCGGCTTACCAGAATACGACTGGTTATCGTGAATCCCTGCATCGCATTACTTATACCGCTATCCCCGGGGCCGTTTCAAAATTCGCTACCAACCGTGTACTTCCGGTCGGCCCTGCGGAAGGAGAAGCCTCGGTACAAGGTAACACGATTCCATGTTCTTTTATCGATCAACCACCGTCTCACCTTAAATAGCTACACACGCACCATAGAGTAGCGAGTCACCACCCCTCCGAGCCCCCCACCCCCCTAACACACCTTCGACTCACCCCTCGACGATATGCAATCCTGAAATTTGTATCCAGTTGACGCATGACAAATGACCCTAATTCGAACAGATAGCAGCTGTTCACTGACTTATCGGCGTATAGAATAATCCTGCGATTAAGGGCCCAGATTGCACAAAGGGACGAATTTGTACTGGTGCGCTACTGGTTTCAAATTGGTATGTAAGATACCCATGAGATACTCGAGTAGACTGTTGAGAATTTCGATTCGGAATACGATCTTCCACGAGTTAGATGTTATAACCAGGATATATGCGCGAACCGACTTTCGAAAGTACGGAGTTTCGAGTATCGATACGTTCGAAAAAACCATTCGATTAAACCGGATCAACAAACAAACGAAATTTCGTTCAAACGGTGAAGAAACGTTTGTATTTATTTTACAATATTTCCGTTGATCTGGTATAAACCGTACAATAAAACTACGACAAAACAGAATGTACACTACAAGAAATAAACGGAAATGAAACTAAAATCCACACGATTCTTCACATTTCATCTAAACGTTCCAAATTGTATTCGGTGTGATACTAATCAGAAAAATGTCACGAATATATCGAAAAAGTTTTATCGTTGAACACAGATCTTGAAATAGCGTTCATACTCGATACAAGAAACTTCTCGGTCCCGCAGTTGCCACTTATATCGAGACATTGCTGTATTTCTCAATTTTATTTCAAACCTGGTTCCGCTCGATATCATATAGTACGCAATAACGCGGCAAAAGTAATTCACCGACCATAACCTATTAGGTTGGCAAGAAAGTAATTTCAGTTTTCACTAATAGATGGCTTTATGTTTTGTTTGATTGACTTCTGTTAACGTTGCATGTGTTTTCTTTCTGACATTTCATAACTGCATCTTTTAGGTTACTTTTGAAGCAAATTACACGTAATTTTGATTAAAATTGTTAGCTCTGTGTCAATTTGAACATGGAGTGCAAAAACCAACATTATAGGCACACATTGCTTTTTTATTTCCGTAGAGGTAAAAAAGCTGCCGAGGCTCACAAAGATATATGTGAAGTTTATGGTGTGGATTGCTTAACAGAACGCACGTGCCAGAATTGGTTTAAAAAGTTCCGTTCTAGAAATTTCTCAGTTAAAGGCGACCAACGTTCTGGTCGACCATCTGAAGTTGATGATGACCAAATGAAAGCCATTATTGAATCGGATCGTCGCATAACTGTCCGAGAGATTGCAGACAGGTTAAATGTCTCGCATACAACTATAGAATATCGTTTAAAAAGTCTCGGAATCGTTAAGAAGCTCGATATTTGGGTTCCACACGAATTGAAAGAAATTCACTTAACGCAACGCATCAGCATATGCGATATGCGTCTCAAACGAAATGAAATCGACGCTTTGCCGAAGCGAATCATCACTGCTGATGAGAAATGGGTTGTTTGCAATAACACAACTCGAAAACGATCATGGTCCAAGCGTGATGAATCAGTCCAAACCACGCCGAAAGCTGAATTGCACCAAAAGAAGATCATGTTGTCGGTTTGGTGGGATTACAAAGGTATTGTGTATTTTGAGCTTCTCCCAAGAAACAAAACCATTAATTCAGATGTTTATTGTCGACAACTAACAAAACTGGACACAGCAATCAAAGAAAAACGGCCAGAATTGGCAAATCGCAAAGGAATCGTGTTCCACCATGATAACGCTAGGCCATGCACATCTTTGGTAACACGTGAAAAGTTATTGGAGCTTGGTTGGGAAGTGATGTCACATCCACCATATAGCCCTGACATTGCACCATCAGATTATCATTTATTCCGAAGTTTACAAAACTCTTTGAATGGTAAAACTTTCACTAATGATGATGGTCTGAAATCGCACTTGGATCAGTTTTTCACCGAAAAGGATCAGAAGTTTTATGATCGCGGAATTATGAAGCTACCAGAAAGATGGCAAAAGATCACAGAACAAGATGGAAAATCTTTTATTGATTAAAGTTCATTGCTTTGATAAAAAAATTGGATTTCATTTCACCTGAAAATACCGAAATTACTTTCTTGCCAGCCTAATAGTTCCGGGAAACTGTCTCGATTACTTCGTTCGATCGACGATTATGTCGAGGGGCAATAGGCGGTCGAGTGTGGGACGTTGTTTAATGGAAACGGGTCTGATGTCGCGGCGGAAAACGTTGGCTTCTTCGACCGCGTCTCCGACCAGTTCTGGCAACGTCATCTAGCCAGGAGGGTCGAAACGATTGGATCGGTCGTGGACCGGAGATCCTCAGGTTCGGGTGTCGCGAAGCTTAGAGCCTGCAAGTCCGTAAGATAGGCATTAGCATGCATAGGTTGACCCGACGCATTTAGCAAACTCATCCCAACCCCCTGACAAACCCCTTCCAGGTCTTTTCGGTCGCCTGGCCTGCTCCTAGGACCGGCATGACTCCTCGGCACCCCGGTCCGGGGTAAGTTCAGCCGAGCGAGCAACGTAAACTGAGGGATGAGTAGTGGCGCGCGCGCGCGCGCGAGGAACACCGGCTAGACTTTCTTCGCTTTTTACCCTCGTCCGACCTGTCCGCTTACTCGCTCAAGTATGCATAAATTTCACGCTCGTACACGTTTACAGGGACGCCTGTTTCTCTTCTTCCCATTCACGCCGAAATACTACCCCTCGCTGCTTATTAATCAGCCGGATAAACCGTCCGATGGGAATGTATTGGGTTGTCCGGAAAGGTCGTGCCGTTTTTCTGTTGGTGGCGTTAGGGTAGGTCTGAATATGTCAGAACGATTGAAAACAAATGTGTACGTAGTCTGAAAAGGTGATCTTTCGGGCATTTTTAGGAAGAAGCTTGATTAGGATATATTCATTTTTGTTGGTTTTATACGCCCTCAAATGTGGAAGGAAACAGAGGGAATTATAGGCGTTTGATGCTTTTTTAAATACAAATACAAAATGTGAATTACATTTTGTATGGATTTTAGTCTTTCTTCTTTTTTAGAACGACTGGTCGGGGACAATTCTGTGGTAATTTTATTATTTTTTGAAGTTGTATTACCCGATGGAAAATAATAAATGAAATACAAAATACAATTTACACTTTGTGTAGATTTTAGTCTTTCTTCTTTTTTACAACGACTGGTCAGGGACAATTCTGTGGTAATTTTATTACTTTCTGAAGTTATATTACCATGATGGAAAATAATAAATTAAATACAAAATATAATTTACACTTTGTATAGATTTTAGTCTTTCTTCTTTTTTACAACGACTGGTCAGGGACAATTCTGTGGTAATTTTATTATTTCTTGAAGTTACATTTCCTGAAGGAAAATAGTAAATAAAATACAAAATATAATTTACATTTTGTATACATTTTAGTCTTGTTTTGTATAGAGTATATTTTTATATTTCCATATATGCTAAGTAAATGGAACAATTTAACAATAAATAGGCAAATTTGTTTGAGTGTTTAAATTACATTTTGTATCTCTGTAAAAATTCAAGATCGGTTTCTCGACAGTACGAAAATTCGAAAATCGCTTTTGGAGTCCAATCGAAAATTGTGTATTCTGTTAGAGCGGTCATTCGGAAACACTCCGGCAAAGTTTTATTTGAAAATTCGTAAAACTGTCGGATTTGCAGCTCTGAAAGTTTGAGCGTTCGCGGTGGCACAGTGGACCGTGCCCCTCGGGCATACAACAAAAATGTGGCATTCGTTTTTGGAATAGAAAATTGTCAAACACCTGAGTATAACCAACGGTTTTCTGCATATAAGAATTATTTAAAACAGTGTCGACCCGTTGACGTACAATCGTACCGCAGAGCGATGGCAGACAATTGAAACAACTCCAAATACGTTTTTCTTGGGACAAAATTTTCAAAGTTGGTGCCAGAGAAATATCTGTAAAGACACTACTGAAACAGGCTAAACAAAATTTTACATTTTTCTTTCTTTTTTATAAAGGAATTGTTAAAATAATATTGTTTAGGGGAAAAGATTCAGGTACATTAAAAATCGTCTCGACAGTTAATTGGCAACGAGGGGCTTTAACTAGTTATATGAAATTTGGTTAATAATTATATGAAATAGTTATATATTTATATTTTAGTTATGTATTAGTTATATTAATAGTTATATTAATAGTTATATTAATAATTATATGAAACGACTGTACATGTTTTAGACAATTTGAGAAATTCTGACGTTTAAGAAATTTCATTAGACAAATGTACAAGAGTTTTAAGAATACAGTGATTTCTCTATATATGTCGCCAAGGCCTGCATGATAAATGTCGCGGAATTATCCCCACTACCGCGGGGTATACCCTTGGACGCCGACTAGTGTAAATATAACACGGCTCGGATATGTCTCCTGGACGATACTTGTCACTGGCAAGTCCCGAGTTGTTGACATATATCGAGTACTCATTGTATGTCACAGTTGCGTTGACCTTTCTAAGGACATCTAACGTCTATGTGATCTGTAAAAATTGTTTTATGTCGTTTTCAATAATTTTAGGTTGCAGGGAGGCAATCAAATCATGTTTCTTTCACGTTTAAAAGATCTTGGAAGTCCACCTGAACGCGCAAAATTTTTCAGTTATAAAAGTATGGTCTCAAGATTGTCCTGATACTTGTAATGGCTGTAACAAGCGCAGGCACGAGGACCACCTGCTCTGGTAAGCCCGAAAGCGTCAACTCGAGGTCGTAGTAGTTGCAGATTGTTAGTAACAGTTTCAATGTGTTCGGAACTATTTGTATCGGATTTCGTGAGCCCCGAACTTTTATGTATCGTAATCAGTATACATGATATACATATGTACTCCAGAGCCGCGTTACCCTCGCGAATAATAAAATCCAACTTCTTAAATCATGATTCGACTCGACCAAATTTTTAATTAGTTTTCGCCACATAGTTCGTCCGTAGCATCAATACACACACCTACACCTTCAACCGATCGTACGTAATAGATCGCAAATTCTATAAGACAGTGGTCTGCATAAAGACTATAGTGATCCCTTACATTACAGCAAAAAATTCAAAATGTTAGGCTGGTCAAAACCTAATGTCGTAATTTTAGGTAAGAAATTAAATTGAATACAATTTAGTAAATCTAATACAATCTTTTTTTCCAGCCTGTTTCTTTTGTTTCATTCCCCACTGTTCGCGATTTTCTTTCTTTCTTACAATTTTAAACAATGACGTTCCGTTTGAACGAGAGTCCTTTCCGATAACAGGTGTGCCAACATTGGAAATGTTTAGGTAGAACACACGTGCTCGCCAATTTTCCAAGAGTGCCATACTTTTGTTCCCGCGAAAACGGACCTTCACGTGTATTTTATTACGTTCCCCTATCGTTAAAATTCATTATTCACGTAACACTAGATTCACGGAGTACAAAAATCCAGTATTTTACATTACTTTATAAAACTAAGAAGAACGTGTCTATCCAAGTTTTCAGCCGTTTGTTAAATAACACATACCCAAAGAAATAAATTCGTTGCCCAACTCCACGTAGATGGATCTTCACGATCTCAATAATCGTAAATTAAAAATAATAGAACCCGTCATTTTGACGGGTCCCGTAAACCCAGCCTTAAACTCCGAGGTCAAAAGTTGTATTTCCCTCCTCAAAAAAAAAAAAAAAAAAAGAAAAAATAGAATTTCATGCAACGACCTGTGCCATTTTGTTCGGCGCTGTGCACCACGACGCTATTGTAGATCCTTCGGGATTCCCTCGACGACTGTCTCGCCGAGATCTAGCACGCGGGGACGAAAAAATTCGCGCGCATTCTCTCGTGATCAGTTTTAAAGGCGGTGCGCGCGCGCGCGCGCGCGGCCCGGCCGGTAATGAAACAAAATTCAAATAAATCGTGGTTCGGGATCGTATTTCAGCGTCCGAGCGAGCTGAACGACAGAGGAAATAAAACAGAAGGCGGCGCAGACGTGTGGTCGCGATAAATCAGCACCGTCGCCGATAAATCACGAAATTTCTTTTCCCCTTGTTTGCCGGGACGAGGGGTGGGGGGAGCGGTGAGGGGAGGGGAGGGGACGATGTGTATCCCCCCGCCGGACGTCATCTGGCGAGTTATTCGCGACATCGATCGTGAATATTCGAGTACCGGGTAGCTGATCGGGTAACCGGGAAATGCAGTCGGGCAACATGTGCGAGATAATCCGAAACTGTTCCCGACGGTGCCGTCTTAACCTAATTTCGCCCGGCGTCTATCCTTACGTCGGCCCGGTTATTCACCATTTCGGTTCTGCTCAGACCCCGTAACATCCTTTCCCCATTCCTCCCTGTGTTAGCCCGGGCACTTAATAACATCGGGCCCGCGCGGGCTAGCCCGCGTACCTCGGAGTCGCGTGCGGTTTTATCTCGCGGTTTCCGTCGACGCTTCGACGCTTAACTGCCGCGTTATGAATCTTCGGGCGGTTCACCGCTCGTTAGCCGACCGTGTACGCGTGCATTCTTTCATTTGCACCCCCCCCCCCCCCCCCAAAACCCCCTCGCCCGCGCCAGCCATCGTTCGCCGGCCGAATCCTACTGCTAATAAATGAAGACTGATAACGGCGCCGTTTGAAATCTCGGTATAACGGCGCTAATGCACGTTTACGACCGGCACTTGATTCCCCTGGATTCAACGAACGCTCCCACGCGCTGCGCACTCACCGAAAACGCGATTTCGGCGCTCGAAGGTGGAACATTTTTTTTTGGGAGGTGTTTTAAGTACATTCCGAAGGAAGGTAATCCGGAAAAAATTTTTTGTCCCTCCTGCGACCCTCGGGAGGGCGGTAAAGTTCGAGGAAGAAATTAAGAAATTGTCTCCTTTCACATGAATTGTCCAATATTCAATTTAAAAGGAAACTATTAGAAATAGCTGAGTTGGGTTCAGGCAGTACGAGAGAAGTTACATCTTCTAGGATTTCAAACGATTTTGAAACAATTGTTATTACATTTTGAAAATTATAGTTTTCTCAAGCGAGCACAAGTTTTTCGCCCGGAATTTGAACTTTAAGTGTGCATATGCTAGCCGGAACCTAATGGAACCTAGCAACGACTACACTGTGATAAACTATGATTTGTCGACCAAACGATGCAAGAAAATTCATTTGCGACAACATGCAACAAATCGACCAGAAATTACAGATTTACTTCAGGAATATTAATGCAGAAGAACAGGTATATTAATTCCACTTATTCTATAATTTGTTTGAAACCTGTGTGATTAATAAACATGTAATATCACGTACATGTCACGTAAAGAAAATCGAATTAATTTGATGTATGTCGTTGTTCGATATTATAGTGCACCTTTACCGTGAAAATATCCTTTTCATATTTCACAAGAGGATATATTGCGTTTAATGTCATGGAATATTAACTATTGCTGACACAAACGCTGGTGGCGAACGTGTTAAAAAACTCAAGTCGTCTGGTTCAATTTTGAAAAAAGTTATTCCAGTGTAAAGAGTGTGTGAGTAGTAGTGAGGGGCACTGTACAGTGAATTTGCCTTTATTCGAACCACCTTTGAATCGAGGCAGCCGTTTACAGTGAATATTCGATATATGTCAACAACCCGGGTCTTGCCAGTGTCATGGATCGTGCAGGAGACATGCCCGAGCCGTGTTATGTTTACACAACTCGGCGTTCAAGGTCTCTCGAGCTTCGAGGCATACTCCGCGGTAGTGGGGATAATTTCGCGACGTTTATCATGCAGGCCTTGGCGACATATACAGAGAAATCACTGTATTTAGAGCAGGCATTAGAGGGGTCCCTACCGTGCCCATACCGATTTAGAAAAAAGCTCAAAGAGCAGAGCCTAATGAAAAGGAACACTATTCCTAGTGTCTCAAATAATCGGAGTTCACTGTATCTATTTAAAATGTAAAATTGCGAATAAAACACGTTCGGTTGAATTAAAGTGTAAAATAAAAGTTAATAGGTTGTTAAAAACCGTTATAAGAACTGAAACGATGTTACGCTAATTCCGAGAGAAAAGGTACTGGCTTATACCGGTTCTGGCTTCGTTGTTTCATCGGTTTCGAAATAATTATTTATCAGTTTCGTGCCATTCCAAAAAATATATATTCATTATGGATTAATCAGATATCAGTAGCAAATCGGTTATGTACTTCGTTATTAATATTGAATTTTGCCGTTGAACTCCCTTCGTTATAATAATGGCATTATTATTCAATCGTATAATTGATATATCAATCATTCATCAAATCCAAATGCAATTCTAGGGGAAAAATAAACTTATCTTGATTATCCATTTATTGTTTTCGTTCCAGTCGTAAAGGATGTGTTGTAGACCAAAACGTTGTTTGCGTTGTGTGTATTATTATTTTTTATTGCCTCGAAACTGTTCACCAATTCACCGTTATTCACTGTTAATGACTTTTTATTAGCAATTACTTTAGAAACTATAACAACCCTCGTTTGCAACTAAACTTCTCTGTAACAGTCGACAGCTAACGATCATTATGCTTATAAACAATATTATCCAAATGACCTCCGTCAACTTTGATGAAAATTACTTTTAACATAGTTGCGACAACAAAATTTTTAATTGTACCAATAGTGTATTCCATCCAATAGATTCTTCGAGAAGAAGAAAGTTGCAGATCCACGTAAAATATAAAGTTTCAAAAATAAATGTTTGACAGGTCAAACTTCAAATACCATTTTCACACCTCGAGCATAAACAATAGCTGTTAAAAGAAAAATACGAGACCGGTACAGTGAATTCCCGATATAAGTCACTGCGAGCCTCGCGTTTAAAGGTCAGTGGGACTACCCACACCACCACGGATAGTGACTTTTACATTTCCAGCGTGCACTGCGTATTTCAAATGCAACGTTCGGCGACATTCACAGATTTCGTCTAAATGTCACTCGCCAGAACCGCGCAAGTGACTTATATCGGTAATTCATTGTATTTAGAAGGTAGCCGCTAAGATTTTAGTTTCTATTCGTCTGATTCGATGGAGCATCGATCGAAATTTGTAAAACTATGATCGATAAAATAGAATGATGGAGGATGCAGCGTTGAGGAAAGATACAGTGAATTCCCGATATAAGTCACTGCGAGCCTCGCGTTTAAAGGTCACCGGGACTACCCACACCACCACGGATGGTGACTTTTACATTTCCAGCGTGCACTGTGTATTTCAAATGCAACGTTCGGCGACAACCACAGATTTCGTCTAAATGTCACTCGCCAGACGCAAGTGACTTATATCGAGATTTCACTGTATTTTTCACACCGCATATTACATGCAACTTTCAGCAAAGTCAGAGGGTGCCACTTGGGTAATATCCTTGTTGGCACACGGTCTAACGACCTATCATAAATTCAAGGCTCGAAATCCAGTTTGGACTCGGCCCGGAACACGTTAACGTTAACAGACACCTTGTTTCGATAGGGCTGAAGTATCATCAAAGGACTTCCCTATCTTCGCTCGCCTTTACTGCTAGAACCGTGCTTCAACAGTCCTTTCACCACTCTAATTTCCACTGTTTGAACTTCAAACTTGTTCAGTTAGTCTAGGACCCCTTTGCTTTGCTTTCACTATTTGATTCTGTTTCTTGCGCAGGGTAGCGCTCCAACTTTGCGCTCTTACGTTTCCCTTCGGTTCCGCGTCGTCGAGCAGGAAGCACGTCAATATCCACAGGTCCAGTCGAATTTAACCCTTTCGATACTAACCACGACCATACTCGTCCAGCATCGACTCCTGACTGTTTACCGACGACGACCGTAGTCGTCCAACATTGAACGCTCGTTTCGTACTCATGGCGACCTAAATTACCCGTTAAAAGTTCGAATTCTTTCATTTTTTATTTATTTATTCCCCCCAATAAATTATTTTATATTCTCTCGAATAAATTATTTTATTTATTCTCTCGTAAATACTTAGCGAAACAAATATGTCAAATATCATTTAACCCTTGGACCCCTGCGAGTTCTACGCCTATAGTGATTTTTGACCCACGCCGATATTTCACTACAGTTCTCTTTCGATATAAGGCGGGGGCTCGGGACCGGCTTTCGTCCTATTTCGGATGAAGAAGAAGAAGCGTCGTCTTATAATAAAATTGTTCATATTGACGGTCCCTCGGTCACGAATGACTCGGGCATAGCATGCCGAGGGTTTATATAATAGTACTCTAAACGGGACACAGTGAATTCTCGATATATGTCAGCAATACGGGTCTTGATGTCGTTTATCCTCCAGGAGTCATTACTAGATTGCGGCTTTTATGCATTTATGACAAAACTGAGTCGGTGTAATTCAAAACAGCAAAAAGATTAAAAGAGTTTAACATATAGGGGCCAACCTAACTTAATATAAAAATTATTAACGAGTAAAATAAATTTTTACTTGGCTCCTACAGATTGCTACTGATGTGTAAAATTTTATTTTGTATAAGGATCCGCAGTCTTCTCATTACACATGTAAATATCATCGGAATTATGTCATATTTGGTATCGATTGCAATTGATGTGTAAAATTTTATTTTGCATAAAGATCCGCAGTCTACTCATTATACACGTAAATATCATCGAAATTATATCATATTTGGTATCGTTATCATTATAAAAATGTCACGAATATGTTGGGGAATGTCCCATCAAAAAAAAAAAAAAATAATGAAAACTAAACAAGTTTTGTTATTTTGGTGTCACGTTACATTCCTCGGCGACCGAGGTCTCTCGAGCTCCTTGGCTCCTGGCGGGGTATACCCCGCCGGTGGTGGGGATAATTCCGCGACATTTATCATCCAGGCCTCGGCGACATATATCGAGAATTTTCTGTATACAATTTCAAAAATAGTAGAATATTTTTATTTTGACAAACTTGGGTAATTGGAGCGTATAAATCGTTGATGCATCGAGTCCACTCTTGTTGCTAAAGTTTTTGTTTTTTAATTCGAAGAACACAAGGTGCAGTAGTTTCGGGTTGAAAGAGAAAGTAGAAATCAGATAAAGGATTTGAAGTAATGGTAATTCGTGGTTATCTGGCTCACGAGACAATATGAAATTTTTCGGTAATGAACGAGAGGGTTAGAAGATCTAGTTGATCCTCGAGCGTGGTCGGGCGCGTTAATGAAGTGGGGGGCTGAAAAGATCGCCGGCGGAGGCGCACGGTTAATTCCCAACAATACGAAGTTCCGGGGTTTTGGTGGGGCCGCGTCGCGCGTGATATAAGGAATGAGACGTTATTAGGCAGTTATGGGTCCCAATAGGTGCATAGATGCGTGTTCCAGCGAGTTGGGACGTGCGGCTGGTGTTCTTACGGGTGTGTACGTGCCGGCGAGCAAGCGGAACTAAGCTACTATGCTAATAACGGCGGAGCTCCGAGTGGACCTCGTACACAGAATCGCACTTGCATTACGAACTCGAAGGCTGAATAATTTTCCTATTAACGTTTTCAAGCCGATTCACGGCCCCGCTGGCAGCCCCGCTCGCTCCAACGATTCACGGCGATCTCATTGCGCAATTGAACGAAGAAGACGCCCGAAAGCTGTTACCGCGGGAACAAAGGAATCCCCAGCCCGGGATTCTAATGGTAAAGTTCCGCAGGAAAAAGCTCCGCGGAGAAGCAGAGTCCCGGGTTACCGGGACTGCTATTTTTTTTTTTTTTTGTTCTTCCCCCACCCTCCTTTTATTTTTATTTTCGGGGGAAAACGGAGGAGACACCGTGAAAGTTAACCGAATTGCATATTTCAAGTTTAAGGAGTAATTATGCGTGCAGCTGATTAAATAACCCGCCGCGCGGAAAGGAAAGTTGCCCGCGAGGAACTGGGTCCCGGAGCTCCCACGGGTGTTTTTCGAACTTGTCGCGCCCTTTCGAGTGCGACCCGCCCTTACCCGCTCTTGCCCGCTCGCCGTTTCGTCCCTGGAGTTTTGAACCGGGGCGGGACGGGAAAAGTTTCGAAAATAATCTGTTCGATCGCTCCTCTGCTCTACTGTTCTAAATCGTGGTCGAGTCACGAAGGGGAAACGGGTTTTCTTAGTCGGACAGGATTATAGCCTTCGGAACGGCGAATTTTCATGAAATACATATGTATATGTATATGTGTGCGCAGGTGCACGTGAGTTGGAAACACCAGTCGTCTATGATAAAGTCGGAATTCGTGTCTTGCGAGGAAATTACCGGTAAAATTTTTATTTCACCCGAAAATAACAGTATATTATTACGTCTTCTTTTCTTTTTTCAACTTTTCAAAACGGTTGTACAATGCGTGATCCTGTGCAAGATAGACTCCAAACTGTAATCAAACTCTCCGTTATGATATTATTAAGTTCACCAGTTTTGATATTTTTAGTGCACAGGAGAAATATTAATTACTGTAATTCTTGTAAATGTTACAATCATCGAACATATGATTAATCTTCTTATCATATGCTCTAATGTTTTCATTAGGCATATTAGAAATATTCTCTCTCGAAACTATACAGGGTGAATTCGATAAAGCAGGACACCTAAATATCTCCGTTACTTTTCGTTGTACAAACAAACTTCGTAGGACAAAGTCACACTCTTTCAAGGACCACATATAACAGTGTAAGGGTAAAAAAAAATTCAAGGTCATTTTTATGAGATTTCAAGGTTATCGATGCTTTTTTAAATGGAATGATATATTTTCGTTAACGTAATGTTGTAGCTGACAAAATAACGAATTCATGCATGTAACACAATATGACTTTCAAATGACCTTCAACCCAGAAAAATGGTATAAATAAAATTCAACGTGTAAGATTCATTTGATGTATTTCTGTTACGCCAAATGTTCAAAAATACATCCCTTGAGCTGCTATACATTCAAATGTATCGCAATACATAACATAATAACAGATTCGGTGTTGACAGGAGGACAATTATGATATACCTTTACCTATACGTTCGTACGGAATCGTGTTTATCTAGCACTAATTACTCGGAAGACGTTCTTGCTATCAGATTTCCACAGTTTCTAAGATTTCTCGATCAGTTTATCGATGAACGTTTCATAATGCGTTACTCGAAGGAAGATAAGATTGATATGATTTTCATTTATGGAGAAAGTCGACAGTGTTTAAGAGAAGCCGTGCAGTTGTACAAGGACCGATTTCCTAATCGTAATTGTCCATCAGTTTCCATTTACTCCAATTTGATAAATAAATTCCGTGAGACTGACCTACATCCAATGTACGAAACAGAAATACATCAAATGAATTTTACACGTTGAATTTTATTTATACCATTTTTCTGGGTTGAAGGTCATATTGTGTTACATGCATGAATTCGTTATTTTGTCAGCTACAACATTACGTTAACGAAAATATATCATTCCATTTAAAAAAGCATCGATAACCTTGAAATCTCATAAAAATGACCTTGAATTTTCTTTCCCTTACACTGTTATATGTGGTCCTTCAAACAGTGTAACTTTGTCCTACGGAGTTTTTTTTTGTACAACGAAAAGTAACGGAGACATTTAGGTGTCCCGCTTTATCGAATTCACCCTGTATATTCCTATGTTACTATTATTTCATTTTTACTCACCGTAAGAAATCGCACCAGAACAGTGTTCCGCGAATAACAAAATGGCCGGGAATAATCGCCGAAGAGTTAAATGAAAAGACAGACTGTAGAATAGCTCGCGTTCACCGTGCAACGGTGCGGCAATTAACACTTCGGAGAATGTTTAGAGTCCCGTAATTACACTAGCCTGCCCCATCGAACCAAGTTAACCGTGATCCGTTAACCAAATAATAATCGACTGGGAATATGTAATAATTGGCGAGCCGGGCCGCTTCGTTGATTCATATTAGCCCCGTACAAAGGGCAAAACTGGTCAGATCGAAAAACCGATTGTCCGGTTTAACGGTCCCGAAACTGTTGGACCTGACGCCCGGAATTTTGTTTCCATTCGCTGTTTGCCAATAAAAGTCACCGTCACAGATAGAAGTGGTTGGCCGTTAATCCAGTCTCGGCAAGATGATGGATCGACGCCGGTGATGAATGCGAGCGAGCGAGCGAGCGAGCGAACGAGGGTTCGATCAACGGAAACGTTCACGATCGGAAATTGTCACTTCCGGCCGACTAATGCTCTTCCGTCGAAGATAACGCGGCTCGTTGCGCGATTCACGGGAACGATCAACTCCCCCCCCCCCCCGCGACTTTTCGCGATCGTCCTGCAAACTGGCTCGCTAATATTAGGGAGGCCCATAAGTAATCAATTATTTTGAAATCTGAAACAAATTTTGTAGTGAATTCAAGTTTCTGTTTCTTCGTTTATTATATTATCTCCATCGTTATCAAGGACAGTTTGCCATAATCAGCAGCAGCAAACCTTCTGAACCAACGTTGACACTTGTCGACCTTCGATACATCTCCATAAACATTGCAAATTTCCTTTGTTGTTACATTGAATCCCGCATGAAAATGAAAAAGTATGCGACGACGAATATGATCCTCGGAAGGTACGGACGCCGCCATTTTATTACAGGGTTGTAAAGAAATGATACTTTTTAGAATTGTTTGAACACAGGCCGCTTTACCGAAAACTGTAAGAGAATACGTGTTTCCTCTTCAACGATCGGTACAGAACTGAAGGCTAAACAAATTCTTCCCAAATAATTGATTACTTATGGGTGACCCTAATGGATGGCACTTAGGCTAGAGAGCTGAAAAATTTCTTTCAAGGGAGCATTCTCATCTGGACGGGTGCACATATTTTTATATAAGACGACGCTATTTATTTCGAAACAAGAAAATCGCTATCCCCTCTTCTTCGTCCGAAATAAGACGAAAGCGGGTCCCGGGCAATCGCCTTATATCGAAAGAAAATTCGTGAAATGTCGGCGTGGGTCAGAAATGACATAGGCTTAGAACTCGCTGGAGTCCGAGGGTCAAAAGCATAGACCTTTAGAAATATTCTGCCAAAAATATATGGCTGGTAGTAAAATTTACGTTGCTTTTTTCTCAAAAAATTACCGAAAGAAAATGGAAATGTCTGCCAATGAAATTTTAGCGTTTTGACTTTGGAGGGCATAATTTTCCCGGCGAGTGTCAGAATGTGGGGTGGCAAGACAAAACCGGAAGTTGAAAAATAAATAGTACCGTACGGGACAGTCGATTCCTCGCGCCTCGCGGTGGTTTCTTCAGGTACGCTCGTAACCTCTCGCCGCATTAAATATTCACCGACCCAAGCAGATTTCCGTGGTGTCGAGTCTGCTCCTCGAGGTCCGGTATATTTGCACAGGGTTACAGTCACTGCAAATTAGAGGATTCCGTCGGTCGGAACGTTTTAATTTCCGTTCAAGGAGCCTGTCCATAAATAATCGCGCCACATTATCTCTCAAGCGGGAGACGTTGCGCGTCGTCGTCGTCGTCGTCGTCGTCGTCGTCCCCCCCCCTCTTGCTTGCCCCATCCCTTTTCCCGTCCCTTTTCTATTTCGCTTCAGGATTACGTCTTTTATCTCCGAGACTCGAAGAACACTCGACTCATCAGCAAACACCGCGCGAACTTTCTCTCCGTCGTTTGCTCGTCGAATTCGCGTTATTCTTTCAGATTTTCTTGAATCAATACTGCAGGCTCAACCGGGCGAAAGTAAGAAATCAAAAAAGAAGAAGAAAAAAGGAACGATTCTTTATGTACATGTAGATTCGAACCTTTTTCTTTCCCTTTTGTTCTTAAGTCGGTTGGAAACACTAAAGGTGGGAACACGCTTCTTCGGGATTTGCAAACAGTTAGAGGAGCGAACGTTTTCCCGCGGGTTCAGTAAATTGTTTCTCGCCTTTGACGTCGCGACGCGACGCGCCGCTCGCGAAAGCCACGCTCGCGAAAAGAAACACCGCCGCGAAGGGGATTTACTAACGGGCCCGCATAAGCGGGTAAGTCGGACTTCGTCGTAATTAAGGCAATTACCAGACTCTCGACCGTTGAAGGCGACCGTGGGCTCAAGTACTTTCTCCCGTACACTACCTACATGCCGTACAATGTCGCAATTATGCGAACCGGCCGCGTAAACCGCCACTATTAAAACGTCGGCAGTTAGTTTGACGCGGCCCTCCGCGTTCCCGCCATCTTGAATCATCCGTGGTGTCGTCACGGAGATCTCGGACGAGATAGGATTAATGTTCGCTAACGTTGAAATAATACTACGGTCAGGGATAAAAGCTGGAACACCTTATTAATTTGTTCATTTTCAGTTTACAACAACAACATTTTAGTTTACAACTTTTACACGGGTTCAGTTTTTTCGGCTCAGCTAGTAAAACTAAAATGTTGTTCCGCGTCAATTTATCTTGAAAGATTGAAATTGAAATTGTTCGGTGAAACAACCAAATTGTGTATCAAGCAAACGGTTACATATTTTTAGGGTAGTTTACATTTGTATGAAATTTTCATTAGAGTAATAAATAATTTCAGAGGAAAATACAATATAAATCTATAATGGAAATAGTTTATGATTCGAATCTTAACAACAATATTGCACGTATTTCTACCCGTTTATTAATCTAAAAAAAAAAAATTCAGCACCGCAGAAAAGTTTGAAAGCTACAGTTTTTAGCTAAATAAATAATCTCGCTGCTAACATGTGGAAACGAAATGTTCTTAAAAAAAATATGCGCATTTGAAAAATGTTACGTACGTTCCATGTTATACATCTCTTTTGCCTCGGTTCCTTTGAAAACCAGTAAATCTAAAACTGGCCATTATGATAAAACAAAAATAGGGCGAGCATTAATTTTCCTGTCATTCTGCAAATTTTTTTTTCACCATCACGGGAAGAGTTGTACAGTACCCGCAAAATTAGTTCCGCTCTTTCCAGGTAGATATTCTTCATTTCAATTAAAAACAATGTTACATTTCTGAAACTAACACATTTCGTTTCCATATTGCTTACTCCCTTAATTTCACTGTTGCAGTACGTCGTGGGTGCATAACGTATACTCCGAATGTGAAAAGATATTTTCCGAAATTAACATATTACGTCTCAGTTACTTAAACGATTTCTTATTGTTACACAAATACACTGCCTATTAAATACACGTCTACAATCTATTTAATACAGTCTATTAAATACAATAAACCACCCTCGCAATTTACTTTGAAATTATGTTCACCGTAATCTACAATATTTTTACCTGCTTGACGCCCAATCAGCACAAACCAAATTTTGTGTTGAAAAGATATAAATAATGAAAGGTGTGATGACAAGTCATTCAACTTCGACGAAGAACTCACAAAGTGCATCATTTGTAATCGGTCGTTTGATCTTGTTTTTACCACTTTCTAGCATATCCATTAAATATATGTCATTCAGTTATCTTAACCTAAAATAAAATTCTAATTTTCTGTTATGGACATTTCGCCATATGTCAATATATTATATATACATGTCATTCAGCTATGTCAACCTCAAATAAAATTCTAATTTTCCGTTATGGACATTTCATCATATGTCAATATACATATATATGTCATTCAGTTATCTTAACCTGAAATAAAATTATAATTTTGTGTTACGGACATTTCGCCATATGTCAATATATTATATATGTCATACAGTTATCCTAACCTAAAATAAAGTTCTAATTTTCTGTTGTGGACATTTAGCCATATGTCAATATATTATATATGTCATACAGTTATCTTAACCTGAAATAAAATTATAATTTTGTGTTATGGACATTTCGCCATATGTCAATATATAATATATACATATATATGTCATACAGTTATCCTAACCTAAAATAAAATTATAATTTTGTGTTATGGACATTTCGCCATATGTCAATATATAATATATACATGTCATTCAGCTATGTCAACCTCAAATAAAATTCTAATTTTCCGTTATGGACATTTAATCATATGTCAATATACATATATATGTCATTCAGTTATTTTAACCTGAAATAAAATTCTAATTTTCTGTTATGGACATTTAGCCATATGTCAGTATATAATATATATATATATGTCATTCAGTCATCTTAACCTGAAATAAAATTCTAATTTTCTGTCGTGGACATTTAGCCATTAAAAAAATATAGGCACGCAACAAATCTAAATCTCCTTTTCCTCATAGGAAATTCTGAACAACGAGCAAGTTCTAATCGCAGTATCTGCAAAATAAATCACAAAACAAATGGACGAGCCCTGTCGAAACTGACAGAGAACTTGTGCAGTATGTTGCCCATCCGCGGACAATTGTTCATCAAGGAAAGGGCTTACAATGACGTTCTCGAATCGCTGAGCTGTACACGTGATCAGTGAACTCCGAAGAATTCGAATCGAGAACGGGGGCAACAAATTTGCATAGATGAAGATCGCGTCGTCGCCGACTTTAAAAGTACCGCGGGCAGGTGGCACGCGGTAATGCCGTGTTTTCAGTCGATTAAAACAATCCGAAATAATTTTCGCGGCTGGTCGAGCAGCTCGACAAGTTAACGAAACCCGACCGTTCCGATGCAGAACTACGGGGGTGCACGTTGCGGAGATAACGAGAAACTAGCAAGCGTTTCTGGTTACCTCGCGGAGCATTTATCAAAAAGAATTCCAACAACCGGGTCGAATAACGAAACTAGTAACTGTCGGACACCGCTCGAGGAAGAATGGAAATTAATTATGACGCTCACAGGGTCAGCATCCCCTTAGCGGCCGCGCGTATCTCCGACCTTCTCGGCCGTGGCGGAATATGAATTTGTAAAATTAATCGTTATTCCTGCCGCGGCCGGGGAAGAAGTAACGTCGGTGCCCGTTGCCACGCGGAACAGCCGGTAACGAGGTAATTGCGAAAGTTTATCTCGACGAAGACAGCAAAAATTAATTACAAAGAGATAGGCCGACGTTCGTGTTTCACCGTGGCCTTCGTCCTGTGCACGCACGGAAATGATTCCGAGTCAATTCGAACCTATTGTGAACTTAGCAGGGTTCTAAGTAATGCTTTCCTCGGTTGATATTTAAAAATTAGACGATTTTTCAAAAATTGGCGGCTTGGGGTAATGAAGTAGTGACAGTGATGATTAAACGACGAATAATTGTAAGACGTTCTGGAACGAACCGACTGCATCAAGTATCGCTTCACTTGAGAAAGTGAAAGTAAATGTTTGGAAAGTATTTATTATAAAAATATTAACCCGTTCTAATTGAAGCTAATATTTTAACTCTAAAACGAAACATTTTTTCCGTCCTTTAATATTTCCCTTCTATATAATTTCTTTTTCATGTTATACATACGAGAATGGTGCAATTTACTCGTTCAATACTGAGGTGTTTAATAATTTATTGAATACAAACAAATTTAAAAATGTGAAAAATATTTCGAATAATGATATAGTAATTTTTAGTGACCTTAGTGGCCTTACAGTCCCCATTCGAGTGCTAAGGGTTAATAGTTCGCAGAATAAAATTTAATAAAAATTTGTATTACGATAAACATATTTGTACAATATCGATAGTTTTAACACTAAACCTACCAAGCACAAAACACATAAAAGTGAAACGTCTTACAGAAGGGAGTAGCTTGAATTTACATAAACTTTGTAGGATTTACATTATAATATGTGCTTAACACTAGGTTCACTCAGCACTAAAAGTGAATATTTTGCATCACTTCATAAAAATAACAACAACGTGCTACCCAAAATTGTAGCAATATTTTTAAAGTAATTTATACCCAAAGAAATAAATTTGCTAAATAATTTTTGATCTATGTATCCTTACAATCTTTTTTTTTTGTAGACGTTTATTTTAAAGTGGTCGCATTAACGGCTAGGTCATTAGCGACCACTTCAGTTACAATTGAATATAACAGAGGAGGTTACAGTTATTTGTTACATTGTGGTGTGTTACAGCAAAAACAAATTTATAACATTTTATATATATATCTATCGATTTAAAAAACAAAAGGACGTTTCCAATATCGTTCTCGTTTAAATTTGTCATAGTATTTTTAAATTAAAAATATTAAAACCCGTCATTTTGACGGGTCCCGTAAACCTAGTGTTAAATAAAGAAGTCGATTCAATAATTTCCTATGAAATCGTTTTTATATTTTCAATAATCGTGAGATAGAAAACCGATTAATTTGACCGCGGTAGTTTTACTGTTAATGGCGATGTTTTCATGAAGACTGTTGCAACCCCCAAAATACATCGTTAGCCTAACTTCTTAGCTGAAATATCCATCTAAAAAAGTGTCAACCACGTGAAAAATGGTACGGCGACCCTGTCGCGCTCAATTGGCTGCGCGTTAATTCACCCTTAGGACTGCACTGGTTGGATAGAGTATGTGTTCCATTCCCGTGACTATGGCACCTGCGAGCGTAGGCACCAATTTCAGGAAGAAAACCATTTCTCACGGCTTTCCTCGGGAAAGATTTAGCTGGGGCAGCTCTTTTGGTCGTTGAACCCCTTTGCGATTCATGGGGATACGTGACGTACCGACGCCGAGACGCGACGCGACGCGACGAGACGCTAGGCGTCTCCGCGGTGCCGCGCAACTTTTCCGGCTGCTTAAACGCGTGTATCGCTGCGATTTAACCGCGTGCCGACCCCGTTAACCCCTAATTCGACAAGTTCGTCCTCGCTCGACCTTTATAGATATTAATTATCCTCGGGATAACGCGACGGCGTTTGTACGTCAACGATCCACCCCCTGGCAACCCCCCACTCGCCCCCCCCACGACCTCTCGTCCTCTCATCTTCCTTCGGCCGCACGCCAGAGACTCTTCGCGTGCTCCTTTCCCCATGAATCGGGTTCTTTGTACGCATTACCTTTGAAACTACTTTCCGACCTCCTACCACCTAGCCTCGGTCTCTGTCTCGTCGCTGTGCGTGGGACATTCATTGTCTCTGTCTCCGGTCTCGTGCCTCTAAGCCGTCTATTCTGCCTCTATCCTGCCTCTCTCTACGACCCTCATTTCCTCTTACAGATGTATGCTCGCCTGCACCTTTTTTCACTTCCCTTTTAGCGGCGCTACGGCTCTGGTCCTTCTTTGTACGTCTCTCCTCTCTCATCGCCGCGAGCATTATTTTCATCGCTTATTTCCGCACAAACAACCACCGGCTTGACGGAAAGATAGAGGTCGGAGGAACGGAGAGAGAGGGGGGGGAGAGAGAGAGAGAGGGAGGGGAGACAGGAAAGAGGACGACTAGAGAAAATAACGGAAAGGAAGTTCTTCGCGTGCAGAGGAAATAGCACGGGGGGTTGAAGCGTGCGGAATGATCACGCGTAATTACGCACACCGTCGAGTGGCTCGTGTAACGGGAAAATTACGGCGACCACGGGACGAGTTAACATTAATTCCCGCTTTTTCAAGACATTTCACATTTCACTTTACAGGTCGCTAACTATCCTCGACGACTCGAAATATGCTGCGGGAATTTTTGATATCGCGCCGGGGTCCCGGTGTACTTTACTTTGGTTGGATTAACCAGTTAATGGGGCTGTTCTGGCTTTAAGTGCCTTGTTTTTTTCTGTACCAATGTTTTCGAAATTTTTCAGAGGACTTGTAGAAATTTCTGCATTAGACTTTTGCGCGCACGGTTTGTCGGTAGTTGAATTATATAGATTATTCTGTTGAAGTGAAAACGATTGTAACTACGTTAGTCAATGTTTGTTTTTCAATATTTTTCAATCATACTATATTCAACTGTCGGCTGATCGATGGTTTTCCTGACCACACCTCTTTCTATTATTCCATTTCGTTTGACCCTCTGAATAGAATTAGTTGTAATTCTTCAACATCAATTTAATATGGTCAGGTTAGGATTGCAAATGTTAGTGTATGATGGAAAGTTAAAAATTACGAAGTTTGGCGTTGAAGCCACGAAGTGTCAGAACTTGAAAGTAAAAATAAAATTGAAACTTTTGTTTTAATCCAGTACAATTTTTTCTCTATATATGTCGCCAAGGCCTGGACGTTAATCGTCGCGGATTTATCCCCACTGCCGCGGGGTATTCCCCGTGAGGGGCCACGAAATTGACCTACTGTCTTCGCGAATATTAACACTAAACCTACCAAGCACGAAACATTTACAGTTTTTTCTCTATATATGTCGCCAAGAACTGGATGATAAACGTCGCGGAGTTATCCCCACTACCGCGGGGTATTCCCGTGAGGGGCCACGAAATTGACCTACTGTCTTCGCGAATATTAACACTAAACCTACCAAGCACGAAACATTTACAGTTTTTTCTCTATATATGTCGCCAAGAACTGGATGATAAACGTCGCGGAGTTATCCCCACTACCGCGGGGTATTCCCGTGAGGGCCCACGAAATTGACCTACTGTCTTCGCGAATATTAACACTAAACCTACCAAGCACAAAACATTTACAGTTTTTTCTCTACATATGTCGCCAAGAACTGGATGATAAACGTCGCGGATTTATCCCCACTGCCGCGGGGTATTCCCCGTGAGGGGCCACGAAATTGACCTACTGTCTACGCGAATATTAACACTAAACCTACCAAGCACGAAACATTTCCAGTTTTTTCTCTATATGTGTCGCCAAGAACTGGATGATAAACGTCGCGGAGTTATCCCCACTACCGCGGGGTATACCTTGTTGCGGGGTCCCGAAGCTTGAGAGAAGTGTAAACATAACACGGCTCGGGCATGTCTCCTGGACGATACAAGACTGTACTCTTCACTGTACTCTCGTTTCACTCGTTCTAGAGATCCTTGAGTTGTCTATATCGCGAGAGAAGGTCTCGCTATTTGTTCTCATTACTTGAAGTACATGAGAGTGTTCGGGCAATGGACGATTATCATCGGTTCGGATAATCGAGGTTCTACCGAACCGTGAACTGAGCAAGCAAGTATGTTCCGAATTGTATCGTGTTTGGACTCATTTTAATCAGAAAAATGTGACAAATGTGCTGGTAAAACTTCCGTAGGAAAATAATTATGAATAAGAAGGCTAGGCTACTGAATTCGTATTGTTATTACTCTTCTCGGCGATCTGGGCTCCTCAAAGGGTACACGTATATCTCTTTCACATACATTCACAAATTAGTATATAATTCCAACCACGTAAAGTTTACAGCAACGAGAGCAGGAAATGGACGAAGAAAATTGTCGAGTCGTTGAACAAAATTGGGGTTCGTAAAACCTGCTCACAGAATCAATGCAAAACGAGCCGAAGAAAACGTTCGGCGGTCGGCAGAAATGGAATTCTGCGGTGCTCTTTAGGAACCAAATTGTCGGCACCGAGTGCTATCTATCTATCGCGTCTAGTCCTCGGTTATCCATTCAGCATCGGTGCGCGGTGAATAAACAACGCGCGGCCGCTTCAAAGGGGCCGGGAACAGATTCCGCGAGGATTGGAAAAAAGCAAAAAAAAAAAAAAGAAGAGGGAAGAGAAAAAAAGGGGGACAGTAAAGTTAACGAGGGTCACGGTTGGCGCGAATGAAAATAATTTTCCTGTAATTAATCGAGCCACAGGTTTAGCAAAATTTTCTTGCACGATCGACCGTTCGCGACAGAGTTTGCCTCGTTTGCGCGAGTTTCGACGTCGCTTTGCACGTATTAACTATTCGTTAGTAGCGTGGTTCGTTCGTAGCCTCATTAGCGAGCGCTACGTACAGTCGCGCGCGCACGGCAGCGAATTACCGAGTGCTCGCAGCTGTAATACAAATTGCATGAAAACTGCAACTGCTCGGGCTAGACACACCGCTTTGCGACCGGCACTTTGTCCGGTGGTTCGGCGCTGACGGAACACCTTCGGCGAGTAGGCGACAAAAGCGTTGTCCACCCGCAGCAAGTTAACGATCGAAAAATTTGCATGTCAGTCGATGCCGTCGCTCGGTCAAGTAACCCGCCGGCCGAAAATTCCGCGAACTTTGCGTTTCCGTTGCGTCGCGTCGCGTCGCGTTGCGTCGCGTCGCTCAACAATTCACCGGAAAACGGAAATCGGATTACCGTCTCAGTTTGCTTAACATTAACCCGCCACGGCGCCCGTTTAATCACGATAGGCAACCACCAGTTGATTTTCTTCTCTTCTCGCGCGATTAATAATCTTGCGCCTCTCCGTTGCTGCGGTAACACGCAACCTAACGCCGAGTTCCCTCGCCAAGACGAGATGCTCGATGATACGGTATTAACCCTGGAAAGAGTCGGCCGAGAGCTCCTCGAGCCCCCTAGTTACAAATATTAACTCTCCGTCGTGCAAAGTGCTCCCGGTCTTCCCTTTCGGAACTTGTATCAACATCGCTTAACACTAAACGCATCCGAGAAGTTCCACTCGTTTTTCATTTGCGGGAAGCGTATTTGTCGAGGTTCTCCGGGAGTTCTTATCAAGTTCTTTTTTTTTTATCCAGTTGTACCAGCACGTACAATTTGAAAACAAAATTGTCCTCTATTGATCTCTCTTGCTTGTGTTGTCTGTCTTTCAATATCCTGAAATATCCGGGTAAATTGTCCGCTATTGATCTCTTGCTTGTGTTGTCTGTGTTTCTATATAAGATTGTACTATTTAGTCAAGTGTGAATCATCGTGATAAGAGATACTATTAGGTTGGCAAGTTAGTAATTTCGGTTTTCACTAATAGATGGCTTTATGTTTTGTTTGATTGACTTCTGTTAACGTTGCATTTGTTTCCTTTCTGACATTTCATAACTGCATCTTCTAGGTTACTTTTGAAGCAAATTACACGTAATTTTGATTAAAATTGTTAGTTCTGTGTCAATTTGAATATGGAGTGCAAAAACGAACATTATAGGCACATATTGCTTTTTTACTTCCGTAGAGGTAAAAAAGCTGCCGAGGCTCACAAAGATATATGTGAAGTTTATGGTGTGGATTGCCTAACAGAACGCACGTGTCAGAATTGGTTTAAAAAATTCCGTTCTAGAAATTTCTCACTTGAAGGCGACCAACGTTCTGGTCGACCATCTGAAGTTGATGATGACCAAATGAAAGCCATTATTGAATCGGATCGTGATATAACTGTCCGAGAGATTGCAGACAGGTTAAATGTCTCGCATACAACTACAGAATATCGTTTAAAAAGTCTCGGAATCGTTAAGAAGCTCGATATTTGGGTTTCACACGAATTGAAAGAAATTCACTTAACGCAACGCATCAACATATGCGATATGCATCTCAAACGAAATGAAATCGACCCTTTTCCGAAGCGAATCATGACTGGTGATGAGAAATAGGTTGTTTGCAATAACACAACTCGAAAACGATCATGGCCCAAGCGTGATGAATCAACCCAAACCACGCCGAAAGCTGAATTGCACCAAAAGAAGATCATGTTGTCGGTTTGGTGGGATTACAAAGGTATTGTGTATTTTGAGCTTCTCCCAAGGAACCAAACCATCAATTCAGATGTTTATTGTCGACAACTAACAAAACTGGACATAGCAATCAAAGAAAAACGGCCAGAATCGGCAAATCGCAAAGGAATCGTGTTCCACCATGATAACGTTAGGCCACACACATCTTTGGTAACACGTGAAAAGTTATTGGAGCTTGGTTGGGAAGTGATGTCACATCCACCATATAGCCCTGACATTGCACCATCAGATTATCATTTATTCCGAAGTTTACAAAACTCTTTGAATGGTAAAACTTTCACTAATGATGATGGTCTGAAATCGCACTTGGATCAGTTTTTCACCGAAAAGGATCAGAAGTTTTATGAGCGCGGAATTATGAAGCTACCAGAAAGATGGCAAAAGATCATAGAACAAGATGGAAAATATTTTATTGATTAAAGTTCATTGCTTTGATAAAAAAATTGGATTTTATTTCGCCTAAAAATACCGAAATTACTTTCTTGCCAACCTAATATATCGTGGTAAAATTAATTGTATAAAATGGTGTATTCTTTGGAAGAACGCGTAGAAATAATTTTTAGTGTGCTTGTTTTGTGCTTTGTAGGTTTAATGTTCATATTCGCGAAGACAGTAGGTCAATTTCGCGGACCCTCAAGGGGTATACCCCGCGGTAGTGGGGATAACTCCGCGACGTTTATCGTCCAGGCCTTGACGACATATATAGAGAAAGAAATGTAAATGTTTTGTGCTTGGTAGGTTTAGTGTTAATATTTGCGCAATAGTTCAATTTCGTGGCCACGCACGGGGTATACCCCGCGGTAGTGGGGATAACTCCGCGACGTTTATCGTCCAGGCCTCGGCGACATATATAGAGAAATCACTGTACTTTCCAGACGCGTTGTCCTTGGCTCATAGCACCGGTACTTCGCCGATCGCATGCAAATGTTGGAATTCCAGCGAGGTATGAGCACTTTGCGAAGATGCGTTCTCTGGCCGACTGTCTTAGGCAAGAACAATGAGCCGAAGGATGCGGCACGGATCGATACGAAGCATCAGTCCTGCCAAAGATAGGACATTTGAGTCTGAGCATTCGAACTGACAGGACAATGTATCATCCGAGCGCGAAATCGGATATCATCAACGTCCGTAAGAAATATGTGCTAATGGAGGGTTGCCCCGGTTATCATTCCTCTTACAAGGGGACATATTGAAATGATATATTTGGATCTTAAGCAGACTTTAAGAGGACGTAATTGTTGCAAAGATATTTGACACATTTTTGTTTTTTTTTTTTAGTGACCATTATTACGCCAATCATTCTGGAATCATTGGTAAAGTGTCCTGAACGATACAAAATCCAAATTACGATTTTCCATTATGAAATTAGTGATTTCTTTTCCATTATAAAACTCTTTATCTCGAGGCTCAGCATTACTCGCTTAGTATTTCGTAGGTATTGTGAAAACTGTCAAAGGTAAAAAGTGAAAATAGATTTAAACCAATTCACACGATTTCATTTTATTTTATTTTATGGACATGAAATGATTCAATGTAAATATGTATAATATATTGTAAGAAAATGTACCGTGTTGCTAATGACCTTTGATGTTGAAGCAACATCAAACAATTAAATTAAAATTAAATTATTCAATGCGGTACGATATTTCATAATATTAGGTTTCCCCGAAAGTTCTCTTTGAAATGTTATTATTATTAATGTTTCGTTTTCAACAAATTTTGTAGGGCAATCTAATAATTGAAAAGTTTAAGACTCCAAAATTTTATTTATATTTTTGAAACACCACATATCTAACCGAATGAACCGTCTAAGTTTTCCAATTGTTGCCCAATTCGAAACTGAATAAATAACAGAAAACTAGGTGACAGCGTAGCACACAATATTTCATTATCGAGTCGGCGTGCAGTATTAAGCCCGGGCCCACGGCACCGTCCAGTAATTAGCCGCGCCTCGGCTAATTGAAACGCAAGTAAATATAATTAATACAATTACGTCACAAGAATATCAGGGATTGTAATTCGTCGATGCCGGGGACGCGCGTACAGTCACGAATGAAAACGGTCACGCGTCCCGGAGATAACCAGCCGATAAGCCAAATTGCCAATTGTCGTTGTTAATTGCTCGCGTGATTCAATAGCGCCGGTGATGGTCGACTAATAAACCATCGAGTTTTGGAAAACAAAGACTCCCGGCTGGAGAACGTCGGTAACAATGGTGGTCGACCGACGTGGCGTCGTTTAAAAATCCAACTGCAAGGACTTTATGGTGTTTGAACAATGGTCAGCGGTGCTCCACATACCACAGTATACTTCACGCGCGTAATTAAGCGACAGCCGAATTAAAACTTTATTCAACACTGTCGGCTACTGCTTCCTGTCTGAAAACGATTACGATTCAGAAAGATCTTTTAACAATACAAACAACTGTATAACAATGCAAAGCGTACGAATGAATGTCCCATAATTATTATTAACAGTGTCAGTGTCTGTGAAACCATAATAACGTGATACTTACAACGATCAGACAAATTCCACATGGCAAACAATGCGTTAATAAAATTTACACACGGGGTACAACCCGCGATAGTGGGGATAATTTTGCGACGTTTATCATCCAGGCCTTGGCGACATATATAGAGAAATCACTGTAGCATGTAGAAAAGTAGAATATTTCTGTTGAATAGCATGTGGGCTTGATGAATCTTCAAATTAGGTTTCCTCGAAAAGGGAGGATAATTAAAGACAATTAAATTTTATTACACGTTTTCAACTTATTTCCAGATCATAATTACGCTTATTTTCCCTTGATAAACAGACAATCGGGATAACCTCGAAAGTCGACAAAAGAGGGAAATCGGAGACGGTTTAAAATTAGATAAGAGAGATACATGTAAACACTGAAGATAGAATAGGGGAGAAGGGCGAAACAAAAACAATTGGGAATATAACAATCTAACCAGTGCAGCGACCGTAAGATAGCGGGATAAAAACTCGCCACACAACAGAAAAAACGTAAAATAGGGTTTTATTGGACAATATAAGGACACCTATAACTTCACTTGGCCGTTTCGTGGCCAAGAGGAGTGGGCTTATGGCAAGATCTTTCATTAACTAAAGAAATTAAGTCAACTACATAGGTACTTGTCGCGCTTGTATGGGGGTCAGAACGACCCATGAAACGGATCGTACACTACTGCATCTAAAGGGGTCAGGGCATGTTTATGACACGTCAATTTCTATTTATCCTTTAAAAATGCCACGGCAAACATTAACTTTTACGTCACTGACCTGAATATTAACCCGTTAATCACCGAATATAAACACCACAAATTCCTAAAAAATCACTGTACAGTTAGTTCTCAATATTTGTCACGGGTCTTACCAGCGTCGAGAATCGTCCAGGAGACCTCCGTTACCTCCGAGTAACCTAAAATTATTGAAAACGTCATAAAGCAATTTTTATAGATCACATAGACTTTAAAACGTCCTGAGAAAGATCAACGCAACTGTGAAATACAGTGAATTCTCGATATATGTCAGCAACTAGGGTTTTTCCAGCGTCCTATATCGTCCAGGAGACCTCCGTTACCTCCGCGTAACCTAAAATTATTGAAAACACCATAAAACCATTTTTATAGATCACATAGACGTTAAATGTCCTGAGAAAGATCAACGCAAATCTGAAATACAGTGAATTCTCGATATATGTCAGCAACTCGGGTTATGCCAGCGTCCTATATCGTCCAGGAGACATACTCGAGCCGTGTTATGTTTACACTCCTCGACGTCCATTATGGGGTATACCCCGCGGTAGTGGGGATAATTCCGCGACGTTTATCACCCAGACCTTGGCGACATATATAGAGAAATCACTGAATTTGTCACTCGACACTTGACTGTCGCGCGCCTCCGTGACGTATGCACCCTACACCTCTGTTGGCCGGGTTGCCATGCTTTAGGCGGATTTTTAATTGTTAATAACTAAAAAATAGAACCGAAGTCGCAATTTTTTTACTCTTCGTTTTCGTCTTATACAGTCAAACCTGTTTTTGTGCGGTCCTCTTCTGTGCGATTCCTTTTTTGTGCGATTTTTTGTATTCATGTTGTAAAAAATTATTTGCTACAGCTATTTACGAAGTTTCTGAATATTTTTTTTTTGTGCGGTTTCTTTTATGCTCTCCCTATCTACCGCGCAAGAACAGGTTTGACTGTATTGTCATCGAGAAGCAGCCCTTAAATTTTCCGTAGTCGAACACCCCCCTGTATGCTTCAATCTTTCGAAGATCTTGCTGGAAGCTTCTCTCGCCGTGTACGAGCATTTATGAGAAAAGTTCTTGCGTGTTTGTCGGTGCAGCGATTGTTTAATTTGCAGAAGCCGAGCGCGGTCGTTCGTGAAACCGCGGCCCTTTGAATCCCGGACGACCGTCCCATTTTCAGAAGTCGTCTTCGCTAAACCATTTAGCTTTTACCTCGAATGGCAGGAATAGTCGGCAAGTAGTCCGGATATGAGCGGCGGGGGTGGGGGATAAAAAAAAGAATCGCTAGACGAACGGTAGTCGCCTTCGGCGGGAAAAGAGCTCCCGGCCGAGAGGACTCGAACCCTCGAGCTCATTTGGTTCCGTCCTCTCCTTTGCCTCCGCAGACTGCTTAGTTGGGTGTACAGAGGCGAGCGATGCTTGCACAGCCTCAGACGTTCGGGGCTTTCACGTATCGAACTACGGTAAATCTTGGGCCGCTGCCTTTCGAACGTCTCGCTGCCGCGTCAAAGCAACAACTCCGCACACTTCTTCGTGGAGAGTATGGCTGCTGGACAAATAGACGTGGCCTATTGAAAATGTCTCGTCGCGCGGCTTCCCGAATTTGTTCTCGGTGGCACAATTTGTGCGAGAGGTGCGTATCAATTTGCGCGACGTCAATTTTTATGACGTTAAGAAGTCAAACATACGGACACCGCGTGCGACAGAATCATTCGTCATTTTTCGTCGCCCGACTTCCCGAATTGATCATTGGTAGCATGGTTTGTGCAAGAGATTGCATCGTGGTACGGTGAATTCTCGATATATGTCGACAACACGGGTCTTGCCAGTGTCCTGTATCGTCCAGGAGACCTCTGATACCTCCGCGTAACCTAAAATTATTGAAAACGCCATAAAACAATCTTTACAGGTCACATAGACGTTAAATGTCCTGAGAAAGATTAACGCATGTGACAGATACAGTGAATTCTCGCTATATGTCAACAACTCGGGTCTTGCCAGTGTCCTGTATCGTCCAGGAGACCTCTGTTGCCTCCGAAAAACCTAAAATTATTAGAAACGCCATAAAACAATCTTTACAGGTCACATAGACGTTAAATGTCCTGAGAAAGATCAACGCAAGTGACAAAACAGTGAATTCTCGCTATATGTCAACAACTCGGGTCTTGCCAGCGTCCTATATCGTCCAGGAGACCTCTGATACCTCCGCGTAACCTAAAATTACTGAAAACGCCATAAAACAATCTTTACAGGTCACATAGACGTTAAATGTCCTGAGAAAGATTAACGCAAGTGACAAATACAGTGAATTCTCGATATATGTCAACGACTCGGGTCTTGCCAGCGTCTTATATCGTCCAGGAGACCTCTGTTACCTCCGCAAAACCTAAAATTATTAGAAACGCCATAAAACAATCTTTACAGGTCACATAGACGTTAAATGTCCTGAGAAAGATTAACGCATGTGACAGATACAGTGAATTCTCGCTATATGTCAACAACTCGGGTCTTGCCAGTGTCCTGTATCGTCCAGGAGACCTCTGTTGCCTCCGAAAAACCTAAAATTATTAGAAACGCCATAAAACAATCTTTACTGGTCACATAGACGTTAAATGTCCTGAGAAAGATTAACGCAAGTGACAAATACAGTGAATTCTCGATTTATGTCAACAACTCGGGTCTTGCCAGTGTCCTGTATCGTCCAGGAGACCTCTGTTACCTCCGCGTAACCTAAAATTATTGGAAACGCCATAAAACAATCTTTACAGGTCTAATAGACGTTAAATGTCCTGAGAAAGATCAACGCAAGTGACAAAACAGTGAATTCTCGCTATATGTCAACAACTCGGGTCTTGCCAGCGTCCTATATCGTCCAGGAGACCTCTGATACCTCCGCGTGACCTAAAATTACTGGAAACGCCATAAAACAATCTTTACAGGTCACATAGACGTTAAATGTCCTGAGAAAGATCAACGCAAGTGACAAATACAGTGAATTCTCGATTTATGTCAACAACTCGGGTCTTGCCAGCGTCTTATATCGTCCAGGAGACCTCTGATACCTCCGCGTAACCTAAAATTATTGAAAACGCCATAAAACAATCTTTACAGGTCACATAGACGTTAAATGTCCTGAGAAAGATCAACGCAACTGTGAAACACTGTGAATTCTCGATATATGTCAACGACTCGGGTCTTGCCAGAGTCCTATATCGTCCAAGAGATCTCCGTTACCTCCGTGTAACATAAAATTATTGAAAACTCCATAAAACAATTTTTATAGATCACATAGACGTTAAATGTCCTGAGAAAGATCAACGCTAGTGACAAATACAGTGAATTTTCGATATCTGTCAACGACTCGGGTCTTGCCAGCGTCCTATATCGTCCAGGAGACATACCCGAGGCCCCTACAGGGTATACCCCGCGATAGTGGTGATAATTCTGCGACGTTTATTGTCCAGGCCTTGGCGTCATATACAGAGATATCACTGTATACATTAGAAAAGAAGAGAATAATACGCGCTCACATTAGTACCTTCTAGTAGGAAGTAGAAATGACTGGTCATGGTCAGACATGCTGTACGATTCCAAATTATCAGCATGTGTGGTCCAAATTGTGTCGTGTTTGGTGTTAAATCAATCAGACAATTCTAACAAATATGTTGGTGAAAGTCTTATGAAAAATAACGTGAAAAAAAGTTTTCCTACTAGATTAGTATTGACGTCTACATATGTCTTGTTCACTCGCTACTCTACTCTATGTTCCATGCTAGCGGTAAGAAGTCATAGTGCCTGTATACAGGGTGTTTCACCTAACTCGGACATCTAAAGTATCTCGCTTGTTTTTTTTTATGATAGAAGAAAATTTCAGAGGAAAACATTAGTTGGCTCAGAGGGGCAAATATTATGATATTCAAAAAAATTTGTTCAAGGTCATATTGTTTTGAGATTTCAAGGTCATCGAAGTTTTTTCAAATGGAACGATACATTTGATTATCGCCATGTGATATCCGAGGTCAACACCCTGTATAAGTTCCACATTGGTCCCGAAGTTTTCACGTACATCGAGGCATTACTGTAGTTCTAGTTTTGGCGCTTAAGCGACATGCCTCTGGTAATGAAAACAAACTGGAAATCCAACGCTCCCGAGCGAACATTCAAACAAAAATAAAACAAGAGAAATGCAAAGTCTTTCTATATTTCATTCACAGGTAATTCGCGACAATTTTCAAATAAAATCCTTTCAAGGTGAAACTCCGTCACAGCGCGAACGGTTAATCTCTGTTAGGGAGTCTACCAGCAAGGTCCCCTCTATTTTTCGATGACCGGCCAATATATTTACGAGGAAACTCACAGGGGCGGACTTAGGTAACCAGGAGTGGCCAGGAAAACGTAACGAGGCAGCGCGCGGTGTGGCAAGCGTATCGGCAACTTCTGGCTACAGCGGCGGCGAGAGTTGAGGCACGAGCCAAGGTGTCGGTTGTTTGGCCAGGGTGGTATTAGGTGCTATCTAACGGCCATGTGGCAGTTTGTCGTGGAGGCCTCTCTCTCTCTCTCTCTCTCTATGTTTCCCCAAAGTATGTATCTGAGACTCTGTGTGCGGACGTGCTTGTGTTATCGTGTGTACTCGGCTCGGGATTCGGTTGTGTTGGGTCCGGAATCTCGAAGGTGTTCGCAGCCCTGGCTGCGTGATCGGGGAACGCGTTTCCTCGCGCACGTGCGCGAGTAGGGTTGCCGGCTCGGTGTGGTAGTAGGGGAGTCCCTTGCAATTTCCAGCGTCGTTGTGTACATCGATAGCAAGCTAGAGTAACCGAGACCTGTTATAGCCGAGGCCCGGGACACTGTGTGCGTTCGCCGCACACGGGTGTGCAAGGGCGCACGTACAGACGTATAAAGGCGGCCGAGGCAGCGGTTAACCTATCTGGTGGGGCGTGAATAGAGTGCGCCCATGGAAACTACACGATGTCGGACAGCACCTCTCGCTCGACGACACGAAGACGAAGGGGGCCTCCCGTTGAAAGGAGGGTCCACTGTGAGAGGGAAGAAGTCTTCCCTGAAAAGCTACCCCCGGACAATCGCCGTCCAGTTACGGTTTCGTTCGTTCACCTTCCTACGGACTTCGCAGCATACTTTCACGATTTTCTCGATCGCCTACCGGTAAACTGTACCGATGCCATGCCGATCGCAAATATTTACAGGGACGGCCATTTCCACGGCTCGGTGCCCGCCCCTTCGTGCGCCAATCTGGCCAAACAGTGCCAAACGCCGCGACCCTTCGAATGTTGAATTATTAACACGTTAAATGCCAGAAATTAATCCCAGAGATTCTTACAGAATCAGTGCAATTAACGAGACCGAAGCTAGAAATGTAAAATGTTAGAATACATTTTACATTTTAGGGGACAGCATCCCCTATAAGGATCTTAAAGCTTTTGAATTCTAAAGATCATAATCAAATTCGGTTTATCTGGATATGTCACAATAAAAATGAATTTTTGAACCCAGTCGAAAATCACTGTCAGTTATATGTGACTGACGTGGCAGTTAAGAATCACAATAATTTGCAATAAAGGATTTCAAGAAGGAAGAAGTTAATTTTAAGAAGGACCCAACTTCTGATTAGCATTGGTCACGCCTGCCAACAAATTGGGCGCGCTCTTAAAAAATTAATATTAAAAATAATGCATATTTACACTGGCAATTTAAAAGTATCTAGTCACGCTTGCCGTAGGAATTCCTGTGGCTGATTAGAATATTTAACAAAACACTGAATCACAATAATTTGCAATAGAGGATTTCACAAAGGAAGAAGTTAATTTTAAGAAGAACCCACTTCTGATTAGCATTGGTCACGCCTGCCAACAAATTGGGCGCGCTCTTAAAAAATTAATATTAAAAATAATGCATATTTACACTGGAAATTTAAAAGTTTCTAGTCACACTTGCCGTAGGAATTCCTGTGGCTGATTAGAATGTTTTAACAAAACACTGAATCACAATAATTTGCAATAGAGGATTTCATAAAGGAAGAAGTTAATTTTAAGAAGAATCCAACTTCTGATTAGCATTGGTCACGCCTGCCAACAAATTGGGCGCGCTCTTAAAAAATTAATATTATAAAATAATGCATATTTACACTGGCAATTTAAAAGTATCGAGTCACACTTGCCGTAGGAATTCCTGTGGCTGATTAGAATGACTGTTGTAGGAACGTTATATAAATGTAAAATGTTATATAAATGTTATATGAATGAAAATATTGGTTCGGCTAAACGACGCTAAACGCAGCTGTTATGGTCGGTTCGCTTTGAACTCGAAATTATTATCCAAGAAGCGGCTCCGATAGAATTGTATTCAAACTCATTTTAGCAAATCCTAGCATTTGTAAGCTAGAAGTACCTGCTGCATAACATTCTGAGAACCATAGTCGACGCACAGTGTTATGCGAACAATGAACAGCTAAGGAAGGACTGCACAATTCTAATTGTAGTAGAAGCAATCGCAATATACACGCTGGAATATGTACCGGATGTCTCGCCGGATATTACCACCATGATTTACGTAATTATTATTATTCGCAGCGACAAATATTTTGCCGGAGATTAAATCATTTCAGAGATGCACATGCTGGTGTTATTAGTTTCTTTTGTAGATACTCTGAATAAGTAGACAATAGATGCGCTTACTTTCTTTGTTCCTGTCAACAGTTTTATATTTGACCCACTTATTATTGCCATAAATTAATCAAATTCGCAGTCTATTACTATAGACCAGTTATTTCAAAACGAAATTAACACTGGGTTCACGGGATCTGTAAAAATGGCGGATAATTTATAATTTACGAATATTGAGATTGTAAAGATTTCTTTCGGTATACAGGGTGTTCCACCTAACTCGAGCATCTAAAGTATCAAAAATATAAAAAATAAGTATCCTACTTTCATAAATTTCTCGTACTCAAGGTCACGCGAAGGTCCTAACATTACAGGTCGTTGGATTCGTCTTGGCCTCGGATATCATTTAGCGATAACAAAAATATATGATTTCATTCAAACAAACTTCGATGGCCGCGAAATCTCAAAAAATATAACCTTGAAACAATTTTCTTTCTAATGTTTTCCTCTGCAATCTTTTCCTACCATAAAGAACAAGCGAGATATTTCAGATGCTCGAGTTAGGTTACCCCCTGTATATTGTTAAAACAGTGGTTACAAATTCTGATAGATACGTTCATGCTATTTTTATACAGTAATGTAAAATAGTCGTTTTTAGTCCCCGTAAACCCAGTGTTAAGCACACGTACACCTTCCAAAAGCGACTAGAAATTGGCGTAGAAGGAAGAATCATTTTTTTCGAAATTTGTCGCAGTGTGGATAATTCGGCGACAGGCGAACAGCGCGTGGCGACGCGGTGAAAGCGGCCGCGTCACGGAAAAACGAAAAACGTCGTCGACAGAGACCTCGCTTCCGGTGGACTTCCTTGAAAAGCGATCAGGAAAATTGCCCGAAGACAAGCGTTTTGCATATCCATTTATAGCGAAGCGCGTTTCGCGCATTGATTTGAGCGGTGGCCAGCCGCGAATATAAACGACGGCGTCGGAAAGAGGATCGAGCGAGTGGCGAATGCAAAAATCCCACTCGCCGCATAAAATCCGGCGAGGGTAAAGCGGATCGGACGCGGCAGCCAATCGGACGTAGTCGAAATCCGTGCGAGAGTGACCTCCACTTTATATTCTGCGTCGCGAGCGCTGATGCAAGCCTTACCGATGTGCAAGGGCGGCGGGGGGAGGGGTGGGGAGGGAGTGCATCGGTGCACTCGTTCTTTCCAACCGGTGCAAGATCCTCGGGAACCCCTATCGACCGAAACGGAAACCGAGCAAACGTAAACCGAGTCTGATCCTCATCACTCTCCGGTTTGTTCGCGGCGTTTTATTCGCGTGCCTGCTCGCTGGCCCGACAGCTGAATCAGACATTGTTATACGCCCGTTCCCGTGCAGTTGTAAACGTCTTGTCCGAACAACATCGAAACGCCCGCGTCGGGAAAGTTTACGCTCTGACCGCGTTTCCGTATTTGCGAACGGATCCGCGGACTGACCTTAGCCCTCGTACTTGCAATTCCCAACGCGTTTCGACCGGGCGTCGTAACTCCTTCCTCGAAATTCACACCCCCCCCCCCCCCGACGAATCAACTCGGTGGACACTTTATTATAATAGAATTCCTGCGAGGTAAAATGTACCCCACATCAAAAGGAATATCAATTTCCGCAGCAGTAATTGCCTTTTCAACACTTTGAACGCCCAACTAGAAACCCCAAGAATTCCATAAAGTCAACGTAAGTTATTTAATAAAATAAAAATTGCAAGAAATGAAATGTATGATACTGAGTAATCCTCTCCAACTTTCTTGCATGTTACAGGCCCTAATCAAGTTTAGTACAGGCTGTAAAAAAATGTTTTGTCTCGACTATCATAGATGGCTTCTACATCGTCCGATCGGTGGAGATCTGTTAAGAAAACGTCCCACAAAATTGACCTTGATCTTGAAATTCAAAGTCAAATTTTTTTCTTGCATCCTGTTCTACTCATCACGAGGGTCAAAGTTGTCAAAGGAACTGTGGGTCAAAACTGAACAGTTTCGTAAGAAATTAACTAAGTAATTGACACTTGTGAGATGAATTTTACTTATACCTAACAGCTCCATATTTGAAACTTGTATGCTGTGTATCAGACAAGTCGGTGCGATAATGTAAACAGACCGTCGGAACGTTACTGAAACACCTGTTTCGAGACACCTTCTGATCTAAACCCTCATGATTTTTGTCTCTGGGGTGCTCGTAAAGGATATAGTTTACAGATCGAGACAACAAATAAGAAATATCCAGAAATTAAGAGCCCGCATAGATGATGCGTTCCACCGGTTACAAAATATTCCAGACATTCACCAAAGAATACGTGACAATACAAAATCAAGACTACGAGTTTGTTTACAAAATAATGCTGGTCACGTAGAAGTTGGTATGCGAGCTCGATTATTACGAAACATCAATCAAGATGGATCCGTTCTTTGGCTCCGAACAAGATATAGAACATAACAATTTTTGAAAATTTAACAGGTAAGATTCACAAATATTTACATCATATTGTTCAATAACTATTTTCAAGATAATGGTTGAGTTTTGATCCATGGTTCCTTTGACAACTTTGACCCTTGTGATCAGTAGAACAGGTTGCAAGAAAAGAAATTTAACCTTGAATTTAAAAATCAAGGTCAATTTTGCGGGACGTTTTTTTAACAGATCTCCACCGATCGGAAAATGTAGAAGCCATCTATGATAGTCGCGACAAAACATTTTTTTACACACTGTATGTACAATGAATATATCAACGTACTTGTCCTCGACTCTTTCCACTGACCTTCATTTGTTCGCCACTCGAACAGCCAATGACTGACAAGGGAACACACGGAGCTGTCAATCACCGATTTTCGTCAAACTTGACAGCGACCCAAAAATTATTACAACACTAAATTTCCCGGTCTCGAGAAATCGGCGATATTTCATCCGTGATCATTTAATTTGCAAAAGTGGTGCAACGATATACCTGGACTCATTTTACAGCTTGAAGCTCCTACCTTTGCCATCCGTCGCTCATTTTTATCGAAATTTTTTTGACGTGACACGACTGGGAAAATGAAGATACTTTTTTGGTCCAGAATTTTACAAATAATTCTTTTGCAATTTTTCTTACTAATTCTTCAACGTTCTGTACAGTATTGACATTTTCTTTCGTTTTTCTTTTCTTCCATTTTGACTTTTCTTACAAATGAATGACAAATTCGATAGACGATAAAGTATTGACATTTTTAAAAGAGTGAATAACGAATTCAGTAAATACTAAAGTATCGATATTTTCTTAAAAATGAGTAAGTTAGCCCAGAAGTGAATTATTTATTGGAGAATCTATTGTTTTTTATTTAAGCGTATTGCGACTGACTTTGTAAGTTGCACATTTTTCACACTCCGCGGTCCGTTCGTGTTACAGTTTAAATAACATAAACGCACATGTTACCCCCTCCCCCTACCCCTATTCAGGCAGTGTGAGCCTGTTGGCGCATTGCACATGGGAAATTTTGCCTTGCTCGCCGCAGTTTTCTCGCATTGTGTTTTCCGGTGTAATTTATTTCTCCGAATATAACGCAATTTTTCAAGAAAAATGTTTTTAAACTAAGAGAAGCTTTTCCTCGGGAACATTTAGACGTTGAAGCCGGCTTGTATTCGTGAAACGAGGGAACGCTGAAATAAGGAAACTACCTTAGTTAATTCGTACTTAACGAACTACGGGCTTCTAGTATAACGGTTTACAGTTAGCGAACGCCGTATAGGGAAAGAAAATATATTATTTTCAGTATGAGAAGGCTTGTATTTCCTCGATATTAATTATACGTATACTCTTAACGAGATTAAACGTTAACGGTAACAGAAAATGATGAAACAGTTTTGTTTGAAATTGATACGAGCATAAGAGTTCAAGTGTATACGGTGTAGAAGAAAACGTATTATTTTAATGAAGCTGCAAACAGCAAGATTCAACGCCATGTTGGTTCCCTCGCGAAATGTACAACGCAAAACTGAAATTTAAATTACGAAAAATTGGAGGAATGTAAAACTCTTAAATACACGGTACAGAGGAAATTAATTGCACCGAGATCTCGGTATCTCAAAAATGTACAAATGACCCTAAAATTGTGCTTCGTTCTTCCGGAAATTAATTCCGAAAGTGTCAATACTCCGGAGAATATTCATATTTCGTTGGACGCCTGATCAAACAGTCTAACATAGATTACGCCAAGCTAGTGCAAACAGCGACGACAAGAGTATGTAAATCGTAACAATCCTCGAGTGGTATTAAAAGTTCCTACGCGTAGGGCGCACTGAACGTGATCTCGCGAAGAACACTATTCAATCGATGACGGAATCACGAAGAGTCACGGAAATTATAAAAATCTTCTCACCAGAAATTTTCGAATACACTTTTCTAGCGAAGCAAATATTCGAATAACAATTTCAACAAGTCTGTGCACATCTTATTATTACTACTAGACTGCGGATTTTATGCATTTATGACAAAAATGGGTAAGCACAATTTAAAGCACTCTACATACTAAAAAGATCTAAGGGCACCAGCGTGTTTGTTTTAGCTTAATAAAACAATCAAAAGAAGAAAGAAATTTTTCTGTCTTGCAATCAATGCTGACATTTTTCATTTTGCATAAAGATCCGCAGTCTAATTATTACAAAGCAATACACAGGGCACCTAAGACTTTCCCCGAAAATATCTCCGTTCCTTCCCCCCCCCCCCCCAAAAAAAAATTTCAGGATGAAAATGTTCAGTGGGGGTCATATTTTCTAATATTTCAAGGTCATCGTCGGTTTTGTTTTTTTTTTTTTAATGGAATGACGTACTTTCATCAGTGCAACATTATAGCTACTGAGAGGATAGATTCAATCAAATATAATACGTTGACCTTCGAATGACCTTCGAACGAGTTATTCTTCACAAAAGCGTAACTCAAAGACCGAACAAAATTATTTCATCATGTTCGTGTTTACATTCAATCAAATATAATACGTTGACCTTCAAATGACCTTCGAACGAGTTATTCTTCACAAAAGCTTAACTCAAAGACCGAACAAAATGTTTTCATCATGTTCGTGTTTACCGTACTTCACTAGGGTTCAGTTGATGCGAACATCGTGACAATGTCAAAAGACATCTCTTGTTTACGAACTGCCATACCGTGCAGCAATCTGTGTCATGCTGAGTCACGTCCAATTGAACTTTGTCATCGATTGCATAGTGTTCCTTGTCAGTTTTCCATTGCGAGTCAGAAGAAGAGGGACGGGGGGTGGAAAACTACGGGGGTGGTTTCGCCGATGCGATTGACACTTGTTGACGTGCCGGGCGTCGAACAGCGATCGGACAGCCGCGTTTAGGCGAGCGTCGAATTAGTCGCGCGAGAATCCATTACGTCTTTATATTCTGCGTCCCTCGTGACCCCGTGTGTTAACGGTGTACATAGGAAAAAAAGGGCGGAGGAACAATGAGAAAGGGGAGGGGGAAAATAAAGAAAACGAGAGACGGTGGAAAACACTCACGAATAATGCCGCGATGCGAAATGCACGGTTCACCGCGCATAATTACGAGTGCACGACACGCTGGGAGCCCAGTGGTACCAGAATTATTGCAGAGCCGAAGAGACCGCGGCATACCTGCAACGAGAAAGGTTAAAAACGCGGCGAAGAAGACGACTGTTAAAAAGGGGATAGGGAACGACGGTCGCGGGGGACACGGGGGGAGGGGGTAAAGAAGCTAAGAAAATAATAATATTCGGGGCTTTTGAATCCCTGAACAATTAGTCTCTCGGCGCTCGCCCGGCCCAGCCAGTTTCAATTTAATAACAACAGCTCGTTCTTCCTATCCGCCAGCTCGCATTTGATTATCATCGTCCTATTGCCGCAATACTTTCCTCCTCCTCGTTACTTCTTTGGTCACCCCCTCCCCTCCTTCGTCCCGCCCTGTTGCTTCTCGAGGATCCCTTCGACTTTCGCCATGCTTTGTTTTATTAGTTCGAGAAACGTTCCGGCGAATTGAAGAACGTCTGTTCCACATCTTGAGGGGCTATTTTACCCTGAAATGTGTCATTTCGAGCAAGCTTTAACAATACACTTTACCATCGGACATTCGCCTTTATTTTTCACATTGAGGTCGAGGTTGCTGCAAACGACGAGTCCCTAAGAAATCGTTTCTGCAGTCATTCAATTTTATTTTGGATAACAAAACAATTGGTACATTATTTTATAAGTTTGTATGTTTGTATTTTGCGTCCATGACATTTGTGAACAGTTAGTACATTAGTTTATAAATTTGCACGGCTATATTTTGTGTCCATGACATTTGTAAACAGTTAGTACATTATTTTATAAATTTGTATGTTTATATTTTGTGTCCATAACATTTGTAAACAGTCAGTACATTATTTTATACATTTGTATGGCTATATTTTGTGTCCATAACATTTGTAAACAGTTAGTACATTATTTTATAAAGGCTATATTTTGTGTCAATGACAGTTGTAAACAGTTAGTACATTATTTTATAAATTTGTATGGCTATATTTTGTGTCCATGACGTTTGTGAGCAGTTAGTACATTATTTTATAAATTTGTATGGCTATATTTTGTGTCCATAACAGTTGTAAACAATTAGTACATTATTTTATAAATTTGTATGGTTATATTTTATGTTCATGTTGTAATGATTATGTTATGATGCCTTCCATAAGGAAGATCAAATTACATGTGTCTGTTCTTATTTAACATTATAATTAAACAAAATAAAAATTTTCTACCTGCAATGCAACAAACTGGAGTAAAACAGAATTTTCTTTCGTAATAAGTTTAATGGGCTGAAGACAATATAACAGTATTTTAAAATTCTTCTAATATTTTTACTGTTTTAAATCACATCTACTCATTTTTGTCATAAATGCATAAAATTCGTTGTCTAATTATAATGTACAGCTGTCGCGGAATTTTGTGAGCATGTACTATTATATAGTGGGTATCTCTAATTTTTCTGTGACAATGTTTGTCTAAATTTAGTAAAATGTTATAACTAGACAGCAAATTTTATGCATTTATGAGAAAAAGGTGCAATTTGAAAGAATCTGAGATTTTCGACATATTATTTTCAGAAAGTTACTCGAAAATTGACAGTCTAGTTACAACCACGAAGACAGTTGCTGGCAACGAACGTGTTAGGTTGTTTTTCGAAAATTTCCTGCAAATACGAGGATACTCTCGTTCGTTTTAGACGCGCAAAGTTTCGCGAAAGTTAGTACTAACTTTCTATCTTCTGCCTAACTGCAGAAAAATGGCAACAAACGCAGGGAAATCAGTTTTCGTTAGAATCCGAAAAGTCTGTTTCGCGCTCCAATACCAAATGCAGTAATCAATGGGAATCAATGAGCATTTATGGCAGAACTAAAAAAAAGCGAAATATGAAATATAGAAATATAGAATTTTCAACGTATTAAGATTATCAAGGAAGCTTTAAGATTATCAAAAAACGACATATGAAATATAGAAATATAGAAATATAGAAATATAGAATTTTCAACGTATTAAGATTATCAAAGGAGCGTTAAAATTTCTACCTGGCTTTCGTTCCTTTGAATTTTTATTTTGTAGTTTAATGATGCCTAACAGAAGGTTGATTTAATCTCTCGTCAGGCTAATAAAGTTGATGTCCGTACGGTTCGCGTTCCAGGCAATTAATAAAAACTGCGCAAATATCCGCGGACAGACTGCAGTTATCGACGGGACACGTCACTTATTTTCATTAAACAGAAGCGGGATATCAATGAGTGTTCCCCGTATTTTCATACGGCCCCCGGTTTCAGTATTTATCGGTGGTTCGATTATTGTGCGCACCGACTATTGTCTATCTCCGCTTGTATCGTCGTGTTCGACGGATTTACAGCGATAGGTATAATGGTCGCCTTGTAATAACAAACTGAAAAAGAGAAAAAAATATATACGAGGTACCGCGTGATTGCGATGGATCGCGGGTGCAAAAAAAAAAAATATATATATACAGGAAAAACACGTTCGGGGCACCGGGGGAGATAAATAAACAAGCAAGGAACAAGTTGGTGCTCGACAGAAGATCCGTGCCAATGACAGTTTTGACGCGGGATTGCGGATTCAATAATCCACTGCTATTAAATGCTGCAAGCTGAAAATGCATACACACGTATACCTGGCTTTTTTTCCCCCCTTCTGTGTCGACGATAGCTTTGTTACCCTTCGATCGTTGCCTCGAGTAACATGCACTCGTGGCACTCGAAACATCCAAAAGTGAAACGTTGAGAGGCCACTGAAAATATCGGATTTTAACATTTATTTCTACTCCAGAAGCGTTTGCAGTCGACACGTTGCTACAATCGTACTTCTCATCGTAACGATCGTTTGAACAATTTTGATCCTTCATACTGGATTTATTTCCCAACAATTGTTGTTGAAGGTATCACCGTTCCGCGATCATTCATTTCGATTCGGCCATTTAGGAATCGTTTCAGAAATTGTCCAATTCACCGTCCACCTACGGCGCCACTCTATCGGTTTTTCAATTAACGGTTTCGAACCGGTGACACGCGACGAAAAGCTGTTTTTGAAAATAATTATAATGTGCAGTATTAGTGGCGTGAGTTGCTCATGATCTCTCTGACACGTTGCTCAATGTCTAATACAGTGACTTCTCTATATATGTCGCCAAGGCCTCGATGATAAACGTCGCGGAATTATCCCCACTTCCGCTGGGAATACCCCGCGAGGAGTGCAAAACATAACACGGGTCGGGTATGTCTCCTTTCCGATACACGACGCTGGCAAGTCCCGCTTTGTTGACATATATCGAGAACTCACTGTAGTTATCATCCAGACTCGGGCATTATACAAATTATTTGAAGAGCAATAGTTAAGACAATGTTCCATCTCGTTTGCTTATTTGGAGAAACTTATAATTTTTGGTTGGCTTATATCGTTAATTTGAAATTTAGCAGAAATACTAAATCAAATACTTTGTCAAGTAAAATCTCAAAAATCCAATTCTATAGATATTCAATAAATATTCCATAAATATTTCATTACTGTAGGATTAATTGATGGGCCTATATTGATCAGACATTTTTCACTCTTTTTCTTGACGAGTGCTACAATCTTTGACTATTTTTTTTTTTTTTTAATAACCTGTGTACTTTATTGTAAGACATAGTTTGTTTCATACATACAGGGAACATTGTGCTCACTGAAAATCGATGCCACACGATGTTCTCCGAAGCAGACCGGGGCACTATACTCTCACGGTTCATGGTCTCTTCGAATTTTGTAAACATCGAGAGAACTAATTTGCATGGGCAACGCCATGACTACCACCGACTGAGAAGAAATTAAGATGCGCGACTAGCAAACTTAAAACAACAGTAGCATTTGTTCGCCGGTTTCAGGAAATTGCGTTATGCATACTTGAGCTAAGTATTTATCAGAAAATTTAGTAAATATCAGACTCTTACCGTAGAACCTCGATTATCAGAATTAATTAAACGGGGAAACATGAAGTTCGACATCAGTTACTTAAGTACAGTGTTTACTCTATATATGTCCCAAATGCCTCGCCGATAAAAGTCCCAGAACTATCCCCACTACCGCGAGGTATACCTCGTGAGGGGTTCGAGAAGCTCGAGAGAGGAGGAGGAGGAGTGTAAGGTCACATAAATCGAAGAATAGTATCTCCTTGCCGATATATGTCCGAGTCTAGACCAGTGTTTTGGACATATATCGAGGAAACCTCCTTACTTAAAAGGACCACCCTGTTTATGTCGCCAAGGCCTAGATATTCTTTCAATATTCTAATATTATAAATTTTTACAAATACATTACATTTAGTATATTTTAATATTATAAATGTTCTTTTTCAAAATTTTTCAATTATACAATATTCAACTGTCAGCTGATCGATAATTTTCCTGACCACCCCCTCTCTTCTATTATTCCATTTCGTCTGACGCTCCGACTGAAATGACTTGTAATGTTTCAAAATCAATTTACAATAGTCAGGTTAGTATTGCAAATGTTAGTGTATGATCGAAAGTTAAAAATAACGAAGTTTGGCGTTGAAACCATGAACTGTCAGAACTTAAAAGTAGAAATACAATTGAAACATTTATTTTAATCTAGTACAGTGATTTCTCTATATATGTCGCCAAGGCCTGGATGATAAATGTCGCCGAATTATCCCCACCACCGCTACCACTACCGTGAGGGGTCACGAACCTAGAGAGGCCTCGGACGCCGAGGAGTAAAAAATATAACACGGTTCTGGTATGTCTCCTGTACGATACACGTCCATGTTGTTGACATATATCGAGAATTCGGTGTGAAAACCGTCCGAGTGGGTCATTGGATGATGAAAGAAGACTCACCACTGGGGACAATAGTTCAGGCTCTGCGGGATAATTCTGAACTGCATTTGGCTGACGTTTTCAAGGTTATTTGAAGGTCATCTTTGTGTTTTCAAATGGAAACCTATATTTTTTGTTATGGGATCTTATTTCGTAGGATACTTTTTTTTATCCGCGCACTAGTTTCGGAGATATTTAAAGAGAAGTAGAGCGAGTCGAGAGGCCTCGGACGCCGAGGAGTATATCTCCTGTACGATACTCGTCGCTGGCAAGACCCGTGTTGTTGACATATATCGAGAATTCGGTGTGTAAACCGTTCGAGTGGGTCATTGGATGCTGAAAGAAGACTCGCCACTGGGGACAATAGTTTAGGCTCTGCGGGATAATTCTGAACTGCATTTGGGTGGTGTTTTCAAGGTCATTTGAAGGTCAACTTTGTGTTTTCAAATGGAAACCTATATCTTTTGTTTTGGAATCTTATTGTACGTAAAAAGACCAGCAATTTTCGTAGGATACGTTTTTTGTCCGCGCACTAGTTTCGGAGATATTTAACACTAGGTTTACGGAGCTCTAAAAATGACTATTTTACATTTCCTTATAAAAATAACATGAATATACCTATTAAAATCTGTAGCCATTTTTTGAATAATATATACCTAGAGAAATCAATTTGTTAAATAATTCATCATGGATCCATGTTTGCAATCTCAATATTTCTGAATGAAAAATATTAGAATCCGTCATTTTCACGGGTCCCGTAAATCTCGTGTTAAAGAGAAGTAGAGCGAGTCGAGAGGCCTCGGACGCCGAGGAGTGTATCTCCTGTACGATACACGTCGCCGGCAAGACCCGTGTCGTCGACATGTATCGAGAACCCGCTGTACTTAAAATACTTATTCGTCGTCTTGCCAGAAATAAAACTAATCAGCCACGTTGCCGGACGAGTTGACAGACGTGTTTAATCTATTCGCCGGTCTGTTCGCTCGATAATCGATAGCCTCGTTGACTGGTGATTCCCGTAACCCACGGTCTTCCGAGATTCTGCGGGGCCGCGCGACGTTCTGACGGCAGTTACCGTTGGTTCTTGGCGGCGAGTGAGAAATTAGAGAAGGTTTAACAGTGGCCACAGCGTGGCGGGCCGCGCTCTAAGTGATCATGGATTAGCTGCACGAGGAAATCTAGCAGCAGCAGCGGTCGCCTCCTAGAGGGAAAGGGACAGGGTTGAAGCACGGGGTGGAAGGAGCAGGAGGGAGAGAGAGGGAGGGAGTTTGGCAAAACCATGCGCCAGCCAACTAATTACTATGGCACGGGCCACCGACGGTGGTTAGAGCTGGTCCGCCAGCTTCAGTCATGATCGTTACGGCCATCCGGCCTGCGGAGGGTGGAAATTCCGGGCGTTTGCCAGCTCGCCGCTACCTCTGCCCCTCCCCTCCCCCTCCCCCCTCCCTCCTCGAAGTCAATGACAGTGTACTTGCACCCATTACGCGCGGACTTATCTAATGGAAGAAGTTTAAATCGTCGTTACACCGACCCTGTAAACGAACGACCGAATCAATTCTACGCCCGGTTATTACCGAAAAGTGCCGCGGCACAGATGGAACAAATAAAAAAAAAAAAAAACGTTCGGTTCATGCACCCGTTAATGTAATAACCTTCTCTCTCCCGCCCCTTCTCTAGCCCCGCCGGTGCTTTTACCGGCTACGTGTTCCAACTCCGCAGCGTGGAAACGTAGCCGCTAACCCCGCCATTTCCATCGGTCCACGCGTTACGAGCGGAACGAAAGCTCTCACCGTGTAATGTCGAAGGCACGGAATAAAAAAATAAAGGTCGTCGCTCATTATCCAACGATGGTATTTGCCAGACGAACGACGACGACGAGCAAGCGGCTCGGAGTGTTTCGCGTGGTGCCGCGTTCCAAGTCGCGGGGGATGATCACGGGGGTTGAATCGGAAGCGTGCAATCTCGACGGGAAGGGCCGAGGGGCGGACCAAGAGAAAGATTATCGTCGCTTACTCGAGGAACACGGAAAATGACTGGGAGGGTGCTAATTAACCAGCTCTGAGTACCCTTCGGTCTCTGACACGACCTGCTACCCTCGCTATCTCTTTCTTCCTCTCTCTCTCTCTCTCTCTGTACCTGTTCCTTTTCCTCTTTCGCCCACACCCTCGATCCTCAAAAGATGTTTACGCCGCGCGCGAGAGAGGATGCTTTAATCGAGTTGAAGAGACGAGTCGCGTAACCCAATTAACTCGCTCTTCCGTTACTTCCACGGGCGTTCACCGTCGCTTCTCGTTCGCATTTCACGCGATCTTCCACTGTCCCGGTGACTCTCGCAGGAGATTTGCGTAGAGCCGCGAGCGTAGGCGTCAACCGAACGAACGCCACCAGCGAAAGGGCAGCTTTCCCAACGGGGAGCGGGGGCTGTCGGAGTGGGAAAAACATTTTCCTTTCGCCGGTTGCCGCCGCCGAGTTAGCTTGAATATCCCCGGGAACCAAGATTTCACTCGACGTTGACGCAACCGTTGACGGAGATAATTAATTCCCTTAATTGAAGCCTGTATCCTTCTGCAGCGGTTAAACTGCCCCCCGCCGAACGACCAGGAATTTCAAATAGTTTTTGACGACGTCTCTGTTGCGCGCGCATCCCCGCCGGGAATCCCCTCCGAGTCTATGGGCAATCAAACATTGCCGTATCCGGGAATTTTTACACAATTGCATTATTTTTTAATTAATTCTGAAACCTCCGCCGGCCCCCATTTTCGCTTTTTAATATGTCCCTCGTGTGTCGAATTGAAGCAATGGTTACATACTGAATGAAATAAAACGATAGTTAATTAACTTTTATTAATTATTTTACTCGGAATAACGTAAGAAATATTTGCACAATTTGTTGCTCGGATATTCACACCAGGAGCACTTCTGTAATAAATGTTGTCACATTTCCTTCTCGCATGTTTTACTATTAACGTCAGTCACATATGACTGACAGTGATTTTTGACTAGGTTTAGAAATTCATTTTTATTGTGACATAACCGGATAAGCCGAATTTGATTAGGATCTTTAGAATTCAAAAGGGTTAAGACAGCATCCCCTATAATACATTTTAAATTTCTGGTTTCGGTTTCATTAATTTTGTAAGAATCTGTGGGATTGATTTCTGGCATTTAACGTGTTAACAATGTTAATATTAATTTCACGTTGAATAAAAATAGAAGTAACACCGTTTCTTAAATTATTTTCCAAATGATTATCGTCCTTCGCCTGTGTCAAATTAACATGAGGAACGGATAAAGTTATTTCAAAGAAATAATCCACTGGTACAAAAACAAATTTAAATCATAATGTATTTCAGGAAATACATCGTCGAGCATTATAGCGTTTCATTGAATAGCTTTGTATTGTGTGATATTGGGTGTAATGGTACGGTTGATGAATGTGAAAATTGAGATGGTAATCAAAATAAATATATTGTAAGCAACAACAGAAATGTACGAGTAATTGTTGCCACATCAGATGATTTATTTGATATTTCGCAAAATAAATTATTTGTTGTTTGTTTAAACGTTCACTTGTTATTTGATTTTCATGGAAACAATTGGTCTCTTAATACGTAGCATCGAACGTTTGTATTATTGTTTTATACTAACTCTATAGGTATCGTTATGGCATTCGTACTGATTCAATGTTACGGATTTTTAAGAATTTCATCAGCATTTGAGCAAGTACGAAATAAAAATTCATTGGCGTAATTTTATACTGATGTGACTAGACGAGCAACAATTTGTTTACGGCAAAATATTATACAATATAGTTTGAGTTTCCGCAGTGTCAACAACCTCCTGCGAAAAATAAGAATATCCGAAATTCTGAACACAAGTAGAATTACCCGTAAATGATCAGACGGAGCACAGTAGTGATCCTACTACTCATTTGTCAGACAAGTTTGTCGAAGTTCTAACTTTTCGAAAACCAAATTTCACGAATAAACATCGTACATTGCGAATCCATAATATACATCGCGGAATTAATTATATGTCTATTTACACTGGAATACTTTCCAAATTAAACAATTTCAGGCCACCGCGGCAGGAAATTCAGACAGCTTCCAATTATTGTTTTAATTAACGCCGAGGAAAGAAATCCGCGGTTCCAGGTTGAAAAATACAATTACACGAGTGCAGGGGTGCACGAGGTCGAAGAAGAATGCGGTAATTATAACTCCTCCTGAAATTTTCAGAGCGGAATGTTTTTTTCGTATCAGCGTGCTCGTTCAGCTTTCAGCGGGAAAACCGGCGCGGCGATAGCAACGGCTCGAGTCGAGTCGAGTCGAGTCGGGTCGAGTCGGGTCGAGTTCTAACGAAAAAAAAAAAACATTATTCACCGTGTACACCTTATCCTCGACACGCGGCGCCGTTAATGAAACCGTCCGTGCTCCGCGATACTCCTCGTCGCCGGTTCATAAACGTCACGTCGACGGTATGGAGGAATTTTCGTCGTCACGTTCTCGCCGACGCGCGACACGACGCGACGCGACATTTGCAACTGCAACCGCGAATCTCTGGAACGCGTGGTAAAACGCCGTGCAGTAGCTCGCCGATCTCATCAACCGGACAAATAAGTGCGAAGAAAGAACGACGACAAGAATTCTGTGAGAAGTTACACATAAGGGGAGAGGGCATGACGACGAAGCTCGAAGAAACGCGGAAAAATTGATATTTACATTTTATTTATATTTTTATCATTCAATATAAGGTGAAATCTCGATATAAGTCAGTTGCGCCTTTCTGGCCAGTGACATTTAGACGAAATCTGTGGCTGTCGCCGAACGTTGCATTTGAAATACACAGTGCACGCTGGAAATTTAAAAGTGACTATCCGTGGTGGTGTGGGTAGTCCCAGTGACCTTTAAACGCGAGGCTCGCAGTGACTTACATCGGGAATTCACTTTTTCTCTCATTCCTTCTATATAGAAGGGAAATATTCTAGATCGGAAGAAATGTTTTGGAGTTAAAATAGCTTCGAGCGCAAAGGGTTGATAATATGAATTCGCTGACGAAAATTACGAGAGAAATGTTGCGGTTCAGTAGGTCAATTGCAGTGAAAATTGATTTTCGAGTGTGTTAAAAAGAATTGTGTCGCTCACATAGTTTCACTCGGACCACCCAGCAGACATTTGACAATGCTCGATTTTTTCGATTGTAAACTCATTGAATTCATAAGACATGCGACGACAGACAAGACCTGTTCCCATCGATTTCTTCCGCGAACGAGTTCCAGGTCGCCGAAAAGAGCAATTAGAGAAGTAGGCAACACGAGTAATTGGTAACTAGCGATCGCGGTTCAGCGAGTTTAGGGATCGCGGCCAGCGACGGTTTAATCGACGTCACGGCAGGGGGGTTCAGGTGTGTTTAGAAAAGTCACGAGAGTGTAATCTCAAGCGGATATAACCGCGTTACGCCCGTAGCCGCTTTACTCGCAATTCAGTTAAGCCGCAGGAACTGTTCCCTCCCCCCCCCCCCCCGCCCCACCGTCCGCTTTCCCTACTCGCAAGCAAATACGATGCATTTCATCCACGTACACTCGAAACTGCGGCCCGCTTTCATTCAATTTCGTGACGTTCCGAGTAATAATTTCAGGTTACGCGGAAATATAAAGCACCCCGGGCAATTTCGTACACGCGGATGACACCGCGTTATCAAGATTCTCCGGTTTACAACAAGCGGACGATTAGCTTTGCGAGATGGACCGCAATCACCCTGAAAAATTGATTGCCCCGACACTTAGAACGCAATCCCTCCATCAACCACGGAAGAACATAATCATAATACGTGACCTGCAGATTCTTATTTATTCGGAACCTTTCAGTACTTCTTGTTTAGATTAGAATATGCTGATAACGTCTGGCACTTTGAACCTGGGACTGTTCAATTATTTTCAATTTATTTTCGATCATTTGTGTAGCATTTTTCAATTATTTTCCATTTATTTTCAATTGTTTTTGTGGCATTTAGACGAAATCTGTGATTGTCGCCGAACGTTGCATTTGAAATACACAGTCACTATCCGTGGTAGTGTGGGTAGTGCCAGTGACCTTTAAACGCGAGGCTCGCACTGACTTATATCGGGAATTCACTGTACAAGGTGTGGCCGAAGGACGGGTGGTACAATCGGGCAGGGGATGGTTCTACATGGAAAAATACGTCGGAAAAAACGAATAACAATTTTTCGTTCGACGCTTCGTTTTCGAGAAAACCGATTTTGAAGATGCAGCAAGTACGCATGTTATTAGCCAGGAATCGTCTGACGCGTCTGACCATGGCCAACCAATTCTACTGCCTGCATATACTGAAGCACGCGAAACCGAGGGGATCTTTAAACTCGATTTTCTCGAAAACCAGGAGTCAAACGAAAAAATGTTATTCCTTTTTTTCGACTTAGTTTTATATGCAGAATCATCCCCTGCCCGTCCGGCCACACCCCGTATATATTTTTCATGTTATACATACGAAAATGGTGCAATTTACTCGTACAACACTGAAATATTTGGTAACTTATTAAATGCAAACGAATTGAATAATGTAGAAAATATTTTGAATAATGATACAGCAATTTTTAGTGGCACCTTACGAGTGTTAAGGGTTAAAATTATTTTTCACGTTACACAAATCAGATTCATGTCACTGACGATATTTTGAAATTTGCAGATAAACCAATTTCGTAATCGAATGCATGCGCCGTTGAATAGGGATCACGTGTCTGATCAAAACCGACCAATTCTACTTTTTGTGAACGCTAGGCTACGCGAACCCAGTTTTCGAGCTCGTTTTTTTTTTTAAACGAAGCGTTAACGGATAAAATATTGTTCGTTTTCCGTATTTATTTTTGCAAATAGAATTATCCACTTGTGCCACCTGTCCTGCGAGACCCTGACAACATGCCGGAAATTTCATCGGAATCGATTATCGTTGATACAATCACAGTTTTGTCACGACGTTCGGCCTGTAAATGCAATTTCTTCAAAATTGCATCGTTCGATTCGATCCTTCCAAAACTGGAATTGTTTGATCAATTTGTAAAAAATTTATTCCGAGTGTACCTTGTTCAAAAGTTGCAGAACTCAATCTAGCCGTGGTATCGATCACAAAGGGTCTGGCAGGATAACAATGGTCCTGCGGCCCCGGCCACAATTTTTATTGCTGTTGTATGGAAAACAATAGTTTTAGGTTGAAAGGTAATCCTCTAAAATTTTAAGTCGTTAACCATTCATTTAACGATAATATGAGGGTAAACGCCCTTAACACTAGATTTACGGGGACCCGTCACGGGTTCTAGTATATTTAATTTAAAATTATTCAGATTCTAAGGTCGCATACATGAGAAATAATTTAGCAAATTTATTTCTTTGGGTACAGATTATTTAAACAATATTGCCAAAAATGAGGCTAGCACGTCCTTGGTATTTCTATAAAGTAATGCAAAATAGTCACTTTTTGTGCTCCGTAAATCCACTGTTAACTGTATCATTTTCTTTCTCCTTTGTTAACACTAGAACTACCGAGCCCTAAACGTGACTTAGACTTATCCCTTTATAATAACAGCAAGATTGAATTTGCTCAGATTTCATACGATTTTTATGGTAACATGTACTCCAAAGAAGGGAAATATTAAACAATTTCTCGCGGAAACGTTTTCCACTAGTCATTTTGACGGGTTCGGTAGTTCCAGCGTTAATTAATATATTCAGACGGAACATCGATATCCACACAAACCCGCAGACTATACACAGACTCCAAGGATCAATCGTCGAGTGTACGGTCCGGTGGATCGGTAAGATACCCCGCGCGCCGTTATCTCGATCGTTGGCAACGAGTGTGGCTCGACAAAACACTCGAAAGAAACGAAATAAAAAGGAAGAAAAAAAAAAAGAGAACCACGACCGAAGGAACGATCCTCGGTGTCGGGGAAAGGTCAGGGAGCGATTAGTTACGAAGCGGGCCGCGTAATCGCGTTAAAGTATTGCGATCCCGCTGTCGTGCAGATAGGGCCGCATTACGGCGGAGCGCGCGCGCGTAATCTTGGCATCGGGCGAAATGGGAAAATAATGTCGGCAGTAAGTGCCGGCTAAAGGGCCCGGTGCTCGTAATTACTGTAAAAACGATATGATTATAGGAGAACGGCCGCGGGGCTGCGTGCTCCCATTACTATTTCTATGATCGTCGTCGCGGTGCCAGGCTCTCGACACATGCACGTCCGCGCGCGTCAAACAGTTTCCCGGTGTTTCCGCGCGTGCACGAGCCCCTTCAGTTTCGCCCTGTGTACCGGCATTAAAGTCGAAGGGGTTGGTTGGGGGATGAGGGGGTGGAGCACCCGGGGGATGGGGCGATTTGTAGCTGCGCCGGTGTTATGGCCAATAAACTGCGCACGCGAGTATAACCGGTCGAGCTTGCGGAGAGAAAAAGGGACCGGGGGGTGGGTTGAGCAGGACAAGGAGGGACGAAGGGACCGAGGGCTCGCGGCCGCAATAAATGAATATTTAATCCATCCTCGCGCGCGCGCAGGTAACTAATTTGAAAACATCGCGGAGCCCGGCTCTTAAGCGCCGTGCTAAATCTCGGAAGTTCGCGCCTGCGAGCACGGGATACGCGCCCCGGGTCGACGCGAAGCGAAGCGGAGCAGAGCGGAGCGGAGCAGGGCGGAGCAGAGCGAAGCGCGACTGGCTCCGTGGGCCGCAATCCCGCGGCCAACCGTGACGACCTCGTTGATCGAGTTTCCCCGAAATTCCCTGTTTCCATTTACCCAACTGTCGTCTTTCCTGCTGGTGTCACACCGCTATGAACTATGATGGAGCAGCGAACAGAGAAATCTCGGTGGCAAGCCGCGCCAGCACGCGCGCACCGCTCCGCGTCGGACAGTTTCGCGACGTTACGTTGGAAAGTCAACTTCTGCTCTGCGAGGGCTCGCCGACCTCGAACGTGAATGATTTCGTTAACGCTATGCCTACCACGGCCGGTCAAATTGACCTCTTCAAACCTCTGCGTACAATTTCGAACGTACAACATGATCACATCGCTATTTGTCTTGACGACTTTTCTTGAAGTATATACAGTGACTCCCACTAATATTCGTACGCTCTTAAAAATCGCATAACTTTGTCAATATTGGACTATACTACTTGAATTTTGTTGAGAAGTTACAACAATTGGATCACTACATAACATTTGAATTGAAAATGTTTGATTAAAGTTGCAATTGGTCGAAATTACGGAGAAAGTACTACAAGTTGCATTTTGCAACTTTTTTATGTGGATATAACATTGAAAATTTAGAAAGTACGATTTGTAGATCTGTATGAATTATACATGTTCTGAGAATTTCATCAAAATCGGTCGACATTGCACTGAGCTACAGACGTTTAACGATGAAAACTTAAGGGCGAAAGTCGGAGAATTTTGGCCTTCTCAGGGAATTTCGCCCTTATGTGATCATTTTGGAACACTGCAGCTCATTAGATAGCTCTCATTAAATAGCTAAATGTCAAATAGCTCTTCTAAACCTAAACAATCAGTATAAAAGAATGAGCAAAATAAATGAGCCGCCACCGAAAAGATCTTTAGAATTCAAAAGTGTTCGAACAGCATCCCCTATAATACATTAAAAATGTCCAGTTTCGCTTTCATTAATTAAATTACTCTGATTTTGCAAGAATCTTTGGGAATGATATGTGCCAGTTAACGTGTTAATGTTGCCTAATTACATCTGACTATTCATTTTGCCACTAATAAACTTAATACCCGAAGTTTTCCATGGTAGCCTCTGCACCGTCCCGAATCATAATTTCGCTACCACCCATTTACGAAGACGTAAATCACGGTAATAGTGGTTAAAACCGCCCTGGCCCGTCCATATTAAAATTTTTTGCATCGGCAAAAATATTATTTTTCCCCGCTCTCTCTTAATTTGCGTCTGCTTCTCCGCAAATGGCAATCGAACACTCCTGTGCCGTTCCGCTGATAGCTAATGACTATAATAACTCAAGGTCATTCACGATTAGAGAGAAAATAGCACTGACACACATTCAGCAAATACAGTTTTTAAATTTGCAAAAGCAACCTTCAACCTTTTCTCAAAATATTTTTGTTCGCGCCAATCAGTAAACTAATGCGTCTCGAAAAAACCTTGGAACCGTTATCGTCTTTTTAAAAGTGTCCAACTATTACTGTCAATCACTATACATTAACGGTAGTCCGACTCAATTACTAATACAATATTACGTCACAGTAACCCGAAATAAAAACGCGCGGAAAATCAGCGGGACTGATATAAAACTGTGCAAAGCACTCGTAACTTCCGTTCTACAATTACGACGGTTCCGGCTTTCTATTTTCATTCGGCTTGATCAAGTATTTCAACCGCTGCGCCGCCCCGCGCGATGTATCGCTCCGGTTTACCGAGATGAAGCGACAGAAGTGGGTTAACTGTTTCCAAGGCGGGTCCGAAAAGAAGTTTCCGTCCATCCGAGACCGCGGCACGGATTAAATAATTAATTGTTGCCCGCCTTAACGTTTCCCGAATTAAGCCGCTGTAATATTAACCGGGCTCCCTCGCTGAACAAATAATTAACACTGCGAAGCGAGAAGAATACCGGGAACAATGGCCGGGCTACTTTTTGTTCCGATGGCCAACAGAGATACGAATTCCCCGCTTCTGTTCCTCCTGAGAGATCTCGCTCGGTGAATTTTCCTGAAAGGCGCGCGCGCGGGCCGAGGTTTCCACGAACGGCGAACGATCGCCGAGCCAATTCGACAACGAACGAAAAAGCTGTTATCATGTAAATGTTATCAATGCACCGCGGTATTAATTCCTCGGAGCTTGCGCGGCGAGGGGAGGGAGGGGGGTGCGCGTGGAATTATTTTAGCAAATATTCCCAGTCATTAAATTTCCTGTAACAACTTGGTACGTGTTAATAGAAAGGAGAGCTTATCTTTGCCGGGGGGGGGGGCGCCATTAACGAGTCTCGTCGTGTTCTGACGCTTGAACGGGGGCGACGAGGTTGATGACAAAAAAAGGTGAAATAAAATAATATCCCTCTTAATGGCGCTTAAGAGTAAAATGCTGGTTGGACGTTCCGCCGGCGGAGAAACGAGTTGCGAACGTTTCGCCGGAACGAATTGTACGCTTCCAACCACCCCTCCGCACCCCTTTCCGCACCGACCCCCGTTTTACCTTCCATCTCGGTCGCCACGGATGTCGCCCGAGTGCTATTTGCTCTCGAGTCGTAAATTCTGATGCACGAGAAAACATGCAAATATTGAGCTGGCGCCGCTCGCGTCTATCATTTCAATGAATTTCACCTAATAAAGGTAGCCAGCCCCGTGGCTCCTCTGCAAATTTACCGTGTGCCGCCGCGGCGGAAACGCTTTGCGACGCGAGCGCCGTCCTCGATTCACAGGGGCCGCCGGAGAAAAGAAATTGGATTCGTGTCCGTGAATTGAACCGGAGCTAGTTTATTCGACGCGGGCTTGTTTTCATTTAACCGGTTATGGGAACCTGGAACAAGGTTATGACCGTTGTTCCGCTATCAGATAGTAACGTTTCAGGTCCGATCTTTTCCCCTTCCACTGTCGCTGGATCAGTGGATCGTATTAGGTTGGCAAGAAAGTAATTGCGGTTTTCACTAATAGATGGCTTTATGTTTTGTTTGATTGACTTCTGTTAACGTTGCGTTTGTTTTCCTTCTGACATTTCGTAACTGCATCTTTTAAGTTACTTTTGAAGCAAATTACACGTAATTTTGATTAAAATTGTTAGTTCTGTGTCAATTTGAACATGGAGTGTAAAAACGAATATTATAGGCACATATTGCTTTTTTATTTCCGTAGAGGGAAAAAAGCTGCCGAGGCTCACAAAGATATATGTGAAGTTTATGGTGTGGATTGCTTAACAGAACGCACGTGCCAGATTTGGTTCAAAAAATTCCGTTCTGGAAATTTCTCACTTGAAGACGACCAACGTTCTGGTCGACCATCCGAAGTTGATGATAACCAAATGAAAGACATTATTGAATCGGATCGTCATATAACTGTCCGAGAGATTGCAGACAGGTTAAATGTCTCGCGTACAACTATAGAACATCGTTTAAAAAGTCTCGGAATCGTTAAGAAGCTCGATATTTGGGTTCCACAGGAATTGAAAGAAATTCACTTAACGCAACGCATCAACATATGCGATATGCATCTCAAACGAAATGAAATCGACCCTTTTCTGAAGCGAATCATCACTGGTGATGAGAAATGGGTTGTTTGCAATAACACAACTCGAAAACGATCATGGTCCAAGCGTGATGAATCAGTCCAAACCACGCCGAAAGCTGAATTGCACCAAAAGAAGATCAAGTTGTCGGTTTGGTGGGATTACAAAGGTATTGTGTATTTTGAGCTGCTCCCAAATAACCAAACGATCAATTCATATGTTTATTGTCGACAACTAACAAAACTGGACATAGCAATCAAAGAAAAACGGCCAGAATTGGCAAATCGCAAAGGAATCGTGTTCCACCATGATAACGCTAGGCCGCACACATCTTTGGTAACACGTGAAAAGTTATTGGAGCTTGTTTGGGAAGTGATGTCACATCCACAATATAGCCCTGACATTGTACCATCAGATTATCATTTATTCCGAAGTTTACAAAACTCTTTGAATGGTAAAACATTCACTAATGATGATGGTCTGAAATCGCACTTGGATCAGTTTTTCACCGAAAAGGATCAGAAGTTTTATGAGCGCGCAATTATGAAGCTACCAGAAAGATGGCAAAAGATCATAGAACAAAATGGAAAATATTTTATTGATTAAAGTTCATTGCTTTGATAAAAAAAATTGGATTTTATTTCACCTAAAAATACCGAAATTACTTTCTTGCCAACCTAATAGTAATAATAATAATATTAGGGAGATCCATGAGTAGTTCATAAGTACCCTAACCCTCCCTCCACCTCTGCTCCCCCCAGGGGGTATGTGTTATCGATGGGAAATTTTATAACCATATTTTGTGACCATCAATACATCTCCATAAACGTCGCAAATTTTCTTTCTTGTTACCGTTGCATTAAATCCCGCATGAAAATGAAAAAGTATGGAATGACGAATATGATCCTCGGAAGGTATGGTCGCCGAAAAATTATACTTTTTAGAATATTTTGAGCACAGGCTGCTTTACCGAAAACTGTAAAAGACCAGAATCGGTACAGAACTATAGGCAAAACAAATTCTTTGCAAATGATTGATTACTTATGGGCACCCATAATAATTCAGGCTTCCGGTTATAAAAATTAACAATATTTTTCCTATATTTCTACGCTGTCGCCATTCTCACTAATATTATTCCACAGAGCCCTGACTCGTTTGTTTCTACACCGTTCTCTTTTAGTTCTATCGATTCAATTTATTAACCCTTTGCACTCGAAGAAATTTTAACTCTAAAACGAAACATTTCTTCCGACCTCGAATATTTTCCTTCTATATATATTTTTTCATGCTATAATATGAAAGTGGTGCAATTTACTCGTACAGTACTGAAACGTTTACTAATCTATTAAATTAAAAACGAATTTAATAATGTAAAAAATTTTTTTAATAATGATACAGGAATTTTTGGTGGCATCTTACAGTCGCCGTTCGAGTGCTAAGGGTTAATCTTTAGTCACCTATCTATTTGTATATTTTCGCCGATTACTATAAATTTCCGATACTCAACGTAGCAATACCAAAATCATTTGATAATCCAGATTTAAATTTAAATTGAACTGCCACGACCCTTCTGTTAACAAAATCACGAGCGTCTATAAATTCTCCGAAACTGGCTAGCGAAAGTGATGTAAGAACCGTCGTTCCGAAAATATTGTTTTACGCTGAAATATTCATGATCTTTTTTCGGAAACCGTCCAAGTTCCCAAAGTTGTTCGACGAATTAGTACAGCCGACACACGGGATCGTGTGTTATTGCGATCGTCAGAATCGGCTTAGCATCACGAAGATAGATACAACCGATTCTTTTACGAGCTCCCGGCATCCCGAGGCTCATGAAACTGAAACAAGACGGAGTGCGCGAGTCATCCGAGAATCCGTTTGAAATATTTCTGGAACGGAGGAGTAGGAGCTGACCATAAACTCTCGTCGCGAGATGCCCCTTCCATTATTGCGTTTATTCTCCGGAATCACGATGCTCTAGCCATTCAAAAAGTTTCGCCCGGTTGCCAAGTCGGCGGAACCTTCCGCGGCCAAGAGAAGAAGGATTTTCCGGTGGCGAGGGACGCGATATCGCGTAATTATTGCACGGTTTCAGCCTCTGGAACGGCTGCGGACCGCTCCTTTGAAAGCCGCCCGGACTAATCAGCATCTAGAATATTGTTTGTTCAATAACTCGAGCGCGCCAAAAGCCGCCGGACACGTCGCTGCTTCATTAAACCCGGCGAAAACTTGCGGTCTAATCAAGACGGATCCCGACACTAACTAATTCCGCGAATGGCCGAATTCCATGTTGTCCATGGTAAGATGCGAGGCACGCAATTTCTATTTTCCTTTGATTCCGCTGCCGCTGCTGCTGCTTCTGCTGCAGCCGGATAGCTTCCTTAATTAAAGCCCCGGATTTTTGGCGATTTTCTTCCTAGAAACAAGCAAAGTCCGAACCAAGTTCCGACACCTACAATATTGTTCTGTTTACTAATTACATTTCATACATTCCTGTTTCTCGCAATTACTCAATTTATTGCTCTCTCGTTGAGACCTTTCATTACCTTCGTGCCTCTTTTATCATCCAGACGTTGGCGACATATACAGGGTGAGGCGCTAGAAACAGGCCACCTGAATAACTCGGCTGCTGTTGGTGTTAGGAAGAAATGCATCCGATGGAACTTGCTTGGTTTCGAGGGTTCTTGGTTTCATTAATCTGATGTTAGTAGCTTTTTTGTAGGTGCAAGCGTAAAGGACATATGAAGGTCAACTTCATTTTTTAAAATGGAATGTCCCATTTTTTGTACCATAGATCGGTATAGTATAAAATAGCCATAGCCATAGTATAAAAGCGTTGACCTTCATATGTCCTAAACCTAATAGTTAACGAGATATTGTCCAAAGAAGTTCCAATACAGTTTTACTGAGAATTCATATCGATTCATGATACAGAAAGTAGGTCTTTCCATTAAACAAAAAAATAAAGGTGACCTTGAAATCTCCTCTATGCCTCCAACCATGCAGAGAATGTTTCTGTCACAATTCCCCCCCCCCCCCCTATTCCGTGTAAGTTTTGTATACAACATTTTTTCATATTATCACAAATAACGGCAATATTCTAAGTGGACATTGTTATTGGGGGGAACTTACACGGTATAGGGGGCAGGCATATTGTGACACAAACATTCTCTGCGTGGGTGGAGGCATAGAGGAGATTTCAAGGTCACCTTGATGTTTTTAAATCGAAAGACCTACTTTTTGTATCATGAATCGATAGACTATCGAATTCCGAGTAAAACTGTATTGACCTCCATATGTCCTGAATCTAATAGTTAACGAGATATTATCGAAATAATTTTCTTTCTTCTTTGGACAATATCTCGTTAACTATTAGGTTTAGGACATACGAAGGTCAACGCTTTTATACTCAGACTTTGATACTCTATCGGTCTATGGTATAAAAAATGGGACATTCCATTTAAAAAATTGAAGTTGACCTTCATATGTCCTTTACGCTTGCACCTACAAAAAAGATACTAACATCAGATTAACGCCCCCTCGAAACCAAGCAAGTTCCATCTGATGCATTTCTTCCTAACAGCAATAGCAGCCGAGTTATTCAGGTGGGCTGTTTCTAGCGCCTCACCCTGTATAGCGAAATCACTGTAATAACCCTTTGCACTCGAAGCTATTTTAACTCCAAAATGAAACATTTCTTCCGACCTAGAATATTGCCCTTCTATATATATTTTTTCATGTTATACATACGAACATGCTGCAACTTACTCGTACAATACCGATATATTTAGTAATATATTAAATACAAACAAATTTAATAATGTAAAATATATTTTGAATAATGACACAGCAATTTTTAGCGGTGCCTCACAGTCACCATTCGAGTGCGAAGGGTTAATCTGGCGACTCCGGTTAAGAGTATTTAGTACGAACTTCTATAGACGCCCTTGATCGCACCGAGAGCGTCCTACGGCAGGACACACTGCGCGACTCGTAAAAGTTTATCCGCGGCCCGGAACAAACAAACAGAGATACAGCCGCAAAAATCCGCCGAAGCATAATCCTATCGGGCAAACAAAAATTCCGGAAGCAGCGAAACTTTTTACGAATCGTTTCAATACCTTTTTCCCCGGAGGACGATGGGAGCAATCTGTCTTCCGAAGGAAACCGGAATTTTCTTCGCGTCTCCGCGACGGCCTTCTTCGTTTCTCTTTCTTTTCATTGTCCCGACGCGATCGCGCCGGGTCGCTTCCCTTCCTTTTTTTTTTCCCCTCCTGCTTCGGCCGCCGTTTGAAATCCCGCAGGAAGACGGGAAGTGGCACGAGAGTAAAATTTTATTGACCTGCAAGCCGGCATCCTGCAAGACGGGACGGAAGGGGCAGACTTACGCGATTGAAAGCTTGCCGTGAAACGACTAGAGAAGCCTTGATATTATGCATTATGTATGGGCCTATGCAACGGCACCTGTACTTTGCCATGCGAGCTCCCCACGTACCGACGGTGGCCAATCCCACGACCCGAAGTCCCGAGACCCGCGATCCTTTCGTGCTTCGATCGGGACCGATTTTCCGGTGACCCGATCCTTGTCTACTTTCTATATCCTCCGTTTTCCCCGAACTCCTCGTCCTCCGTCAGGTTGTTGCGCAACAAATGTCCGATTCGTAACGGTAAACATACTCTGCCATGCGGCGATCAAACATGCAAAGAACAGTTTCGTACTCGGTTTTCGAAAATGTCTTCAACTCAAATAATTTTGAACATTCGTTGTGGAATGAAGATTTCCTACGGATAAGCAAACGATTTAATTATTGCGACTCTTTCCAGTCAAGGTCGTCTCAAGGTCGTAGAGTTGTGTACCGTTGAATTCGTCTTGACCTTCACTACAACATTGCATTGTAAAGAACCCATGTGAATCTGCTGAAAAATGTCGATGACCTTGAAATTCGGGGGTGGAAACGACCTTGAGAAAAACAATCACAGACCACAATATGCCTAAACCCAACAACTTTGTCCTACCAAAATTTTTGGTAAGAAATATTGACGAATCCATGTTAGTTCCAGTTTTTTTAGAATTAAATGAGATCGTTATAACGTTGAATATCATAACGCGGTGAATTTTTATGCAAAATAAAAATTGTCTACCTCAATAAGCTCGAGTAAAAAGACATTTGTTTCCTTTCCTAAAATATACGATAGGTTGAAAATAGTATGTCAATATTTTGAAATTGTTCTGAGGATTTTACCGTTTTGTCTTTTTCCTGCACATTTTTCACATAAATGAACAAAATTCGCAGTCCAGCGATAAAAAACCACGCAGCATCGGATTTTGTAAAATGGAAATGAATTCCTAATTCCGTTTACATCTTAGCTCATTCAGAAAATATTTGCATTACATTATGCTGCCCTCATACTATGCAAGGCTGGTGTGCAACATGTTTCCATGTTATTAGAAATAACGATTGTATACAAGACAGTTTGTCTTCCTTAACCTGTAGTAAACAATGTTTCGTTTCGAGCCAGCAAAGTCGAAGGACATTTATGTTTGCTTAATTCCTTTGAGACCGTCATCGCAAGCCTGATACAATACAATAATAAGCTAGGACAAGTTAATTCTCCCTTTGCGGCGGCAATGCTGTCTTGCCTTTAATTGTCACTCCCTAATTAATCTATATATTGTTCGTGGAACAAATACAAGTAAACACAACACTCAACTTTCATCTCGTAGAACTCGACTGTTACTTCTTCTTGTGTTCGCCAACAATTACCAAAACCTTAACCTTTCACAGACTAATTTAATTATTTATTAAGTGTGCTCATTTAAAAACTACATTTCTACTTGTAGTTACACTAGAACTACCGAGTAATAAATACAACTGACGAATATTGCTTTGTAATCATGACAAGACTACATCTATTCAAACCTAATACCATTTCTATTCTAACATGTGCTTCAATGAGAAAGTTCATTCAAAAAGTTCCAATGAAAACATTTTTGTAATTTCAGTAATTGTGAAAGAAAAAATTACTAGCCAGTCATTTTGACTGGTTCGGTAGTTCTAGTGTTAATGTACAGACTAACTCCATACATACATTTGATTAATTTTCTGTACGCAATAAAGCGTAATGGAATGCCGCGTAATTGATTAATTGCAATTCCAACGCAGAGAGTGTACCTCAGTTTTCGAACCTAATTAAACATTCCCCACATACGCTGAAGCAGTTCAGAAAAATGGAAAAATACCCACTACTTCGTTAATCTGCAAATGTTTATCCAGCCAAGCACACGTCGAAATGCAGCGAACAAGCACTCAACGAAGTGGTATTTAATCAGTGTAGATTAAAAAAAAACGAGATCCTCTGGAACGCGGTTATGCATTTGCATGACTCTATATTTTATTAGGGGTGCCCATAAGTAATCGATTATTTGCAAAGAATTTTGTTTTGCCTTTAGTTCTGTACCGATCGTTGGTGAGGAAACACGTATTCTATTACAGCCTGTGTTCAAAATATTCTAAAAAGTATAATTTTTCTTTACAACCCTGTAATAAAATGGCGGCGTCCGTACCTTCCGAGGATCATATTCGTCATTGCATACTTTCTCATTTTCATGCGGGATTTAATGCAACGATAACAACAAAGAAAATTTCCGATGTTTATGGAGATGTGTTGAAGGTCAACAAGTGTCGACGTTGGTTCAGAAGGTTTGCTGCTGGTGATTATGATCTCTCCTTGGCACCTTGAGTCATATTTTTCTTGACGAACCCTGGATTTCTATAAGGGGATTGAAAGTTTGCAGGAAGAATGGCAAACTGTCCTCGATAATGATGGAAATTATACAGGGTGGTTGGTAACTGGTGGTACAAGCGGAAAGGGGGTGATTCTACGCGAAAAAAGAAGTCGAAAATATAGAATAAAATGTTTTCATCCGAAGCTTCGTTTTCGAGAACATTGAGTTTGAAAATGCAGTCTGACCATGACCTACCAATTCTACTTCCGACGGATCTTTAAGTTCGATTTTCTCGAAAACAAAGCCTCAAACGAAAAATTTTTATTCTATATTTTCGACTTCTTTTTTCGCGTAGAATCACCCCCCTTCCGCTTGTACCACCAGTTACCAACCACCCTGTATAATAAATTAAGAAATCAAAACTCGGATTTACTACAAAGTTTCTTTTAGATTTCAAAATAATTGAATACTCACCCTAATATATCCGAGCGGCCATACACACATCTTCCGGAGCAATGACCGTCAAAGCGGACTGTCTATAAAATGTCCCATCGATAACACATATTAACTGGAGGGGTGCAGGGGTGGAGGGAGGGTTGTGCCGGTTCGCGATCGAAATTTTCTTCCTAGCCGCGACGCTTGAATTTCGCTCGACGCGAAAAACAAGGAGAAGAGTCGTTCGTTCGCGTTCTTGCGGGTTCCTCTTTTTGTTGTTCATCTGCCGCGCGTGCTCGCGTCGCCGTTGTGTGCGCTTCTCCCCTTTCAGCTTGTCCGTTTCGACGTTCACGGAACGCTGCCGTTAAATCTGTCGCGTTCCCATGCGTCCAGCCGGGGGAACCGCGATTCCCGAGAAGAATTCTTGGGACGGGGGTTGTGCCGCGCGCAACACACGCCCCCTCCCCCGGGGGAAGAAGTTTCGACTAAGCGCGGTTAAAATAAATCAGCGGCCCCGTTGCGTGCAAGCTTTAAAACGAGTTTTTAATTTAAACGTATCCCGGCGCAAATACGTAATTTCCATGGTTTAACCGGCTTTCCTCCTCCGTTGCTCTTTTTTTCTTCCTCTTCCTTGCGCGAAAGGCTGTCGGCCTTCTTCCTTTTCTTTTCTACTCTTTTTTTTCTCTCTCCTCTCCCGTTGTTTTTCCCACCTCCTTCTTCCTTTTTTTTTTTTTGCGCCGCCGAGAGAAATTAAAAACGAATCTTTACGCGCGAGATACGACCGGCTCCGGCTACTCGTCCGGGATATTTAGGATAATAGGGAAACGGGAAACCGCTGGATGTAACATTTCCGCGCAATTCGTTACGCAAACATGTTTATTTAGTGCCGAAGCCGGCCAACTAATTGGCGATTATACCCACGGTTTTCGATGCGCTTTGTAGTCTGTTTGGAAAATAATTCGGGAGTAATTGTAACGCGCCTCGCCGGTCCTAATTATTTGTTTAGAGTCGTTTCAATGGCGCTGACTTTTTGTGCGGTCGACGTATGTTTATCGATACGCACTCGGAACATTTTATTCGGTGGAACTCGTTCACAATTTTTATGCGCCAGTTGCTCGTCGATTGCGAAGCATGACGAGGAACAATGGTTGATTCGTTAATTGCTGGTTATATTGGGAGTGGTAACAGTGACACAGCTGTGCACGGAGAAAGAAAGTAGAGAAAAACATGATCATTTGTTGAACATTTAGGCTGACTGGACTTTCGAAATATTTTTGAGAACGTGAGAGTCTTTATATCCCAAGTACAGTGATGCAGACCTGGGCAAAATTTCGAGAAAGAATATTTGTAACACTATTTCAAATAGTATAATTGAATGTGTTTCAAATGTAATACTTTTCTATTTCTTTTCTACTTTCTATTTCAAATACTATTTTGCCCAGCACTGCGGTGATGATCATTTATATCGTGATCCATATTGAACATCATTTTTCTTCTTTCGCAGAGTGTATGCAACTTATATTTATTTCATGTTATTTGACGTATGAGATGTACATTTCATACAGCCACGCGAATTATATTTTATATTGTATATATTGCATGCAGGGTAGTTCACCAGATATTACCACCTCGATTTACGTGACTGTTATTATTTGCAGCGAAAAATGTTTCGCGTAGAATCGAATGCTTTCAGGAGAGGCGCATTGTGTTGATAATAATTGATTTTTGCGGCAGAGAACGTATAAGGGTTCTTAATTTTTTTTTATTAAATTCGAGCTTATAATTTTTATTGCTCGCTTTATCCATTCACGTATTATATTCCATATAACGTTATAAATGGTGGGAACGCAAACGATCAACCTGCAACAAAAGCTCTCTCTCTCTCTCTCTCGCTCGGAGAACAGAATACCCCATTAGCAGTTGAACAATTCCCGCTAAACAGTGTTGTCTATGATTTCGCCACCGGGGGTGGGGGGTGGGGGGTTAATTGCCCACTTTTATCATGGCGACTCGCGGAAAATTGACACGCGGCGCGTTAGCGCTCGGCGATACATTAACGGTAACACGATAGATCCCGAAACGGCGTGGGAACGATCTCGGTCCGCAAAAAGGGGAGGAATGCGTACACAGCCATTCCAGTTCGTATTACAATATAATACGCGGTGACGCTCCGAAAACAGAACAATGGGGCAACGCGTCGCGTCGCGTCGCGTCGCGGCACCGAGGATTCCGAGCAGCCTAACGCGGGGATCGAAACGCGAAATGTTAAGCAATTTCTCCGGCTGATTTCAATTTCAAATTAACGCGTTCCGGATGCAAATGAACGGCCGCGATGCGCGCCCCGTCGTCGCGGCCAACATTCATCGGCGATCCGAACGGGTTTTGGGAGTTTTTCTCTCGGTTTCCTCTTCGCGGCGAACCGCCATCTTGTCCGCGCGCATCGAAAGCTTTCCACGGGAATCATATCCTCGCCGGTTCGATTGAAGTAACCCGCCGGTTCTCGCGCGACCAGCTTAATTACCATCGAGATTGACTCGAGACAACTGTAATTAAGACGAACCTCGGGCTTTGAGATCTTAGGGGCCGGTCGGTGGAAAACGGATAGATGGTTGACGGGAGAGAGAGAGAGAGAGGGAGAGAGAGAGATGAGATGGTTGGCAAGGGTGAAAACACGGGAGCAGGGGAGAAGATGATGGGTCTGAGGAGACGGAGACGATCCGTATAGACAGATCGGTGACTTATTTGCATGTAATGGCTCGAGTCTGACTCGATAACGAGGTCCTTCGCTGATCGTTCCACGGACTGCCGTTTAAACGTTCATTCGCAGGCTCTTATTTCGGTGAATTATTTTTCTTTTATTAACCCGCCCGTTTCCGGCGCGCGGCTGCGGCTTGGGGTGACGGTACTCGTGCAATTGGAATTTGCGGAGATATAATGTTCTAGGTGCAATTATACAAAAATATGTAGACGTTCGTACACGAAATATTTCACCTGAATTCCGTTCTTCTGAGATAATACGGCAAATTTTGATTACGTAGAACCGCGCGCATTCTTCTTCGGAAAGGAAAACTTACGGCGTAAGTTCGTCTGACACACAAATTCTGCTTTATAGAATATTAAAATATTTTTTAAACTCTTTGCACGTTATAATTTTAAAAAATTGGAGTCAGCCACTTGCACTACGATTTATTTTACAGTGATTGGAGCTTCTATGTGATTTGTAAGTTTATAGGAAATGGAGGAAGTTTATGTTCGTTGTATGCCTACAGTGCACAGTGAAAAAGTTATGTCAGAGAATAGATATAGCATTCACATGTTCTTCTTTCGGAATGTTCACTGAGCCTGATTATATCCATAATAAATCAATTAATAGCGATATAAGTATCGAAATCAATACGCGAAAACTCCGAACGGTAATACGGCGAAATCGCCGTATATATTTGTTGTTATACGTTTATATTTGTTCGAAAGAAAATTATGTCAGTGCAATAAATATGAATCTTTCAGCTTCTATGCACGATATTTTATATTAACATAAGTAAATATTTACATTAATGTTCACAAAGTTGGTTAATAAAGTCCTTTACAATAATTTTTAGAGATTTTTTAAGTACTAGTTTCCGGTTTCAGAACTAGAAAGTCTGAAAAGATCCCATCCAGAAATTTTTATTGCATTAAGTTCAAACTATGTAGAAGGGATTCTGACGAAAATCAGCTGCAAATATCTGCTAACCTGCCTGTCACAATTTTTTCAAATCTTTATATTTAAATTTATATCCTTGGTTTTGTATGCCCGTTACATTTTCCAATATAAATATTATTTTTACAGCTTCTACATACGTTAACCTCATTTCATGACCTAACACAAAATTTCAATCGATTTTGAAGAATCGTGAAACGATCTATGATATTTTTTTTCCACCTAGAATGGCCATTCGCCATACAGTGCAGTGGCTGTGTATCGACAGTGACAAAATAGAATTTTATTTCGGTCTAACGGAAATTAATAACACCCATTCGCACGGTGCATTGTTCTCGAAATCTTCATTACGAGTCTGTTGATTACGACGCGACGTTACAGTGCGAGGGGTTAACAAATACTTTAATTATAGCTGAACAGATGAACGGTGTATCGAGACCATAAATATGTTCGAACGGTCCCGATATCCATGTGTTCATACAAAGCTCTCTTTCATGATTCGCATTTTATTATTCATGAATCAGGTACCAATTACGACGGACGGAAGTTCTTGTACATCTTTTGAAAACAACTTTTCCCGTTCAACAATGGTGTTAATTAAACGGCGGGCCAACCGCGGCGTTGTAAAGTTAATTTCAATTTCCCGTGACGCGCGTGTCCGCGCGTTTTTTTTTTTTTTGTTGCTCGCAATTAGCGTGTCCGTTCGTATTTTCCCGTCGCGCTGTTCGCGCGATCGTTATTTAGTTTTCGTTGCAGCGGATAGAGGATTAGCGGAGCTCTAAGATCGCGAGCAGCTCATTACGGTCACCGGCCGCATTTAAACCAGTGCACTTGCCGTCCCCGGATGTCGAGATCTCCGAGCGCCAAATCCGATTTAACTTTTTTTCCGCTGCTCCACCTTCTCTCCTCTTTCTCGCGCGCCCTCTGCTCTCTCTCTCTCTCTCTTGTACAACTCTTGAAAAAAAAAAGAGAAAAACAGACGGGTGGTAAGTTAAAAAGCGGAAGAAGTCGGCCAGGGGTTAAAGCGAAACGGAAATCTGCACGAAGTCGAGACTTTAAATGGATCTGAAACGAAATTCATCGCCCGCGACCGGCAGAACCTGAACTTGAAGGGGATTTCGACTCGAAAGAACACACGGCTCCTGACTTTTTGATTTACCATCTCCCGTTCCCCGACACGCCTTTAATCGTGTTTCCTCCGTCCCTTTTTGTTGTCCTCCTCCTCCTCCTCCTCCTCCTCCCCCCCCCCTTCTCTCTTGTCATTTCCGTTTTTTGCTCGCAGTGTCGCGCGTCGAACGTGACGCCACGTCGCGACGGCCCGGAACAAAGGGACGAAGTTTGTTCGCCGGGTTAAGGAAATAATTAGATTATTCGGATTCTTGTTCGTCGCGTTTTAATCGTTTTTCGTGCCGGCCTGTGCGTGACACTTGTAAACGAAACGGAAATGAGAAGACTGGAACGATGGAAATTCACTGCTAGTCGGAGAACACCGACGGCGAGCTGACTTGCTATTTGTACCGCTGGCAGTGCCAACCATTTCTTAATGAATATCACAGACCTCGGGATATAGTACGACCCCTTATTAACGATAAAACCCGCCTGGCACGAAAGAGAAGTGAGAAGATTGAATTTACTTCAACTCCGTACGGTTCTCGTTGTAATACGTGCTTGAATAAACAAGTCAATTCAGCGGTTGTAAATGTTCACAAGTGTGGTCGTTCACGGTCTCTTCATTTAGAACATCGTCATCTCCATTTTGTAGTTTTTCGAGCCATCGTCGAATAATCTGATCAACAATTACCATATTTTCAACAAACGTCACATAACAATATCGTCAATGTGTTGTCTTTTCACTAATAGAGAAAGAATGCACGACAATCGCATTGATTGACGCTGAAATAAAATTGATATAATAACAAACATTGTCAAAGCGGCAATAAAGAAATGATATATAATATAATAAATAATAATATATCAATGATAATAATAATAATATATCATATTATATATAATATGGTTTGTAATGATGTATAATATATCATCTATTATATTTTTTACCATAAAAAAACGTATTAGTATTAGGGGTGTGCGGGTACCCCAGCCTCGGGCCGGGTCGGGCCGGGTCGGGTCGGACGGGATCCCGAAAGTTGTTCTGACACATAAATATGTTCGTAATTTTGGGACTCGAAACACAATTAGGAATTTAAAATTCGGGACCCGGTTGGGAGCTTAATTTTTCCCCTAACAATTTTTCAGTTTGACAGCGCCTTTATAATATAAAGGAAATACATTAATAACATATATACAAATATATAAAACATATTACGTTGTCATGTCATCGAATGTAAGAATCCCCCTTTGATGATTGACCGACACGTGCCGTTATGACGCAAGCAAGGTACACCTCTGTTGGTCGGGTTGCCGCAATTTAGGCGAATTTTCAATAGACATTTACTGAGAAATGAAGCAGAAATCGCAATTTGTTTACTCTTAATTTTCGTCTTATATTGTCACGGAGAACCAGCCCTTAAATTTTCTCCCACCCGTAGTCAAAACCCCTGCGTAATATTTGGAGGTAAAGGGGCTGTCAAGCTTAAAAATTTGAGGGGAAAAATTATGCTCCCAATGCAGTATCGGGACCCGGAACATATTTGCGTGCCACGACCTTTGGGATCCCGGCCGAACCCGAAAAAAATTCGCACACCCCTAATTTGCAGTAGTACATGTCCGGCATATAATACTATCTGACGGCTATTATTATACGGTTTATCTACTTGAACCACAGCAACGTTATTTCACGGTCCCCGTGCTTGTTTCGTGAAACAGATTCGAGAACATTCTACGAATTTCTGACACGAGCGTTCCGCAACATGTAAATAATGAGCTGCACGATGCTATCAACATGCCACAATGATCCCGACCGGGATATTCGTTGTTGCGAAAGTACCCAGCAGTTGTGTAAAACGTGGAGAAGATAAGGATTCGAGGAATGCATGCGTGCCATAGACCGGGCCGAGCAACGAGGGTGAGAGGGGGCGCGTTTATACGTGCCCGGGGTGGGGGTGAAAATGTTCTCAAGGGCGGTCAGTGCTTCGTGAGAACAGAGTGCTGCAAGTGAGGCAGGTCGAGAAAACGTGGAGAGAGTTTTAGAGTAAGCCTTTAGGTAGCAAGGGCTGATGGAGTGTCGGAACCATTGTGCCGAGTCGAAAGAAAGTAATTACCACGTTTTGGGACTAACCTGTTTCCGTTCGCTTTCGTCACGCAAACATTCTCTTTTCGGTACGGAAAATCAATTATCATCGATTCGAACTCCTTACTTCCGTACCGATCCACGTACTTGGAATGTGTCGTCAATCGTTGACTTTTCTACTGCACCGAGCACGGAAAGTGGCTGGTATGAATTGTTTTACAAAAATTACAAGACAGAATTTATTTAGCTTTCCTGCGATTATTTATGTCATTGTCCAAATAAGAAAATCTATCTAGTTATTTCCCATGGAGAGATCTCTACAATTTCTATAATTTTGTAACAAAATAAATCAGTCACTTGTCTGGTGATGATAATTCTAACGAACTGTCCAAGTCGCAGGAATTTATTTGGCCTAAAGGCGAGACTATTCTGGACTGAGACTATTCTGTGAGTGTATTGACAAAACGTAGTGACAGTATATTTGTTAGTAAAAAGAAGTACAAAATAGAGGTGACAATCTTGTGAGGGAAGCACGACCAAAAAGTGCAACTTCCACCGTAATGCAATTGAGAAATTCATTGACCTTGATTACAACGGTGTTTACTTTGGTCGATGAGTGTAGTTAGAAGGAAGTCGCGGTTGTTTTGACGTTATTGTTTTTTTTTAATTATTAAGCTATAAAACCTCACATGGGATTATTAGCAGCATGCACATGGCTGTGCATGCTAACATTACATTACATAGGTGGCTTATAAACTAGGATTGAGACAATATAATGAACATTTTCGAATACAATACTAACACTAAAGATATAAACAGTGAGACTTAAGAAATGTATGTATGAAAAATAGAGGACAAAGAGAGGGTCCGCACAAAAAGGAATCTATTGTATAGGGTGGAAAGAAACCCTTGTTGCAAAGTTTGCGAATCAGAGCATCTCTATTATTATCATAGATCGGACATTGCCATAACACATGATTAGGATCCTGTACCAGACAACCACATGGACAACTTGTGACAGCAGCCAGTATAATCTTAAAAAGGGAAGCCCTCGGTTGAAAGTGTGCAGATCGAAGTCTATTAACCCAGCAAATGAATTCTCTGGGGAGCCTGGGTTGAGCAAACCAAGGTTTAGGCCCAGAATGATAAAATGAGCTGAAAAACGTTGTGCCCTTGAACCGTGCTTCTGCGAGAATATAATTTTTTGTTAGCTTCCTAGCTTGTTTCCGAAAGCTATGGGAAAAATCAGAGTAGGGAACTAGGATATTAAAAGAAATAGCCAACAAAGATGCTTCTTTAGCTAGTACGTCAACCTTCTCGTTATGTGTGATTCCACTATGCGAAGGGATCCAAAAAAGAAGCAGTTTCTTGGATTCCGTGAAGTAGGAGTTTATTAAATTATGGGTGTCAAGCAGAAAAAGGATTGGATTTGGTATTGCCCGAGTAGTTAGACGTTACTGTTGAAAATCGCGTACATGCCTAATAAGTCGATGACACGTTGGCTGCGTGGCGCGGCAGTGACGAGAGAAAGGTCGGCGAAAGGAAATTCGTGAAATGAAAGATAAAAGGGTATCAATGCGCGAGCACCGAAGGCAATTAACCGCACCACCGAGCTTTCTCGGCGTGCATATCGTTTCCCGTTCGCCCCGCCACCAAATGCGCTCGCATAGGGGCGCGCGGATGGCGCCTTTAGAAATTCCCGATAAAGCAGAATCGAGTATGACGCGGGGTGCTCGTAATGGATGCGTCCACCTCTAAGTATCGGCACGGTGCATGGGTACGGTGCACGCGGTGCAGAGCCTGCGGAGCCGCATGCGCCCTCAACGATCACATCGGTTTCCGGAGAATCGTGTAACGGGGGTGAGGCGGTGATGGTGGTGGTGGTGTGTGTGTGTGTGTGTGTGTGTGTGTTCCCCCCACTAATCAAGCCCGATAGAGACGCTCGTATTTCACAATATCAAAAGTTATCTGGCCGGAGCGAAATAGTCTCAGCTCGAAGGTCGCATCTGCATATGGTCGAACCGGCGTCTGCCGAGCGACCCTAGACGATCATAAAAATCCCGACAAGCGTAGGCGTCCTTGTTAGCGAAGGTCTCGCAGCCATAAATCTCCGAGAGCTCGATTCGAAGGGTCGAATACGTCCGGGCGTATGTCCGTCGAAAAAGTCGAGAAAGGTTGAGCCAAAAACAAAAAAAAAAAATAAAGTAGCATCGGCTGAACGAGGTAATTGGTATTTACCGGTGTCCGGTCCGAGTTTCCACGGATTTTACTCGCTTTTAACTTTCGTCGTATATCGGTGCACGCCACCGTTGCTACCGTCTTCTTGGCAGCAACGAAGGACCGGAAATGCGCGCGCACGCCCGCCGTTCTCGCGATCGACGAGCCTCGTTCTTTTTTTTTCCCCCCCGGCGAATTGATGTATGGAGAAAGTTGGCCGATTTTTTTTCATCCGACCATGGACACCGGACACGCGGACACTGTTTCGCCATTTTTGTCGCGGTCGAACTTTGTCGCGCGGAAATTCCGGCGGGATCATCTGCTGCGTCGCGGGGCGGCGCGGGAGCCGGAGTATCACGAGCAGAATTAATTTTCGAGAACGCGTATACTCTTTCCGACGAAATTTCAATAATTTGTCTCCGAGGGGAACAATTATTACCATAATTGATATTGATAATTAATATCGGTGAATCGGTGGGTGCAGTTTGAAACGGTGGAAACATTCGAGGAATTTAAGAACAGGTGCCGTTTGTGAAAAACACGTATTAAAAACATATAATTGTGGAATATTTAATTATGAAGCATTCATATATAAAACATGCACAGGTGCACAGGAGAAAAGTATGAAAGATATTAACCCTTTGCACTCGAGTGGTGACTCTGAAGCACCGCTAGAAATTATTGTGGCATTGTTTCAAAGAAATTAGAAAAAATATTACAAAATATTTGTTACATTACAAAATTTGTATTCAATAGATTACTAAACATTTAAATATTATATGTAGAAATCGGATCGGTTTCGTGCGAATAATATGAAAATATTGCAAGACGGAAGAAAAATTTAGTTTTAGATTGAAAATAGCGCCGAGTGCAAAGGGTTAAAAAAAGTCCAAGTCCAACACGTGTCCAAGGATTTCGAGGGAGAAGGGGGATGAAAAAAGTATCGTACGAAAATTGGTGGTCTTTTTACGTACAGTAAGATTCCATAATAAAAAATATTGATTTCCATTTGAAGAAACAAAGTTGACCTTCAAGTGACCTTGAAAAAGCCACTCGAATAAATAACTGATACTGCCACCCTCTTTCCCGCTCAAAATTCTTGGACTAGTGGTTTACACTTTTTTAATATCTTTCATAATTTTCGAAATATTAGGCTCGAAAGTTTTCAAATGAACACCCTGTATAATACATTCAATTGTAGGGTTGTCTTCGACCCGCAGAATACAAAAACAAACTTATTCTACTACACACAGATAGTACGGAGGTATTAATTATTATTTCGCGTGTCTCAGTGATGAATGCAAAAGGAGAAAATGTATTTTTTGAAGTTTTTTTGCAAAATCCAAATAAACACAGCTTGGTCAATTTTATAAAACAACACAATTTAGGCAGTTCCAGTGCTTGATAGTTTAAGATTAACCAGTCAACTGTGTTTGACGAGTACACTCGTCATGAAGAAATGGCAATATTTTGTGTCATGACGAGTATACTCGTCAAAACAGCTATAATTCAAACAGCGGTTAATTTTCCGACGCAACTTAGGTACATATTTTTCAAAGAGGTCGCAACAGCTAACTGGTTAAGAAATTAGGCGTGCTCGTATTCAATCGTTGATATCTTTGCGGTACAGCGATCCCTCTTGCAGCTCAAAAAATCCCAATTAACACTAGAACTACCAGACCAGTCAAAATAACTGGTTCCTAATTTTTTCTTTTTCAGTGATACAATCACTGAAATTGTCAAAATGTTTTCATCGGACATTTTTTAATGAACCTCTTCATTGAAGCACATCTTACAATAAAAGTTGTACGAAGTCCGAATGGGCACAGTCTTGTCACTGTTACAAAGCAATATACACTAACGAGCAAAACTGAGTCTACACTATTTGAAGCAACATAACTTTTTAAAAATTAGATCAAATGACTTGAATTTTACTGAGAAGTTAGAAGGATTAGTTTATTAGACGAGGTGTAAGAAATTTTTGAAAAAAGTTTGAATTGGTCGGAATCGCAAAAGAAATAGTAAAAGTTGGTTTTTTTAGCTTTTTTATCTGAGCCTGTATTGAAAATTTAAAAAATGTGTTCGATTCGCTTGAATAAATTATATCCATGCTGAAAATTTCACCGATATTGGTTAATTCGTTTACGCGTTATAAACGCTTAAAAGTGGAGAAATTGCCGTTTTTCACAATTTTCGACATAAAATCGCACTTTTAATCGTAAATAAAACTTTTTTCAAAAATGTTGTGTACCTCGTCTAATGAACTAATCCTTCTAACTTCTCGATAAAATTCAAGTCATTTGTTCTAATTTTTAAAAAGTTATGTTGCTTCAAATAGTGTAGACTCAGTTTCGCTCGTTAGTGTGCGTCAGTCGCATTTATTGCTCGGTAGTTCTACTGTTAAAGCGGATGCATTTCGACAGCAGAAAATTCCTCGAGTTCCCCATTGCATCTTGGGCGTGCATCTTCCTATTACAAATGCGCGATAATGCACAGAATCGCGACAAGTATTCGCGGTACGCGCGGCCCTTCGGATTACAGTTGCCCTTGGCGGCGGGGTCGCATTCGTACCGAACATATTCGATCATCGGCGACCGTGCAAATTTCGCCGTCATTAGCCGCATGTATATACACCGACGGGCCGATGTCGCAATTCATCAGCCTGCACCAGAGTACATTGTCGACCATAATTCATTCGTATCTTTGCTCCGCGCAAAATATACAAGGTCCCACCCGTAAAATATACACCGCCCGTCGTGGGTGGGCTTAAAGACCTTTCGAGTAGGAGCAGCGGCGCGGGCACGTTCTCCTATCGAAGAATTCGCGATAGTATCGCTTGGGGAAACGCACCCGCCGCTAATAGAGTATACCGATCTCTCTGGCCGATCCTCCGGAATTAACCGGCGAGGAGATTTTTGAAAATTTGTCGTTTGTATTCCGAGAGCCGGGACAGGGCACTCTGTATTCAGATAAGGTCTCCGCGGAATCCTCGCTCGATATTTATCAACACGTTAGGCGCCCGACCCCCCCCCCCCTGGAAATCGTGAGAGCCGCGCGAGTTGCCAGGGATAAATTAATTTGTGAGCCACTGGGCTCGATTAGGTGAAAGTGAACCCAGCCGCAGCCAGCCTGACGAGCTACGTGCGACGCGGTGTAATCATTCCACGTTGCCCGTTGCTATCGGCGTGGCCTAAAATATGAACTTCCAGCTAGGCAAGTTTTAAGTATGGGGTTGGGTACTCTAAGAGTGTTTCTAAGTGGGGGTAAACAGCGAAAAGGTCGTTTTTTTATAGCTGACCAACAGTCACAGTCCGAGCTTCGAGTTCATTAGACCATACACTACCGGCCAAAAGTAATTGACCACATATAAAAATCGCATAATTTTCTTAAAATTGAACCAAATGGGTTGAGATTTCTTGGCACGTTAAATGACAAAGTTTACGAAGTAACGGGTAAACGAAATGTTGAAAAAATTGGTATTGGTCGAAATTGCGAAGAAAAAAGTTAAAGTAAATTTTTTCAACTTTTTTATCTAAGCCTGTAATGAAACCTTAATCAATACGTTTTGTAGATCTACGTTAATTATGTCTATGGTGAAAATTTCATCTAAATCGGTTAATATCGTTATGAGTTATAAACATTTAACTGTGATCACATAAGGATGAAATTCCTTGACAATGCCGAATATCTGCGACTTTCATTCTTAAGCTCTCATCTTGAAATGTTTATTGCTCATCGCAACGTTCACCGATACCGGTATTAATACCAACTTTTTCAACATTTCGTTTACCCGTTACTTAGTAAACTTTGTCATTTAACGTGTCAAGAAATCTCAACCCATTTGGTTCAATTTTAAGAAAATTATGCGATTTTTATATGTGGTCAATTACTTTTGGCCGGTAGTGTACCTTTTTAAGCTTGCGAAGCACATTGCGAATTTTCAGTGCACAGTGTACAAATTCTGTTGAAACGTTTCGATTTTAATTGTGCATTTTGGATGCTGTTTGTGGAGGAAAGTTGCATAGTTTTTAGTGCCAAATGTTCATTGTTAACTGATAACTATGTATGCAAAGTGAGAGTAAAAGTGAAGGCATACATTTTTAAGATGTAGAGTAAAAGTTTGCAAGTCGCGCACGGTCTATCGTTAAAACTTGTTGGAGCTTCTACTATATATTATTATCTTGCAATTCTAAAAACAATTAGCTGCCCTAGGTGTCTCTGTGGTCGTAGCACTGTTTTTTGTAACGCAGATTAGGTATTTTATGTGCTTTCCTTGCATTTCTTGTCAAACTGTGAGAGATATGCACTGAGTCTTTCTGTAAAATTTAAACAGATTCTGAATAGAATGTCAATTTCTTTATAAAGAATCATATATCCGAAATTTTTTTCTATTTTTCAAACACGAACGCTGTTTTTATACCGCCTGTTCATTTGAAAACTTTCCGAATATCTCGAAAAGTATGAAAGATATTTAAAAAGTGTAAAACATGTGTCCAGGGCAGTATCAGTTTTCTATTTGGATGGCGTTTTCAAGGTCATTCGAAGGTCAACTTTGATTTTTCAAATGGAAACCTATATTTTTTATTATGGGATCTTATCGTACGTAAAAAGAGCAGCAATTCTTCAATTCTTTCTTCTTTGGGAACTATGAAGCGCGAATAGAATGTCTACTTTATACAATACAAAGGGTAGAGTTTGCTATCCGGAGAATTAGTCTTCCCCCTCGTTCAGGTCAATATGAGACAGCGAATTTTCTAATTTCAGATTCGTGATCAGCGACCCCAAAAACGGCCTAATACCAATTTTCAGAAGGAGAACCAATAATTTTTTAACCCTTTGCACTCGGCGCTAGTTTCAATCTAAAACTAAATTTTTCTTCCGTCTTACAATATTTTCATTTTATTCATACGAAACTGATCTGATTTCCACGTATAATATTTAAATGTTTAGTAATCTATTAAATTCAAATTTTGTAATGTAAAAAATATTTTGTAATATTTTTCGTAATTTCTTTGAAATAATGCCACAACAATTTCTAGTGGTGATTCAGAGTCAATAATAAGTTGTTAATAAGTTGCGAGGTTTTGACCACACGTTTTGGCGATTTGGGACCACTGTGCGACGCACAGTGGGCAATTTGGACAAAATGGTAGAGCGTTGAAATTTTTTTTAAATAAAAGCTGCAACTTTGTAGAATATGGGAAAAATAGAGAGATTGTGGTACGAACGTTTTTTAACCTCGAGAAAATTCGTTAAACGCGCACAAATTCAAGAAAATTTTAGTTTTTCCAATGCCACGCGCGGAAAAAATTTTTCTTTTACATGCTATACATCATTTCCCATAGATTTTTTCACGCTGATTTCAAATCTGGTCTCAACATTTGTCTACGACCTCAGGATTTTGCAAAAAATAGATTTTTGTGACAAAAACTAATGAAGTCATTTTTTCGTTGAAATGATTGGATAGTAATAATCTCCCTATTTTTCCCATATTCTACAAAGTTTCAGCTTTCATTTAAAAAAAATTTCATCGCTCTACCTCATTCTTATCGAAAGTTCCTTGATTTTGAATCCGATTTTGTCCAAATTGCCCATTGTGCGGCGTACCGATGGGAACCCCGTTAAATCCACCGCGGACAGGGACCGCGGGACGCGTAGCGTCGCGTCGGCGCGGATCATCCATCAATCGAGTATCAAACCGTCAATCCTGTACTGAAAACTGCAGACTGGAACGGCGTGTCCCATATGACGCGAGGGAGATCGAAAAATTACGTGTCGGACGCGGTCTGCGCCGGTGCTCGGTCCGCGGAGATGTTTTTGCTCGTTATCGCGATCCTCCGCCACGATTCTTCAGACTCTGTCTTGAAAAATAAGTGAACGATCGTGTACTGAATTGTTCATGAGACGGAAAGAAAGCTGCTGGCGCCTGGGGAATCTTTGAAAGTCAATCGACAGCAGAAAACGGCTCCCTACTTGAAAAGAAGCCTTCCAATGATCCACGTAGTTGATTATGAACCGCGATCGTACTTCTCTGTCTTGTTTGTTTTTGTTTGAGAATATTAGTAACAGCGACTGTTTGCATTTCGAGTGTCAATTTTAATGATACACCGCAAATTTAGTCACAGCAATTCGGATGTCTCTTTTGAGAGGACGTGAAAAGTTGCTGATGAGGCAGAGGCGTTGAAATGATGGCACTTGCGAAATTTATGCTTCTTGTTTCGCAAGATTCGCACGAATAGAATTGTATGCTAAGTCTGATTTAATTCTTTGTCAGATTTCTTCTGCGGCCACAATAATTAGAAATTTGGTCTCTAATCATTTACTGTCTATCTAGTCTATATGCAATTTATTGTAATTTCTGAAATGTCGATTACAATAGAATTTTGTTCCGACCTGAAAGGAAGAAGTTAACTTTATATTTACAATTGGTAAATTCTTTTTAAAATTGTGTCACGAGCCTGATTCGTTACTAGGGTAAGGGACCCAATCACTGCGGGGCTACCAATTACTGTGCCTACGTTAATTGCACTTATTTGCAAAGCATAATGAATATTCAAAAACAGATTAAAAATTTTTTTTATTAAAATCAGTACGTCAGAATCATATACGTTATATATCTCTTTCATAATATTCATTACGCGTTAAAACTAAGTATAATCGATATAGGCACGGTAATTGGTACCACAGTAATTGGGTCTCTCGCCCTATAGGGTACAGGGTTAACCCTTAGCACTCGAGTGGCGACCATAAGCCGCCACTAAAAATTGCTGTATCATTATTCAAAATATTGTTTACTAAACACTTCAGTATTGTAAGAGTAAGTTCCTCCATGTTAGTATGTACTATAACATGAAAAATATATACAGGGTGGTTGGTAACTGGTGGTACAAGCGGAAAGTGTAGGAAGTAGAATTGGTAGGTCATGGTCAGACGCAGCAGACAATTCCTATCGAATAACACGCGCATTGGCTGCACTTTCAAACTCGATGTTCTCGAAAACAAAGCCTCAAACGAAAAATTTTCTTTTTTCGCGTAGAATCACCCCCTTTCCGCTTGTACCACCAGTTACCAACCACCCTGTATATAGAAGGGAAATATTGCAGGTAGGAAAAAAGGTTTCGTTTCGGTGTTAAAATAGCTTCGAGTGCAAAGTGCTAAATACAGTAATTATTCCCGCATGCAACAAACAAATAAACACATTCTCGTTACCGATGATCCGAGAAGAGTCTCTCCAGTGCAAAGATTGAAACAGCAGAGGGGATCATTGAAAATGATTAGTCTTCGTCGATGCGATCTCTGCCCTGTCGATCCCGGTCAATGTTTATTATGTTTTCCCGCCACAGCCTGCACAATATTCACAATAACACGGAGAAACGCATAAAACGACCATGATACGTTTCCCAGTGGTAAAATCCGCACTCGCAGCCCCAGCCCCGCCAGGAAAACATCCTGTCTACGGGAGCGGAGATTTCGAACGAAGCCCCGCGACTCTCCGAAATATTTCGTTCATGTAGAAAGGCAGCTGTCAACAAAGTCGAAGATTGCACGGGTGGGCCGCCTTGAGCGAAATTTGTTGCGAAATCCAAAGGGAGACGCGGCGGACGTAATCCGGTGGTGTTTAACGAGTGCAGCGCGCCGGAAGAGAGAGAGAGAGAGAGAGAGAGAGAGAGAGAGAGAGAGAGAGAGGGGGGCTCTTCATAGAAAGCGGCTCGGTGTCACGTAGTCAATAGCCTCTAGGACGCCGGTGGCACGTGACAGTGTCAACGTGTCAACCCCGTTATGCTATATTGCCGGGCATTATGCTACTGTATTATCAAACCTTCCTACAACTACAGCGAGCCGAGGCAAACCGTGGTGCTTCGCTCTGCCTCGCTCCGCCTCGCTCCGCCTCGCTGTCATTCGGTGCAGAGGCGCACGTACCTGCACGACGCAGGTGCCCGTTGTGTGCGTCGGTGTGCTCGCCCCGGATTTCGATCGAGCCGGAAACGCGTCGGAAGCACACCCACTGATACGTATCTGTCACGGATATCGGAAAGATCGGCGACCCTGTTCCTGTTCTTCTTCTTCTTGCGCCTCTCGAGAGTGTCACCTCGGGTGGCAGGAGGCGGCTCGACATCCAGGACGAACGAAAGTGTGCCGCGAAATCACGTATCACCGAGGGTGGCGTTTTCATTGTTAAACAACCGTCGTCCCGATATACGTCAACAGAAAAGAGAGGAGGGGAAAAAACAAAACGGGAGGAAAGGAAAATAAAAATGTTGATCGCGTTATTTTTATCAGCAGCGATGTAGTTGCTAAACCGTTCCTCAAATATTTGGCCAGCGACGGTGTTAACGAGTCCACCGGATTTATTTGGGCTGGCAAATATACAACGGTCCGCGCGCGTCTCTGTCGGCCCTCGGGCGACGTTGTATCGCGAGCCCCCATCGCGCTGGTGACGGTATTAATTGAACCGCTTAACCTTTTTCCCTCAATTATTAACGATACAATCGCGCGTCACCCGATCTCTCGCGTGTCGGCCCCGACGAACGCGAGACCCAGCTGAAATATGTACGGGCCGCATAATAAAGGTACATATGTTTAATAAATAGCCGGCCGGAATTGCGCCGGTTTCACGGCACTCCGTGTCGCGTCGCGACGCGAGACCGTACCCGCGCGCGCATTTACATGCACTCGTGCACTACCGTGCCAGCACGCGACCATTCCGAACCGTGCGCGCACGTGCACGCGCGGGCACGGAACGCGCACGTGGCACCGACACCCACGCAATCGACGAGGCCTCTCTCTCTCTCTCTCTCTCTCTCTCTCTCTATCAATATTTTTCGCGCACCTTCTACCACGCCCGCACACCTACACTCCGGGCTAAAAAGATGGCACAGCTCACCTTTTCGTAGCTCTGTACTGAAAACTGATAAAAATACATATAGTGACTCCCACTGATACTCAGACGGTTTTAAAAATCGTGTGACTTTGTTAACATTTTATTGAGAAGCACAATTGGTTTGCTACGTAAAGTGAAAACAAATTTTTACGAAAATTGTAATTGGTCTATATTGCAGAGAAAATACTAGAAGTTGTATTTTGCAACTTTTTTACGTGGGCTTGCATTGGAAATTTATAGAAAGTACGATTCGTAGATCTGTATGAATTATACAATGACTCCCACTAATATTCGGGCGCTTATAAAAGTTGTGTGACTTTGTTAATATTGGACCATACGACTTGGATTTTCTTAAGAAGTTAACACAATTGGTTTGCTACGTAAAGTGAAAAAAAATTTTTATGAAAATTGCAATTGGTCGATATTGCAGAGAAAGTACTAAAAGTTGTATCTTGCAACTCTTTTATGTGGACTTAGATTGAAAATTTAGAAAGTACGATTCGTAGATCTGTATGAATTAGACAGTGACTCCCACTAATATTTGGACGTTTTTAAGAATCGTGTAACTTTGTTAACATTGGACCGTACGACTTGGATTTTCTTGAGAAGCACAATTGGTTTGCTATATGAAGACGTAAACAATTTTTAGGAAAATTGCAATTGGTCGATATTGCAGAGAAAGTACTGAAAGTTGTATTTTGCAACTCTTTTACGTGGGCTTACATTGAAAATTTAGAAAGTACGATTCGTAGATCTGTATGAATTAGACAGTGACTCCCACTAATATTTGGACGTTTTTAAGAATCGTGTAACTTTGTTAACATTGGACCGTACGACTTGGATTTTCTTAAGAAGCACAATTGGTTTGCTATGTAAAGTGAAAACAAATTTTTACGAAAATTGCAATTGGTCGATATTGCAGAGAAAGTACTGAAAGTTGTATTTTGCAACTCTTTTACGTGGACTTGCACTGGAAATTTAGAAACTACGTTCCGTAGGTCTGTATGAATTATACATATCCTGAGAATTACATCAAAATCGGTCAACGTAATTCATAAGGTCGATCACATAAGGGCGAAATTCCCCGACAAGGCCAAAATTTTGCGACTTTCATCCTTAAGTTTTCATCGTTAAACGTTTGTAACTCATTGCAACGTTGACCGATTTAGATGAAATATTCAGAATATGTATAATTGATACAAATGTACAAAACGTACTTTTTAATTTTTTAATATAAACCCGCATAAAAATGTTGCAAAATACGACTTTTAGTACTTTCTCTGTAACTTCGACCAATTGCAATTTTAATCAAACATTTTTCTCACGTTATGTAGCGATCCAAGTGTTCTGAGTTCTCAAAAAAAAAAATTCAAGTAGTATAGTCCAATATTGACAAAGTTCTGCGATTTTTAAGAGCGTCCGAATATTAGTGGGAGTCACTGTATTTTCCATTCTCAAAATCAGCATTGCTGCCGTTTCTCCAGACATAACTGCAAGTGGTGTTGAACATGAAACATAACTAATAAAATTTGCAACAAAATTCCACAATTTATATCTGTTAAAAAAAGACAGTAGATTAATTAGAATGGTCTCAGAAATGCTCGTGGAATACAGGGTGTCACTGATCTGGTGGTACAAACCGCATGGAGATGAATCTGCATGAAAAAATGAGTCGAAAAAAGGGAATTATATTTTTTTCTTTAGAGGTCCGTTACGTTCGTGTGCCCACGCGATAGATTAGTAATATGCAATTTGTGTTAACTGAAAACTCATTTCCGAAAATATGTTGTAAAATAAATGAGATTCATAAGAATTTTCCTAGATTTAAATTTCTCGAGAAATACTGGAATTTCTCGAGAAATCAGAAATAATCAATTATAAAATTTCTCAAGAAATTCCCGAGAAAGAATTCTTGAGAAGGAACACTAGTAGCAACGTGAAAAATAAGTAGAAATCGTGTAAATCTTTACGTGTGCCGTCTTTTTCTCCTAGAGTGTACACCACCCCCCGCAATCGTACACCCCCGGTACTGCTGCAACCCCTCATTCCTACAATCCTGCGCTCCCACAACCCCCGTGCTCGCACGCTTCCGTACCGTCGCGCTTAAAAAGTTCCGCGGAGAAAAAGGGATGCGATGTTCGCGCGCGCGCCACGTCGCCGATAAAATTGTAAGAGCGACGCGCTTCGGAAAACGCGAGCTGCCCGGAAATAAAGGTGAAACTTTACCGGCGTGTCGATGCTAAAAAGGATCGGGGAAGTTCCGAGCGGATGCGTGGTCGTATGGAACGCCGTGGAAGAAGGACCCCCGTTGGTTTATAGGCAGACGTAATGGAGACGAAGTTAGTGTAAGAGAGATTCGAGCGAGGTATTGACCTGCCGGATTGGGTACACGAGATTCATGCAATATCGTTTCGCTTTTTTAAAGGTGTACTTCGGCTTCGTAATAAGGACCAACTGTGGCGCAGACGTGATGTGCAGTTCTTTTTTTTTTAAGGGGCCATTCCGGTAGCGAACGATGTATTTCCATAACAAATACGACGCGGGAAAAAATTTTGAATAAAGTCGCGATTGGAGTTGCAGGGGGAATACTGAAAGTTGCACTTTTCAACCCTTTTATGTGACATGTGTAATAACAGCTTGTACTTTTAACAATGAACCTACCGAGCCTTACAGGTTACATGTTGTTTTATAAAAATGACGAAATTGAATTTATTTGGATTTTATGCTGTTCATCATTTCCCACGAAAGAATTTTTACAATTTCAGTAATTGTAAAATCTGGAAAGGTCATTTTGACCGGCGGTGGTAGGTTTAGTGTTAATCACAGAAAAAGTATACCTATGCTGTAAGGATTTATCTCTGACAACTGAAATACTATCACACATTTATACCACGATATTTTCGCACTTCCAAAAATTCTTAACAAAAGCAGAAAATCGATGATTATATTGTACTTTACATTAACCCTTAGCACTCGAATGGGGACTGTAAGACGCCACTAAAAATTGTGTATTTAATAAATTATTAAACGTTTCAGTATTGCACAAGCAAATTGCGCCATTTTACAACACGAAAAAAATATATATAGAAGGGTAATTTTCTAGGTTGGAAGAAATGTTTTGTTTTGGAGTTAAAATAGCTTCGAGTGCGAAGGGTTAACGTATTTAAAATGTCGATGTAAATTTTACTTTACTTTGTGAACGCAACAGTTTTCAGTGCATATGCGAGCCCTACTTGAACTTTGCTCTCTCACGCCCTGAATTATCCTCGCTTTTCAGCAGGGTCTTTGTCTCAGAGATTTTCGAGTTGTTTAAGAAAGACGCATGCTAAGTACAAGCATGTTTCGCAACCCTTTGCGTACAAGACGTCCGGCTTTAACCTCTATTAAATTTAATTAAACAGAAAATAAAACTCCGAGCACGTACGTAAGAGGATCCTTTTGATAAAAGTGTTACCAAAGTATTCTCCGAGCGTAAACGCTCAAAGGAGATAATACTTACAGCATTGCTCGAAGAAGTTTTGAGTTGTTGGTTTGTGAGCAAGGGGCCCCGCAAGATTTTAAACAAGATCTTCCTTCCAAGTAACTAGAATTTTGCAAGAGAGAAAAAAAAAGATCGTTTAGCGTCCCGTGCACCGTTAAGCTTCAAAGCTTCGGCTAAAAGAGTATCTCTCCAATTTGAAGTTGACCGACTCGCAACTTTGATGACTTCCTTCCCCCACTCCCCCTCCCTCCGAAGTTGCATTTAACTATCTCATCGTCGAATAAAATATCCTGCGTCTCAGTCGAGTGCATTAAAGACAGTCCCGGGGTCTCGACGGAGGAAAGTTCGAAGCATAATATTCTTCCGAAGAGATCTCTCGATCGATACAAGCGTGTGCGGCCGCACAAAAAATTATAGTACATGTTACTTTTTGGAGATTCAGATATATTCTAACGGGAAAGAATTATTCTTTGGTTTAGTATAAGGTTTCACTTTCTAAATAACAACTCTGTTTCATATTATTGTTTACTATTTTAATGAAAATATAATAACATGAAAATATAAATAAAACAAAAGAAGCAACGGAGATCAAAATCAAAGTCTTAAATAGAAACGTTCGGTTGCTATAACAATAACAATAAAACAACAACAACAATAAAAATAACGAAACTGAAAGATATTTAAAAAAACGCAAGGGAGATGTACACTGCACGCTGATCGCTCTGAGACTGAAGAAACGAATTTTCATACGAAGAAAGTTTAGAGGAAAACTCGGGCATCCTATCATTGTTTATTCCTTCAATTTACAATGAATGAGACCAATCCATAGGTTTCAACGAGTAGACTAAACAAACCGCTAAGTGGCAACGGCAATCGGCATCGGCTGCGTTCGAAACGCCCGGCCCGAGCTATGATTGTCACGAGCGTGTACGTAAAACGACGTAACTTCATTGTAAAAATTAGTATAGTTGCGCAACGTTGCGCAAGCCAATTTTGGTACTAAAATAAAGTAGAGAATCTCTACTTTATTTACATGTAAAAATCATCGCGTGGGGCGACGTGGGGCATATACTAATTCATTAACGAAGAGTAGTAACATGGGCGTTTCCGTGGAAAAATAAGTACCGTCTTTGACACTTAATTTACAAAAATAGAGGAATGTTATCGATAATTTGGAATCACTAAAGTGAAAATACATGTTTTGAGATGTTATATCCATCATATATAGGAAATTTAAACACTCCTTAGTACATTTTAACATATTTCAAGCGCGTATGGAAATGTGCCCGTTCATTTATAGGTTAGGTGTTCGTTTTTTAGGTGAAATTTACACGCTCTGTAAACATACAACAAAAGAATTTTAAGTTTTAATATTCAAGGGTTTTAATACATGGTTATTTTAGATTATATTAGTACAGTTAGTTTTTGTTGATATGAAAGTTACTTTTGTCCAGCTAAAAAGGCCATTTGTCACACTGTGCGCCGGCATGTACCACCAGTGGTACATAGAGAGCTGTCCGATGGGACGGCTTGTACCACTGGTGGTACATACACAATTATCCCATCGGGCGGTATGTACCACCAGTGGTACAAATGAAGCAATCAATTTTGTGTGTCTTTTTCCTTAACAAAAAGGAAAAGAAATTTGCAAGTGGACTGAATCGAAACAATTCTTGAAATTTAAACGATTTTAACATACAAATATATGTAGCCGTCAGATGCCGAGAACTACAAATAAGACCGCCGGCGGGAACGTGTTAAAACTGAATGTACGTCTGTCGTTGCGGGGGCCACCGACGGAAAGTAGTCAATGAAGTTTCGCGCATGAGTGGCACGTAATAAACCAGGTATTAACGTGGATAGCAGAGGGTGAGAATAAGCTGGCGGAGAAGAGAGCTCGCCGGTTCGCTTAGCCCCCGTAACAGGCACCAACATTATTGTAACCGGTGTAACGAGACTGACCGATAAAAATATCGATTCGGATTTAATCCGCGGAACAGCCACGCTCGATAGAGCGGAAAATCGGGAAACGCTTCACCCGTGCCGTGCCGCGCCGCTTTTCCTGCTCCGTGCCCTCTTATCCGTCCGAATACCGATACTCTAACCGGAGGCACTCGCGCCGGTGTAAGCGGTTCAGCTCCCCCTCGGAATCAGATCGATCCACAGAAATTGATCGTTCCTAATAGTCTTGTTAATTAATGGAAAAAATTACTTTACGCGGAACCCTTTCACGTTCGAACGCCCGCCGTGCCCGCTCTTCCGGAGAGAATTATTTATCAGACCCGAGTGAATCTCACCTGAATCATCCGGCATTCTACCGCACGGATCTCAAGCAAATTTTATATTCCTTTTCTCGTAATACAGATCATAGATCATTTTTTTCCAAAAATTTTATTATACTGGGTGTTCGAGTACAGGTGGGAGAAAATTTAAAGGCCCCAAGGGTTCTCCAAGACAATACAAGACGAAAGTGAAGAGTAAGAAAACTGCGATTTCGGCTTCGTTTCGCAGTTATTATCAATTATAAATCCGCCTAACATGCGGCAACCGGACTAACAGAGGTGTACGTTGCCATAAAGGCGCGCGACAGTCACGTGTCAAAGGCGGTCCTCTTGCTCGCACCCAATGGTTAGGCTTTGACGTCGCACACTTTAGCCAATAATTCGACTAGAACCGAAAATGCGCGTGGAATGACCCAATCTTCTTGCGAGGCACGCGGGGTATCTGTCACTTGATACGCGACTGCCGCGGGAATTTGTGACGTAAGCAACGTACGCCTCTGTTGGCCGGGTTGCCGCATTTCAGGCGGATTTGTAATCGTTAATAACTAGAAAAGGATGCCGAAATTGCAATTTTTTACTTCTCATTTTCGTCTTAAACAGTGTGACCTTCGAACTCTGTCCACTCGAATATCTTGGTTATTTCAAGCAATACGAGAAAATGTTACTTACAGAAGTTGTAAGGTTTAATTAAAACAACCAAGCACTAAATGCAACTGGCATACGTTGCTTTACAACAAAATTGCATTTGTTAAGATTTCGTGCCAGTTTTGTGTAGATATCTTCTTCGATAGAGAAGTTTATTAAAAGATTTTCTCATGGAAACATATTTATAGTTTCAATATTTCTAGAAGATAAAATTAGGAGCAAATCATTTTGACTCATCCGGTAGATCTAGTGGTAAGAAACTGCATAATATGGTATAAATGATATTCTTGAAGTGGAGACATAGAGAAGATATACATATACAGGGTGTCCCACATAAATGGGAACACCTAAATATCTTTCGTATTTACAGTCCTATCAGAAAACTTCAGAGGACAAAGTGACACTATTGCAGGGGGGCAATATAATGGTGAAGAAAAAAATTTTTGATGTCGTGTTTTTTAATGAAATTTCAAGGTCACCGATGTTTTCTAAGTAGAATAGTATATTTTTTTTTACGATAGCATGATAGACAATAAAAAACTGAAATACTGGCCAGCACGAAGTCCAGATTTAACACCCCTAGATTTTTTCTTGCGGGGGAACATTGAAAAATATTGCGTATCGAGATGCACCATCAACTCCGGAAGATATGACGCAACGAATTACCGAAGCGTGTGCTACAATGGACGCTCCAACAATAAGACGTGTAAGAGACGCAACAGTTCAAGGACTGCAACGTTGCATCGCTGCGGATGGCCGACATTTCGAACGTTCTTCATGAAAACGGTCAAATATCTCAGCAACAGTTAGGACAAATACGCATTGGTACTTTTATACTCAGAATACACGAATCTATCAAAATCGAGTCGACATCGTCGGTGACCTCTATATCTTCTCTGCGCCTCCACTTGCAAGAATATCATTTATATTACGTAATTTCTTAAATCCTACAGCTTCTGTAAGTAACATTTTCTCGTATTGTTCGAAATAACGAAGATATTCGAGCGGACAGAGTTCGTGGGGCACCATGCATTGTCATGGAGAACCACCCCTTAAATTTTCTCTCACCTGCAGAGTCGAACATCCTGTATATTATCAGACCAGAGCCAATAAAGAAAAATACACCCCATCCGATTACACGGCGGAACAATCAGGCAACGACGCACTCAAATGTTTTCTCCCACAATATTTACCGGTGTCTGATTGTTAGCCGGGGTCATGCCGACGAGCTCGTTGGGGTCGTTCGGCACACGTTGCCGCGTGCGACTGGGGGTTCGCGATCGGAAATCGGTCGACGTTCCCCTCGAAGCGGTACACTTCGGCAAACACTTCGTCCCCGGCGTCCTCCAGAAGTCTTTTGCCCGATAGCGTGTCCCAGCGAGGCGAAATTACCACGGGGAGACGTCCCGTTCCCAGCAGGTGAACCTGGCCTCGGTTCCAATCTCGGGCAGTGGTTTCACCTTGCATTTTCGTGGTGTAGCCGAAGACAGCCCCTCGGTTTCTTTCGCGGAGGGGGAGGGGGGGGGTCGCGGCGCCACGCGAATCTGATCCCGGAAGGAAGATCCCTGACCCCAGGGTCCTGAGGGTTTCGGGGAGGACGGCGACGCCAATGGTAACGGCGAAATCCAGGGAAGAAATCTCCGTCGACGAGAGTGCCCGTGGCTTCCGGCATCGGATATGTATGACGTCGCGCCATCGATACGTTCCGGATTCGTATCGGCGATGTATAGGATCGGGAGAAGTATCCGTGCGTGATCGCCGGAATCCCACGGGCTTTCCTGATATGCACGTGCACCCCGGCTATGACCCTGCATGCACTCTGACTCCCGGTTTTACCGTCGAGACACTCTTTCGTCTTGCTGATTCTCCAGAAATCTTTCCGCGTTCGTTCCGTTTCCTCTCGGTTACGCTGGCAGATCGATTATGGGAACCAGAGTTCCCAGTTAGTCTGTGCCTCGCTGATACCAATCAAAATTTCATATATCCCTTTTTCCAGGTACAGCGCTCGAAATTGTTGTAATATCGATTTCTTCGGTCCAATTACTCCGATTACACGTTGCAAAGAAAATTTTTAACTACCATCTGTTTCGGTTCTACGTCCGTTTCCAAATAATTCCAGAATCGATTACTGCACCGACTTTCCCTTGATAGATGTCACGAATTTTTTACATATATTTTTGGATTTGAAAATTATTCGAACACATTAAATCCTCGGGGGCACGATCGAACGAAGAAACACATTTCATATTCCCGCGCGTAAATGTTACGAGCCATCTTGGATTTCTCTGACTGTACGTTTACACGTGGCGGGAAATTGCGACTTTTATCGCCGGCGACTTTCGTCTTCGCGAAGACAACGAACGGGCGGCTGTCACGGCGGCGAACCTCGTGACGTTTAATGTCACGCGAATGTGTATTTTAACAACGGACCGCGTTTCCCGCCATCAAAACTTTTACCGCCGTCGCGAGAAAGACGCAATCAGTTAGCTTGCAAATGGAATACGCTCTCTGCGTGCGCATCTGGCCGGCGATCATTCTCGATAAGATTTGCCCTTTCCGGTCCTCCATATGCATAAGAATCTGCTGGGATCTGCGAGACCGACGCCCCCGTCGAATTACTGGGACTTGGCACGCGAGCGCGTTCCTCCTTTCCTCGATACCGATTTATGCCGGCGATTCCCGGCGCGAATCGATCCCCGATGCCCCTGACTTACACCTCGATACACTTCGAGTATTCAATCGACAAATTTCCCGCGTCGTGAATTCGTGACGCGAATCGGCCGGGGGACACTACACACGGCAATTTCCGCGATGATTTGTATTCCCCCGGATAAAAAGCTGCCCGTAAACTATAGTTGTCTTCATATTTTCCGGAGTTTGCCGACCGTCGCCGGCACTCAGTGCCGGCAAACACGGCGAATCTAGAGCAAAGGGGAACGTTAATCTTCGTTTCTAAAAAAAAAAATTGTTCGTAAGAAGTATTCTAGTTTTTCACCGCTGATGTATATGACACGCGGCCCGGGGCGCGACTACTGAGAAACGGCGCGACGCCGAGGCTCCCGTGCTCGTCTTGCAATCCTCCTCTTTCAGGATCTATTGTCATCTTATTTAATAATTGTTAGATTAAATGTTTTCAGCGCGTAAAGGGCCAAATTGACAGGCGATAAGTTATAGTTACAGTAAAAATCTCTTTTTCCCACCATTAACTTCGGGACTCGCAATTACGGTGAATTCTCGATCAACGACACGGGTCTTGTCAGTGACATGTATCGTGCAGGAGACATACAGACGATACAGGAACAAAAATTGCAAACATCTTATTAAAAAATACACTTCTTGCTTTAGCTACCTCTTAAATGTACAATGAATTCTCGATTTATGTCAACGACACGGGTCTTGTCAGTGACATATATCGTGCAGGAGACATACAGAGGATACAGGAACAAAAATTGCAAATGCTATTGGAAACGTCTTATTAAAAAATACATTTCTTGCTTTAGCTACCTCTTAAATGTACAATGAATTCTCGATATATGTGAACGACACGGGTCTTGTCAGTGACATGTCTCGTGCAGGAGACATACAGACGATACAGGAACAAAAATTGCAAACATCTTATTAAAAAATACACTTCTTGCTTTAGCTACCTCTTAAATGTACAATGAATTCTCGATATTTGTCAACGACACGGGTCTTGTCAGTGACAAGTATCGTGCAGGAGACATACAGACGATACAGGAACAAAAATTGCAAATTCTATTGGAAACATCTTATTAAAAAATACATTTCTTGCTTTAGCTACCTCTTAAATGTACAATGAATTCTCGATATATATCAACGACACGGGTCTTGTCAGTGACAAGTATCGTGCAGGAGACATACAGACGATAAAGGAACAAAAATTGCAAATTCTGTTGCAAACATCTTATTAAAAAATACATTTCTTGTTTTAACTACCGGTTAAATGTACAATGAATTCTCGATTTATGTCAACGACACGGGTCTTGTCAGTGACATGTCTCGTGCAGGAGACATACAGACGATACAGGAACAAAAATTGCAAATTCTATTGGAAACGTCTTATTAAAAAATACATTTCTTGCTTTAGCTAACTTAAGTATCGTGGAGGAGAAATATCCAACCTGTGTTATGTTTAGACTTCTCGGCGTTCGAGAGGTAGTGGGGATAATTCCACGACATTTATCGTCCAGGTCTTGGTGACATATATGGAGAAATCACTGTACGGGGTTCTAGTATCGCTTGGAAACCGTTTGTCGCCAGATCGATACAAGTTTTGAGCTTGATTCTGACCGAAGATTTTTCCAATGTTTCTATTTCTTGAGTAGTACTACAATTTAAAATTTCAAAAAAAGACGAAGGATCCAAAATTGATGGATCCACGAGAATAATGTTTATTCGCGGAGTACTATAAATTTCGTGCACCCTGTGCGTGTGAGAATACAGATAATTGCGGATCTTTATGCATTTATGGCTCCTGAAAATTGTCAAAAATTGTTATAACATAAAATTCCCCAGAATTTAGTAGGATTCTTACGTATTAAGGCCACTGCCGCTAAAAATTAAATTTTATTTGTCTCCACTCTCCTAAAACTTGCCTGCAAAAATTAATAATTGCATAAACGTCCGCAGTCTATATACAGTCTGACGCGTCTGACCATGTCCAACCATTTCTACTTCCCGCATATACACGCGAAACCGACAGGATCTTTAAACTCGATTTTCTCGAAAATCGGGCGTCAAACGAAAAAATGTTATTCCTTTTTTTCGACTTAGTTTTATATGCAGAATCATCCCCTGCCCGTCCGGCCGCACCCCGTATATATTTTTCATGTTATACATACGAAAATGGTGAAATTTACTCGCACAACACTGAAATATTTGGTAACTTATTAAATGCAAACGAATTGAATAATGTAGAAAATATTTTGAACAATGATACAGCAATTTTCAGTGGTGCCTTACAGTCGCCATTCGAGTGCCAATGGTTAAAATTATTTTTCACGTTACACAAATGAGATTCATGTCACTTACGACATGTAAGTGGAATACATAAAATATTCGGACGATCACTTCGACACAGCAGATCCGTAGAGATCGAATTATTCGGAGAAAATCATGCTCGATTGGTGAATCACGGGAAGCTCTTCTGTTCCCCGGTTGCGTCGACGGCGGCATAACAGAGGGGTAGCTTCCATTATCAGATCAGCGGACGTTAACTGGCAAATAAAAAGCCATCGTAAAGTCTGTCAGCGATTCGCATCGACGGAAATAATTAATTTTGCCTATCGGCCCGATGAAATCGGCCCGCAAAGTGCTGTTCCACCCCCTCGGGAAACCGGCTCGGTCGTTCCCGGAGTGGTCTTTCGAGGATTCCCGGTCGAAGACGTTCTTCGGTTGGTCAGGCGTCCTGATAAACGGCCGCCCTATCCTCGAACACCATCGAGAGGGATTGTAAGTTCGAAGAACACCTAAGAAACCTCCGGTTCGGGAGGGGGATAGAGCGAAGGGGGGGCGTGGGAGGCGTTAGTTGTCGAGCAGGGTGCGTGCCAGAGAGACATGAACTCTGACGGCGGGTGAATAATGGGCCGGGACTTTGACACCAGCGAGCTGTTGGCTTGACTTAGACGGGCGAAGGCGGCGTGTTGGCCACGTGGGAGAGAGCAAGGGAAAGAGCAAAGCTGAAGAGGGAGGGACGACGACGGCGGCGGCGGCGGCTGGGGATAAGGGTTGCGAGAGGGACAGAAAGAAAAGGGGGTAGGAGATCGGCGAGTCGCGAGCTATGAAAGGACGGAGAAACCTGAGCGACCTGTGATTTATATTCATAACTTTAATACGAAGCAACTCGCAGTCACGTTGCCCTGACCCCGCCGCCACCCACATAATTTATGTATTTCTCTTATGTCAAGCATCGAAAATGGGAGACGACAGAACTGCCGCACCGTGCCCGGGAACGTAATCGAGCGTCGACCCTCGCCAACGTATTACCGATCAATTTAGAACGATTTTTAATTATTCACAACGGGATGAGTCGCTGAAATGTTGTCACGTTTTCAGGAATATGTGAAAGCTGATCCGGTGGGTACACGCTGCAGATAATATGTATTATGACAGCCGGTGCCATTTTAAGTTCGCGTATATTTAAATACTGCCGTGTTTATTCACCTGTGCGTTCATTCATTTCAGTTCGTATAATTTTTATGACATTGGTGTTAATTTATGAATTCGTATTGATTTACTGTGTTGTCTTGTTTATTCGTGAAAGTTGCATTAACAACGAGGCCTGTGGCGACCATATTGGTTTACCTGAAATGAACCGGTTATTCAGTATGTTATGTGTTGGCGATGTGTTCGCAGAAATTGATGTGGTTGAAAACAATGTAATACGAATCCAAATTTTAAATACCAATACAGAGGATTAGTAAAATTGGAAGCAAATGGGTTTTGTAAAAGAATAATGACTTGAAAAATTGAACACATTGGCATTGAAAACATTGAACATTGGCTTTGCAGTCACCAGATACAAATTACATCAAAAATTATTGTACGTTAAAATTCAGAATTTTGAAATTTGCTAGTATAAAACTTTATTAAAACATCATTTTTGTTACAAGAATTGATTCAATGAATTGTCTGTTTTAGTACACATGAAATAATATTTTGACGTTATCTAATAAAAATTGGTGGTAACTATGTATACTCCCAGAAAACGATAATTTATTAGAAACTTTAAATATAGTATTTCTTTTGTGTTCAAACATACAATTCCTTGAATCAATTTTGTTAACAAAAATGGTGCCTTACTTTCTTTTTTTTCCCGCCAGCCTTGAAATTTATGAAACCATACTGTCGATAAATAATTTAATACGAATGCTTTAAAATGTACACGAACTCAATTAAAGCTGGATTAATACGGGTGTAATTAAAACGACATGTACTGAAGTATGTATGTATACGTGAATAATAAGTATACGTCAGTATCTAAATACCCCTGAAATAAGTACCTTTACTACATGCACGATTGTTTATGCATTTGTAGCACACTTTTGCGAAACGTAGCACTGCAAAAATTATAACACTGGTTTCTACAATATTTTGAGCATGTAGAAATTTCTAAAGAAAAGAAAATTTATGCAATGGCGATTTTCGAATGTTTTCTTTCGAAAACGAAAAACTGCATAGACATCTACAATCTTATAACTACACTGCGGATCTGTATGCATTTATGGCTTCCGGAAATTTTCGAAAAATGCTAGAATGTAAAATCCGACAGAATTTAGTACAATTTTTATATATTTCAGATTCACAAAGGCTATTACCACTGAAAATAAGATTCTATTTGATTTTACTTTTTTAAAATTCGTCTACAAAATTTGCAAATTGCATAAACATCCTTAGTCTACTTACCACATAGAAAGGGAACAATTGTCAACATTAAGAGACACATTACAAATATCAGAATACAAAGAATTCTGATAAAACGGATCAGTGATAACAAAACCAAAAAAGGGAATGCAAGGAGAACAAGAAAAATGGCGTAGGAACTACAATAAGAAAATTTGCAAAAACCAAATTAGAGTTAAAGAAATGTCTATTATTGCCGAAACCAGGTGAAAGAGTTTCACGAAGAAAAATGGCGAAATAAATCGCGGGACTATTAAACATGCGGTTCAAATTACAGTTTCGCTTATCTGTCTCTTCGTGTTCGCGGTAAATTACGAAGTCCGGAATTCAATTTCGCTCGCACGTTGTTTACGAACGATTACTTAATCATTGCATCGAGCAATTTTCTTCCCAAGGGCGATTCGAGCCGCAGCGATGATAGATCGATCGTGGTTTCACGTGGAGCATGCGAAAACGTATTGTGTCAAGGTTTCTCGCCGCCTTATTATTAGATGCGAGATTAGATGCCGCGATAATTGCGTCGCCGAAGTCGTTACCGAAGTTCGTAAAACACGGCGAACAAACGCCTAACCGGGTCCCCGGTGGGAGACTTCATTTCGCCTGCGCAGAGATCGCAGCTTTTCGATTCGAAACCCGTGGAAGTTTGACAGTTTTTGCGCCGCGCCGGGCGCGCAGTCGTTCGCCCGATTAAACGGAGACGACGGGACAATTAGGAAAGTCGTTCGCGAAATACTTCCGGCGCCGTTATTTCCACTGTCTCGACGAATCATCGAGAAACGATACCATTCCGGGGGTTGGGGGACAGGGGGTGGGGGTGAAAAAGGAGGTGGAGAGAAGACGCTCCCGGAAAGCGGGCCGATTTCATTGCGGAGACACCGAAAGGTGGGCCGTAAAAGTGGCAATAAGACCGGGGACAAACAAAATGCGGCTGTGTTTCGGTGGCGGGCGAAGGGGCTTTAGAATCCGTAATTAAACGGCACCGCTCGAGTCGCCGCAGCTGAAAGTAGAGGAGACTTTCAAGAATAAAGGTTTTATGTCCGACCCAGTCCTGCTTTCCACCCCTTAACCCTCGCCGCGGACTCTCCTTCTTTTGTTCATCTTTGATACCTGGTTTCTTCCACAGTCCGGGCACACCTAGTACTCCATAAATTCCACAATGTATGGACCACAGGCGAGGACCCGGACACCGAAAGCAGTCTTTGAGCGCGTGGAATTCCGTAAAGCGCGGACACTTCCCAGGCGCGAGTAAAAAACCCGTTGATCCTTTTTTACTTTCTGCATTACTTAGCGCAGCTTACCGAGGCTCGTTTCAGGCTTTCGCAACGCGCGCCTGTTTAGTATGTTGTACGATTCACCTCGCACTGTCCCATATGTGGGTGACGGAATTATTAGGTTGGCAAGAAAGTAATTTCGGTTTTCACTAATAGATGGCTTTATGTTTTGTTTGATTGACTTCTGTTAACGTTGCGTTTGTTTTCTTTCTGACATTTCATAACCGCGTCTTTCAGGTTACTTTTGAAGCAAATAACACGTAATTTTGATTAAAATTGTTAGTTCTGTGTCAATTTGAACATGGAGTGCAAAAACGAACATTATAGGCGCATATTGCTTTTTTATTTCCGTAGAGGTAAAAAAGCTGCCGAGGCTCACAAAGATATATGTGAAGTTTATGGTGTTGATTGCTTAACAGAACGCACGTGCCAGAATTGGTTTAAAAAATTCCGTTCTGGAAATTTCTCACTTGAAGACGACCAACGTTCTGGTCGACCATCTGAAGTTGATGATGACCAAATGAAAGCCATCATTGAATCGGATCGTCATATAACTGTCCGAGAGATTGCAGACAGGTTAAATGTCTCGCATACAACTATAGAATATCGTTTAAAAAGTCTCGGAATCGTTGAGAAGCTCGATATTTGAGTTCCACACGAATTGAAAGAAATTCACTTCACGCAACGCATCAACATATGCGATATGCATCTCAAACGAAATGAAATCGACCCTTTTCTGAAGCTAATCATCACTGGTGATGAGAAATGGGTTGTTTGCAATAACACAACTCGAAAACGATCATGGTCGAAGCGTGATGAATCAGTCCAAACCACGCCGAAAGCTGAATTGCACCAAAAGAAAATCATGTTGTTGGTTTGGTGGGATTACAAAGGTATTGTGTATTTTGAGCTGCTCCCAAGGAACCAAACCATTAATTCAGATGTTTATTGTCGACAACTAACAAAACTGGACATAGCAATCAAAGAAAAATGGCCAGAATTGGCAAATCGCAAAGGAATCGTGTTCCACCATGATAACGCTAGGCCACACACATCTTTGGTAACAAGTGAAAAGTTATTGGAGCTTGGTTGGGAAGTGATGTCACATCCACCATATAGCCCTGACATTGCACCATCAGATTATCATTTATTCCGAAGTTTACAAAACTCTTTGAATGGTAAAACTTTCACTAATGATGATGGTCCGAAATCGCACTTGGATCAGTTTTTACCGAAAAGGATCAGAAGTTTTATGAGCGCGGAATTATGAAGCTACCAGAAAGATGGCAAAAGATCATAGAACAAGATGGAAAATATTTTATTGATTAAAGTTCATTGCTTTGATAAAAAAATTGGATTTTATTTCACCTAAAAATACCGAAATTACTTTCTTGCCAACCTAATAAATCACTTTTTCACGTTAATATATTCATTGTACCAAATTTGATTAGGATCTGTAAAATGCAAGAAAGTTGGAGGACTACTTCAATTTTTATTTCATTAAATAACTTACTTCGATTTTATGGAATTTTTGAGGTTGCTAGTTTGGCAGTCAAAGTGTTAAAAACGCGACAATATACGCTCTATTTATTTTATCTTGTAATGCTGAAGTATGAAGTTCTTTTACTTGTAGTCATTTTTGTACTTAAATATAATTTAAAAAAAAGAAGTTTGGTGATAAAGGCCTCTTTTCATATTTCCTTACGATGCAAATGGGTGAACACTCCTTAAAACAATATCTTACGGACAGATTTTGTACAGCCAGTAACACAAATTATTATTATTTTCCAACGACGCGTATTTAGACTGTCGGACGAAATGGTATTAGCATGTTCGAGCCCGAAGCCGAGGGATGAGATTATGAGGTGGATGGTTGACACGTACGCGAAGGGGTTAATTCTTCGAAAATATTGTCGAATTTCTGTCGTCGAGCTCCGGGGTGAAATTATCATTCGTCTCACGGAGATCGCGAGGTGTGAAAGTAGTATCAGCCCTCATTTTTCACCCATTCACGGGAGTACCCAGCTCAAAGAGGAAGACCCAAAGAGGAAGACCAGGAAGTGCTGGGGATGAATCTCGGTTCGGGTATCGAGGAGCGAACGAAGTCCCGCGACGCGAGTCGTTTCCGTCATCGACTCGGATTTATCATTCATGTTTCGAGTGGTCGGTCGGTCGGCGAACGGTCGTCGTCGGCGGTCGCTTCATAATTGCGAGGTCATGAACCGCCGTGTGATCGTGCTGGTGTGAGAGGCCTACGCGGAGCACACTGACGCGAATAAGAAGCGTAAAAGCTTTTCAGCCGACGACCGGGCGAGGGGGGGGGTGGATTCCGGGCGCGGCGCTTAAAACGCGAGCGAAATGTTTAATTTACCCGCCTTACAGCCTGCTAGTCTCGAGCTTCCGTTTCGAGTCGTGAATATTCGCGAAACTCGGCGCTCGTTAAACAGCCGAGCGTAATCGGCGATTTGTATAACCTTAATGACGGCCCTCGCCAACTCCCCCCGTCACCTCCCCCCACCTCTCCGCAACCCCTGCGCGTTACGCTCGCCCTTTCCGGCACCCTTGGCCGAACCCTTCGCCAGCCCCGATCGAACGACCAGGAACCCGGTCACGGTAGTACTTTATTTTTAATTAACGTAGTTGCCCGTTACCTTGAAGCTTATAATGCACCCCCGGCCTCGCTGGTTCCTGCCGGATTAAAGCGACAACCAATGAAAGAGACGAGAGAGAGAGAGAGAGAGAGAGAGAGAGAGAGACGAGGAACGGGAGAGGGAGTAAGAAAAATTGTTAAGACGTCGACAACGACGAGAGGACCGTTTAATCAAAAAGTTTGCGAAGGAATTCAGCGAGTTTTACAGGCTTACAAGCACGATAAAAATTCTCCCTTCCACCACGCTTTTGACGAAACTATTCGCTACATAATTGAGCACGTAGACGGGACCGCGCATCGATGCATAATGTAGACACGTCGCGTACAAATTCCTCTCCTCCTCTGTGCCTCTGTTCCCGAGGTCTTCTCCTCTTCTCCATCCACTCACTCATCTATCTATCTATCTATCCATCTATCCATCCAGCTAGCTAGAGATAACTATCTCTCTCTCTCTCTCTCTGTCTTTCTCTTAGCACATTGTTCGCTGACATTTGCCGCGAGAAAAATATACGAACGCCGCATAAAATACGAGTCTTTCAATGTCGTTGTCGGGAAGTGCTACTTAGCGGATGCTGCGGAAGATCAGTGCCTCAAGTTCCGACCGTTTCTTTCATTCCTCCATTCTTCTATCCCTCGCCGCATCCGTGCCCGCCCCCTTGTTTTTCCGTCCTCCTCCAATTTATCCGTTGCACCCCCCCACCACCCCCCACCCCCACCCCCTACACCCCCACACGGTTCCTTTCGCCGGTTCACTTCTCCCGTTCAGGGACCGGCTTTTCTTTTTTCTCTCGCTCGTTCTCCTCCGCTCGAGCCTTCTTAAAGCCTCCACGCCGGCAAGCCGGAACGCAAATGGGAGAGTGAACTTGACTAAAGTTCAATATGCGGATCGTCAGGGGGCGAGGGGTTGCGCGCCTGCCAGGCCGGAACTTTTAAGGTTACCAACTCAGTTCGAACTCGTTGCCCGACAGTTGGATTGATTTTAATATCGACTTTGTTCCCGAACCCGACCACCGGCACCACCACTTCCATGGCTTCTGCCATCCCTCGCGGCCTGCGAGCCGCAAGAAAATGCCCATTGGATCGTTAGGGGTACCCATAAGTAATCAATTATTTGCAAAGAATTTGTGTTGCCTTCTGTACCGATCGTTGAAACACGTATTCTTTTACAGTTTTCGGTGAAGCAGCCTGTGCTCAAAATATTCTAAAAAGTAGAATTTTTTCTTACAACCCTGTGATAAAATGGCGGGCGGCGTCCGTACCTTAGCAGGATCATATTCGTCATTGCATACTTTTTCATTTTCATGCGGGATTTGCAGGAAAGATGGCGAACTGTCCTGGATAATGGTAGAGATTATACAGGGTGAGTCACCTAACGTTTGCACCTCGAATATCTTTGTTGTTTCTAAAGATACGTAAAATATGGTAAGGACAAAGTTGAATGGTACAGTGGGGCTGACACGATGCCATAAAGAAGTTTTGTTTTTATGTAATTTTTTGAGAGATATCAAAGTCACCTTGACTTTTTTCAATGGAACCACCCTTTTTTATACACCTACAATGATAGTCCCTGTCATTAGGAATTCAGTGACAATAGTTATTCCAAGGTCATTCAAGGTCACAGACAGAGGCCTCAAAGATATTTGAGGTGCAAACGTTAGGTGACTCACTCTGTATAATAAATTAAGAAATAAAAACCTGAATTTACTACAAAGTTTGTTTTAGATTTCAAGATAATTAATTGCACATGGGTCCCACGAATATTTCCCGGTCGGTGACCGAACTCCTTCCATTACGGTGTCCCCCATACGCGTCCATGGCGACAGCGTTAATTGTCTCGATATTTTCCAAATAAAAAACAAGTGACATGCTCGTCGGAGTAAGCACAGTACGCAAAGATCTTTTTAATGATGTAATTGTTCGTTCCGCAGTGTTTATAATTTTTTTTTTATAGCGAAAATAGACGCGCGAGAATGTGAGTGTGAGGGTACAGAGGTGTGCTGTTATGATTGCAATTTTTATAGGCATCTGAAAAAAACCGTTAAAAAAGAATACCTGTTCGGTAATAATGTGGCCATTGTCTGTACCGCGGACTTTCATTAAAATTGATTTTTAAGAGCGGAGTTCTTGTTGTTGTCTTCAATTCCGACACTAACATTAATTACAGAAACGATTGTTCTAATATTTGAATAATTTCCGTACGAGATTGGCATCTGTTCGAAATGTCCATGTAAAATTTCATTGTAACTGAACGCACCGTTACGGAGACCTGAGAAAAGGTACGATAAAAAGAAATCAGGTGTACTTGGACTCGATTGGCGATAGCTGTTTCAGGTTGCAAACACTGGGAGAAATATGAAAAGTCGAAAATCGATCTTTTGACATTTCTAGGGCATCATACTCCCTCGGGCGTTTCGAATTAATGCAGGGGCATCGTATATTGCATTGAAACGGTATCCCCATCACGTTTAATTGAAAATTTTTACGTGCGGTCGGATGTAGTCTCGATAAAGAACAGAAATTACCGATATGGTGGCCGGCGTAACCGATCCTGTTCGGTTTATTCTTCCCGGGCCATTTTAATACGCTGTCAATACCACGTACCGCTTAATAATTCAATAGCCGGGACGTTTGTTATTGTACCGCGAGATTTTCGAAGGTATCGAATCGCGCGCGCGGCCGCGCGCATGATCGAATATTTTACCGAACTCCGTTTCGGGCTGGCCGACATACCAAAAAACACGCGCGTGAACGAATCCTCATAATTCACGGTATATCGCGGCCTACGGTCGGCCACCAATATCCCCTTAACCGTTTCCAATCGGTCGCAATTAATATTTCATCCGGCATTCGATATTACTTATTAATTTGATGCGCGTCAAATTACCGCCGTTTCCATCGTATACTATTTTCACAAATTATGATGGAATTACAGCCGGTGTGCCCGTTAACAAAGTGGAACGCAAAGCATATTAACTATTGATCGAGCTCGCGTGCCGCTAATCAATATTATTAACTAATAATAGCAGGAACCGGTGGCTGTGTTTGCTTGCCGCGCGTGAACCAATTTTACGCGCACCGTGCAGACACCAAATGATGCCGGTACCGTAAATGACACGTTGGGGATCACCGACACTTAATGAGAACAGTCGACGCTTTCCCGCTCTGTCAATCTGACCTGTAACAAATCTTTTTTCGACAAATTTGTCCCCGTTTCTTTCAACCACCCATCAAAAATTACGCACTCTCAGGAATATACAGTATACTGTTTTTTATGCGCTTCAACAAATTTACACGCAGTGTAAATTTCATGGAAAATTAATTATTACGGTGCTACATTTAAAATTCCGTACGAGTCGTTGCCTACCTCACGTTGAAATCATGCTATAGAATTATATTTATGCATATGTGTTATATTAACAGACAACCCTATGTTTAGAAAAATTTATAATAACAGAAAATCAGAAATTACAGAAGAGTTGCAAAATTACGATCGCCAACGGATTGTAAAAAGATGGCGGATTGAAACGAGCAACAGTCGTCGGTTGTTAACTTTTACTAAAAACCAAATTTTGTTAATAATATTTTTTACAGTTTTAATTACACTTACAATATTTTTTACAGTTTCTTGAGATATCGGTAAAAGCTACTGCCGTCGCACAGTGGGGTATTTGGCCCGAAAAGCCGGAAAAAAGTCAATTTCAAAAATTTAACGTAAACTGTAATTTTTTTATTGCTCGAAGTTGTTGAATGTGTGTAGAACATTGTACTAAATTGTTTTTATTCATTTGTAAGTTTATGAATGTCTAAACTTAATCGAAAGTCGAGAGATTCTATGACTTGTATTGCCTTTCCAATCATGCTATAACATATCGTACATTTATTAGTGATTTTTACATGCTTTAAAAAAGCTGTGTAATTTTTTGCTTTATGGACATCTTTTAGGTAAGTATGGACTACACTCTCAGACTGTTTTCACTTTTTTATTATACTCATTTATAAAGTTATTAATATTTGAATATGATCAATAATTCAGAAATTATTTTTACAATTATAAGACTTCATTAACGATTTTATTATGGTTCTGAGTGAGTCCCGATGGTCTTTCTGGTCTCATTATATTCGGTAGAGATTTGCGATTCCAAGCTAATAAAGTTTGGTTCCAGATTTGTCCAGATTGACGTTTTATAGCTAATTTAGTATTAGCGTTTAGAAGTGTTTTACGTACGCAAATTAATGGTAATAATTTAAAAATATTCTTAAAATACATATCTACTTATTAAAACATTTCATGATCTACATATTTTGTATTACAATAATAATTTACATCATTTTAACATAATTTACGTGTAAAAATACTTTTTCTAGCTTTTCGGTGCACGTACTCCACAAGCGCCACGATTTTTCAAGGGTTTCCGATAATCTGACGAAAAAAAGGTTCGAACAAAAGATTAACAGTATTCAGATGTCTACAAATTTCAATACATAAAATTTCGGAAAAAATTTTTTTTTTATAAAAAGTGAGGATCAATTTAATTTTTTAACTGTTAAGATATATTTTCGATCTCATAATGTTATAGCTGATGTTCAGACGAATTCAACGACCACCTACATTGTGGCATTGAGCCTGTATATAACGCTTAAATAATTTTTTCCGGTTTTTCGGGCCAAATACCCCACTGTGCGTCGGTTCCGAGACGATATAGAAAAATTCACAAATTTTGAAGTCCAAGGTCAACCGAAGGACATCGTATTAAGATCATTGAATTCTTTTCTACTAAAAATGAACTCTTAAAGTAATCGTTAACCCTTTGCACTCGAGTGGTGACTCTGAAGCGCCACTAAAAATTGTTGTATCACTTCAAAGAAATTACAAAAAGTATCACAAAATATTTGTTACATTACAAAATTCGTATTCAACAGATCACTAAACATTTAAATATTATATGTGGAAATCGGATCAGTTTCGTGTGAATAAAATGAAAATATTCTAAGACGGAAGAATAATTTAGATTTAGAATAAAAATAGCGCCTAGTTACCAAAAATATCACAAAATATTTGTTACGTTACAAAATTCGTATGCAACAGATTACTAAACATTTAAATATTATACGTGGAAATCGGGTCAGTTTCGTATGAATAAACTGAAAATATTCTAAGACGGAAGAAAAATGTAGATTTAGAATAAAAATAGCGCCTAGTGCAAAGGGTTAAAAGAATTCAAGGTCACCTTGATATCACAGAAAATATCAAGCATAAAGAAATCAAAATCGACATCTCAATGAAATTAGCGTTGCCAAGGGCTGCAGAATTAGATGCTCGGTTGATCAACTCGGAGATGTTAGCGGTCTCGACGTGATAACGGTTAACAGGTCGTTGAACCAGTCGAAAGAAGTATTATCGTTCGAAAGATTGCGTTAGTTAGGGTCGATTCCGGAGACGCAGCGCGGGAGTTGCATTCCCGGCAGTATCCACGGATTGGAAAGCGATCTCGGTGTGACATTCTCCGAAAACGGAAGGAAGTTTTGATTAGTTGCGGAAGGAATTGACGGGGAGGAGCAGCCGCAGTCTCGGGACTTACTAGCTAATTCCGGAAAGTCGGAACGTCCCCGTTGAAATTCGCTTACTTCCGGCTTTTCGCTACGATTCCCTAGATCCTCCCCCTCCCCCTGCCCGTGATCCACCGAAACCGTAAGGAGTCGGCGAATCACCCGTTCGCTGTGTGTTACCGTCAACTTTCCGGCAATTACGTGATTGCGACAGGTAACAACGATTGTTATTACGCAAACGGGGGGGGGGGTGCGGTAACTATTTCGAGACAATTATCGCAACCTGTTACCGCGATCGTCTACGTCTCCTCGCCAACCCCACCCCCACCCCACCCCCCCGAGTAATTTTGCGGACGTCGTCGTTAATCTAGACGATTGCCGAGTTACTTCGGGCTCTTTCGCGAGGATATTAAGGTGATCAACTTGTTTCCACGCCGGCGGAAACGTGATTAACGCAGCTAGACAAATGAAAGTCTCTTCTAGCGAGCAAATTTTAATTACTACTTCGAAACGTTGGACGCGCGAACGAGATTGCCGCGGAGTGGGGTGGGCGGGGGTGGGGGGTGTGGACGTTGATACTTTTTATCGGCGCTGCGGTGCAAGTTTTACGCTTCCCCTTTACGGCGCGAAATTGTTTTTCTTTTCGATCGTTTAGTATAATTCCATCGGGAAACTTTCTCGGTGGTTTTATTCTTTCGGATTCGTAATGCTTTTAATTAAGAAATTCGAGGTTGTTTGAACGTTTCATTCCGGTGTGCACTACTACTGGTCTGGAAGTTTCGCTGAAAATGATTTCGCGTTGCAAACTCTTCCCGACTTAAGGTCAATATTTTTCGAAAGAGCCGCTCTGGAAGCCTGAAATCCTGCCGCACTACAAATTAATGCAGTTATTTCAGTTTGTTGACTAAACAAGCCCCTCCACGCCCCGGTCAATTCGAAGTTTCAAACTTCCGGTCGATCGGATACATTCGTTTCGAGACGATTGATAAACACACCTTGTAAACGTGAACGAAAAGGAAACCTCGGCACTGGATACTTGGGTAATATCAGACGAACCTAAAATATAATTAACCAATTACTGAAAATTTGAAAAGATGCTTTCATGGAGAATTATTCGGTAAATCTATTTCCTTGGATATATTTGTGGAAATCTGAAGAAGTAATGTAAAACAGTCACTTCTAGTGCTGCTTCGATCTACAGTAAAGTCTCGATCTAAGCCGAACGCAGCTACACGATCTTAGTTCGCCTATTCCCCCCACTGGGGGGGCATACCACGTGAAACAAACCACTACTAATGCAATTAGAAAACTACTGTATTTTTTACTATTTTTTTTTATAGGACTTTCGCCAACTTATTTGTGGCATTTCTCTGATTAAAATGACACTAAACACGATACAATTTGAACCGTATTGAGTGGTTTAATTGACGGTAAAAAATAGTAGCCCTGCACGACCTATGTCACAGCACGGACCCGAGAATCGGGCTTAGATCGAGACTCTACTGTAGTATTAATGGATCGCAGTAGTGTTGCACACTTATACGAAACAATTTAAAAAGTTAGATTTTTATGAAGAACACTGCTTTGTGGCATTTCTCCGATTAAAATGACACTAACCACGATACGATTCGAACTGTATTTAGTAGTTTAATTGACGGTAAAAAATAGTAGCCCTGCACGATCTAAGTCACAGCACGGACCCGAGAATCGGGCTTAGATCGAGACTCTACTGTAGTATTAATGGATCGCAGTAGTGTTGCACACTTATACGAAACAATTGAAAAAGTTAGATTTTTATGAAGAACACTGCTTTGTGGCATTTCTCTGATTAAAATGAAACTAAACACGATACAATTTCAACCGTATTAAGTGGTTTAATTGACGGTAGAAAATAGTAGCCCTGCACGATCTAAGTCACAGCACGGACCCGAGAATCGGGCTTAGATCGAGACTCTACTGTAGTATTAATGGATCGCAGTAGTGTTGCACACTTATACGAAACAATTTAAAAAGTTAGATTTCTATGAAGAACACTGCTTTGTGGCATTTCTCCGATTAAAATGACACTAAACACGATACAATTTGAACCGTATTAAGTGATTTAATTGACGATTAAAAATAGTAGCCCTGTACGATCTAAGTCACAGCACGGACCCGAGAATCGGGCTTAGATCGAGACTGTACTGTAGTAATGGATCATCGCCTTAAGCAGCAGTGTTGCCCGCTTATGCGAAACAATTTAAAAAGTGAGACTTTTATGAAGAACACTGCTGACAGACGGACAAATGAAAAAAGTGAAATAATACAGTCGAAAATTTGAATTGATTCGGACGAATTCTAGCGTTTCATAATGATCGAATCCGCAAGATGTCGAGGCAGCGATAGTACGATCGAAGAGTGGGGGCGGGGGGGGGGGGGGGGGAGCTGTACTCCAGGAAACTCTATAAGACAAATTGCAGTTCTGAACTATTTTAACTTCATTTAAATATCAAATTATGTCGACAGCGGGCCGCGGAGGGGTGAGAAGAGATTATCGCGCGTATCTCGGCCTGGCGAGACGCGTGTTCACCGGGAACGGTTGTTGCACGTAATCCCGGGCATAACCAACCTGTCGGCTTATTTAAATATAACGTCAGGCACGGAACAAATTTTTAAATTGGATACATCAATCGCAGTCCGCTCGGCGTAGACGCGCGGCGTCGCGGCGAGTTGCGCGTTCCTCTTCAATTATCCGGCGCGCAAGCCTATTGTTGCCTGGCTGGGAAACGGTGCATTAGAGTTTCAAGCGGGGTTCGAGACGGGGTCATTCTTCGAATCAATTTGAAGTTTCCATTGAAATAGTTGATGATTTATTCAATGCTTATTTGGATACAAAAGAACGTTCACCCCTTACGCTACCCTTAGGTGTTGCTTAAAATGGAACAGAAAGATAAGGTGGATGGACAAAATAGAAATTATACTGGGTTGAAGGAAATTAATTACACACATATTTAGCAGGCTCTGTTGACAAAATTCAGAATTATTTATAAAAGAATAGAATTTTTTAAAATTATAAGGATTATTCTTTTCGGTCACCCTGTATATAGGATTTAACTTCGAATAATGGAGAATTCAAATGTCATAGGTTCGGATAATCGAACCCAATTAATTATGAGCAATTAATTTTTTTGATCCAAATTAAATAGAAAAATGTCAGAAATATTTGGCTAAGAATTGGATTAAAAAATAACTAAAACCGAAACAGTTGAGGGGCGAACAAAATATTTTGTATATTGCTATTCTTTTTCACGTTCGAAGACTCCGGCGAAGGAATAGTATTTGCACAAGATACAAGTGACATCGGGTACTGTGTTTTCCGTTCGCGTTGCATCTAATTAGCGGTCGAAGGGCTTTGAGTTAATTTGTACGGGTGATTGGTCATGTTTATTCGTGGTGAGCTGAAGAATTTTCTCGTCGATCAGCTGGAAGCTGGCCTTTGCCGGAAGTTGTAGAGTAATCAGAAGTTCGGGTATTAGTTTGGGGGTTCTATTTTGCAACCTTTGTAAGGCGAGCATGTGGGCTTCGGAGGCTGATCCTCAACACTATGAGAGACACCCGAACAGGAGGTTCAGCTTTCGAACTGGTATTCCCGAAATTCTCGTACACCGTCGTGCGACTATACTTATTGTAGCCGAGGGTCGTACATCCTCGGCACAAAAGATTTCGTTACCGGAGATACGCGAGTTTTGCTAGATACTACCACTTATTATAATGATGTACTATGTTTCAATTGAACCGACTACGGTTTGGACCAAAGTGAGTCGAAAAGAAAGAATAACATTTTTTCATTTGACGGTTCGTTTTCGAATAAATCGAGTTTGAACGAATACGTGTCTGATCATGACCCACCGAATCTACTTCTTGCATATACTATAGCACTCGGACTCGGCGGATCTTTAAACTCGTTTCTCTCGAAAACGAGGCGTCAAACCAAAAAATTGTATTCTTGCTTTTCGACTCTGTTTTGCTTCTAGAATCAAGTCCCAATCGGTTATCCACGGCATCCTGGACGTACACCTATATATGTATTAATATATACTTATAAGTGATGATCACTTTTCTCGATTTAGTTGCAAACTGCGTTGCATTTTTCTTATCGCAAAATCTGTTAACTTTGTATGGCTTATTTAACATTGTGGGAATTACAGTGAATTCCCAGTATAAGTCACTGCGTGCCTCGCGTTTAAAGGTCACTGGAACTTCCCGCACCACCACGGATAGTGACTTTAACATTTCCAGCGTGCACTGTGCATTTCGAATGCAACATTCGGCGACAACCACAGATTTCGTCTAAGTGTCACACGCCAGAACTGCGCAAGTGACTTATATCGAGATTTCACTCTACAGCTTCTGACAGATGATAAAATTTCTCTCAAAATGTGTGTAATTATTTTTACGAATATAGTCTTCGAGAGTGTTCTTAAGTATTTCGCTCGTAATTATATTGTTCCAGAGATTGGTTCAAAAGAGAGATATCTAGGGCAGTGTTTCTTCCGCTGATTAGTCGGTAGATGAAGCAATTTGAACTTGAAGAAGAATTGATTGAAGAATTTCCGTGTTCCTCGTCGAAACGTACCAGTATTCGGATGACCTTGGGTTCGAACGCGATCGAACCGAGTTGAATATTGTTTACAGTACGAGTCCGTGGGCGTAGCGATCGCGGAACAGGATGCGACGCGGAAGAAGCATAATATCGGCGAAACGAAGTAACGAGTGGCTCCTTTAACCATTTCCGTCGAGCATCTAGAATTCGAGGCACGCGCCGCTAACTGGATGTATTCAAATCACAACCGGCGTACCGGAGAAGCAAGAGAAATAGTTTCACCCCTCCCCCGGCTCGTCCACCACCCCAGGCACCAGCCATTTCTCGGGTCGTACGGTGGACTGTTTAGCCAACCCTCCCACACCGACGAGTCTGTCCGTTCCTCCGTCCCTACGGAGAAGATGCAGCCGGATCTCTCTCTCTCTCTCACCCTCTCTCTCTCCCTCTGCTCACCCCTTCTCCACCACCTGGAAATCTAATAATCGTAAGACTTCGTTTCGCAAGGCGACAATCTCGACGCCGATCGAGGAAACTCGATTTTTACTCGTAATTAAACTCGCTTCCTCTGCTTTTCGTGTCCTGCAGAACCGCCTACACCCTAACCCAACCCAGCTCTATCCTACCCAGCTCTACCCTACTCTTCGCCCCCCCCCCCTCTTCGCCTTCTACCAATCTCACCGTGCTCGAAATTACACGGCCGCACAGAGGGCCAGCAGCTCCCGAAAACTGGCCTAAAATCTTAGATATTTCTGACACTTGTTTGCCACAAGGTTTTCCAGGTTGCTGGAAATGAATTTGTCAATGAAATTTCAAAATATTTGCAAAGGTTGCTGTAAAATTTTCTACTAGAGATCCATGGAGTTTGTTTACGATTTCTATAGTGTTCAGAGCCTATCGCGAGAGACTCCCCATAGCATTTTTGGTAACTTGGGGTGCTTTCTTAGAATCAACCCCTTGCCCCTCGCACTACAGGTATTAAAATATGTATATGAGTTCCACTGTAACTCATGATCAGTCAATTTCTGCTAGTTGATTGTCCAGTTGAAGCTCATCTGAATATATAAAAGCATGTTGAAGATTCGTATTTTTATTTTTACCTTTTATTCCAATTTTTATTTTTATTATTTTAGCTTCATCTATCTTCCTCTCGTGTCTGCAATTTTACATGCCCCTCTTGGATAAACCATAACTCCTACAATTTGAAGTATTTTCACTTCGAAAAATTATATTGGATAGTTCAAATAATAAAGAATATGTATCCGAAATCTCGATACAAAAGAATTCTCTAATTTCCCTAAAAAAATTTCCAAAATAGGGACAAAATTACATTCCAATCAGAAGACGCCTTCAAAGCATTTCTCAATATTAGAAAAATGTCAAAGAGTTGTTGAGTCATTTTTATTTTTACCTTTTATTTCAATTTTTATTATTTCACCTTCATCTTCCTCTCGTGTCTGCAATTTTACATGCCCCTCTTGGAGCAACCATAACTCCTACATTTCTAAGTATTTTCACTTCGAAAAATTATATTGGATAGTTCAAATAATGAAGAATATGTATCCGAAATCTTAATACAAAACAAAATTTCAATTTCCCCACAAAAATTTCCAAATGAGGACAAAACAACGTTCTAACCAGAAGACTCCTTCAAAGCATTTCTCAATATTAGAAAAATGTCACAGAGTTGTTGAGTCATCAAAATATTCACCATTTTTGGGAGATCCAAGACCACCGAGAAACTCGACCATCTCAGCCCCGAAGAGAGCACGCACGCGTACGTAAAACAGGCACTAACAAGGATTTCTTACTCTTTGCCTCCGGCACTCCCGAGGTAATTTCGCTTCCCGCGCCATTGCTCTCGCCAAAGTTTTTCTCTGGCCGCGAACTTTCCGAAATATTGCTGTTGTGTAGCGTGCCATTTAATTGCCGAATCAGTTCCGCCCTGTCTCGTCGTTGTTTCACATTTCTGTATCCGATTGTCTTTCGGCGAGGACTTTCGCGCCGTGATTAGCCTGCGAACAAGGTTTCGGGGCAAATCTGGGTCGGGTTAGACCCGCCTCTAATACCGGTCTTGCTGCCCTTAAGTGCAGACACTGAAAATAAATGCTTTTAATGGAACCAGCCCTCCTTTTGCCGGCGCGATTTCTCCTTAGCCGGTGAACCAACCCCCCCGTCCCGCCCCGTGATGCATGAAAGGAACGAAAGAGCGAAAGACGGATAAATTACGCGCGGTTCCCGTCGGATTAACGGCACGTAATCCGAAAGGCATTAGGCGTGCTCGCGCGCGGACTCGTTCCGGTGGCCGCGGGCTCGTCAATGCGCCTTAACCGTGGAAGTCACCGAGTACCTCTCCCGGTTTCTTGTCATTAACCAGTTCGGCAAAGAACTGGTTCCGCGCCAGCCGTCTCCATTTGCGTAATACGCGAGAGATTTAAATATTTTGTACGTTTTACACGATACGGGGGTTCATAAAGCGGCAAACTTCCCGACGACCGGATTCAATAGGACTCGCGAGACCATCGAGATTATTTTAATACGATTTGCTGCACGCTTTTCAGAAAATTAACGCTAGGTTTACGGAGCACTAGAAATGACCATTTTACGTTACTTTATGAAAATAACGTGAATGTATCGATCGAAGTTTGTTGCCATTTTTTTAACACTAAACCTACCAACGCGCGGTCAAATGACCACGAAATTTCGTTTAGAATTTCTTGTATACAACGTGACTGTATCGCCATGTAACTTATTGACTACTATAATATACATAAAAGCCATTTTTCAATATTCACTACTTTCTTTATTGTTTACTTTCCGACAAGAATTTCATAGCATGTCTTTCTATATTAAGATACATATTTTTTTTTTTTGAGGCGGTAGTTTCACCGCTCATGGTAGGATTAGGTGTACATGCAATGTCGGTAGGTTTAGTGTTAATAATATATACTCAAAGATATCAATTTGTTAAGTAATTACTCATAGATGGAATTTTTGACGGGTCCCGTAAATCTGGTGTTAAACGTGGCTAACTAAATTAGTTTGAAATATTTCAATTCGAAGAAGTTGGAGTAAAGTAGAATTCTGTTTCCCGCGGTAACAGGTCCGATTGATCTGTATTGATTTTTATTCACACTTAGCACTCGAATGGCGACTATACGGCGTCACTAAAAATTGCTATATCATTATTAAAAATATTTTGTACATTATTCAATTTTCTTGTACTTAATGAATTACTAAACATTTCATTTTCGCATGTATAACTTGAAAAAAAAATATGTAAAAGTTAAAATAGTTTGCAAAGGGTTAAATGCTTCACAAGATCCTACCTTGTCGATCTGCTTATCGAAAAGTGGAACTTCCGTAGGTAAGTAAAACGATTTTACTAATTTCGATTCCCTTTTAGATGATGCATATAAGTGACTGGAGTGCCCCCCTCCCCCTTGGTTATAGTATTCGCTGGAACTTGCATTGCTGCGTTTGACCGCGTAATTATATAGTCAAAAAGCACCTGCTCGGCGTGCAACGAGCAGAGTTGTTCCCGCAGTTGACCCTTCTCTCACGAAAGCGAACGAAATTGTTGGAAGTGGCTGAGCGGGCCGAGGGGCAGGGGCGGGGGAGGGGGGTGGCGAAGAGGGCACAGTGGAAACGAAAGTTAGCAACGACAGGGAAAACTTTTTCACGTGATTCTATCCGCGAAAGTGGAATCGCATTATCCGTCGTACGTTTCGGTTCTTTTTCCGTCTCGTTCCGCCGTTCGCTCGGAGCCGTCCCTCGGCCGGCTTCACTTTCTTGACGCCGCGCCGTAATTCACGGGCCGAGAGCCTTTATTCCGATCGATACAGATCGGCTCGCCAATGGATAATTCCCGGGCGACGACGTTTTTACCGATGTTTTCGAAAACCGTACACGACGAACGCTCGCGTTCTTCTCCGCGTCAGACGTCGCGACGATCGAACGACAAGACCCGGGACCGGAGAATTTGTCGCCGATCTAACCGACGATTCCCTCGAATCGAATCCCTTAGCGATTCAAAAAGAAAGCCCTTACGGAAGTATTTCAAGTTCACTTCCCACCAGGTCCAAGCAATTTTTCATACGAAGAGAAACCGTGGACTCAACATTTTTATATCGAGTATAGAAAGCAAAATATTTATATTATAAATTTAAATATTGATATCGTTGAGACAAGATATTTTACAACGAAGATTTATTGTATAACAGCGGATAACAGCAGATTATAAAATACAGAGCTCTGGAAAAAGTGTCACACGTTTTACATAAGAGTGTACAGCCGGAAGAAGAAAGAGGTTACTTTAGTTCGGTGTACAAAACACAGGGAGCGTTGCGCGCCCATTAAGGCCTATTTCCAACAGATATTTTTAATTAATTTGATTTCTCCCGCCATGTGGCGGCATTGGTCCGTTAAGGGCGAGCAATACCGATCAATTTTTCACGCTTCGAATTTCGAGACCGCAGAACAGGAGTTCCGGCAGAACAGAAGGATCCAAAGTGATCCGTTTTCATTGATCAACGAGCGCGAGAGATCGAGCGTGGCGGCGCGGCGCGGCGATGTGCGGCATCCCTCGCGCGAGCGTTTTCGTCGGAAATTAGCGTCACTTCGTCTCCATCCATTCGGTGGAAACGAAGAGAAACCCGGCTGCGGTAAGACGTACGCGTGGATCGCGTGTACCGGTTTGAAGTAAACAGTGTAATGCATAGAGAAGTCCGATTAGGGAAATTATGGATCCTAATGGACTAATGGTAATTGCGCTGGCTGGCGCAGCCATGCTTCTCGCTCTCGCGTCTCCCGTTGCGGACGGCTCTCCTTCTCCTTTCCCGCAAACCCCCGCGCACCACGATAACGTTCCCGCCGACACTTACGGATCATTAATAAAACTAGAGACACTACATACCGAGGAGCCGACGCCGACGCCGACGCCGACGCCGTCTGCGCGGCGTATGAATGCAGATGCGGAATGCAAATCTAATCTGCGCCGATGGAGCCCGGCGAACCCGGGGCTGGGATTTGCATATAGAAATCTTAGGAGAACAAATTTTTCTCGTGCTACCGTCTTCCTCGTACACCCCCCTCCCCCTCCCAGTGCACTCCCACCACCAATTCGCAACTTAGGGGCACAATTATAAGTGTTTACCATAAGTAAACAATTATTTGCAAAGAATTTGTACCCATAAGTAAACAATTATTTGCAAAGAATTTGTACCCATAAGTAAACAATTATTTGCAAAGAATTTGTACCCCTAAGTAAACAATTATTCGCAAAGAATTTGTACCCATAAGTAAACAATTATTTGCAAAGAATTTGTACCCATAAGTAAACAATTATTCGCAAAGAATTTGTACCCATAAGTAAACAATTATTCGCAAAGAATTTGTACCCATAAGTAAACAATTATTTGCAAAGAACTACTGAACCTCAAACGCTGCCGATGTACACAGTAGTACAACACGATCAAACAATTGTGTACGGAGACTATACATCTACTTTTTAAACAATCGTTTTTACATCTACTTTACTGTAAATCCACTGTATTCTTTTTTCTTTTATTATGGGTACCCATAAGTAATGAATTATTTGCAAAGAATTTGTTTTGCCTTCAGTTCTGTACCGATCGTTGAAACACGTATTCTTTTACAGATTTTGGTAAAGCAGCCTGTGCTCAAAATATTCTAAAAAGTATAATTTTTTTTACAATAATAAAATGGCGGCCGTACCATCCGAGGATCATATTCGTTATCGCATACTTTTTCATTTTCATGCAGGATTTAATGTAACAACAAAGAAATTTTGCGATGTTTATGGAGATGTATTGAAGGTCAACAAGTGTCAACGTTGGTTCAGGAGGTTTGCTGCTGGTGATTATGATCTCTCCGACAGGCCTCGAAGTCGACGACCAGTTGAATTTGATGATGACACCCTAAAGTCTCTAGTGGAAGCTGATCCAAAATTAAGTATACAAGAATTATCGAGAAGCCTCAAGCCTTGGGCCTTGGGATGGAAAATTTGCAGGAAAGATGGCAAACTGCCCTTGATAATGATGGAGATTATATAATAAATTAATTGAATTTACTACAGAGTTTGCTTTAGATTTCAAAATAATTCATTACTCATGGGTCCCCTTAATATCATTTTACTCAATTTTCTTAAATAATGCACGGGTTTTTGAGAAACTTCTTAACTAGCCACATGAGAAACGATACAGACTATGAAGATTAAAAGATGAAGATCAAAACATTTTATTATATTAACAGCGCAAAAATAGTGATTCTACAAGGCGACCATATTGGAAGGAATCCATATAAACATAAGGTAAACTATTATCGTGTTGCTTCGAATTTCGAATCTTTAACATTTGTTTTAACATATCTATGTATTTTTTAATTTATACTTCAATTCACTCTTATCTCAAAAATATGTAAGGAGACGCCTCGAGTCATATTTTGCTTCACGAACTATGGATTTCTATAAGAGGGGGGCTGAAAATTTGCAGGAAAGATGGCAAACTTGATAATGATGAAGATTATATGATAACTTAAGAAATAAAAATTTGAATTTACTACAAAGTTTGTTTTAGATTCCAAAATAATCACTTATGGGTCCCCCGAATATTTGCATACAAGATTGCGCATGATGCTCTTCGGCACGGCACGTTTCTCCTAACTCTCTATCCATTTCTCTGTCGCGCGCTCGATCTTCCTCCCCCTCCCCCTCGCCTAGGTTTGCCCCGTCTCGCTAGGGGTGTCTTTTATCGCCTCCCACCCCGCTTTCCGCGCCATGTCCTGTTTTAAAAGAAATGCCCAAAGGTATCGAATAACGTGACGAGGGTTCTTAAGCCGACCGCCCCCGAGCCTCGTTGGATAACAATGAACGATTTATATTAGCGACCTCTTAGCGTCTGCATCGGACTACCACGTCGTCGTCCCGATCATTTTTCAAGTCCGTCGAGCATGCGGGGGTGAATCGTAATGACACGGCGCGCTCGCCGAGGACGCGCAGAAATCGCGGAATTAGTTTCTGGGCACGAACGCGACGGATTCGTCGGACTCACTGTTATTCTCTTGACGATCTTCTCGTTTCGAGATAAGACACTAACGTGATTAATCGCGACGAGTTCGTTTCCGGGAAAAATCACTCGGACAAATTTATCCAGCAAACGTGTACGAACCGCGCGACGCTGCTAATTAGCCTGCAAGCGTTTCGGAGAATTCTATGGATTGAGAATGGGAAGTAAAAGAGAGGTAAAATAGATTTTTGTTTCATCTATATTATCGTTCTACGGAGATTTTGCTGATAGTGTTAATTAGCTTGCTTTTGAGGTAATTTGCTGGTTTTTGGTGATTATTAAAATTGTTCAAGTAACGTAATCGTCCGGTGACTTTTCGAAATGTGGTAGTGCACATTTGAAAAGGATTTTCTGTGTAAAGCAATGTAATCGTTTTTTATTTATTATTATTTTATTACACAGACTCTGTGGAATTATAGAATCCTGGAGTCATCTTCTGCGAGATTGTACCATACCTACGACTACATTGTATGTTTAATATAGTTTGGTAAATTCTAGAAATAAAATTTTTAAGTGAAATAAAATTAAAGGAATAAAATTTTGTTTTCATTTGAATTTCTATAAATAAATCTCAAACTGCATTTGATTGGACTCGCACAGTCTAGTTATGTTAAGAGTAAAGCACGGATTTGCCGGATTGAGGACGTCGTTGTATTAATTTTCGAACTTACTTAATTTACTAAATTAAAAAATACATTTCTATATAACTTCTGCTCCTTCCAATTAACTTGGGCAATTTTTATTTAGCTTAAACATCCACAGCGTAGTAACGGGGTACCATTGATTTGAGTAGCGACCATATTTGAAGGATATTTCAGTATCTGAACAGAATATTCTGAAATCTATGCTAGTCTATACAGAAGCGGATTCCCTGCAGAACATTGCAAACATGCGCGACGTTGACTACAGGTTCGAGCCTTTGCGCGCAGAAACTAGATTTGATTATCCTCACCGAGTTCCTCTTCTGGTTCAATAGTTCGACCGCGTACGGATGCTTTAGTGGTCGATCCGAGAAATTTATTATTAGTTTCTTTCCACCGAAAATATATAGGAACGCACGCGTCGCATATTCTATAGACCAATACGTTCGCGTATCGATCGGCGCGCGCCTGTTTCAATTTGCCGAGACGTGCTTTCTCTTATTCCGTAACATCGTCCGGGATCGCCTGATTTAGAACCACTCGAGACTTTCCCGGTAACCGTGGAACGCTGTTTAACCTAAACCCGTGAGAATGCATATCAAAAGGGTCTGGAACGTGCCATTAATTTGTTTCCACAGTGTCGCAGCGGAAGTAGAGGAAACCAACGTGCATGCAGTTCTGCACTCGTTGATGAGATATTAAGTCCTCTCGCGTCTGAAACATAATGGGGTCGTACAGTGTCGTTGTACGGTCTTTCGATCGTAATTGCGTTCACAATGCTTTTAATTACCGCGTTCAATTTGCGTTCCGGTAAATCCATTCTTCTGGAATTTCTATCCAATCCTGCAAAAGGAGAGCAAAACATGACTACGTACAAAGGGAGCTCCTGTCCAAACGACCTTGAAATATATTTACAAGGTCATTGTTCTGTAAAATATTTTCCTACACACGTTAAGCCAGGCTTCGTGTAGGGTAATGATTTGAAATGCTGTCATCAGAGAAATCGGCGGCAAAACACGGGAAAATTAATATATTTTGGTGTTTCAATAGTCAACTGCGGGAGTATTTAATTGTTTTAAGGAAAGTTAAGAAAAAGTTGTTTAGGATGATCTTGACAAGATATTTCAGGTGCGCATGGCGATGAAAACTGCTTTGTTTTCTGGAATAAAAATTTCAAACATTGACAAATTTTAGTGTTTCATCCGTAGAAGCTACATAAATGTTGCCCTTACAAAAACAATTCCGCTGACTGCCCTAAATACAACGATATAACAGTATAAACATTTGAATGCATCAAACAATCTTTCAGGGCTGCTGGAAACCGATAATTCACCGATATGCTCCGACATTTTTACCAGTGATTCCCAGTAAAACAGTATCCCAGTCTTTCCTCGCGATCATTATTCCTCGTGCTGTTGGACGACGCTTTCTCTCCGCGTAGCACCGGCTTCGTCGCTTTCCCACGACGAGCACGCTCCAAACTCGGCAATGAAATTAGTATCCGATACTTCCCATCGATCCCCGAATCTAACCGAATTACATCTCATATTCCATTTCACTTCCACTAATTCCTGCACACCGCTGTCAGCGACGATCCAGCATCTTTTCCATGATCAACGGGCCGGTGAATGGTAGCTCTTTAAAAACCGATTTCCCGCAATTAAAGATCAACGCGTTCCTAAAGTGAGAGCAGAAATAGAAATTCTCCGACGGACAGAATTCCACTTATGACAGACGATTCAGACACAGGGGCTAGGAGAGTTCGCGTAGAAATGGTTCCACGGGCCCGGAAAATATCGGAATCCATGGACCGGCTCTCTCTCTCTCTCTCTCTCTCTCTCTCTCTCTCTCGCGTATTCTGATTTATTCGTTGAACTTGCCCGGCTGGATGCGTGCAGCTCGCCGCGAGGAGGAGGCTGCGCCCCGTGTATAGGCGTCTGGCGTATACAAGCCTGTCAGGATGGGCAAACAAAGTATCGCATATCGGATACGGTGGTGGCAGATGCCGCGAGCATAACACAGAAGGAACCCTCCCCATGTACCCTCCTGTCCGCCCCCCGCCCCCCCCCCCACGCTACAACCGGGCCCTGTCTTCTTCGTAAACTCACCATCTTATTTTGCGAACGAGAAAACCAACCGACGCCTTTATGAAAGCGGTCGAGCCTCCGGTATTAGCATAGGAAGTGAACAACGCGATCGTTTCCGGTGCGGTCCCTGCCGTAACGCACCTCGCCCAACGATATCTTTTTCCACCTCAAGATTGCGCAAAAGAAAATTTTGCTTGTTCCGCCTCGAAATGAAACGCAAGAAGAGGCCACGAGACCTCTCCGTTGAACTCGAAACGATTGACTCCTGCAAACAGGTCATGCGAGGATATTAAAAACAGAAAAACGTATTCTTTTATAGCGCAGACAATTAAAGCATATACAGGGTCCTTCCGTTAACCCTTAAATGCACGAGTGGGGTCTGCAAACGACCCCAGTGACGGATTTTGTGTTAACATTTTTAGCCGCGCCATTTCTGAACTGAGAGTTCAACTATTCGCTTCTGTCAATATTTAGGTTATGTTTAATGTGTTTACAGAAATAAATTGTTGCTGTAATCAAAGTTAGCAAGGAATTAGGTGAGTGGGGTCCTCAATGGACCCCGTGTATGCATTCATGTTCCTAATATTTCGTTTACCTATGCACTTAAGGGTTAAGTTATGTCACCATTTTTCTAGGCATTACCGATAGTGCAATTAAAAAATGTTTTAGACGAAAGTTTGTCAGTACTTGACGAGCTACATGTTGGCATATTCTTGAATCTAAAAGAATGCTTTTTACGTAAAAAGGTAAAGGTCACCTTGACGTCATGGGATTGTTGCTGACGTCGAGACGAATTCAACAGTGTATTATACTGTGACCTTGAGATGACCTCAAACTCGAAAATTTTGCGCGAACGTAACTTTAATGACAAATTATTTCTTACGAAACAAAGCAAATTACATTAGATGTTCGAACTGTGATCCACCTTGTGCGATACAGAGCTCCGCTCTTTGCTTTAGACTTTTCGTTGTCGCCACAATTAGGGCGTCTCGGTTTATGTTATTACATGCAGTAGTTATGCGATTCCGAAGTTCTTGGACATTATTGACTTTTGTGTCGTATACAACGGATTGCAGATATCCCCAAAGTTAAGGTGGTCGTAGAATGTGGATCACAATTCGAACATTTAATGTAATTTGGTTTGTTTTGTAAGAAATAATTTTTTATTAAAAAACAAAATACAAGGTTTCCGTTTGCACAAAATTTTCGAGATTGAAGTCATTTCAAGGTAATAGTGTAATACACTGTTGAATTCGTCGCGACGTCAGCAACAATCCTATGATGTTCAAAACATGTGGTGCCATTTAAAAAAGTCAAGGTGACCTTTACTTTTTCACGTAAAAAGCATTTTCTTAGATTTAAGAATATGCTAACTTGTAGCTCGTCAAGCACTGACAAACTTTTGTCTGAAACATTTTTTAATTGCACTATCGGAAATGCCTAAAAAATGGTGACATAACTTAACGGAAGGACCCTGTATATATTCTTTAGAAGAGTGCACGCTGAACGTGTTCGAGTTGCCAATAATTTGAGGTTAGAACGAAACTTGCACAGGCTAATTTATTACTGCGTGTTTCAACTAATATAGGCTTCCTTAGAACTCTCTAGAGTTTTAAACTCCACGGCGGATGGCAGGGCAACATGCTACTATAAGAGTACACGTGTCGACTAAGCGCACGCCCATCTTTCCCAGCCCGCACTCATGCTAGTCTTATAGCAGGTTTCACCCCGAATACATACAGGAACGATGAGAAACTAGGTTCTTAATTTGTCTGCCAAATTCTAGCTTCTCTGCACACTTTAGAAATACGCGAAAAATGTATATAACTGATTAGATGCAGATACTGTACAAAATAAAAATATGCAATAGTAATCTACGTGGCATGTGCCATTTCTGACGAAAGATCTGACGAAAGATGTCTGTTGTTGTTCGAAACTTTTGAGCACGATTCCATGAACATAGTATCTTAAGAAACAAAAATTTAGTCTACATTGTTTCCTCGATATATGTCATCAACACGGATCTTGCAAGCGACATATATCGTCCAGGAGACATGCTCTGATCCACGCTGAATTTTGTATCCGAGGCCCCTCACGGAGTATACCTCGCGGTAGTGGGGATAGTCCTGCGACTTTTATCAGCCAGTTATGTGCGACATATATCGAGACAAGACTGTACTTCTATTTGACAAAACATTTTTCCTTTTTTGCTTCTCTTTGGATTCCGCAGATCAGACGAATGTTAACAAACATTCGAAAAACAGTCTAGTGCTGAAGTTATTAATACTCGTATACAGAAATTCCAGCTTGAAGCATTCTTTCGTCCGCCCCTTAATTTGTATTCGGTGGGAAAAGTCTGCAGGAAAATTAATTGTACCACCGTTTGCTGTATCATTCAAGCTTTCTGCGCCTGGTATCAACGATCCGACCGCAACCCAGCGAAATCAATAAATACTCGGCTGCGCGAACTTATGGGATGACCTGATAGAATCTAAACCAGCAAGTGCTCCAGGTTTTAATGATTAAACGGGGGGGAGGAACGTACCTGTTGAATTAGAAGCGGAGTATTTACGGTCGTGTCGAGACAGGGCTTGAAAGAGGGTTTAATCGCGCCCAAGAAGTCGTAACGCTCGGCTCGCGAGTCGGCACGCGAGATCGTATTAATACGGAATGCCGTGAGTTAGTAACG